>NW_023270305.1:20730162-21354986 GCF_011800145.1 Mirounga leonina
GAGACATAAGTGATACCATAAGACAATACAATATTAGAATAACTGGGATCCCAGAAGAAAGAGAGAGAGGGGCAGAAGGTATATTGGAGCAAATTATAGCAGAGAACTTCCCTAATTTGGGGAAGGAAACAGGCATCAAAATCCAGGAGGCACAGAGAACCCCCCTCAAAATCAATAAAAATACATCAACACCCTGACATAAAATAGTAAAACACAACTGTTCAAAATCTTTGGGATGCACCAAAGGCAGTCTGAAGAGGAAAGTATATAGCAATACAAGACTTTCTCAAGAAACAAGAAAGGTCTCAAATACACAACCTAACCCTACACCTAAAGGAGCTGGAGAAAGAACAGCAAATAAAGCCTGAACCCAGCAGGAGAAGAGAAATAATAAAGATCAGAGCAGAAATCAATGAAATAGAAACCAAAAGAACAGTAGAACACAACAAAACTAGGAGTTGGTTCTTTGAAAGAATTAACAAGATTGATAAACCTCTGGCCAGACTTATCAAAAAGAAAAGAGAAATGACCCAAATAAATAAAATCATGAATGAAAGAGGAGAGATCACAGCCAACACCAAAGAAATACAAATAATTATAAGAACATATTTTGAGCAACTCTATGCCAGCAAATTAGATAACCTGGAAGAAATGGATGCATTCCTAGAGATGTATCAACTACCAAAACTGAACCAGGAAGAAATAGAAAACCTGAACAGACCTATAACCAGCAAGGAAATTGAAACAGTCATCAAAAATCTCCCAACAAACAAGAGCCAGGGCCAGATGGCTTCCCAAGGGAATTCTACCAAACATTTAAAGAATTAATATCTATTCTTCTGAAACTGTTCCAAAAAACAGAAATGGAAGGAAAACTTCCAAACTCACTTTATGAGGCCACCATTACCTTGATCCCCAAACCAGACAAAGACCCCATCAAAAAG
The DNA here is from genome assembly GCF_011800145.1 of Mirounga leonina. Lineage (NCBI taxonomy): Eukaryota > Metazoa > Chordata > Mammalia > Carnivora > Phocidae > Mirounga > Mirounga leonina. The sequence continues at coordinate 20,731,107 of NW_023270305.1, forward strand.
GAAAATTACAGACCAATATCCTTGATGAACACGGATGCAAAAATTCTCACCAAAATACTAGCCATAGGATCCAACAGTACATTAAAAGGATTATTCACCACAACCAAGGGGGATTTATTCCTGGGATGCGAGCTTGGTTCAACATCCATAAATCAATGTGATACAATACATTAATCAAGGAAAGAACAAGAACCATATGATCCTCTCAATAGATGCAGAAAAAGCATTTAACAAAGTACAGCATCCTTTCATGATCAAAACTCTTCAGAGTATAGGGATGGAGGGTACATACCTCAATATCATAAAAGCCATCTATGAAAAACCCACAGCGAATCTCATTCTCAGTGGGGAAAAACTGAGAGCTTTCCCCCTAAGGTCAGGAACATGGCAGGGATGTCCACTATCACCACTGCTATTCAACATAGTATTAGAAGTCCTAGCTACAGCAATCAGACAACAAAAAGAAATAAAAGGAATCCAAATAGGCAAAGAAGAAGTCAAACTCTCACCCTTTGCAGATGTATGATCCTTTATGTGGAAAACCAAAAAGACTCCACCCCAAAACTGCTAAAACTCATACAGGAATTCAGTCAAGTGGCAGGATATAAAATCAATGCACAGAAATCAGTGGCATTCCTATACACCAACAACAAGACAGAAGAAAGAGAAATTAAGGAGTCGATCCCATTTACAATTGCACCCAAAACCAGAAGATACCTAGGAATAAATCTAACCAAAGAGGCAAAGAATCTGTACTTAGAAAACTATAAAATACTCATGAATGAAACTGAGGAAGACACAAAGAAATGGAAAAACGTTCCATGCTCATGGATTGGAAGAACAAATATTGTGAAGATGTCAATGCTACCTAGAGCAATCTACACATTCAATGCAATCCCCATCAAAATATGATCAACTTTTTTCAAAGAAATGGAACAAATAATCCTAAAATTTGTATGGAACCAGAAAAGACCCTGAATAGCCAGAGGAATGTTGAAAAAGAAAAGCAAAGCTGGTGGCATCACAATTCGGGACTTCAAGCTCTATCATCAAAGCTGTCATCATCAAGACAGTCTGGTACTGGCACAAAAACAGACACATAGATCAATGGAACAGAATAGAGAGCCCAGAAATGGACCCTCAACTCTGTGGTCAACTCATCTTCGACAAAGCAGGAAAGAATGTCCAATGGAAAAAAGACAGTCTCTTCAACAAATGGTGTTGGGAAAATTGGACAGCCACATGCAGAAGAATGAAACTGGACCATTTCCTTATACCACACACAAAAATAGACTCAAAATGGTTGAAAGACCTCAATGTGAGACAGGAGTCCTTCAAAATCCTAAAGGAGAACACAGTCAGCAATCTCTTTGACCTCAGCCACAACAACTTCTTCCTAGACACATCGCCAAAGGCAAGGGAAGCAAGGGCAAAAATGAACTATTGGGACTTCATCAAGATAAAAAGCTTTTGCACAGCAAAAGGAACAGTCAACAAAACCAAAAGACAACCGACAGAATGGGAGAAGATATTTGCTAATGACGTATCAGATAAAGGGCTAGTATCCAAAATCTATAAAGAACTTCTTAAACTCAACACCCAAAGAACAAAGATCCAATCAAGAAATAGGCAGAAGACATGAACAGACATTTTTCCAAAGAAGACATTCAAATGGTCAACAGACACATGAAAAAGTGCTCAACATCGCTCGGCATCAGGGAAATCCAAATCAAAACCTCAATGAGATACCACCTCACACCAGTCAGAATGGCTAAAATTAACAAGTCAGGAAATGACAGATGTTGGTGAGGATGTGGAGAAAGGGGAACCCTCCTACACTGTTGGTGGGAATACAAGCTGGTGCAGCCACTCTGGAAAACAGTATGGAGGTTCCTCAAAAAGTTGGAAATAGAGCTACCATACGACCGAGCAATTGCACTACTGGGTATTTTTCCCAAAGATACAAATGTAGTGATCCGAAGGGGTAGGTGCACCCCAGTGTTTATAGCACCAATATCCACAATAGCCAAACTATGGAAAGAGCCAAGATGTCCAGCCACAGATGAATGGGTAAAGAAGAAGTGGTATATATATACAATGGAATATTATGCAGCCATCAAAAGGAATTAAATCTTGCCATTTGCAATGACGTGGATGGAACTGGAGGATATTATGCTGAGCAAAATAAGTCAATCAGAGAAAGACATGTATCATATGACCTCACTGATAGGAGGAATTCTTAATCTCAGGAAACAAACTGAGGGTTGCTGGCTTGGTGGGGGGTGGGAGGGATGGGGGGGCTGGGTTATAGACATTGGGGAGGATGTGTGCTATGGTGAACGCTGTGAATTGTGTAAGACTGTTGAATCACAGACCTGTACCTCTGAAACAAATAATACATTACATGTTAAAAAAAAAAAAAAAGAAGAAGCTAGCAGGAAGGGAAAAATGAAGGGGGAGAAACTCAGGGGGAGACGAACCATGAGAGACTATGGACTCTGAGAAACAAACTGAGGGTTCTAGAGGGGAGGGGGGATGGGTTTGTCTGGTGATGGGTATTAAACAGGGCACGTACTGCATGGTGCACTGAGTATTATATGCAAACAATGAATCATGGAACACTACATCAAAGACTAATGATGTAATGTATGGTGATTAACATAACATAATAAAAATAAATAAATAAATAAATAAATAAATAAATAAATAAATAAATAAATAAATAAATAAATATTTCTAAAATATTTTCCATTTATTCGCTGCACCTGATAGAGAAGCCTCCCCTTCTTTTTTAGTTAGATGCCTGGTGATTATAGGTGTTTAATTTGGTTGAAACTTTCAGGTGTTCCAGGAAAAATTAAAATTGGCTCTCTGTTCATGACGTTAGCCCAGAAGCTATTCTGTAATATTTCTTTTCTGCATTATTTTTAATATCAAATTCATGGTGATTTATGTGGTTCTTAGCGCAACAACTCTTACATAGTAGAAAATCAAGAAATGGGGGTTATTTGATTGAATGTAAATTACAGTATGGGTTAATTTAAAATATTACTCTCTTTGTGATATTCTGCCTGATCAGAATTTTTGAGCAAGTATAAGACTTATCGTCATTATATGACTATAGAAATGAATACCAATTGAGCAAAGACCACAAATAGCTTCTTAGACTTCTTGCTATAGGATATAATGCAGTGGTTAAGATCATAGGCTTTAAAATCAAGCTGACCAATGTTTAAATTCCAGATCTCCCATGCCTTATTTTGAGAATTTAGATATGTTACCCAAATTCTTAGAGTCTTATTTTCTTCATCTCTAAAGTAAGGTTAATAATATTTATCTCCAAGAACTTTATAAGGATCATCAGAGGAAAAAAAATGAATTAAAACACCTTTCACTGAGGTCATACATTTGCTAGGGGAGTGAGAGAGAGGAATACTATCTAAAAGAACTTGAAGTTCAAAAGTCTGAGCAGTTCAAGCTGAGAACAGAATCAATGAACTTCTGCTAATACCCTTTTGCTCTTTATTGGGCTAGAAGCACTTTTAATTGGGCACCTCTAAGATCTCTTGCTATACCTTAAGTAATTTATGATGCCATCCTGATAGGATGACTTACTTCAGCAGTAAACAGTTCATTACCCTTTCTCATACATCTATTAGGCAAATCAAAGTGTGTTCTTATAATGACCAAGGTAAGAGTAGATATTTACTAGTGAGTGGGAGAGGGTATTAAAAATTAGACAAAATACAGGATTCATAGCCCTATATCTTAAGATAAAATATCCTCATAATCTCAAATATGTTAGGCAACGCATGTGGTCCTCTTACCTTGTCTTGGACAATGAACTGGCCTCTCTGGAGCTTCTTCTAGAAGTTTCTAGGCCTTTGTCTCCAAAAAAGCTGAGAACATCTCCAAGATCATTTGAGAAAAGGGTGATCAATATACTGAGAGTTAGAGCTCTAACCCGTAACCAGATCTGGTTCTTTCCATATCTCAGTTTCCTATTGCTGTCACCAGTAATGGAGTCTGTGAATCTCTAGTCCACCTTGCACAACATTTCTTCTTCTTTTTTTTTAATGAGTATAACAAAAGCAATCTTTATTTTTTTTTAAATTTTATTATGTTATGTTAGTCACCATACAATACATCATTGGTTTTTGATGTGGTGATCCATGATCCATTGCTTTCGTATAACACCCAGGGCTCCATGCAGTACGTGCCCTCCTTAATACCCATCACTGGGCTAACCAATCCCCCCTTCCCCCTCCCCTCTAAAACCCTGTTTGTTTCTCAGAGTCCATAGTCTCTCATGGTTCATCTCTCCCTCCAATTCCCCCCCGCATTTTTCCCTTCCTTCTCCTAATGTCCTCTATGTTATTCCTTATGTTCCTCAAATAAGTGAAACCATATGATAATTGACTTTCTCTGCTTGACTTATTTCACTTAGCATAATCTCCTCCAGTCCCATCCATGTTGATGTAAAAGTTGGGTATTCATCTTTTCTGATGGCTGAGTAATATTCCATTGTATATATGGACCACATCTTCTTTATCCATTCATCTGTTGAAGGGCATCTCGGCTCTTTCCACAGTTTGGCTATTGCGGACATTGCTGCTATGAACATTGGGGTTGCCCAAGATTTCTGCAAAGAAAGTATAAATTTATTAACAATTATCTTGATCATTCTTAAGGAAAATTTATTACTAATGATTTCTTATGTTTGCCACAGCTTTATCCTTTATTTTTAAAAAAAGACTTTATAACAAAAAACAAACAAAAGGCATATATAATTCCTGATTCACCAGAGTACATTCTAAATATAAATATTTTTAGTCATCTCAAGAGGATCATTTCCTTTTTTTCTTTTGGTAAAATAATTATATATTCTTAAGATAGCTCTTTAATCAAAATCAAACTTGATACCTGGCATTTAGGGCACAATCAATTAAGAGTAACTGTTATTATTATTTGGTGTTTTGGGTGATAGGGCATTAAACAGAAATGGTGTTCCTCTAACTGAAAACTAAAGTGATTTATAAGTCTTTCCCAGTATCACACTAAGAATAAACAAAGCAAAAGAAAGAAAGAAAGAAAAAGAGAAAGAGAAGCAATCCCTAGACAAGTCACAGACAAGTTCAAAGTCAAGCTTTGCCACTTATCAGCACTTTGATCTTAGGCAAGTGTCTTAACCAGTTTGAACTCCAATAGCCTCTCCCAATATTCTGTATGTCAGGTATATTGTAGTGATTAAATTAGATAATTTATATGAGCATTTATCACAGTGCTTAAGAAACACAGGCACACAACAAATCTTAGTTATTTTTATTTTGACTTCCCTCTTCTTCTATAGCCATGGTCCATGACACTTGCAAAACTAGAGAAATACCTCTATGGAAGCTTGGGATCCTTTTTACCCTAAATCCAAATAACCCATTTATATCTTGATAAGGGGCAGGGGACAGACACCCAACTGAGATGTGTCTAACTTAAAATTCCATCTAAAATCATGGTGCCTAGAATGGATAAAATGAATAGCATCATTTCAATGTGGACCAATTAAAATTCCTTTCTGTTAAGATCACATATGCACATCAACAGTGTTGAACCTCCAGAAGGGAGGCAAGGTGACAACTGTACTCCTCATGATAGGAAAAGAGACTGTTAATGGGGTTTCAGGGACTTTAGGAAAACAATGGTTACCAGTGGCTTTTAAATTTAATTCTACTGTTCTTACTGTACCAAAGTTAAAGATACATCTTATACTTATTCTGTGTATCTTTTTACTGTGAAAAGCTACTGGAGAATACAAGCTGCCATAGACATCCAGATACTGGGAATAGTATGTCTTATAGAATTATTTGTACTGGGCTAATCTTGTCTTAAGTTTCAAGTGAAAGAACAGCCACAGACAAGCAAGAGGCAAAAGAACCTTGGTCAATAAAAGCACACGAAGATCAACACTGATTTTAGTATATCAGGCAGCTATCGAAAATATTACTCTTAAATATATTATTCTTAATAGTGCCATCCCTTTGACCTCAGGTATCTAATGCTTGGATTGGGAGAGCAGGACCAACCATGTCATTATATAACTTCTGCAGTAGGTTCTGGAAAGCCTGACAGCAGGAAATGACTGGGAAGAAAATCAGTGTCTTCAGGACAGTAACTAACATTGGCCCTTCTGTACACTGAACATCAGCAACCTCACAAAAGGCAGGGCCATCAACAAGAATAGTGACATCCTGAGAATCGGTAGCCCATTATTGCTTTAGATGCAGCATCACACAGGTTTTAAGGAAGAAAAGTATAAAAGTAGATTTCACACAGTAGACAAGAAAAGAATTTCACAGAGGAAAGTGAGGTGATTAATGAAGGCTTTCAGTACATTTTAGAAAGAGGAATTTGATTGAGGCTGAACTTCTCATTGAGCATGAAGGGCTAGACCTATGTCGATGCCATTTAATACTCATTTTCGTGCTTCCTTCTCAGATATACGTAGGGGAGGAAAACATTTTTTGAGACCTTCTTAGTGTTCTTAGAGTGGAAAAGTAAACTTACAAAGACAGATTAACAGAAGAAAAGGACTCACATTTATTTAATATATGTTTTATGTGATAAGAAAGCCTGTATAAAAAATGTAGAACTGGAGAAACAAGTAGACCTGAGTATTTTTATGCTAGGTTTGATGAAGAGTGAACATCATAGGAAAATAGGAGACAATGAGGAGTATGAAGTGTATAAACTGGGGGAAACTTAGCAAGGTCTGTTTGTGAGGATTCTTCTGGGTGTGCCTTTGTCTTCAGGGGTAAGGAGGCTCCTCTGGGAATAGGCGGGGCACCTTTCCCAGGAGGGGTTTAGGACCTGGCTCAGGGAAGAAGGGCAGGGGGAAGGTAAGATTGACCTGCCTGCATCCACTGTCTTCCCAAATTCCTTCAGCTTAAAATATTCAATATTCCAAGGTGCCATATTTTGAGATAGCATGTGCTGAATGCCATCATCTAAATCTCATCCCTAGAACAACTTAAAAAAAAAAAGACAACTTAAGTATATTATAGCCTAAACTAGCCACATGCTCTTCCAAGACCACATGTAGATGTTCATAAGTGGGCATTTCTCATATTTATTCATTTGTTCTATGAGTATGATAAGAGAACATAGAGGAGAAAGAAAAATTAATGAAACAGAAATACTTTAAATTGTTGTACTTTTACTGCAATCACACCTTAGGCTTTCTAAATGACTCCCAAATACTGAATTTTACTTGGAAAAAAGTTAGTTAATCTAAAGCTAATGTCAAAAGGACAGTTGCCTTTTTTGGCAAGCAGCAAGTATTTCTCTTTAAGTGTTCACCAAACAGCACTATTTAGAGTGAGGAAGCAATTGATACTGCTTTTAAAACATGTTCTCAAATAGATATTTTTAACACAAATTCAATTTTTGTAAACTGGATTTTCTCCTTTTGTAGGAACGGAACTACAGACAATTGTGAGTTATTTTTAAATTTCATCAGAGAAAATGCCTTGTACTCTTTACAATAGAAAAGGCAGACATTTCCCAAACTCAAAGAGAGCTGTCCTGGTGTCATTCCATCATTTTGAGGCAAGAGCAACAAATCTGAAATAACCTGTTATTTATGATGTACTTTTTTTTTTAGCCAATTTTTTGCCAGTGAGTTGACTGCATTAACTGATACTTTACTGGCATAGCATCTAATGTGTCTACTGCTTTGGATATTTTGCTTGAAAATAACCAAGCCTACCCCAGACAATAAGAGATGATTTTTTAATAGGGTAAAAATAGTATATTCACTATTCTATTTCTTATTTAAAAACCTGTGATTTAGGGAAAAGTGTGCAGTGGGTCATGGAAGCCAATCTGCAAAATCAAGTCACTGAGACCTTGCAGGAGCCATAAACGGTGCAGAAACCACATTATGGCTTAGATACAGTCCAGATCCTTAGCAAACTTTATGAGATCATGCAGCATCTGGGTCAGCTTGAATCTGGGACTGGAGTTTTAACTTCATCATTTGAACTTTTCTTCTTCTTAACTACCACAGTGGTTAAGGGTGTAAGAATTGTAATTAAGCCCAAGCCTGACCTTCCCTAGTTGTGGGTCCTCCAACTCATAAAGCATCAGTTTCCTTATCTTTACAATGAAATGAAAAAATGATAAGTATCTCCCAGGGTTGCTATAAGCTTTAAAGGAGTTAACACAGTGGAGAATGTTTAACATAATTGTTTACAATTCAACACTCAGGAAGTGCTAGCAATTATGATATAGCAGGGGCAGGAATCCTATCATAGAGATCCTCTGCCCACTGTGAGTGTATCTTAACACCCCTTTCCTCATTCTTCTGGGATGATTTCCCCCTCTACTACCACAAAATAGGCTGCTTATCACTCTTTTAGATAGCCGGTAATCTCATTAATTATGAAAGGAAATATACCAGGAAGAAATTCAGGTTTATTTTATTCATTCATTTAATCACTCATTCATTTATTGGCTTTTAGGTGAAGGGGAATAAATGAAAAATATTGGCATTGGTTGTATTATGTTGGCAGTTCTTGCATGTGAAAAGAAAGGGAGAGATACATGGATTCCTAACCTGAATGTTTTAAGTGAGCTTTATCACTTAAATCATTTCCATGGCAAGCAACAGATTAAAAATGAATATGAATAGTGAGTATCTACATACATAATAGTCTTTCAGTTTATAAATTAATTTTCTCATGTATGACATCTTTTAATTCACATACTCTCCAATTTAGCTATTATTATCATTCTTATGTACCAGACAAGAAAAAGTGTGATTCCAAAGATTAAGTGACTGGCTCATTATCCCATAACTAGGGCTTTTAACTTGAAATTCTATACTATTTTTCATGCCTATATTACACATAATATGCATATATATGTACATATTTCATATGTGTATTCGAGTATATGTATACATGCATACATCTATCCATTTATGTGTATGTACACATTAAGTATGCACATACATCTATATATAAAGAGAGCATATACTATGTATACAAACATAGTGTATATAAACTAAATATATTTGGCAAGTGTGAACACAGGACTTGGGACTAGCATGAAGATGTCAGTTGTAAAAATAAAAAATTCACATAAAAAATTGTACAGAAATTATTAAACTCATTTTCCTAGCTGTCTTTGTCAAATGAGTTATAAAATTTCTTGTATGTGATTCAGTTGATTCTCATATAGAAGCAAATGACTTATTAGGTTCATTTTATTTGTATCCAGCCTTCTCAAAGAATACAAGCAATTTTAACAAATTGAATTCATTACTTACTCTAAATTGAATTAAAATGATTTCTTGCCTATCTTACGTGGAAGAGGTCACTGGGGTTTTCTTTCCTCTCAAACGCAAGTTATGAATCCATTTTCTTTCTTAGATTGATTATATGTGTAATGAAGGGCTTTGAAAATTCAGAAACCATCTCAAAAGAAAATTAACATTTAGATATTATTTTAAGTAAAAACATGAAATTCATTGCTACAGTAGGAAACGAAATTACAATTACTGAGCACTAATATGTGAGGTGCTTTCACTTATATTGCCTAATTTAATCCTAACAACATAACAATAAGGTAACTGTTGTCCCCACTTGAAAATGAAGAAGTCAGTTGCTAAGTTATTCACTAAGCGTACAACCAGTAAATGGCAATTTGGCATCCAATTCCTTATTTTCCTGACTCTGAAGACTATGTAGTTTTGTTACACAAAATTGCTAGCTTCCTTTTTATTTGGAATTGTCAACACATAACCGTTTTTATAAACCAAACAGATGAAGGATTACCATTCTCATATGGCTACTTCTCTATTCTTTCTGGGTTTCCTACTCTGAGTTGTCAGCTCTTCAAGAATTTCTGAGTGGGTGTTACTCAATATTACAATGCTATGTGGCAGTTGGAGACAATACCCACTTAAGTTAAATTCAACCTCTACCACTTATTAGATTGAGGACTTTGGAAAAATCTCTAGATTTCTTTGAACCAGAAAACAAAACAAAACAAAACAGAAAACAAACAACTAGATTTCTCTGAACCTCACTACTCCCACATTGTGGTATTTCCCAGAGTCTAGGGTCATTTAACAGTTTTGTCCCATACCTACTATGAGTTTTGTTTCTCACATAGCTTGCTTGACCACACTTTATAAAGTAGATCCATCCCTCCCAAACTTCTATTATTTTTTATCTCAATCCTGGGATATTTCTTGCCATAATTACATTTTAAAATTCTTTCATTTATTTATTATTTTTTTTCTCCATGGAGTTAGGGACTTTGTATGATCATTATCCTATGCCCAGTGCTTGGTACTTTTCCTGGCATACAATCAATACTCAAAAAATATTGAGTGAATGGAAAAATGATTGAAATTGCTGGTGTCCTTGGGCGCCTGGGTGGCTCAGTTGGTTAAGCGACTGCCTTCGGCTCAGGTCATGATCCTGGAGTCCCTGGATTGAGTCCCGCATCGGGCTCCCTGCTCAGCAGGGAGTCTGCTTCTCCCTCTGACCCTAACCCCTCTCATGTGCTCTCTCTCATTCTCTCTCTCTCAAATAAGTAAATAAAATCTTAAAAAAAAAAAAAAAGAAATTGCTGGTGTCCAAGTTGATCCAAACCGAAGAGATATTAATAGGTAATCTCCTTAATCTTATTCTGGTCTGAGTGTGACACATATTATAACTCATTTGTCTGTAAGTGAGGTGAAACATTTATACTGATTTAAAGTGTTAAGATCTGTGATTTTCCTGATGTAAATCTGTTTCTTAATGGTGTGACCACACAAAAAAATTTTTCTAAACGTTCCATGAAAAAACAAAATAATCCAAAAAGTGATGTATAATATTGATATCTCTTAGAAAAATAAAAGAATAAAAAAGACAGATGTTCTAAATAAAACTAATTTGTTATGTTGAATAGAGAGTATTGTTTGAGAGTTTATTTCTGAGCAAAACTAAGTAACCTCTTCGAGATATAGTAACAGGATATTAAAGAGCTTAACATTTTAAAGACTTGCAGGCACCACTCTTATTCAACATAGTATTGGAAGTTCTAGACAGAATAGGCAAGACAAAGAAATAAAAGGTATCCAAATCAGAAAGGAAGGCACAAGATTGTTATTATTTACAAACGATATGATCTTACATATAAAAAAATCCTAAAGATTCAACCAAAAAAAAATTTGGAACTCATCAGCAAATTCAGTAAAGTTGCAGGATATAAAATCAGCATACAAAAACCAGTTGTGTTTCTATAAGCAGTAACCACAAAGAAATAAAGGAAACTATCCAATTCACAATAGCATCAAAAACAATACACTTGTAGGAATAAATTTAACCAAAAAAGTGAAATATCTTTATAATGAAAACTACAAGGCTTTGATGAAACAAACTGATGAAGACACAAATGAAAAGATACCTGTGTTCATGGACCAGAAGGATTATTGTTAAAATGTACATACTACCCAAAGCTCTCTATAGATTCAATGCAATCTTTGTCAAAATTCCAATGGCATTCTTTACAGAAATAGAAAAAAAAAAAAAAGGCATCCAAAATTTGTGTGGAATCACACACACACAAAAATAAATAGCCAAAGCTATCTCGAGAAAGACAAAACCAGAGATATCACACTTTGTGAGGTCAAACTATAATACAAAGCCATAGTAATTAAAACTGTATGGTACTGGCATAAAAATAGACATACAGATCAATATAACAGAGCTCAGAAATAAACCCCTATATATACAGTAACTAATATTTGATAAGAGAATTGAGAACATTCAATGGGGAAAGGATAGAATCTTCAACATATGGTGCTGAGAAAACTGGACACCTACATGAAGAAAAATCAAACTGATCCCTATCTTATACCACTCACAAAAATTAATGCAAAATGGATTAGACTTAGACATAAGACCTGATATGATAAAACTCTTAGAGAAAATCATAGGGAAGAATCTCCTTGATATTATTGATCTTAGCAATGATTTTTTAGATATGACGCTGAAAGCAAAAGCAACAAAAATTTAAAAGTGGGACTATATCAAATTAAAAAGCTTCTACACAGCAGAAGAATCAATAAAATAAAAAGGCAACTTACAAAATGAGAAAATTTTTGCAAACCATGTATAGAAAGAATTCACACAACCCAATAACAAAGAAAGCAAACAATCCAGTTAAAAAATAGGCAGAAGAACTAAACAGACTGTTTCCAAAGAAGACATCCATGTGGCCAACAGGTACGTGATTAGATGCACAGCATCACTAATCAAGAAAATGCAAATCAAGAAAAGATAACATATCACCTCGCAGCTGTTAGAATAGCTATCATCAGGACAATAATGACAAGTGTTGGTGAGTGTGTGGAGAAAAGGGAACATGCAGTGTTAGTGGAAATGCAAATTGGTTCAGCCACTATGGGAAACAGTATGGAGATTCCTCAAAAAATTAAAAATAGAACTACGATATGATCCAGTACTCCTATTTCTGAGTATATATCCAAAGGAAATGAAAATAACATACTGAAAAGATACCTGAACTGTTATGTGCATTGCAGCATTATTCATAATAGCCAAGATTTGGAAACATCCAAAGCACCCATCATTGGGTGAATGAATAAAGAAAATGTGGTATATGTACGATGGAATATTATTTAGCCATAAGAAAGAAGGAAATCTTGCCATTTGCAACAACATGAATGGATCTTGAGGGCATTATGCTAAGTCAGACAGAGAAAGACAAATATCACACAATATCATTTATATGTGGAATCTAAGAAAGCAGAACTCATAAAAACAGAAGAAAATGGGGGCAAGGAGGGAATAGAGATTTGGAGAGAGATTATTTAAGTGTACAAACTTGCAACCAGTAGATAAATAAGTCCTAGAGATCTAATACACGTATAGTGATCATGAAGTTGCTGAGACTAGATCTGACTTGTTCTCACCACAAAAAAGAAATGATAATTATGTGATGTGATAGTGGTGTTAGCTAATGCTGTGATGGTAATCATATTCAATATATAAATGTATCAAAAGAACATACTGTATACCTTAAACTTAGACAATGTTATAGGTCAAGTGCATCTCAATTTAAAAAGATAACATTGCCAACATCTCTCAAATCATTAACTGTAGCTTTAAAATACTAAAGCTGGGGGCACCTGGGTGGCTCAGTCGTTAAGCATCTGCCTTTGGCTCAGGTCATGGTCCCAGGGTCCTGGGATCGAGCCCCACATCGGGCTCCCTGCTCAGCGGGAAGCCTGCTTCTCCCTCTCCCACTCCCCCTGCTTGTGTTTCCTCTGTCACTGTGTCTCTCTCTGTCAAATAAATAAATAAAATCTTTAAAAAAAGATTAAAAAATTAAAAATAAGAAAAAAATAAAATAAAATACTAAAGCTAACTTTCAGAAAGTTAGCCAATTCAGTCAATAGATGTGTGGAATCATTTTTAGAACTACCTGAATAAAAATGTTAGAAGTTTTAAAGTGTTAACCTGAAGTAGAACCAGAGGAAACTTTATATTATCAAAACCTGAAAGAAATAAGATGGTCCCTCAGTAAAACTAGAGTCATTACTGTCCCGGTATATAATAAGTTTTCTGAGGTGAAATAATTATTGACTATCTTTATATAGTAAGACACCAAACAATGTCAAATACATCCATCTTAAACGAAGGGACTAAGTGAAGCACTGTGTTTGAATTAGGCACTTCAGCAAAGTGAGGGATATAGAGTTTATTAATTGTACTTGGAAATCTTGAACGAACCTATAAATTTGATAATTTGGTTACAGGTAAAACAAATTTTACAATAAATAGTCCAAGGGATGACTAGATTATTTTTCTACAAAAACAATCATAATAAGTCTGTGTATTCCTCAAGTTTCAGCTTTATTACTGAGAAAGATTAGGTAATGGTTTAGAAATGTCAATTTGAATTCCAATGGGCTCAGCTTCCATTATTCTACCAATATCAGTAGATTCATTTGCCCATAATTATTTTGGAACTTGAGCTAATTCTCAATAACTTATCAATTATTTCTTGAATAATATCTGCTATAGGAAAACAAATACCAAAATATCAACTATAAAATGATCAAAGGTAGAACATTTTCTTGGGAATTCTGTATACAATTTTTCAGTTAAATATTTCATTGGACAGTTTCAGTTGTAGAGTACAACTCTATAAAATTTGATACTAAATTTAATAGGCTAGTTTCAGAGAAGAGAAAGAAGTGTTGTGGTGGTAGTAGTCACAGAGGGACAGTTAGAGGTTGAGACATGGAGAACAATTTGGAATTATTATACTTTCAAACGACCCAAGTATGAAATAGTCCAAGAGATTTGCTCTTCTACAATAGTGGGATTTATGATAGAAATAGTGGCACTTATATCCACAAGAAAAAGACATTTGTATTGTTATTTCTTGGTAATTCAAGAGGAGAATTACTGAGGGCTAAAACCTTTAGAACAGTGGCAGGTTTGGTAAATTAATACTTTTTTGGGTGGGTGCTCATTGTGATACTGTCTTTCCCAATGACAATTTGCTGATAGAATCTGAAGTACACTTATCAATAGGCCCTCAGGTCTGAGAGTAGGGAGGACCTTTAAATTCTCTTTCTATTGGGAATCACTGTTATCTGAAAAGTGATATGTTATCTTAGATACTAGCTTTTCAGTTTTTCTAGGTCCCTTCAAAAATATTCCACTCCATTATGGAGCTATACCAGATCTATTATTTCCCATCTTGATTTGGTCTTTCTGACAACACTTCCGTTTTAGGCCTTAGATTATTTACAAAAATAAAGGATAGGGGTCATTTCATGAGCCGCTGGGTCTAAATCAGTACATTATCTGAAAATATCTTAAAGCCAATATTTAATGTCTCCTACAGATTCTTCCGTTCCTTCCTTAAAGCCTTATGTTTTTCCTCTAAAGCTCACTTGACAAAATTCAAGGAATAAATGTAGCATGAAATATACAGTTTTGCTATATCTCTCTTGAGAATTATATATTTGGAATTACTAAATCCTTTTCAGTTTCCCACCCTGTAGCCTTCAACTATTTTTACCCATCGGAGGGACTCACAAATAGATGTACTAATCTGTATGAGTCTTTCAGTTCTACAAAGCAGATGTCAAATAGCATTTGAACTTATGTGGCAAATTTCTTGTCTATCCTCTCGATTGTTTTCTTCTGCTGCTGCTGTTTTGTGTCTGTATAGTTTTAACTTTGCTAGTAATATCACATAAATGGAATCATATGATATATAGAATTTTGTATCTGGCTTATTTCACGTAGTATAAGTTTGAGGCCCATCCACATTGTTGCATGTATCAATAGTTTGCTCAGCTTTATTTCTGAGTAGTGTTACATTGTATGGATACTTGTATTTTGTTTATCCACTCACCTGTTGTTGGGCATTTGAATTGTTTCCAGATTTTGGCTAATAAAAATAAAACTGTAAGTCCTGGATGGCTCAGATGGTTAAGTGTCTGCCTTCGGCTCAGGTCATGATCTCCAGGTCCTGGGATCAAGCCCCACATCGGGCTCCCCGCTCAGTGGGGAGTCTGCTTCTCCCTCTCTCTCTGCCTTTCCACCTGCTTGTGCTCTCTCTGTCTCTCTCTCTCAAATAAGAAAATCTTTAAAAAAAAAATAAAAAAATAAAACGGTAAGAACTACTTGTATAGAAGTCTTTGTATGAACATCTCCTTTCATTTACTTGGGTAAAGATGAAGGATTAGAATAGCTGTTTCATGTGGTAGGTGAATGTTTAGCTTTTAATGAATTGCAGAAGTTGTTTTCCAAAGTAACTAACATTTTACATTCTAACTGGCAATGTATAAGCCTTCAGTTTTTCTACATTCTTGCAAAACTTGACCTTGTCAGATTTTTTGTTATAGACATTCTAGTGGGTACAGAGTGGTCTTAAATCTTGGCTTTTAATGAGCAAATTAATTGGTCATTTTCTCATGTGTTTATTAACTATTCATATATATTCTTTGGTGAAATGTCTATTCAAAACTTTTGTCTATTTTAAAAATTGTGTGGTATATTTCCTTTTTTAGTTTTAAGTTGTTTCATATACAGATACAGATTCTTCATTAGATATGTGATTTACCAATTTCTTCCAAGTGGCTTATCTTTTCATTTACTTAATAGAGTTTTTCAAAGAACAGCAGTTCTTATTTTTGATAAAGCACATGTTCACATTTAAAAAAATGGATTGTGCTTTTAGTAGCTTATCTAAGAACTTTTAGCCTAACCCAAGATCCTGAAAATTTTCTCCTGTTTTCTCCAAGAGGTTTTACAATTTTAATTAATATATTTAGATCTTTGATCTATTTTGAGTTAATTTTTATGTATGGTATAAAGTAAAGTTCTAAGTTAAGCAAAAGCAAAATAGACAATTTGGCTTGATTAAGAGTAAAAACTTTTGCTCACAAAAGTATACTATTATTAAAAGAATATATAAGCCACAACAGGGAGACTATATTTATAAAACATCTCTCTGGGAAGGGCTACTGTCCAGGATATAAAGAGAATTCCTACAATTCAATATTAAAAGGGTAAATAATAAAAAATGGGCAGGAGATGTGAACAGATACTTTACTTAAGAATATGTATAAATGATGGTCATTGGTTAAATGTAGATTAAAATTGTAATGATATACATACCCAACAAAATGGCTAAAATGGAAAAGATTTAAAACACCAAATGCTGGTGAGCATGGGAATACAAAATGATATAACACTTTGCAAAACGTTCTGAAAATTCATATGAAAATATACACACACCAGGCCTTCTTACACAGAAATACCACACCCAAGTATTTACCCAAGAAAATTAAAATACATGTCCTCAAAAATACTGTACAAGGATATTCATAGCATCTTTACTTTAATATCCAAAACAGAAAACAGTCTATCCATAGAATTTCATAAATATACTTGATATACTAATATGATACCATACTACTCAGTAATAAAGTTGAACAAATCACTGATACATGTAGCATCATGGATAAATCTCAAAAAATTATACTACATGGAAGAAGCTTTACCCTAAAGAATAGGATTCTATTTATATGACAGTTTGCAACAGCCAAAATAATCTATACTGCACAAAATAAAAGCAGTATTTGTTTCAGAGTGGTGTGGGAGTGGGAGTGACTAGCATCCCTGACAAAACACTGGGGTGAAGTTAGTGCCTATAAACTGATAAGGGTTTGAATTGCAGAGGTATATGTATGTATTAAAACTCAGTGAATGTATGCTTAAGATCTGTGTATTTCACTGTTATGCATAAAACTATGCACAAAAAGTAACAAAAACTCTAAGTAAATTTTGAATTCTAGTTGATAAAATCCATGCTGAATGTTGAAGTATTTAGGAGCGATTTTTTTTCCTTTTTCTGAGCACTACTTGCAATGATTCTCAAGGGAGTGCTCTCAACCTGGGGTTCCCAGTTGTGTGTTCATATCTCTAAGAGTATATGACATTGTGCTAGCATGAACACAACAAATCTGTCTCTATAATCAATTTCAATCAATACCGAGTAATTTTAAACGTTCATTTTCAGAAAACAGAAATCTATTAGAAGAGAATGAAAACTTCCCAAGAAGGTTTAAGATAAAACATGTGACTACAAAGACAGTGTTGTGTTAGACTGCTTCAAGCTCTACCTTGGTCCTTCCTGAAGGCACATGTTCTATCTCCTATGCTGAGAAGACCAGCAACTGAAACAAAAGATCAAGAATGGAATTATGTGAGAATTACGTGGAAATCTTCTAGTACAGATTTCATCTTAATGTGTACAGCTTGGTAGAAAAAGACACTTCTCTCCTCAGGCTCAGGCTGTGTTTCTGCAGGTGGCACTTTGATGTTAGACTTATTTGTCGTACTTAAGGACATCTAGAAAGGTGTTTAACATCTGGTTCCAAATAACACATGGTTCTGTTGTTATTGATTGTAAAGTGCCATTGTTGCTCTGTGAAGGAATACATATAACTCACCAAGAGAATCTGAAGTGATTTCAGCATATGTAGTTGTAATAATTACTTCTGGAAAAAAAAAAGAACTATAGAAGAAATATTCAAGTAGGTTAGACAGGATTTACTCTGAGATCAGAAAGTGTAATTCCTCAACTCCATAAATACAGAAGAAAACTAAACTTGGGGACAGTTCCCTAGAGTCAAGCTCGTTCACCTCTTCCACCTTTTGATGAAGTATGTCCAGTTAAGGGCAGGGGTGGACTAGCAAGATAAGAGAAGGATGATTAAATACATTTTTGGCCAAGCTGAGCTTGCATTTATACCCAGAAAGCAAAATCCGAAGTTGTTAAAATACAGTTTTATTTTTGGGATACGCACACACACACACACAGTAGTTAGGTATATGTATCAACACATTACCTCTCATAGGAAAAAATACTGGTGGTAAAAAAACAAATCCTTGTTGTTTTCTGAGACTTAGGAAATAGGCAATGTAAATGGAACTGAAAAAGAATCAAGGAATGAGCTGCCTATAAGCCTAGAAGGCAATGGATATAATAGAGTATCATGGCAAACACATGAAATTAGGAGGAGAAATAAGAACGGGTCAAAAATCCTAAGGACTACAGAGATGTACAAAAGAAAGAGGTCTGAGAAAGAACCATTGAATTCAGCAAACTCTTTACCTATTGGGCAAGAGGAGGTTTGTTTAAACAATTCTAAATCTTGAATTATCAATTGCCTGTCTACTTCAGAACATTACTTTGCTGGTCTTGGAACTGTGCATAAATCTATCATTCCTAAATCATTAGATTATGACAGTGCTATTCTTGTCTAAGAACTCACCCTGAGTTTTGCCTCTAGAAAGAAGGAAAGAAAAGAGATATATACTCTTTTTTTGTGTAGTATGTTATCTCTCCATAACTGAATTCAAGTATGCCATAAATCTCTCAAGAAAAGTTAATTCGGACAGTGGCATTCCTTAGAATTTTACCAACCAGCGATCCCATCCTAAACATCCATTCCATTAATTTAATTAATTTGAGCCCCAAGCAGGGGAAAAACAAAAACAATTCATACTGATAAATATCCACCCATTAGTATTTTATCTGACACAATGTTATGTAACAAACAAAAAAGAAAATGTTTAAAAATGACTGCTCTGACACATACCCGTTTTCTATTATAATAAAATGGAAGACCATTTACCTATGGAATTCAACAACTGCCTATCAAAAAAACAAAAACAAAAACAAAAAAACACCATTTATTTCAGTTGTCAAAGCAGGATCTCCTCCAGTGTTCCATATGAATGCCCATGCCAAAAATTCCTGTCTCTACTCGATACATTATAAAATAGAACCGTCTGTGTTTGACAAATAGTCCCATTCAAAGCAAACTCTATCAATATTAAAAACTATAAAACTAATGGCAGAATCAAAACTTCGTTAGCATTCTAAAAAGGCAGGGGTTGGATTTCTCTACAAGCCTTTTCTAGAATGCAAATCATGTGTGCCTGTGTTCAGTCACAACAATAAACAGAATATAGTGAGTCCTAGAAAATTATCAATTAAAATTATTCTCAGCTTCTTTGTAGAGAACAAAGATTTCTCATTTTCTTAAAGCCTTGTGATCAAAGGAGGCCCTGACTAGGACATTACTGGCTGCTGTGAAAGCTGAGGTTTTCTTACTGTATATATTCATAATTTAAACATAAATTCGTAATCCAGTCATCTAGTTCTCTTCAGTTTTTCTTTTCTTCTTTCTTTCTCTTCCCTTCTTTCCTTCTTTCCTTCTCTTTCAATAAAGTTACTAAGCATCTGATAAATGCTTAAGAAGCGTTGTCTCCATTGTCATGAGCCCGTAAGGAAACCAAAATAATATTTTTAAAAGCCCCAATGAACAGCATTTGGTCAGAATTAATGCTGACAAATTATGCAGAATTTTAAAATTCATGAATAAAATTTCCCTAATTTTCTCCACTTATAGTCAGATTTAGTTGAGTGTCATGTGTATTTGGCTGCAATGGACCAGGGGTGGGTGACTTTTAGTTTCCTGTATATCCCCTTATATATTCCACTTTAAGTTCAAATTCAACACCCTTAAAAACAAAACTTACTTTTTTTATACAAAATGCTTTTATCAAACTAGACTTGACACTTTGAATCAATATTTAATTTCTATACTCTCACTATTTCTTAGTATTTAAATACTGTGTATATTTCTATTTCCTTTTTTTATCCATTTTCCTGCCTCCTTCTTAAGGTATGACCTCCATTGTTCCATGCTAAGATGACTAAAATATCTTATAAATGGGTCTAGCCAGAATCTCCCTCATTTTCACCTTCAAGTTAGTTTATATATCATGTATGGCCTATATTCTAGAGGAAAAAAAAAACACATCATTCCATTGTTACACATTTTTAGTGATCCCATTTTTTAAAGAAAACAAACACTGTAATTTTTACAACATCCATTAATAATAAAAGCTCTTAAAAGAGTGGGTTTAGAAGGAACATACCTCAACATAATGAAGGCCATATATGAAAATTCACAGCTAACATCATACTCAGTGGTGAAAAACTGAAAGATTTTCATCTACGATCAGCAAAAAGACAAGGATGTTCATTCTTGCCACTTTTATTCAACATAGAAGTCTGGGACACAGCAATCAGACAAGAAAAATAAGTACAAGGTTTACCTTGTATTTACCAAACTGGTAAAGAAGTAAAACTGTCACTATTTGCAGATGACATACTATATACATAAAACCCTGAAGACTCCACCAAAATAAAAAAAAAAAAGAAAACTATTAGAACTGAAATATGAATTCAGTGAAGTTGTAGGATACAAATTTAATACACAGAAATCTGTCACATTTCTATACACTAATAACAAAGTAGAAGAAAGAGAAATTAAGAAAACAATCCCATTTACAGTTGTATCAAAATGAAAAAAAAAATATCTAGGAATAAATCTAACCAAAGAGGTGAAAGACCTGTACTTCAAAAACTATAAAACATTCATGAAAGAAATTAAAGATAACACAAATAAATGGAAAGATACACCATGCTTATGGATTGGAAAAACTAATGTCATTAAAACGTCCATCCTATCCAAAGCAACCTACAGATTCAGTGCAGGCCCTATTAAAATACCAATAGCATTTCTGACAGAACTGGAACAAATAATCCTAAAATTTATGTAGAACTACAGAAGGCCCTGAATAGCCAAAGCAATCTTGAGAAAGAAGAACAAAGCTGGAGGTATCATAATCTCAGATTTCAAGATGTACTACAAAGCTGTTACAACCAAAGCAATATGGTACTGGCACAAAAAATGGGCACATAGATTGATGGAACAGGATAAAGAGTTTGTAAATAAACCTACACCTACATGGTCAACTAATCTATGACATAGGAGGCAAAAATATACAATGGGGAAAAGACAATGTTTTCAGTAAACGGTGTTGGGAAAACTGGACAGCTATATGCAGAAGAATGAAACTGGACCACTTTTTTCCACCATACACAAAAATAAACTCAAAATGGATTAAAGCCTAGCTTTGAAACCTGAAATCACAAAATTCCTAAAAGCAAACATAGGCTATCATCTCTTGGACATCACCCTTAGAAACATATTTATGTATATGTCTCCTTATGCAAGAGACACAAAAGCAAAAACAAACAGCTGTGACTACACCAAAATAAAAAAAAAATTTTGCTCAGCAAAGGAAGCCATCAATAAAACAAAAAGACAATCTACTGAATGGGAGAAGATATTTACAAATGATATATCTAGTAAGGGATAAATATTAAAAAATATAAAGAACTTCTACAACTCAAGAACAAAAAAAAATCTAATTAAAAAATGGGCAGAGGACCTGAACAGATACTTTTCCAAAAAAGACATACAGATGGCCAATAGAAACATGAAAAAGTGCTCAACAGCACAATCATCAAAACCACAATGAGGCATCACCTCACAGCTGTTAGAATGGTTATCATAAAGAAGACAAGAGATAACAAATGTTGACAAGGATGTAGAGAAACAGGACCACCAGTGAACTGTTGGTGGGAATGTAAATTGGTACAACCACTGTGGAAAACAGTATGGAAGTTCCTCAAAAAATTAAAAATACCATACGATCCAGCAATTCCACCACTGAATATTTATCCAAAGAAAACAAAAACACTAGTTTGAAAAGATATGCAGCCCTACATTTATTGCAGCATTATTTACAATAGCCAAATATGGAAGCAACTTGTGTACATTGATAGATAAATGGATAAAGATGATGTGGTCTATATACCTATATAATGGAATATTACTCAGCCATAAAAAATAATAAGATCTTGCCATTTGCAACAACATGGATGGACCTAGAGGATATTGTGCTAAGTGAAATAAGTCAAACAGTGAAAGACAAATACCATATGATTCCAATTATATGTGGAATCTAAAAAACAAAACAAATGAACAAGGAAATGAACAGACAAATAACAAGAACTGGTGGTTGCCAGAGAGAAGGTGGGTGAGAATATGGGTTAAATAGGTGAAGGGGATTAAGAGGTATATACTTCCCACTATAAAATAACTAGGTCATGGAGATGAAGAGTACAGCAAAGGGAATATTGTCAATAATATTGGAATAACATTGTATGGTGACAGATGGTGACTACACTTATCATGGTGAGCACTGAATAATGTACACAATTGTCAAATCACCATGCTGTACACCTGAAACTAATATTATACTTCAGCTGAAAAATGTGTTACTAAAAAAAGACACTATAACTTTGTATTTAATGCTCTGCTATCTGGCTCTCAAAGATTTAATAGAAAAAAGAACAATTCTACTTCAAGCTGTTATCTTTCACCCAGTTTATTATCAAAGTTAGTGTGTTGACCTGCTATCTGGAGGGCTATCCTCCCTTCACATCTCATCTAACTCTGTTGTGGAAGAGATAGGCCTATGTTCAGTGAAGGGCATGGCTGTCCTCAAGCTCTTTGTCCCCCCATGAATCTTTCATTAACATACCTATCTTCTAAAATTTTTTCAGAAAGTTCCAACCTTGGGTCTTTGTTAGCAAGGTCATGGGATGACATAAAACTTGTGATTCCTCTTCAATGCAGTCACTTACCCAATGTGATACTGACCATGGTTACTCTTTCAGCAATATTGCCCCTAACTTCACATTCTGATATTTTATTCCTTCAATGTAAAGACCTCATTCAGATTGTCCTTAAAGATGGTAGAATGAACATATGCATTAGATTCCACTCCTTTGTGAATTATAGTCTAACCAAAATTATAATATACCTCTCCTTGGAGGATGGCAGAATGAAAAACTTAGGTTTCTATAATAAGTGTGCATATGTCTGTGTGTATGTGTGAAAGGGTAAAACCTATGAAAGAAAGCAAAATCTCTAGTTCTATAGATAATCACTAAAACTGAAAAGTAAAGAAGTGGCAATATAAGCATTTAGTTAGAGAAACAGAGGCAAATACCAAAATAACTAAAAGATTAAAAAGAGCTGCTGACCACTTGGCAGCAGCAAATGTATGTGGGGCACAGAAAAATGACTTCTGAACTTTATTTACGTATGAGTTTTATAAAAATAAATAATATAAATTATAAAATACCTCATTTTAGAAAATAACAATGAAAAACATACACACACAAACACATACAAAACCGATGTGATTTGTGTTGGGAAATACTGGACAGCTGGCTGTCTTCCACAAGGCTGATAATATGGCCAACTGTGGTCAGTGTATCATGGTACAAGATCTGGCCCTCAGCACTATGAACTCTGATTCCCCAACATGCCAAGAGTAGATGCCATTCTCAATGGCAGATTCAGGTGAAACAAATTCATGAAACTGATATATAAAATCCAAATGCTGCTTTTTAAATATTCCATGAGAAGCATAGCCTGTGAAGAGACCAAACATTTTTTTTTTTTTTTGAGGTGGAAAACAGTTTGGTATTTTTTTTTTTATTCTTATGTTAATCCCCATACATTACATCATTAGTTTTAGATGAAGTGTTCCATGATTCATTGTTTGTGCACAACACCCAGTGCTCCATGCAGAATGTGCCCTCCTCAATACCCCCCACCAGGCTAACCCATCCTCCCACCCCCCTCCCCTCTAGAACCCTGTTTGTTTTTCAGAGTTCATCGGAAGAGACCAAACATTTGAATCCATATAACCAGTTGTTCTCTTCTTACAGCCATATTTACCTGCAAAATTACCTAAAGTAAGAATGTCACTCACCTAATGTACAATAAAAAATAAAGAGGGGGTGGAAATGGACATTAATGTTTTACATTTATACAGACCAGGGATGTCCAAAGTAACTATAATATGAACCACATGTCTGTACACAAGGGCCCCAAATGTAATTTGAATTTTTTTGGAGGCCATATCAGAAAATAAGAAATAGGGGCTCCTGGTGGCTCAGTTGGTTAAGCGTCTATCTCTGGCTCAGGTCGTGATCCCAAGGTACTGCGATGGAGCCCTGTATCAAGTTCCCTGCTGAGTGGGGAGCCTGCTTCTCTTTCTGCCTCTGCAGGTCCCCCTGTTTGTGCTCTCTTACATGCTCTCTTTAAATAAATAAATAAATAAATAAATAAATAAATAAATAAATAAATAAACAAACCTTAAAAAATAAATAGGTGGAATGAATTTTAAAGATTTTTATTTTTATTTATTTATTTATTTGAGAGAAAGAGAGAGAGAGATGGAGAAACAGCATGAGAGGGGAGAGGGTCAGAGGGAGAAGCAGGCTCCCCGCTGAGCCGGGAGCCCGATGTGGGACTCGATCCCAGGACTCCGGTATCATGACCTGAGCCGAAGGCAGTTGCTTAACCAACTGAGCCACCCAGGTGCCCAGAAATGAATTTTAATACTATATTTAACCCAATATGTGCAAAAAGATAATTAAAAAAAATTAAATTTCAACATGCAATCAATAAAAAAGTTACTAATAAGATAATCATGTAGCTTTTATACTATGACTTTGAAATGCAGTATTTTACACTTACTGCACAGCTCAACTTGGACTAGCCACTTCAAGTGGTCAATAGCAACATATGGCTAGTAACTAGCATATTGAACAGACCTACTGCAAGACTCTTCTTGCAAGCATACAAGAGAATAGCTGAAAGCTGCTTTTCAATCTTGGACTCAGAACCTCTGGAGTTAGTTATAAAATATGGATGCTTAATTGTCTCAGGCTAAGGTAACAAGGCATACATTTTATCTACAGTAAGTATGTATTTTTCCTAGGGAGAGCACAGTTTAGTGCTTGGACCAGGGCTGTCTCTTTTCTCTAAATAGTATCTTGTTGGATGCAGTCCATGTTTACCTCAATGATTTTCCTTTTTGTTTTCTAAGTAAGCCAACTAGTCCCGTGGATGAAACATTCTTTCTTTAAATATGCTAATCCTTTTAATCCAATCAGAGCTAATTTCTTCTTACCTAAGGTTTGCCTCTTTTTAGGGACCTTGCATATCTTTCCTATATTCCACTATGTTTCAGTGTGGAGAAGAACTTCCTTTCCTCTTATTTTCTTATTTTTGGAAAGCATTTCATTGCAACCCTCAGATACGGGTAAATAGAATCCATATTCCACGCGTTTGATGGGTGCATCATCATACAACTTCCTGTAGATATGAATCTCTAACTTAGCAGGTTAGCAAGCTGAAGATTATATATCCTCCCAATTCTTATATTTGAAAACATTATATTTTAAGTCCTGCCATAGCAATTATTTTATACTTATTAATAAAACATATATTCTTTGGATGTTTAAAACATAATTTATAAACTATATAAAATAATAATTGTTCTGTACAAATGTCCTGGAATTCAATGAGATAATATGCAAGATATAAAAGTTATGAAAAGTATTTTATAAATGGATTTATTTAGTACCTCTATACATTTGTTTTATGTTTATAAAAATGTACAAAATTATAATGTACATTGGCATGTGTCAGCAGAATGTTTACAGATCAGGAATATATATATCATAAATGAAAGTCATACTTGGATAAGAAGCTCCTTTAAAAGATAGCAAACAGGTCTGTGATTCAACAGTCTTACACATTCACAGTGCTCACCATAGCACATACAGACCTGTACCTCTGAAACAAATAATACATTATATGTTTAAAAAAAAAAAAAAAAAGAAGATAGTAGGAAGGGAAAAATGAAGGGGAAATCAGAGGGGGAGATGAACCATGACAGACTATGGACTCTGAGAAACAAACTGAGGGTTTAGCGGGGAGGAGGTGGGGGGATGGGTTAGCCTGGTGATGGGTATTAAAGAGGGCACGTACTGCACGGAGCACTGGGTGTTATACACAAACAATGAATCATGGAACACTACATCAAAAACTAATGATGTAATGTATGGTGATTAACATAACATAATAAAAAAAATCCTAAAAAAAATAAATAAAAGATGGCAAACATTTATAGTGATAATAAATAAGTAAAATTGTAAACACAAATAAAATTTTCCATTCAACTCCATTTCTCAATTTCTTGTCAGTTATTTTCAAAACAAATTTTTCGGCAGGACCTATTTTCCACATTATATTTGATAAATAATACAGAGATTTTTGTAATGATGAGATTACTGATTAGGGGATCTGGCTTTATAAACTCTCCTAGTATAAATTAGGAACAATGTTTTTCATCATCTGCAAAATGAGAGGTCGGACAAAATGATCTTTAGGCTCTTCCTCAGCTCTAACATACAGACAGACGGACTTATGACTGGGCTGCAGAGGTTCTTGGCACTCACTGTGGCTATCCCTTTGAAACTTAGTCAAGATTTTATAGAGCCATTGAGAGAATGCTCCCATTTCTTGGAATAATATTGCAAGATTATAAGCATAATCTAGGGCATAACCATGAATCTAGGGCTTTCAAGGCTCCAGAAAATCAGAAGTCCTGGGTTTGAGTTACACTTGTATTAAGTATCAGACCCTGGACAAATTGTTTAATATCTTTGTACCTTCCATATCCTCTTGTATAAAATGAAGATGATAGCTCCCATCTTGCCCTTCTCACGTGGTTATTGAGATTGTGTGTGTGTGTGTGTGTGTGTGTAAGTATGTGGACATGTAAGTATTAAAGCTAAGTAATAATCAAATGAACAGTATTAGTATATTTTCTCCAAACAGAAAAGCATTCCTTCACTTTTACTATCAATTATGAGCCAGATGCGATGCTAAGAATTTTATTTACATTGCCTCTTCTTATCCCTATGAGGTAGTACTGCTGTTCTCATTTTATAGATGAAGAAATTGAAATTTGAATTGTCAAATAATTGCCTAAAATTACAATGACAGTAAATAGTAGAGAAGGGATTTAAAAATGGGAGTGTAGTCTAACTTCAAAGCATGTTTTTAAAGACATTTTCTTACTTCTTTAAGTACACTTACACTCATTTCAAAAAGCAATTACTCAGCTCAGCAATGGTCTAGTTTTGTATAAAATAATTCTGAAACTGTCACAGCAATTTAGGGTTTGGACTGACTCTAGGTAATGCGAAAAAATAATTATACACACACACACACACTCATTCACTCGCTCTATTGCTTAGGATTCTGTGACACCATTTATCCTGGGTATCCTTCAACATCTTTGCCTGTTTCATCTATGACTCTCTGAGCTTCCATTAGCTCATCAGCTAAATTATTTAATAGGATTAGAATCCCTCCAACATTCTTTACCAATGTAAATATCTATTTTTCTTTTCTCTTGACTGGTTTAGGTCTCTTTATCACTGCCTTCTAGCACTAAATATTCGCTGAGTTTGGACTCTGTTTCTTGTCCCTCTATATCCCTTTGTCTTTTCTTTCTCCCTCCAACTCCATTCCAACCCAGTATCTTCATTTCTCACTTCAACAGTAACAATAACTGAATCTTCATGCTCCACCTTCCAAAATGACATAAGGCCTCTGTCTTTTAAAATCTCTAACTGTGGGGAGCCTGGGTGGTGAAGTCAGTTGAACGCCTGACTCTTGGTTTCGGCTCAGGTAGTGATCTCAGGGTCATGAGACTGAGGCCCGTGTTGGGCTCCACACCCAGTGTGGAGTCTGCTTGGAGTTTCTCTCTTCCTGTCCCTCTGCCCCTTCTCCCTGCTCCCTCTCTCTCTAAAACAAATAAATTCTAAAAATTTTTAAAAATAAAATCTGTTAGGGGCGCCTGGGTGGCTCAGTTGGCTAAGCGACTGCCTTCGGTTCAGGTCATGATCCTGGAGTCCCGGGATCGAGTCCTGCATCGGGCTCCCGGCTCAGCGGGGAGCCTGCTTCTCCCTCTGACCCTATCCCCTCTCATGCTGTTTCTTGCTCTCTCTCTCAAATAAATAAATAAATAAAAATCTTAAAAAAATATTATAAAAAAAATT
The DNA here is from genome assembly GCF_011800145.1 of Mirounga leonina. NCBI lineage: Eukaryota > Metazoa > Chordata > Mammalia > Carnivora > Phocidae > Mirounga > Mirounga leonina. The sequence goes on from NW_023270305.1 coordinate 20,759,568, forward strand.
AAAAAATAAAATCTGTTAAAAAATAATAAAATCTCTAATTTTGTTCTAAACATTTCTGCAGTTAATGCCTCCATACCTCCATTACATTACATTTAGTTTTCCTTCTGCCTCTACTCCCTTCCATTGCACTTGAAATTGCTCTTTCATGGTCAGCAATAGCTTGTGAAAGGCTAACTCCATTCAGCTTCCTCCTCTTTCAGTTTACTTAAACTTTCTGTGGAAATTAACACTGTTAGTCTCCCTTTCCTTCTCAGAAATCTCTACTCTCAACTATTGCAAATTCCTAAATCTCCTTCTAATTTCTCACTATTTTCAATAATCTTCATTGAATTACTTGCTCCTTTAAAGAAAGATAGAAGAAAGGAAGATTGGGAGATGTGGAGAGAAAGGAAGACCACCTAAATGAGAACCTGCATAAGGTATTTATTCAGAGCTTGGGATAGCAAAGAAGTCAGCCATCATCACTCTTGTCTGATGGAAACTCAAAGGCAGGTAGACAAGTGGGAAAACTTTATAGTTAGGGGGGGAGCAACACTCCAGGTATGTCCTGATAGCCTCACTGGAAGAGGTTGGAGTGGGTAAGCTGGAGGTGAGCTACTAGAAATCTGACATCCTATGTAATTAGTATAGGTAGCATGGTTGGCTATCTCTGGTTGATCCTGAGTTGGAAGCCAGGATGAGGGAATACACGTTTGAGAAGCTGACAGTCACTGATCAAGTCCTGACTATTTTGGGCCAATTGCTGCAGAGGTTGTTGTTTGGCTTCCCAGAATGGTGGCTACAGGACTGTGGTCAGAGCACTATTTTTATATATGATATAGCCACTGTTCAATGGTCTATCACCCTAAACTCCTAAAGAAAAGGCTACTTTTATAAACTACCTCGGGCTTCTGGCCCTGTTTTTTAGCACAGACCATGTGTCTACCAAAGAGGGGCTGAATAGATAATCTCCCTTCTTAAACACCTTCAAACAAGGACATAAAATGGAACAACATGTTTACTGTTGTCTATAGTTACTGGGTGGCCACATGAGGAGAGGGCCTCTCAAATTTATGGTAAGGCCATTTTATTTCCCCAGTGGTTTTGAAAGTAGATGCGTAATTTAAAATAATAATTTTCCAAATATTTTTCTCCTGATTTACACACATCAGAAGATTCCTTAGGAAAATTAGATATATTACTTTTCCTTCTCTATTTTCACTTTTTTTCCTCCGGAATAATTCCATTTTTCTTCTATCCTTTAACATCTGCTTCACACAGACTGATGCATTTCTATTTTGAAATCTATATTGTGTCACCTGGACCAGGTATACCACAGTGATTGGAATCAAGAAGCAGATAAATCATGTGTGATTCATAACAGAGTTATACGCTAGCAATGGGAAATGAATTACAATAAAGAATAATCGGCCCTGTCGAGCTAGAAGGCAGGTATTGTGGGGCTTAATGCTGTATAAATATAAAGCCCTAAGATTTTAGAATTTTATGCAATGCTACCATAAATCATGACACAAAACATTTCTGTATTTTACAGATCATGCACACACATTTTTTTTCCTGTCCTTTGACAGACATATTTCAAGATTCATTAGGTGAGCTTCTGCTGTGTCTCTGTGAGACAATGTGTCCTGCTCTTATGTAATCCAAGGAGAGGGCAAAATGTTTCAACAAGCCACATATCAGACCCCTGAAGAACTTGGGGAACCTCAAAAACTGAGGACAGAGCAAGCTATAATTTTTTCATTCAATGCTACCAACCCTTTTGTTGAACCAGGACCACAAGAGTATTATTTTTACTTATTAAGATATAATTTACATGCAGTAAAATGTTCAGATATGAAATGCAGAGTTCACAGAGTTTGGGCTTATGATCTTATCACTAAAATTAACATATAGAACATTTCTATACTTGGAAAATTCCTTCATGCAACACACTAATCTTCCCCTCAACTCTTTGTCAGAAGTTTACTACTGTCCTGATTTCAACAAGCATAGATTAGTTTTGTCTGTTCCTGAACTACATATAAATTGGATCATAAGGTGTGTACTCTTTTGTGTGTGACTTCTTTCATTCAACACGTTTTTGACATTATTTTAGAGTTTATCAGTTTTATTTTTTATTACCAAATAAGATTCTGTTGTATTAATATGCCACACTGTAACTATTCTAGGATTAGGATTTTGGATTTTTTCCATTTTTTCTTCTTTCTGAATAAAACTGCCATAGACATTCCTTTAAGTCTTTGTGTACATATATGCCCACATTTCTCTAAGATATACCAAGGAGTAATATTGCTGGGTCAGGGAAGAGGCGTATTCTTATGATGATAAGAAACTGCCTGGGAGTTTTACAAAATGGCTGTGCCATTCCACATTCCAACCAGCAATATATAAGAATTTCTACTACTTCACATTATTCCCAGCTCTTAGTACTGTCCATCTATATCCATTTGGATGGATGTGCAATGTCACCTGGTTGTGGCTTTAAGTTACATTTCCCCATTGACTAATGATGTTGAGTATCTTCTTCTGTGTTTACTGGCTGTTGTGTATCCTCTAAATGTGTGTTTATTTCTTCTGCCTAATTTTTAGTGGGTTGTCTCTTTCATAATTCATTTATAGGTGTGCTTTATATTTTCTGGGTAATTATTTTTTGTCCTCAAAGTTGCTTTTGACCAATGTCTCTACTAGATTTGTTACCACATTAAAAAGTTTTGTTTCATTATTAAGAAATATTTCATACAAACACAGATTCACTGAGTAATACAATAAACACTCACAATTGATGTTATACTTAAATTACAGTTAAGTCATGAACACTGGAATCATGAGACTGGAAACTTCTTATATCTGACTGAATAAAAAAAATTTCTCTGTAGTGGTACAATAGAAATCCCCACATAATTAAGTGCTAGGGAAATAGCAAGTGCAATAAAGGAGCAATTTAATTATGCATAAGTGTGTGATTACTGGTCTGTTCTGAGTTCCAGAACCAAATATAATTAGTTGTCAACTTGTCATTTCCTCCTGATGCCTAGAAAAATTAATGAGACTTCTCTTCTGTAATTTTGTCTTTCCGTATTTTCCATTTCATTAAATGACACTGCCAAATTCCCACTTGTTTAATTTAAAACCTTGTCATTTATATCTGATTTTTCTCATTGCCTCAATCCCTATATCTAATAAATTAACAAATATTAACAATTCTATATACAAAACATATCCCAAAACTAACCAGTTTTCTCATCTTCATTGTCACTATCTAGTCTCTACTACCTTCATCTCTCTGAGGGGCTACTTCCTCACATATCTTCCTAACATCTCCATGTGTCCACTCTACTACAATTATTTCTACAAACTACAGCAAAAAAAAAATATATATATATATATATTACATTGAATAAAGTCATATTTCTCTCTTGTGCTTTCTAAAGTACATACCCAGGCTATAAGTTCCTGAAAAGTAGCAGCATCTTTGCCTACTTCTATGATGTTATCTTGTACTCCTAATGTCATTGCTCCAAGCCCAATCAAACGGACTTTCTTTTTCTCAAACACCATAAGCTTGTGTCTGCTCCAGGATCTGTGCTCTTGTCCCTCTGTGTAGAGAGAGGCTTCTTCCAGATTTTCTTACAGATGCTTCCTTTTTATCATCCACATTCCAGCTCATCTGTAACCTCCTCAGAAAAGATGCTCCTTGCATGCTTCCTTAAAGCAACATGTTCTCAAGCCAATTTTCTATCATTGCAGCCTCTTTTATCATTAAAATACTAAACCTAATAAAAATCAAATAAGTACTAATGAAAAGTTAAATTATGAATTATATTGGTTAGAATTTGAGTATTAATATTACATACTTATCACTTTTCTATGATAATTCTTGTGTGTCTGCATCTACTGTTTTTTGAGTGACCTCTTTGGAATATATACATAAGAACACATTTACTGGGTCCTAAGTAAGGTGGCTCATTACTTTCTGCTTGCTTGAAACAGACTTGGTTTAAGTTTGTTGTCTCAGAGTTACCATAAATGGCATCTCTTTTCACTCTCAAAATTATATGTTCTCCACAACCACAGGTTATATGTATATTTAAATAACTATTTCCAGAATATCTTTCAGAATGGCTGTATCAGTCTACACTCTTTTCAGTACTGTCAGAGTTTCCAAATGCCAACATCATTGCTAGCAACAAGGCAATATCTACATATCAAATTTTCTATCCAAATATATATAAAGTGATAACTCACTGTGGTTTTATTTCTGTGATTACTAGTAAATTTGAGAACATCTTGCCACATTGCTAGCTTTACAGATTTCTCATTTTATAAACTACATTTTTATATTATCCATAAATCTTTTACATGTGTTTTTCAATATTCCTAGTTGATTTTCATAATTGAAAACAAAATATTAGCTTCTAAGAAGCAACTAAATATTAGAACCAAAAAAGCACTTAAGTCAAAACAAATATTGATTTGATAATAGAATTCCTAACTTTTTTAGTGTATTTAATAAATTGATTGTTGGTTATCAAGTATGACCTATATTCACTTCCTACATGGTAATAATTTTTATCCTTTTTTCAGATATGCATATATTTTATTTTAGTGGACAAGCAATGTTCCTTTTTACTTGGTTCCATTATCCTTCTGGCATTTCATTTGAAGTTCAGAAGAACAACAAATAGGGAAATGGGAAAGATAGCTACAGCCTTATCTTAGAATAGAAAGGCTAATTCTGGGTATGGCATAAGTTACAGAACGATCTGTATGTAGCTGGGTTTGATCATCTGTTAGATGTCCTTGTTAAAGTCAGCTCCCCCCAAGAGATTTGAGTTAACATTTAAGAAATGAAATGTAATTTCAATCTATCTCATTCAGACTCCAAGGCAGTAGTTTTAAAAATAAGGTTCCATAAATTTTGTATAAGTTACAAAGAAAAAGAATATTTCTTGCTCTTACATTTCTTTAAAAATTAATTATAAAAATCACCAGATAAATTAATTTTAATCTCTCAGGCTAGACAACCAGAACCTTCCAGTTTCCTAAGTCTTTCCTAAGTGTTAAGTTACTTTTTTCAGAAGATGCATTCACTTCTTCAGGGGTTAGCTTAAAACTAGTACACAATAAAATTAAGTATCTTTTGTACTAGAAGCAACCCTATATTTCAAATTCAAAAAGGTCCTTTCAAATGAATGATTTTATTAGTATTGCTGACCATTAAGATTGTACTCAAGAGATGTAAGAAACTGGCATAAATAATTATATGTAACTTTTCTTTATTTGCGCATCAACTGGGGAACTATCTATTTATTCTATTTTTCATTATGCCACATCTTGATAATAACTTCCCATTTACATTAAAAAAAAATCTTAACAGACTGTTGCATGGTCAGTTTTATAAGTTTAGCTATCTTCATGACTTATTAATATTACTTCCCTGTTGGCTAGATTTATTGCTGAGCAATCAGTCTTTAATATGACCCCAAATTCCAAATCGAGCATGTTATGCTCGATTTGGTAGGGCAATTTCGGCACTGCTTGTATGGACACTAAATTTTTGTCAGTCTTACTATGTCCTTGGTCAGTTCATTAAATTTTCGGGTGCATGAGTATCTTCCTCTATTAAGTTGATATTCTACTTGTCAAGAATGGAGGAATAAAAAGCTAATTAAGAGTCTGAAAGGCCTTTTAATACAAACAAGCACAAAATAAATGGTAAATTGAACAGCTAAACCTTAATACTTGCACTACATGACTATGAAATATAATTAGTTACCATGTTTATTTTATTTTTACCCCCTTATATTTGCAATTTGATTATGCAAGGCAAATAATATAAATAAAATTTTGATTCAGGGTATAAACCATGTTATTCTCAGCTTTAGCCAGGAATAAGAAAAGGAGGAAAGATGGTTGATGAAAAATCTTGGAAGAACAAGTTCAAAATATAAGGCATTATTCATTAGGCTAATGGCAATAATTATGAACATATGAACTATGAGCTTTTGACATTTTTTAAATACCAAGGTGTAATTCATATAGTTGGTTGCTTAACCAATCCACATTTTCTCTAAAATAGTCTGATTTTGGCTCCTATTGCAATCTCTTCTTCATTCATCACCCACCCCCACTTCCAATTTCCAGCTCCAAGCTTAGCTCTGACTGGTATAAGAGTAAATGTCAACACTCGTAAAAGTAATGAATTCAGGAACTCTTAATTAAACCAATAAGCTAATGGCATTTCCCTGGTCATTTCAGAAATGAGCATGCAACACAATCCATACCAATTTAAAAAGGAGTAGATCTGCTAGAATTCCTGTGAATCAAATTTCCTTTAAGAAATAACAGCTTAAGCCATCACAAGAAATAGAAAGTTTTAATTTTCAGCTATCTCAGGAGATCATGGTGTATGGCTGTGCATCCTGAAACAGTTACAGACATTTGCTGTGATGAGAGATGCTAGCCAGAAGCTGAAAACAACGTATGGTATGGAGGATGCACCACAGGCAAAGATCTGGAAGCACAACTAGAGGAATGAAGCCAAGCTTGACTTCGCTCTACCTCTGGACTTCCAGTTAAATGAATCGGTACCAGGCTTATTGTTTAAGGTCTAGACCCTCTGCATGCATACTGTACAGTTGTCTTCTACAAATCTCCAGTGGGGTGCTATTCACATAGACCTGGTTTGTTTCCAATGAGGGTCCTGAGGCAATTATCTTACCTCAACGAAAAGCAACCTAAAGCATACAATGATTTATGATAAACTTACAGATAAGGCTCTTTGCAATCCTGGACATTGTTCAATGTTCTATTTGCTATGCTTTAACTGCTAAAAAGGTTAAAACTATTTGGACAATGGCAATATTAACAAAGTTTAAATAATACCATACTACAGTTATATTCATCGTGATTCAATTATCATTTTTGCTGAGCATCTATTATATGAAAAGCAATATACTAGGTAGTATAAAGGATATAAAACTCAGGAAACACAGTTCCTGACTTCAGGGTTTTGTTTTGTTTTGTTTTGTTTTTTTACATAGTATGTAAAAACATACCACAACAAAAACAGCCAAGTGCTTGGTAGGAGATCCCAAAAAGTGATAAATCATATCCAATTTGGTGTAGGGACTGATTCACTAAAGAATTAGGACTTAGTTGTGTCTTAAAAGACAGAGCTTGGAAGATTTTGATAAATTTCAATGTAGTAGGGGTATTTTGCAAGCAGAGTTAAAAACTGAAGGAAAAAACAGGAAATTCTGAAATTGGAAAGTACAATAGTTGATGTGGAAAAATCATCAGAGGATCTCAACAACAGATTTGATATGGCAGGAGAAAAAAACCCAGGAAATGTGAATACAGATCAATAGAAAATATGCATTCTGAAGAGCAAGAAAAGAGATTAAGGAAATATAAACAAAGTCTTAGATACCCTGAGACAACATAAGCATTCCAATAGACATACAATGGGAGTCTGAGAAACAAGAGAACAATGGCAGAAAATTTTGAAAAATGGCCCAAACTTCCCAAATAAAAAAACCATTAATCCCACAGATCCAAATAAGATAGACACAAAGTAATCCATACCTAGACACATCGGAGTCAAACTGATGAACACCAAAGCAAAGGAAAAATCTTGAAAGATCACTTAGTGGGGAACAATATTACAAGTAAAGGCTGACTACTCATAATACTAATGATGGAGATCAAATGGGAGAGGGATGACAAGTTCAAAGTGTGTGTTTTGGAGTGGGGAGTTGGGGAGGAAATACTGTTACCAAAACTTCTATATCTAGAAGAACTGTACTTTAAAAATAAAGGTGAAAACAAAAGGCAGTATCTGATTAACAAAACCTGAGAAAATCCATTGCTAGTCAACTTACTTTAATGAAAATACTCAAAGTTCTTTAGCTCCAAACAAAATGACAGGAGATATAAATTAAATCCACAGAAATATAAAGAAATAATAACACTGTATTCTTGGGTTTATAAGATAGAACTATAGGACACTAATAGCAAAAAGGAGGAGAAAAGAGGTGTATTCAAGTAAGAGTTCTCTATTGTACTAAAATTAAGTTAGTATTAACCTGAAGGAGACTGTGATAAATCAGGTGCATATTATCTGGAGAGCAATCACTAAGAACATACAAAAAATAGAGTTGAGGGGTACTTGGGTGGCTCAGTCGGTTAAGCATCTGCCTTCAGCTTAGGTCATGATGCCAGGGTCCTGAGGTGGAGCCCCAGCTGGGGCTCTCTGCTCAACGGGGAGCCTGTTTTTCCCTTTCCTTCTGCCCCTTCCCCTACTCATGCGCGAGCGCTCTCTCTCTCTCTCTCACATACACGCACAAATAAATAAAATCTTAAAAAATAGAGAGTTGAAAAATCCACAGAGGAATTTAAAATGGTTCACTTAAAGTATTTATTTAACACAAGAGTAGAGAGAAAGGAGGAACAGAGGAACAGAACCAACATGAGACATAGAGAATAAAAGCTTTGAGGATTTACTTTGCCTTTGGGTAAAGCCAATTAGCAGACATAGAAAGCCTACATCTTTTTGACAGTTTTACAACTTGGAGCAAGATGCCCACCTACCTTAGGCTTCTAATCTCCATAGAGACTAGGAGATTGTCCTATCTTACTTGATGATTACATTTCAAAGGGATAGTTCTCAGGTCCTTGAGAAGGAGATTCCTGGGTTGTAAAAGTGGCAGGAGACTTTTAAAACAGATTTACATCTCAAAGGGGCAGATAAAGAATTTACAACTTCAAGTTTTTTAAAGGAAATGGTCTCAGGAAAGTGAGATGGGGGAATAGAGATAGGAAAAAGTCAGTTTCAAGTTTAGTCCAGCTGAGGGAAATGTTAAGGCCACCTCCTTCAACAGCAAAGTATTAAGAAGAGAAAAAGATTATACAACATTACCAAGAGGGATTTATGCCAGGCATTCAAGGAGGTTTTAATACCTGAAATTCAGTTAAGGTAATACACCATGTTAATGGGTAAAGCAAAAAAAAAAATAAATAAATAAATAAAAGTCATAGAATCATCACAATAGACAAAAAGAAAGCAGTTGACAAAATCCAACACCCATAAAAACTGTTACTAAACTGGGAATAAAAGAGTTTTCTCAATCTGATAAACGGTATCCGTGAAAATCATATACTTAAGGAAGAAAGACCAAATGCTTTCTATCAAAGACGGGAGAGCCAACATTTCTGTTTCTGCCCCTTCTACACATCACTGAAAGGCAGGCTCCAATCAAGTGAAATAAAGCAACATCAATAAATGTAAATACATACATACATATATGTAAAATGGTACAGTCACTGTGAGAGACATTTAGGTAATTTCCTTAAAAATTTAAATTCCATTCTTAGGTATGTATCCCAAAGTAATAAAAACATATGTTAACAGAAAGACTTCAGCAAGAATATTCACAGCAACATTATTCCTAATAGCTCAAAACTGGAATCAATCCTAACTTCATCAGTTGGTGAATGGGCAAATAAAATATGGTCTATCTGTACAATGCAGTACTATTCAGTAACACAAATAAATGAATTACTGAAATAGGCTGAAACACAGATTACTTCAAATATGTTGTACTGATCAAGAGAATCCAGGCAAAAAGACTACATATTGTATGGTTCTATTTACATCAAAGGTCCAGAATAGACAAAATTATAGATACAAACAACAGCAGTTTCCTAGGCCTGAGAGTGAGAGCAGGGAGAGATTGAAAATGGGAATGTAGGAACTTTGGGGGATGGTAGAAATGTTTAAAAATTGGATTGGGGTGGTGATTGGCAAAATACTACGAATTTACTAAAAATCTTGGAATTTTACATTTATCATCAGTGAATTTTGTGGTATGGAAATTATATCCCAATATAAGTGTTTACAAAAAGAACCAATGAGAACGTGATCTAAGGTATCCTTTGGTACACGGATAAGTCACTTATGGAGTTGGAATGTCCTCTTCAGCATTTTACAAAGGATTACAGAGTTTGAACAAAAATGAGGAAAACTTGGAGGAAGCTGCTTTCTTAAAAATGGGAAATCAGTGGTCTTAATGATCCTCAATCTCTTGGGTAGATGGCATTGACGCATTAGGCAGTTAGCAAATATGGAGGTATTTGGCAGTAGGTGGAAACACTGCATTATAGAGTAAAACATGGATCAGGGCTAGAGATCTAGATTTTGGAGTCTTATTCGTGTGTGTGTGTGTGGGCCTGTGTGTGTGTAGCTATATATGCATATACACTGAATACTAAAGTCGCCTAACATGCAAATTAACTGGTTAATGTTATTAATTACCAATCATTCAAGAACAAAAGTAATCTTGTACATGATTTTTTTTTCTGCTACAACTTCTGATCAAATGAATGCCCTAAAACGTTGCTCTGCCTACTCAGAGTAAATAAGGGTCCATAAGCACTGCTGAAGCCAGGATCTTTTTGTTCTCAGCATCCACATTTCAGATGTTACACAAGACTTCTATAATGTACATGCTTATACGTCTATATTTGTATACGTTGAACATATCCATAATATATAACTAGAGTTAGCAATCTATGGTCTGTCAGCACAATATGGACTACTGCCCATTTTTTTTTTTAAAGATTTTATTTATTTATTTGACAGAGAGAGACAGCGAGAGAGGGAACGCAAGCAGGGGGAGTGGGAGAGGGAGAAGTAGGCTTCCTGCTGAGCAGGGAGCCCGATGTGGGACTCGATCCCAGGACCCTGGGATCATGACCTGAGCCGAAGGCAGTCGCTCAACCGACAGAGCCACCTAGGCGCCCGAAAATATTTCTTATAGTTCACATGATTTGAGTTTCTGTTTACTCATTATTTTGTTTTCCATTCATATGGGAAGTTGTTTTTAAATACCTGAAAGCAATGATGATTATTCTGAGAACAACCATATGTGTTTTTATGATTAATTAAGTCCCAAATGTTAAAAAAAAAAAAAGAGAGAGATTGTTAAAAATCTTTTTTTAAAAAAAATTGAAATCACAGAAACAAAAATGAAGTAAACTGGAGATGACACTATTTTAACTGCAGGGAACTAGGATAAGGTAAAAGTACATAGGAGAAAAAAAATCAATAATTTAGGAAAGAAAGTATATGTATTTAATTTTGGGGTACCCTGATGGGTTGTGCCTCAGGTAATCCATGTGAAAACTGTCCCAGAAGTCAGGAGGGGCCCTTCACTTGGAGGCAAATTGGAGCGATCAAAGAAAATGCTCTCATTAACAGGATGTCTAATAGTTTATTCTAGGGCTCTATACCTGCTTGCTGTCAGTAGGGTCCACAGGACTAGCCATATATTTGCTGCTGAAACTTAACTGCATGAGAACTTAGTAAACCTATTTGAACATCGGTTTGTTATTTTAATATGCACTACCAGGGACCAAACTGACTGATATTTGGTTGTGACTGAACCCTCAAGCTTACGCAGAATCTCCTAATAAAATGATCAATGGAGATTCTTCCATAGGATTCTGTTTTTGACAAGTTGTCAATGGAACACTTTGAATGATCTGTAAAATTAGAGATTATATAATATTCCATCCTATTCCATAAGGTTTTACATGCATTTGGGGGGGGAAGAAATATTGTCATTTTATGATGTTATTACTTATGTGCATATGAAAACTTGATATTGTATATATGAAGTTAATAGCACTATGCCAGTTCACTTAACTGTTTAATAAATTTTGGCTATATTATCATATTAATTATGGCATATTTCTATGGAATTTTAACAGTTTACCAAGGGCATATATACATCCAAGCCTAGATATAGATATTTAATTTTCCTTTTATGAAAAATATGTGAAATGGGCAAAAAAGGTGGTAGTATAACCCACCTGATACTAGGGAGAAATAAGGGGCAGGGTTTGTCCAAGACTACTGAGTGTGGAAGTTGGGGAGCTTCCAGTAAACTCAGATAAGCTGACTCCTCTTACTGTGCTCAGTATGTGCACCGTCTCTTAAAATCTCCCTCTTTTCACACACTTATTCAGTCTCAACACTTTGCACTTTGTTTCACATTTGATCTTACATTTTCACCTCTATCTTCACCCACAAAAAGCATATTGTAATAAGGTTCTAATGGGCTTAATTATCTTAAGTATTTTCCCCTTCAAATAATTAACAAATGACAATTAACATTTTAAAGTATTTATTACAAATCTATACTATCTTTAATGTACTGGGTAAAATAAAAGACATATTTCTTTGATCAATCTTCGTGAAACTACTGCTTTAATCCTACCATTCAACTGTTTAAAGATTTCACATGAAGCTTTATTTGAAAAACTAAAAATTATGATTCTTAGACTATCATTTTTGTTTTGTTCCTGTTTTCTCCCTTTTTGAGGCCACAGTCATTCCTCTTAACTGACCTCCTTCCCTCTTCCAGTGTTAACTGAATAGTAACCAAACTTGAAAGCCCAGTTCAAAAACTATCCAACATCTCTGGAAAGATATTCTTGATTGTAAAAACCAAAATATGTCCTGGAATTGAGTTCTTGGACTATTTATTTACATGCATGTCACCTATATAAAGTTTAATACTGCTATTTCAATCAGCCCGGTTAAGAACAGGTTAGCAAGGGCACCTGGGTGCCTCAGTTGGTTAAGCGACTGCCTTTGGCTCAGGTCATGATCCTGGAGTCCCGGGATCGAGTCCCTCATCGGGCTCCCTGCTCGGCAGGGAGTCTGCTTCTCCCTCTGACCCTCCCCCCTCTCATGTGCTCTCTCTCATTCTCTCTCTCAAATAAATAAATAAAATCTTAAAAAAAAAAAAAAAGAACAGGTTAGCAAAAATAATCTCCTATTGTCTTATAGGGACTTAAACTTGCTGCTTCAGGTATGTGCACATAATAAGCACAGAAAATACTGAAATGATTGTAAGAGACTCTTGGTGTTCCTAAGACTTAGAGTAGCCTCAGTGGAATGTTTAAAATCAAGTTTTGACATCATCAAGAATCCTGAAAGCAACTAAGTAATAACATCACGGTTATAACAAGAATCATCTCAGGTTTAAAAATTCCTCAACAAGACTATAGCTTCAAAGATAATCTCTGGTTTTCTGAGCTTTTATGCAGATCAATCAGCTTGACCTTGCCTTAAAACAAAACTCTCATGAATAGAAGGAAACTTGGTTTATTTTGAATGCCTTTGGCTACACAAATCATTTATGTCATTCTACATGTTTCTAGTCCCGTGACTGAAAGATGAATTCTCATTAAAATACAGAGAATTCTGAGAAAACCTGTATCTTCAGAGTAATCACAATATTTCAAAAGATTCCAGAATTAGTGAAGATTATAGAGCATTCTCCATAGCAGTAAATATTCTGGTTTCATTGGGAGCAAAGTGTTTGAATTAAGCATTTACCCTTGCAATTAGTGAGCATATAACATAAAAAAAAAAAAAAATACTGTGTATTTTCCTACTTTTTAAAAATTAACTTCTGTCCAGGGTCACCTGGGTGGCTTAGTCAGTTAAGTGTCTGCCTTTGGCTTAGGTCATGATCTCACGGTCCTGGGACTGAGCCCCACATCAGGCTCTGTGCTCAGTGGGGAGTCTCCTTCTCCCTCTCCCTCCCTCTTGCTCTTTCTCAAATAAATAAATAAAATCTTAAAAAAATAAATAAATGGAACTAATTAAAAAATAGATAAAATTAACTTATGTCCAAATATCTAAACTGGGGAATCACTGATGAATTTTAAAAATCATTGGTAGCTACTCTCAGTTTTTAGATTGAACAATATTTCCCTATGTTCTTACAGACTAGTTCTAACAAAAGAGTTTGGCTTATATCTCAATAGATAGGACTTACTTTCTGGGGTATCATAAACTGCTTGAGAAACTATTTTTGAATTCATAACTCCTTATTGGTTAAGACATGGTAAGAAGTACAATTCATTTATTTGCTCTGTATTGAGATGAGGTTCTCTTTGTGCGTTGAAAAACTGAACTGAGGTTTTTTTTCCCCTAAATGATATAAAATTAAATTTAATGAAAACTTTCTCTTTTTAAGAGATCCAACTAATTCTGGATGAAGTTTAAAATTTTATAAAAGGAATCATAAAAGCAGACAGTACATTATTTGTAGTTTTCTTTAGAGTGAAGACACGTTTTCTGTGCATTTGTTGCTTCTAATCAAACAACGAGCTCACAAGTACAACTACATAGAACAGATGGCAAAACCTTTGCACATTAGACTTTATATCTGAAAAAGAGACACTTTATTTTAAAATTGCCACTTGGGAACATAACGTGCTCTCGTGAGAAAAACACATTTTTCACTTTAAAGGCAGTCCATAAAATAAAGGCAGAGGTTTAAATGACTTCTTAATTAACACAAAACAAACATTTACCTACACTGTGGGGATGAAGCAATGCAATTAAGATGAACACTTTAAAACAGCCTGGGACATATTTTATGCAAAGCAATAATAAACATTTTATCATTTAGGATTTTTTTTTGTCTTTTGTTAAGAAAAGAGTAATTACTGTTTATCTTCAATTCATTAATTTGAAACTGTTATAAAAATAATAGCTGTTGCTTTCAAGTTTGATTAAAATGTTTTTAAAAATGTGCTTGAGTTTGAAGCATATTATAGTTACAAATATTATTTTCAACTAATTATACAATTATGTTACCCCTTTAGCACTGAACACTTCTATTACCCAAGGAAACATTCATTAAGAGATTAGAGAAATGGGGATATTTTTCAAAATGTTCTCACACAAAAAGTATGCAGAACATACTGCTTAAAAAATATAGTCACAGATAGCATAAATGCTTCAATAATCACATGGAACAGAGAGAATAATAAAAATAAATCATTTTTACTCATGAGAAATGCACTTGGGGGAAAAATCATGTTGACATATTTTTGTAGGCTTAAGGTGACAGGATACAAAGGAACACCATACAAGATGACAGTGGTCAACTGTACTTCTCACGTGCACAGGATTGACCTATTCTTTTAATATCTCAAAATAAAAGTTTATTAGTAGTGTAAGAAATAATAAAACCCAGAATGCATAGGCTCATTCCCAAA
The DNA here is from genome assembly GCF_011800145.1 of Mirounga leonina. Taxonomy (NCBI): domain Eukaryota; kingdom Metazoa; phylum Chordata; class Mammalia; order Carnivora; family Phocidae; genus Mirounga; species Mirounga leonina. Next base: position 20,774,655 of record NW_023270305.1, read on the forward strand.
TTCTACTAATGTCAGTAAGTTTTCTCTGCTTTGTTAAAGGCAGGAAGAGCAAGGAAATGACAGTGCCCTATTTGAGATAGTTGAAATTAATATGAAGAGATCATACAAAGAAGTCCTTCTGTACCTTCAGAAGGCTTTTCTTCTACAGTAAAAAATGACCTGATGACTGGAATAAGAATAAATAGTATAAAAGAGAATCAGGGTCAAAGGTATGTGCTCAGGAAAAAAAAAATAGATTAATATCTTAATATCCAAAAAGAGGAGTAGTGAAGAAATTGAATTGGTTATTGTAGAGAAAGAGGATAACATACAAAGCAAAATAAAATGACTAAAATAAAATTATACAACACCTTACTGGATTGACAGAGATAGAAAATCATTAACTGAAGATTATGATCAATACAAGTTTTTTGTTTATGTGACAAAATGTGAGTTCCCAAACTACAAACCAGGTTTTGAGATCACAAAGAGATCCTAGAACATTCATCTTAACAAAACCAAACATTATGGCTTATAGAATGGCTTATATAGTGTTTATTATAAACATTAAACATTTATTATTTACTATCTATTAGCTACCATGCTAAGAGCATGAACAAAATAATGAACCAAGAAAAACATCCTTCCATTTGGGAGAGCACAATCAGATGGGGAGATGAAACACAAATTGTCAAGCATGCTATATTAAACATATTTAATGGAAATCCACAGGGAATATTATCAAATTTTTCAATGGTTGAAATAGCAAGCTTGTTTGCAGGAATCAGTAATGACAACAGAAGTATCTAATTCTGGTGTTGAATAATCAGTTGGCATAAATTTTAAATTGTTTATGTGTGTTTTAAAAATATAGTTAATTGTGCTTCTTTTTTAAAAGATCATTTGGGAAAATTGTGTATCTTACGTACATTTTGTGAACGTTTTCAGAAAAATATTTCATGATTTAATTATGGCCTCAATATAAAAATATGGGCTGGAATATATTACATGCAGATCCTGTAATTGGTTTTACAATTATACCTAAAATATTAGTTGATTCTTTGTTAAAAGAATGTAATGATCTTTGGTTTAAAATCCAGTTTGGCTGGGGGGTGGAGCAAGATGGCGGAGGTGTAGGAGACCTGGATTTCTTCTGGTCCCAGGAATTCAGCTGGAGAGGGATCAAACCATTCTTTTTTTTTTTTTTTTTAAAGATTTTTATTTATTTATTCATGAGAGACAGAGAGAGAGAGAGAGGCAGAGGGAGAAGCAGGCTCCCAAGGAGCAGAGATCCCGATGCGGGACTCGATCCCAGGACCCTGGGATCATGACCTGAGCCGAAGGCAGATGCTTAACCATCTGAGCCACCCAGGCGCCCAGATCAAACCATTCTGAACACCTACCAACTCAACAGGAGATCAAAGAAAAGAATAGCAACAAATCTCTGAATAGAAAAGCGACCACTTTCTGGAAGGTAGGATGTGTGGAGAAGTGAATCTGAGGCGATATTCTGGAGGATAGATGGCGGGGGAGGGGGCCTCCTTAGCCGCTTCTGGCAAGTGATAGAGCTGCGGAGCACAAAATCAGAACTTTTAGAAATCTGCTCCACTGAGGGACATTGCTCCAGTGGCTAAGCAGGAGGTGTAACCCTCGCTGGGACAGTGTGGTCTCAGGACCCTCGGGATCACAAAGACCGGGGGTGCCTGAGTGCGGCAGAGCCCCCAAGTATCAGAGCGGGGAAGCCAGCTGCAGAGATAGAGCTGAGGAGCAGGCTCTCAGCTTGGGGTTGCCATAAACCGTGATCCACGGCACAGTTGGGCCACTGCTCCTCCAGCAGGGACCCAACAAGCGGCAGATCCAGGGAGACTCCCCTTCCTCCCCTGGGAGGAGTGGCTTAGGAGTGCACTGCAGGGATCTGCTGGGTTTGGAGACTCCACACCGGGTCGGGTGCCAGAGATAGAAATGCTCAGTCACAGGCTGGGTGAGCACAGAGGGCGGCTGGAGACCGGGGAGACGGGAGTGACTGACTGCTTGTTGCTGGGGGCGCACTGAGGAGTGGGGCCCTGAGTTCTTGGCTCCTCTGGGGTGGAGATTGGGAGGCCGCCATTTTCACTCTCATCCTCCAAAGCTGTACCGAAAGCTTGCAGGGAACAAAAGCTCCCAAGAGCAAACCCGAGCAGATTACTTAGCCCAGACCTGGCAAGGGCAGGGCAATTCTGCCTCTGGCAAAGACATTTGGGAAACACGGCAACAGGCCCCTCCCCCAGGAGATCAGCAAGAACAGCCAGCCAAGACCAAGTTTATTGATCAATGAGAACAGCAGAACACCAGCGCTAGGGGAATAACACACATAGAATCCATGGCTTTTTTGCCATGATTCTTTGGTCTGTCAAAGTTAATTTTTTTTAGCTGTCTTTTTTTTTTTTTTTGAATTTTTCTTTTTCCCTTTTTCAACCAACATCTTATCAATCCCTTTTTTAAAAAACATTTTTATTTTTCATTTTTAGAGTCATATTCTATCCCTTCATAGTAGTTACCCTTATTTTTGGTATATATATATAAGTTGTTCTCTCTTTACATTTTGAGATACAGTTTCTTCTAACAGATCAAAATATACCCTAAATCTCTAGTGTATGGCTTTGTTCTAGTCTTCTGCCTGATCACATTCTCTCCCCCCCCTTTTTTTTTTAAATCCTCTTCTTTCTTTTTTCAAACAACTTCTTATCTTACCTATTTCTTTTATAAAATCTTTTATAATTTTCATCTTTACAGTCATATTCCGTCCCTTCATCGTATTAACACTTATTTTTGTATATATAAGTTTTTCTCTCTTTAAAAATTTGGGAGTCACTTTCTTCTAACAGATCAAAATATGCCCAAAATCTAGGGTGTGGCACTGATCTATGCACCAGCCTGATCATATTTGATCATATTCTGTTTTTTTTTGTTTTGTTATTGTTTTTTTTTTTATCTTTTTTTTTCTTTTTCTCTTTTCATTCTTTCCCTTTCTTTTCCCCTGGTTTCAGGTTTTTTTCTGATTTGTTTAGTGTATATTTTCTGGGGTCGTTGCTACCCTGTTAGCATTTTGTTCTCTCATTCATCTATTTTCCTCTGGACAAAATGACAAGATGGAAAAAATCACCTCAACAAAAAGAATAAGAGGCAGTACTGACTGCCAGGGACCTAATCAATACAGACATTAGTACAATGTCAGAACTAGACTTCAGAATGATGATTTTAAAGATACTAGCTGGGCTTGAAGAAAGCATGGAAGTTATTAGAGAAACCCTTTCCGGAAAAATAAAAGAACTAAAATCTAACCAAGTCGAAATCAAAAAGGTTATTAATGAGGTGCAATAAAAAATGGAGGCTCTAACTGCTAGGATAAATGAGGCAGAAGAGAGAATTAGTGATATAGAAGACCAAATGATGGAAAATAAAGAAGCTGAGAAAAAGAGAGATCAACAACTACTGGATCACGAGGGCAGAATTCGAGAGATGAGCGATACCATAAGACGAAACAACATTAGAATAATTGGGTTCCCAGAAGAAGAAGAAAGAGAGAGAGCGGCAGAAGGTATATAGGAGCAAATTATAGCAGAGAACTTCCCTAATATGAGGAAGGAAACAGGCATCAAAATCCAGGAGGCACAGAGAACCCCTCTCAAAATCAATAAAAATAGGTCAACACCCCAACATCTAATAGTAAAACTTACGAGTCTCAGAGACAAACAGAAAATCCTGAAAGCAGATCAGAGAAGAGATATGTAACCTACTATGGTAAAAACATTAGATTGGCAACAGACCTATCCACAGAGATCTGGCAGGCCAGAAAGGACTGACAGGATATATTCAGAGCACTAAATGAGAAAAATATGCAGCCAAGAATACTATATCCAGCTAGGCTGTTATTGAAAATAGAAGGAGAGATACAAAGCTTCTGGGACAAACAAAAACTAAAGGAATTTGCAAATGCCAAACCAGCCCTACAAGAAATCTTGAAAGGGGTCCTCTAAGCAAAGAGAGAGCCTAAAGGTAACCTAAACCAGAAAGGAACACAGACAATATACAGTAACAGTCACCTTACAGTCAATACAATGGCACTAAGTTCATATCTTTCAATAGTTACCCTGAATGTAAATGGGCTAAATGCCCCAATCAAAAGACACAGGGTATCAGATTGGATTAAAAAACAAGACCCATCAATATGCTGCCTGCAGGAGACTCATTTTAGACCCAAAGACACCCCCAGATTGAAAGTGAAGGGGTGTAAAACAATTTACCATGCTAATGGACATCAAAAGAAAGCTGGGGTGGCAATCCTTATATCAGACAAATTAGATTTTAAACCAAAGACTGTAATAAGAGATGAGGAAGGACACTATATCCTACTTAAAGGGTCTATCCAACAAGAACATCTAACAATTGTAAATATCTATTCCACTAACATGGGAGCAGCCAATTATATAAGGCAATTAATAACAAAAGCAAAGAAACACATTGACAACAATACAATAATAGTGGGGGACTTAAACACTCCCTCACTGAAATGGACAGATGATCTAAGAAAAGATCAACAAGGAAATGAAGACTTTAAATGACACACTGGACCAAATGGACTTCACAGATATATTCAGAACTTTCCATCCCAAAGCAACAGAATACACATTCTTCTCCAGTGCCCATGGAACATTCTCCAGAATAGATCACATCCTAGGTCACAAATCAGGTCTCAACCAGTACCAAAAGATTGAGATCATTCCCTTTATATTTTCAGACCACAATCCTTTGAAACTAGAACTCAATCACGAGAGGAAAGTTGGAAAGAACTCAAATACATGGAGGCTAAAGAGCATCTTACTAAAGAATGAATGGGTCAATCAGGAAATTAAAGAAGAGTTAAAAAAAATTCATGGAAACCAATGAAAATGAAAACACAACTGTTCAAAATCTTTGGGATGCAGCAAAGGCAGTCCTAAAAGGAAAGTATATAGCAATAGAAGGCTTTCTCAAGAAACAAGAAAGGTCGCAAATACACAACCTAACCCTACACCTAAAGGAGCAGGAGAAAGAACAGAAAAAAAAGCCTAAACCCAGCAGGAGAAGAGAAATAATAAAGATCGGAGCAAAAATCAATGAAATAGAAACCACCAGAACAGTAGAACAGATCAACGAAACTAGGAGCTGGTTCTTTGAAAGAATTAACAAGATTGATAAACCCCTGGCCGGACTTACCAAAAAGAAAAGAGAAATGACCCAAATCACAAAATCATGAATGAAAGACACCAAAGACACCAAAGAAATACAAACAATTATAAGAATATATTATGAGCAATTCTATGCCAGCAAATTAGATACCCTGGAAGAAATGGATGCATTCCTAGAAATGTGTAAACAACCAAAACTGAACCAGGAAGAAATAGAAAACCTCAACAGACCTAACACCACTAAGGAAACCAAAGCAGTAATCAAAAATCTCCCAATAAACTAGAGCCCAGGGCCATCTGGCTTCCCAGGGGACTTTTACCAAACATTTAAGAAAAATTAATACCTATCCTTCTGAAACTGTTCCAAAAAATAGAAATGGAAGGAAAACTTCCAAACTCGTTTTATGAGGCCACCATTACCTGATCCCCAAACCAGACAAAGACTCCATCAAAAAGGAGAATTACAGATAATATCCTTGATGAACATGGATGCAAAAATTCTCACCAAAATACCAGCCAATAGGATTCAACAGTACATTAAAAGGATTATTCACCACGACCAATTGGAATATCACTGGGCCGCAAGGTTGGTTCAACAGCTGCAAATCAATCAATGTGATATAATACATTAAGAAAGGAAAGAACAAGAACCATATGATCCTCTCAATGGATGCAGAAAAAGCATTTGACAATGTACAGCATCCTTTCTTGATCAAAACTCTTCAGAGTACAGGGATAGAGAGTATATACCTCAATATCATAGAAGCCCTCTATGAAGAACCCACAGTGGATATCATTCTCAATGGGGAAAAACTGAGAGCTCTCCCCCTAAGGTCAGGAACACAGCAGGGATGTCCACTATCATGACTGCTATTCAATATAGTATTAGAAGTCCTAGCCACAGCAATCAGACAACAAAAAGAAATAAAAGGCATCCAAATCGGCAAAGAAGAAGTCAAACTCTCACTCTTTGCAGATGATATGATACTTTATGTGGAAAATCCAAAAGACTCCACCCCAAAACTGCTAGAACTCATGCGGGAATTCAGTAAAGTGGCAGCATATAAAATCAATGCACAGAATTCAGTGGCATTCCTATACACCAACAACAAGACTGAAGAAAGAGAAAATAAGGAATCAATCCCATTACAATTGCACCCAAAACCATAAGATACCTAGGAATAAATCTAACCAAAGAGGCAAAGGATCTGTGCTCAGAAAACTATAAAATATTTGTGAAAGAAATTGAGGAAGACACAAAGAAATGGAAAAATGTTCCATGCTCATGGATTGGAAGAACAAATATGGTGAAGATGTCAATGCTACCTAGAGCAATCTACACATTCAATGCAATCCCCATCAAAATACCATCCACTTTTTTCAAAGAAATGGAACAAATAATCCTAAAATTTGTATGGAACCAGAAAAGACCCCAAAAAGCCAGAGGAATGTTGAAAAAGAAAAGCAAACTGGCGGCATCACAATTCAGACTTCAAGCTCTATTACAAAGCTGTCATCATCAAGACAGTATGGTACTGGCACAAAAACAGACACATAGATCAATGGAACAGAATAGAGAGCCCAGAAATGGACCCTCAACTCTATGGTCAACTCATCTTTGACAAAGCAGGAAAGAATGTCCAATGGAAAAAAGACAGTCTCTTCAACAAATGGTGTTGGGAAAATTGGACAGCCACATGCAGAAGAATGAAACTGGACCCTTTCCTTACACCACACACAAAATAGACTCAAAATGGTTGAAAGACCTAAATGTGGGACAGGAGTCCATCAAAATTCTAGAGCAGAACACAGGCAGCAACCTCTTTGACTTCAGCCACAGCAACTTCTTCTAGAAACATCACCAAAGGGAAGCAATGGCAAAAATGAACTACTGGGACCTCATCAAGATAAAAAGCTTTTGCACAGCAAAGCAAACAGTCAACAAAACCAAAAGATAACCAACAGAATGGGAGAAGATATTTGTAAATGACATATCAGATAAAGGGCTAGTATCCAAAATCTACAAAGAACTTATTAAACTGAACACCCAAAGAACAATGATCCAATAAAGAAATGGGCAGAAGACATGAACAGACATTTTTGCAAAGAAGACATCCAAATGGCCAACAGACACATGAAAAAGTGCTCAACATCACTCGGCATCAGGGAAATCCAAATCAAAACCTCAATGAGATATCACCTCACACCAGTCAGAATGGCTCAAATTAACAAGTCAGGAAATGACAGATGTTGGCGGGGATGCGGAGAAAGGGGATCCCTCCTACACTCTTGGTGGGAAGGCAAGCTGATGCACCCACTCTGGAAAACAGTATGGAGGTTCTTCAAAAAGTTGAAAGTAGAGCTACCAAAAATTACAGCAATTACCAGCAATTACACTACTGGGTATTTACCCCAAAGATACAAATGTAGTGATCTGAAGAGGTATGTGCACCCCAATATTTATAGCAGCAATGTCCACAATAGCCAATCTGTGGAAAGAGCCAAGATGTCCATCTACAGATGAATGGATAAAGAAGATGTGGTATATATATACAATGGAATATTATGCAGCCATCAAATGGAATGAAATCTTGCCATTTGCAATGACATAGATGGAACTGGAGTGTGTTATGCTGAGCGAAATAAGTCAATCAGAGAAAGACATGTATCATATGACCTCACTGATAGGAGGAAATCTTAATCTCAGGAAACAAACTGAGAGTTGCTGGAGTGGGGGGGGGTTGGATGGATGGAGCAGCTGGGTGATAGACATTGGGGAGGGTATGTGCTATGGTGAGCACTGGGAATTGTGCAATACTGTTGAATCACAGACTTGTTCCTCTGAAACAAATAATACCTTATATGTTAAAAAAAGGAAGAAGAAGAAGAAGATATCAGTAGGGTAAAGATGAAGTGGGGGAATTGGAGGGGGAGATGAACCATGAGAGACGATGAACTCTGAAAAACAAACTAAGGGTTCTAGAGGGTAGTGGGGTGGAAGGATGGGTTGGCCTAGTGATGGGTATTAAGGAGGGCACATTCTGCATGGAGAACTGGGTGTTATACACAAATAATGAATCATGGAACACTACATCAAAAAACTAATGATGTAATGTATGGTGATTAAGATAATATAATAGTAATAAATAAATAAATAAATAAATAAATAAAGAGGGCACGTATTGAATGGAGTACTGGGTGTTATATGCAAACAACGAATCATGGAACACTACACCAAAAACTAATGATGTAATGTATGGTGATTAACATAACATAATAAAATAAAAAATATATATATACTAATATATACTATATATATATATACTATATATAGTATATATATTTATACTAATTCAATTCAAAATATATAAATACTAATTCAAAGGGATACAAACACCCTGATGTTTATAGCAGCATTATCTACAATAGCCAATTTATGAAAACAGCCCAAATGTCCATTGATTGAGAATGGATAAAGAAGAGGTGGTACACACACACACACACACACACACACAATGGAATACTACTCAGCCATCAAAAAGAATGGAATCTTGCCATTTGCAATGATGTGGATGGAGCTAGAGAATATTATGCAAAGCAAAATAAGTCAGAGAAGAACAAATGCCATATGATTTCACTCATATGTGGAATTTAAGAAACAAAACAAATGACCATAGTGGGGAAAAGGAGACAAACCAAGAAACAGATTCTTAACTACAGAGAACAAACTGATAATTACCAGAGGGGAGGTGGGCAGGGGGATGGGTGAAAGAGGTGATGGAGATTAAGAAGTGCACTTACTGTGATATGCACTGGTTATTGTATGGGAGTGTTGAATTACTAAAGTGTACATCAGAAACTAATATTACACAGTATGTTAACTAACTGGAATTTAAAAACTTAAAAGGAATTAACATTATAATGGCGCATAAAGGTACTATCTGGAATCCAGGGGTAGTGCGTTCATTCAAGCACCTACCCGACATGCTCAGTTCACAGGACCCACATTAACTGAAGAAAAACATGGTTGTAAGATATAGGTGAAATTTTCAGTTATTGCCTATCTACCTAGAAATAGGTGCCCATAATGCTTCCATGTCTTTCATTCTACACGTTATAGATGTAACCAAAATTATCCTTAGCATGGTTCTATTGAATTTACTACTGAATTCCAAGACAGAGGAAGAACCAGAGAATAAATAAGACAATAGGAAAATCTATTGCAAAGAATAATACAAATAAAATCTACATTGACAAGCATATAATGAAAATATCATCGTTTCTTTCAATTTCAGCATTTTAATAAATCATACTAAATTGTAAAATCTTCTTGCAATAAAGTTTTACCTTATTTCTAAACATTCTTCATTAAACTTTAAACTTTAAAACTGGTTTTGAGGACTCAATGATGTGCTAAATTCACCTCAGTTTACTAAGAAACCTCATCAAAATAGAAAAAGGAGAGTTGCTTTTTTGCAAAACTTTGACTAATTTGACTGCCTAGGGGCTTAATTCAGGCCTGATTTTTGTTACCATGGCAACTAAATGAAAGCGCTGCATCAATTGAACAATATGCTATTTTAAAAAAAAGGACTAAGTAGAGTCTTTAAAAACTTAAAAAGGAAAAACAATTTAACTTATAAGAGAGACATTCTCAGCTACGTATTTTAAATATCCTACAGTGGGAGAGGGGAGTTATTTTACAGTGTAATATATTAAAAATAATTTCCTTTTTAAGCAGAGACGTCCTACATTTTCTTAGCTGACTGAATTTATTTTTTCTAGCTGTTTACATAATTTGATGTACTACATGTGCTGAATAATTATTTAGTTTAATTTGTTAATTTATCAATTCAAGATACAAGCAAAAATAGAATCTAACGATCATGGTTTCCTGCTTGAGGAATGGCTAATCAGTCTTATCTATGCAAGAAACCTGCCCTTCAAAAGACCATCTTCCCTCAAAAGTAATTTCAATTAGTTAGGAATAGGAGTATTTTACTAGGTTAAACCAATTCTAGTAAGCAGGAAGGAATTAATAAGAAATATCAACAATGTTCTCATAGCTATTAAGAAACAGATGAAAACCAAACATCCAAGATAATTTATTATTTTGTTCAATATTATTTCTAAAACAAGTCCAGAGCCAATGGCTTTGGTGGCAAAGGAGCAAGAAATAAGGTTTCAAAGAGTACACAGTCTGCCAGTTAAAGGCTGAGAAGCAAATGCTAGGTAGGGCCAGCTGAGGAGCTAACTCCATCCTCTGGCACCCAGTGATGTCTCACACTGTGGAAACTCCCATTGCTGCATAGAGGAAGAGCAGGGTAGCCATCCTAGAAGAGTGTTAAGGCATAAAGGGGAAGAGGAGTAAGAAGTCAGAGAAGGAACACATTCTTCCCTTTACCCCTGGGACCATCCTTAGGCCAAACACATGAAAGTACTCGATATTTAAGATGTTTATATTTATTTAATTGCCCACATTACAATATTTGAGATAGTATTCCCCAGTTGGACTCATAGTTTGCCAATACATGGCATGTAGTAGTGACTCAATAAATAATTGTTTAATCAAACAAATAAACCTATGTGAAAGGAAAGAAAGGAGCTCTGTGTTGCTATTTCCTTCTCTTCACCTGAAGAAAGGAGGAAAGTGAACAAGAGAGAACTTTTCAGAGACCACTCTAAGGATCCCGGACTCAAACTCTTGAAGGTCCAGAGGGTCTCTAGTTTAAAAAAATACCTCCTCTACACTGCCGGAATGCCTCCTAACTACAGAAATTTACAGTGGCTTAAGTGGACTGACTGCATTGGTGAATTCTGTAAGTCCTTGATTTTGCATATATACTCATATACAGCATCCACTACACACTCAACACACATCCATTCATGCACACCATAAATGGATTATGACTAATTTATTTTTAAAATAGTTTTATTTTGGGATAATTGACATAAGCTGTGAATACTTAAAACCTACAATCTGATGAAAAACAATTACCACAATCAACAGAATTTATATCATAACCTAAAGTTTCCTTATATGCTTTTGTAATCTCTGCATATTGATCCTCCCTTCCCTATATCCCCAGACAACTGATTAATTTTCTATAATATAGATTAATTTGTACTTTCTCTGTTATGTAAACTGAGCCATCTAGTATGTAATCTGTTTTATAGTGACATCAGTAGAGATTCATTCAAGCTGTTTTGAGGATAATTTTTTTTTCAGTTTATTATTTTTAATTATTTTTTTATTATGTTCAATTAGCCAGCATATAGTACATCATTCATTTGTGATGTAGTGTTCAGCGATTCGTTAGTTGCATATAACACCCAGTGCTCATCACCAGATATACCCTCCTTAATACCCATCACGTGGTTACCCCATCCCCCACACCCTCCCTTCTGTAACCCTCAGTTTGGTTCCCAGGGTCTAGAGTCTCCCATGGTTTATCTTCCTCTCTGATTTCTTCCCATTCAGTTTTCCCTCCCTTCCCTTGTGGTCCTCCACACTATTCCTTACGTTCCACATATGAGTGAAACCATATGATAATTGTCTTTCTCTGCTTGACTGATTTCACTTAGCATAAACCCCTCCAGTTCCATCCATGCCAATGCAAATGGTGGGTATTCATCCTTTCTGATGGCTGAGTAATATTCCATTATATATATGAATCACATCTTCTTTATCTGTTCATCTGTTGAAGGGCATCTCAGCTCCTTCCACAGTTTGGCTATTGTGGCCATTGCTGCTATGAACATTGGGGTGCATGTGCCCCTTCTTTTCACTACATCTATATCTTTGAGGTAAATACCTAGTAGTGAAATTGCTGGGTCATAAGGTAGCTCTATTTTTAATGTCTTGAGGAGCCTCCATACTGTTTTCCAGAGTGGCTGTACCAGCTTGTATTCCCACTACAGTGTAAGAGGGTTCCCCTTTCTCCATACCCTCACCAACACTTGTTTCCTGTCTTGTTAATTTTTGCCATTCTAACTGGTGTAGGGTGGTATCTCATTGTGGTTTTGATTTGTATTTCACTGATGGCTAGTGATATTGAACATTTTTTCATGTGTCTGTTAGCCATTTGTATGTCTTCTTTGGAGAAGTGTCTGTTCATGTCTTCAGCCCATTTATTGACTGGATTATTTGTGTTTGGGGTATTTTGAGGATCATTACTAGTGTTGTATATAGCCATTTCTTTATATTGCTGAGTAATGCTCCATTGTATGTACACACCATAATTTGTTTAACCATTTATCTGTTGATGGACTTTTGGGTTGTTTCCCAGTTTTGAGCTATTAGACATAATAATGATGTAGTGTTCCATGATTCATTGTTTTTGTATAATACCCAGTGCTCCATGCAGTATATCTTATTTTTGATGATAGTTTAAATTCCTGATCTCACACATGCATGATGTAAGATTTCTACTATACATGTGTCATTCAGTCTTTTCTTGAGCAGTTTTGAAAGTGGGAAGTTTAAACTTCAAAAAGCAGACCATTTTAGGGACCTATGTTTTTATGTCTTCTCTGAAACTTACATTTTCACCTTAATTTCATACTCTGATTGTACTTCTGTCATCTAAAGCAGCATAATATAAACATTTTCTCGACACTTTGAAACCTTTGAAGACATCATTAATTTCTCCACTTAATGTTTTTTTTTTCTTTTGAAGTTTAAAAGTCCTATCTACCTTGAATTATTTCTGTATCCATCTGCTGAATGACAACATACTGCTCCTCTCATACTGTGATATCCAGAACCAAAATCAGAACTCTAGAATCAATAAGGATTCTATGAAATGCAATGGGACAAACGTATTTCTAGATTTTGGTTCTACATTTGTGTTAACTTAATCTAAGATTTAATTATATAAAAGTAACATTGTCTTTAAGATTTTATTAGTTTTTAAAGCAGCTGCATTGCTTAAAATATTTTTATCACCTATGTTAACTGATAAAAGATTATATTCAAGAATTTATCTTGGAAGCTATACTTCTATAATTATTTTTAACTCGAATGCATCATTTTATATTAATCCCTCTAAAATTTATTCTGTATTTGGAAATTTTACCTCTATATCAGACAATTAAAATGCAAGACACTTTGAATATTTCCCCAACCAACATTTGAGCAAATCCCTGCCCTTAGCTTTGAACCATCTTTTATATTTTCTAGATCTTTATGCACAATATGGACACAAAAGTTATAAAGTATACATTGTGAAATTAGTTCTGCACTTTTTCAGTAACTATGTTTTGTGTGTGTGTTTCCAAGTTTTTATTTAAATTTAGTAAGTTAACATACAGTGTAATATTAGTTTAAGGTGTAGAATTTAGTGATTCATCACTTACATACAACACCCACTGCTCATCACAAATGCCTTCCTTAATACCCATGACCCATCTAGCCCCTCCAGCAACCCTCAGTTTCTTCTCCAGTTAATAGTCTGTTTTCTGGTTTGGCTCCACTCCCCTCCATGTCTATCTGTTTTGTTTCTTAAATTCCACATATGAATGTAATTATAGGGTATTTGTCTTTCTCTCTATTTTGCTTAGCAAAATACTCTCTAGCTCCATCAAAGTCATGGCAACTGGCAAGATTTCATTTTTTTGATGACTAATATTCCATTTTATATGTACACCACCTCTTTATCCATTCACCAGTCAATGGTTGTTTCCATATTGTAGATAATGCTGCTATAAACATCAGGGTGCTTATATCCCTTGAATTAGTATTTCTGCATTCTTTGGGTAAATACCTAGTAGTGCCATTGCTGGATCATGGGGTAGCTCTATTTTTAACTTTTTGAAGAACCTCCATACTGTTTTCCAGAGTGGGTGCACCAGTTTGCATTTCTACCAACTGTGTAAGAGAGTTCCCCTTTCTCTGTATCCTTGCCAACACCTTTACTTCCTATATTGTTGATTTTAGCCACTCTGACAGGTGTGAGGTGATATCTCACTGTAGTTTAGATTTGTATTTCCCTGATGATGAGTGATGTTGAACATCTTTTCAAGTGTCTGTTGGCCATCTGTATGTCTTCTTTGTAAAGTATTTCGTTCATGTCTTCTGCCCATTTTTAAAAACTGGATTATTTGGTTTTTGGGTGTTGAGTTTGATAAGTTCTTTATATATTTTGGGGACTAACCCTTTATCATCTTGTACATTGCCTTTTAGTCTTGTTTATTGTTTCCTTCACTGTACAGAAGCTTTTTAATTTTGATGAAGTCCCAATAGTTTATTTTTGCTTTTGTTTCCCTTGGTTCAGGAAACATACCTAATAAGAAGTTAGTATGGTTGATGTCGAAGAAGTTACTGCCTGTGTTCTCCTCTAGGATTTTAATGGTTTCATGTCTCCTGTTTAGGTCTTTAATCCATTTTGAATTTATTTTAGTGTACAGTGTAAGAAAGTGGTCCAGTTTCATTCTTTTGCATCTTCTAGTCCTGTTTTTCCAACACCATTTGTTGAAGGGACTGTCTTTTTTCCATTGGATATTCTTTCCTGCTTTGTCGAAGATTACTTGACCATATATGTGTGGGTTCCTTTCTGGGTTCTCTATTCTGTTCCATTGATCTATGTATCTATTTTTATGCCAATACAATACTGTTTTGATCACAACAGTTTTGTAATATAACTTGATATCTGGAATTGTGATGCCTCTAGCTTTGCTTTCTTTTTCAAGGTCACCTTGGCTATTTGGGGTCTTTTGTGGTTGCATACAAATTTTAGGATTGTTTGTTCTAGCTCTGTGAAAAGTGCTGTATTTTCATAGCAATTGCATTAAATGTGCATATTGCTTTAGGCAGTACAGACATTTTAACAATATTTGTTCTTCCAATCCGTGAATATGGAATGTTTTTCCATTTCTTTGTGTCGTTTCTTTCATCAGTGTTTTATACTTTTCAGAGTACAGGTCTTTTACCTCTTTGGTTAGGTTTATTCCTAGGTATCCTATGGTTTTTGGTGCAATTGTAAATGGGATTGATTCATTAATTTCTCTTTCTGCAGCTTCATTATTGGTGTACAGAAAGGCAAGACTTCTGTACATTGATATTGTATCCTATGACTACTGAATTTGTGTAGCAGTTCTAGGAATTTTTTGGTGGAGTCTTTCAAGTTTACTATATAGAGAATCATGTCATCTATAAACAGTGAAAGTTTTACTTCTTCCTTGCCTCTTTAGATGCCTTTTAATGTTAACTAATTGATTATTTACTGCCATATAGAAATCTCCTGCATTATCATGCCACCATACTTCTTTTCCTAGTTACAAATTATGAACTAAAGAAAGGAATTTATGGTTTCTACTTATTTGAACACCTCAGAACACTAGATACAGTGCTTAGAGAATTCTTGCTGATTTGACTTATTTTAATCTAATGTTTTAATGTTATAGAGAGTGACCTCAATTATACTAGTAAAACATCTTTAAGACTGTAGGGGCCTTAAATTTTATGGAGATGCTTCTGAATGGAAAAAGGATAAGGAGCATTGCACTTTAGTTTCTGGACATTAATATGCTTAATAAAAATTGACTAAGATGCTAATGGTAGCAAAATTAAGTCTATGTCATGGGTTAATAAGCAGGAGAACATTGACTGCTTATTATCTGGTTGTATCCATTTCTAATTACAACATTTTCTAATCCATTCTTGTTATCTGGAGCACTTGTTAATATATGTGTCTTGTAATGTTTCTGCATTTTGGGGGAGCTGGTAACTACCAATCTATTATGAGTTCAGATTTTTAGATTCCACATATAAGTGAGATCATGCAGTATTTGTCTTTCTCTGACTTATGTCACTTAGCATAATGACCTCAAGTTCCATATATATGTTGTAAATGGCAGGATTTCCTTCCTTTTTTATTAATGAATAATATTCTATCTTGTGTGTGTGTGTGTGTGTGTGTGTGTGTCTTAGGTTCATTTGGTCTATACAGTTGTTCAAATCTACTGGTTCTTCTTTTATTCTCTGTCTGGATTATCTATCCATTATTAAGATTGGGGGTTTAAGGTCTCCAGCTATTACTGTCTTGTTTATATCTCCTTTTAGTCCTGTTAGTAATTTGCTTAATATTTATGGGTAATGCAATGTTGGGTGTATAATTATTTACAAGTGTTATATCATCTTGATGAATTGATCCCTTTATCATTATATAATGATCTTATTTGTCTCTTTTGACCATTTTTAGCTTAAAGTCTATTTTATCTGATATAAGTATAGTTACCCTGTTTTCTTTTGGTTATCATTTGTTTGAAATATCTTCTTATCCTTTCATTCTCAGACTAAGTGTGTCTTTCAAGCTAAAGTGGGTTTCTTGCAGGCAGCATATGGTTGAATCTTTGTTGCTGCTGCTGTTGTTGATGTTGTTACTCACTCAGCCATTCTGTGTCTTTTGACTGGAGAATTTAATCCATTTATGTTTAAAGTAATTATTGTTAGTTAAGGAGTTACAATTGTTAATTGTTTTCTGTTTTGTAGATATTTTGTCTCTTGCATCTTTTCTTGCTGTCTTTTATGATTTGATGACTTCTTGCATAGTGTGTTTTGACATCTTTATCATAATATTTAGTGTAATTATTATAGGCCTTTCCTTCTGTGGTTACCATGAAGCTTACATAAACTCTATTTGTAACAACCTATTTTAAGCAGATAATAACTTCAAATAGAATACATAAACTTCATACCTTAAGTTCATTAAAATGAAAAAAAATACACACAACAAAATCAAAGTCTTAAAAGTTATGGACATAGGCAGTCTTATCTTTATGGATGTCAAGTGCTCTGGCCACAAGATGTGCTTCGTGGTAATTGGTCATATAAGCCTGAGTGGTATATCTCGCTAAGCCTATAGCCTCCATTCCATGTTTATTTTAGTCAAAGGACAAAGATGATGATCTCAGCAGATAAAGAATAATCATTCCTTGGCTAAAGATCCATGACTCAATTTTACTTTAAGTAGCACCAAAGTGGAAGGAAATTTGATAATTATTTAAAAATTAACTGGGAATATTATTCCCATGTTACAGTACTAAGAGCAGATGAAGAAAGGACTGCCATTTCCGTCTTAGTTTAATAAGTGCATTTAATCTGCTAAATTTAAATGAAGTTAAAATTATTTACTTGTTGCTAGTATTATTATTTTCTGTGAACATAATGCCAAGTCCCATTTTAGCACTGAAGAAAAAAAATGTGAACTACAAAAAATTTATACTTTAAAATGTTCTACTTTCAAGTAACAATTTATCACATGACCAGTCAAGCAAAATGAAGATAAATATAAAAAGGAATATACAATCTATCTCAAACAAGTATTTACCTTAAGTTTAATGAGCTAGTTGCTATATATTTAATGAGTTAACTGGTGCATATTAATTAAATCTCGATTGTGTTTAAAATCTCTTTTGGCGGATTTCATGCCATCTGGTTAACTTACTTTAAATGACAAAAGCAATAAGTACTTAATTGCATTCCTATTAATGCACTGTTGTTTCTAAAAAATGTGAGACTTTTAATGAGCATTTTACAAGGTTTACTGAAAGAATATTGTATAGATGAGAATAAATGTTTTTGTTAATTCCTTTGCTGCTAAGAGTAGGTGTAAAATTGTGCAAAAATGTCATTAAATAGGATTTAAATTATTTGAAAATAAATTATCACACTTTACAAGTGATTTTCTAAAAATGTCTTCCTACAGCGGTTTTTAAATTGCCTTCAGTATGTCCCCAGATATTAGATTTCACTCTCTCTGTTCTTATGCCCCAGAAAAGAAATGCTGTGAACAGAAACATACACAGTTGTTTAAGCTTAGTGTGACACTGATTACAGAAGCTTAAAGGTTCTGTTTTGAATTACTCTCCAAGTGTGAGTGATGTGGAAATGTAGAGAACTGTGGATATACATCAACCAAAGAGCCTGACCACAATTTACAAATAAACTGAATTGTGAAAGTTGTTTGCAAATTAATTATTTAAAACTTGGAAGACATTTTAACTTGCCCTCCAAATCATAATCAGCAGATTTCTTTCCTTGGCCGGTCTGAAAATAGATTTTACCTGTACTATCTAACAGAGCCAGCGTTTAAACCAATGTTTTTCAGATTGCAGGGTATGACTTCACTAGTGGCTTTGGAATTAATAAAATAGGTAATAGCCATCTTTTTCCTAAATGAAAATAATAGAATATATCAAATAAATTCTACTTTTTGAGGATAAGGAAGCATTTGTGGCACTTTTATTTTTTTATTTTATTTTATTTTTTTATCTTTTTTTTTTTTTAGATTTTTATTTATTTATTCATGAGAGACAGACAGAGAGAGAGAGAGAGAAGCAGGCTCCCAAGGAGCAGGGAGCCCGATGCGGGACTCGATCCCAGGACCCTGGGATCATGACCTGAGCTGAAGGCAGACGCTTAACCATCTGAGCCACCCAGGCGCCCTGTGGCACTTTTATTTTTATTAATGTGTCTATAATATGTGTCTATGTGCTTAACATTTTACCTATAGTGGATGGTGAAATCAAATGTGTTTTACTGTGAATCACTGCCAAAAAATTTGAAAATCACTGGTTTAAGCATTCTGTAAAAGCCAATAACTATCTCTGTCTAAATTCTGTCCCTGGCACAGTTGAAAAAAAAAATGGTGTCTATCGAACTATTTTTAAACATTTGAGTCTATGGCTTTGCTAGATAAGCAACATGCACTGCATGCATTCCAACAAAAACTTCAAAGTTAATTCTATATATGTATTTCTACAGTTGTCATTTTGCTTTGTAATAATTAGGCATCAGAGACAAGTAGTTTAAGTCAATGGACATAATAAACTTTTATTAACTTTTTTGGGGTACCAGCTTAAACCAGGAATTTCTCAGTTTAAGTGATGTTTGTGGAAATGAAACTTTTTTTCAGGTCATTCTTTTTCACTTCAGGGCCTCAGGTGTGTAAACACTCTATTTCTCCATAAGTGGTGAATAGGTCAATAGCCATACCGGCTAATGGTCACACCTGTATTTTTCTTCAGGTACTTGGGAGTTAAGATTATTCTCTGGCTCTGTTTTGCCTAAGGACACCATGTTTTCTAGCTTGGCTAAACATTATAGTACGAAGGCTAGACCTTAGGAAAGGAAATTGTAAGCAGGCATTTAAGGGGCTACCAGCTGAGTGCTGTCATGTGCCCTCCACCCCAAAAAAAAGAGACCTGGGTCACTTAGGGTGTACAGAAGTGAAAGCAACTCTTATGAATCTTTTTTCTGTCCACTTAAGATAGAAATATGAATAGTAGTTACAACTTAAGAAAACATGAGGCTGAGAGAGACCAATACGGAAAAAAGTGCAGGTTATGTACTAGATTAGTAACGAGGTATGGTGGGGAAATGTAAAAACATGCAGGATATTTTCTAGGAAAGTCTCTTACATTTTGCTTTCTTATTATTATCTGAGTTACACTTAAAAACTTAGAGTCTTGAAGGAATTAGGAAGAAGGAAAGATGGAAAGGAAAGTCAGATCATAAACAGTTATAGGAAGAGACAGAACTAGGTAGGATACTAGCTAGAGATGAACCAGGAGCCATATTGTTATTTATTTTGTTCCTAAACCAAGCCCAACCTTTACCACTGAGGAATAAGCAATGGAATCTGACTCTGGTCAATTAAACAGAAAATGATACTGGGCTTACTGATTGTTAGAAGGGCTGTAGATACGGGATTAAACCTTAACTTTAAAAAGAATCCTAGAAACTATGCCTGAAAAGTGATGTAATGAGGAAACCACAATTGATGTGGTCATTGACATTGCTACCCAAAACTGGACAGCATTCTAGCTGCTCCTTTGGCCAGCACTAATAACACTTTACAGTAGGGACTCCACCTGTCAACCAACACTGTTCCCAAACTGGACAGCTCAGGCATAAACCTTGCCACAAAATGAAGACCGTACGTACAGCCTGTTTGCTTGGCTGGAGCACTTCTGCACCAAAGGCTCCTGCATGTGCCTGTGGTTGGGTTTGTGGAGCTCAGTCACTTGGCTTGTGTTTGGATGTAAAGGAAGCTGGGGAAGAGTTTCCTGGGTTACTCTTTAAGGCTGAGCTTATTAATCTGAAATTCCCTATCAGAGCAAGAGTCTTCAAAATATGCTAGTAAGCCTGAAAATATTAGTCAGTATAAGGACCCTTTGCATGAGCTGTTTCTTCCTTTTGGAAACCTTTCCTTCAAGATCTTTAGATGGCTGTCTGAAAATCAAGACCAGATTTCACATCTTCACAAAGGCCTTCACTAAGTCAGTCTTCCAATCCTTCATTATTCTCTATCACCTGAACTTCTATCATTTATAAAAATTCGCCAGTATCTGAAAAATTTAATTTCTTCCTTCCTTCCCTCTCCCTCCACCTCCCTTCCTTTCACCCTCCTTTTCTCCCTCCTTTTCTATTGTCTGAATCTCTTCAGTAGAAGAAATAGGGCAAGGGCAGGATTCTGTCTTGTTCAAAAACTATTGTCATCACCCAGAGCAAAGCCTGGCACATGACAATGGCGCAGCAGATACTTGCTGACAGAACTTTTGAAAACTGAGAAGTAATAGAAAGTATCGGGCATAAATATCCAGAGGGTTGGGGGTTCTGGCGTAGAGGAGGAATATTAATGATGTAAATGGAAAGGACTATTGAAGCACCCTCTATCCTACCCTGCACCCTCCCTGGTCTCCAGACATGTACGCAGATGTGTGATTCTCTGAGGATCTGCTACTGAGGATTGGTTCTCATGGGGCAGCAATCCCATAGTTGGGGAGTGACAATCCCATAGAAATTCAGAGAGAGAAAACTGTGACCTCATTCTAAGATCCTGCCTGGATGATTATTTTTTCATTCACTATTGCCTTAATAGTTAGAAAAAATAATTATCATGGCAGGCACGGTGCTTGCACAATGATGTTTTTATTCTATTTATGTCCTCAATACTACAGGCTTTTGTTTTGAGCCTCCATGTTGCTGATTATCTGTCTGATCATATTCTCTGTATTAATTTTTATGCTGATATTGGCTAAGCTCTTTGGCATGAGAAGCAACATGGTATAGTGGGTAAGCCCAAGGGCTCTAATACTAGCCTGAGTTCAAATCCTAATTCTTTCATTTATTCTGTGTGTGAGTTGTCTAACTACTCTGTTATTTACCTCACTTATGAAATAGGAGTGAAAATAATAGCCATGAGTATTAAATGAATTAATATATGTAAAGCAGTTAGAATGTTGGCAAGTACTTAGCTGTATGGAAGCATTTGCTATTATTATTACTTGGATGAGTTTTTGCTCATTTTTTGATTTTTTTCTGGCCTCGGCCTTACTTCTTAAACACTTAAATGACCATATTATACCCGGCTTTCTCTATTTTGGCATCATTTCTGGTTCCTGTTATTGAACTTTTCCCTTGATCCAGCACATTGGCATGAGAAAAGGCCAGGAAAAGATTAGAAGGTTGATGTAGGAACAGATGGAGGAGGACATCAAGAACAATCTTTTCCTACTTCACAATTGGATCCAGTTCTGGCCGATTATTTTCTCTGTCTTCTAAGAGACAAAATAAAAAGAGTTCACCAGACATCTCCAGCAGGGTACAGTGATTATTTTATTCTCTTTAAGCAAAAGGAAATTCTGAGGCAAAGAGAAGGTGGAATGATTAAACCACAGTATAAAGGTCCTTTTTCATTTATCAAACACAAAAGATTCAGCTCATCAAATCTTCATTGCTCAGATCTACAGCCAGCAGCCCTGAAGTCATTTCCACTATATCCTCCCATCTGTTGCAGAGAGCCATAGCTGTAGTTATGAGCAAATAAAATGAATTTGTTAAAAGGATGGTGCCCAGAATACGTGCCATAGGCTAGATGTGTGTATGTATATGTTTGATCATATATGCTTGAGACTATGTCTGTGCTTACTTCCCATGTAGGCAAGTAGTTTAGTAAGAAATATTAACATATATGTAAGTGAAACCTGCTACAGTTACCTTTTTTCAGTTAGATAACCAAAGAAGAGGATGGGACTCAGAACTCAGTTATGGCAATGGGTGATCCATTTGAAAATACTTAACTACTCTTGATTATTCATATTAATTTTAATATAAAGTTAGTATCTTTTTTAAGTTTTAAAATCAGCATTTCCTGTTGGAAGTAACTTCTAGCTTTACCATTATTTGAAACATAGGGTAAGACTTTATTTTATTTAACATGGCACAAAAAGGTTGTTTACTAAAATTTTTATATATATTTTATATAGAAAAATGTATATATTAAAAAATGTGAATATGTTTTTGGCCCTATTGACCTTGTGCTTGAATTCTAAGTATTGAATTACAGGTTACAGATATATGATAGGTACTCATCTTTTATTGCTGCTTGGATATTTACACCTACTTAGTATAACTTACTACTAGAGAGCTCTAACTCTAACATGAATAACGACAGCAGAATATAGCCTATTTATTTTCCCATCATCTTTTTCAAGGTAGCCTCCCACAAATTTAGAAAAATGTCTACCTTGCTTAGCCCAAGTTATTTCAGTGACATGAAGGTACCCTGGAATTGCAATAAAACAACTGGAAAGTCCTTTGAGTGCATTTGAAGTAGACTAGATATTTTTCAACATAGTTTCTAATATAAATCTACTTTTTCTTCTCATGAAGGTGTGAAGGTGAGCTGAGTGCCAATGAAGACTTCAGAGACTCATAAGCACTGTGTGCGTAATGTTTCTCCTCTGTTCTAGAACAGAATGTTTCAGTCTGACAACAAAGATGAGGGTGTCTGTCAAAGATCTATTGATAGCTATGACAAATCACTACCTGTAATTTTTTCTTTGGTGAACTGAATTGCAAAAAGATTAGTCACCATTTGGAATTTAAGATGGGATATAATCATTTAAAAATAAGGCATTGTTTGAAGATAACACAAGTAGAAGAGCAGACAATTTGAAACATACTTAAGTTTCATAGTTCCTAATATGCACAATTACATCTTCTGGGGAAACATGAGTAGGGCTCACATGATAGTGTTAAAATGAATGAACACAGTGAAAGTCAATGAGAATGAGACTGATAGGAAGGCTCAGCTGGAGAGCTATCCTCAGGAAGTAGTTTAAAATATTGGTCATTTGGTACCATCTGTTGAATTCCATACACTAAAAACAATGCTATTCAGAACTCAATTTTTATGAGCCAGGAATGAAGGATGTGTCTTACAGGGATCATTTAACAAAATTCATTGAACAGGAGGAAGACCATCAGAGGGACAATGAAATCTCTCCTGACCACTCCACACCACATTAATCTGAAATGGACTGAGAAAATATAAGCATTAATTCATTCCTGCACACACATGATCCTCAAATTTACTCAGTAAGTAGAGAGGTCCATCATATTGTATGGAATAAGCAGGCAGGAGAAAAGAGCCAAATGGACAGATCATTTGTTCATGGACTTATAACAAATTTTTATGGAAGTTTGTATAATGTCACTACAGCAGTAAGAGATCCTATAATTCTGGACTCTACTAAATTTAGATTCTAGATTCGTCTTTAAAATGGTCATCACCACCATTAGTCACCCCCTTTCTTTAACTTACCAATAGTCTTTTAATGTAATGAAATAGCCAGTGATTAGAAAGCAAACACAGCAAACAAAATGTAGGAGTCAACAGTTTTTTGTTTTTGTTTTTTTTTTTAAGATTTTATTTATTTATTTGACAGAGAGAGAGACAGCGAGAGCAGGAACACAAGCAGGGGGAGTGGGAGAGGCAGAAGCAGGCTTCCTGCCGAGCAGGGAGCCCGATGTGGGACTCGATCCCAGGACCCTGGGATCATGACCTGAGCCGAAGGCAGACGCTTAACGACTGAGCCACCCAGGCGCCCGGAGTCAACAGTTTTTTTTAGAAATTTGAAATTGCCTAGTTTTTATTAGAGGGTTTCACATATTTTTGTTGGTGGTGTTGCTTCCCGATTTCTTATGAAAGTGTATGTATGAAACTGGTAGTCAAACACATATATTAAATTCGGTGCCTTGTACAGTATGTGGTGCATGGTAAATATTCAATAAATATTTGGTGACAGAAAAAGTGAATATCACAAACCCAAGCATTTTATTGATATGCAAATGGAGAGGGTTAGAAAGTAAAAATATTATTTATTTTTAGGGGAAAATTATATTCATGCTTTTGATTTTTTTTAAAAAACCACAAAGTTAACTTACATTGTCTAAGAAATGTACTTCTAATATTAATGCATTACTTTATTTATAATCAGGATTAGCAAAAATTATGTGTCATGTGTTAAAACATTAGTCAATATTGACTAGGTGATCACTGTCCTGTATTTCCCCAACTATTAGTAAGTAAAACTTGGAATAAAGTAAATTGCTAAATGAATTTCATAATGTTGAGATGAGAATTACTCACAAGATACTTTTCTACCCAGAGAATATAACTGAGTTATACACACACAGCAATGTCTCTGATTCCAATGCTGATTGTATGACCAACAGAAAATTCTCAGTCATCATTAAGGAAAAAAAAGTATTTATCATGAAAGATTCTCTCTCTTCTTTCAAACTTTTGATTTGATTAGTATTTAATAGTTTTCAAAGTTGAAAAATGTATTAGAACATTGATGATATAAAGAATATATATAAATATGTATGTGTGTTATATAAACATCTACCTATGACTTGTTTAGCCAGTGATTTCTCTCACTTTGAGGTGTCTAAAAATTTAGCATAATGAAGAATATAAAGTTTAACTTAGCACAAGCAGCAAAGGTTTTATTAAAATCCTATCTTCAGGTGTGCCTGGGTGGCTCAGTAAATTAAGCATCTGACTTCAGTTCAGGGCCTGATCTCAGGGGCCTGGGATTGAGTGTTGGGCTCCCCTCTGAGTGGGGAATCTGCTTTTCCCTCTGCCCCTCCCCCTGCTTGCATGCACACACAGGCATGCTCTCTCAAATAAATGAATAAAACTTAAAAAAATAGAATAAAATAAAATTTGTCTTCATACATGATGTTGAAATAGAGCATAGAATGGTTTTCCTAAAGAGAAGCAAGGATAGAAGTGAAGGATAATACTTTAAGCTCTGAAAAGTACTCACTGTAGAGTAAGGAAAGATCAGCACCTGAGCTACTGGACTGAGCTGACAAGAAAGTTATTTCTTCATGGAAGAAAGCAACCATGCATGCATTGAATTTGCGTTAACTAATGCATCATTGTATAGCAGTAACCAAATTAAAAAGTTATTTATAAATGCTAACTAGTGCTAAGAAAATCAATTGAATGTTTGATAGAATTGTAATTTCTGAAGTAAGTTCCAAAGAAGTCACCTGGCTCAAATACACATGATTGAAATAATCTCTTAATGAAGATTATCTACAAAAACAAATTATTTAAGAAAGACTCTACTACAAATAATGGAGTAAAGGTGAAAGAATAAAGTCCCATCTCTAGGGACATTTACAGTTCAAAAATCATATGATAAAAGGCAACTCTCCTTTTTAACAACTGGAATTCTATTTCAAGGAGAAGAATAAAGAAATAAATAAAAAGCAGGTGTTGACCTATTCCCTGAATTAACCAATCTTTCTCTTGTCCTTTTCAATTTTATATTTTCAAGTGCAATATTTTATTTTGCTATGAGGCAAAATAATGTCTAATAGAGCTATCAGAGTGTTCATAACAGATCATGTAATGGCTGAATTATGATTTTTGAAAATTAACTTTTTCATTTAGTATTGGGCATTTCTTTCTATTTCTCCCTCTTTTTTCTAAAACCTATTATTGAGTGTGTTATATGTTCAACCTCTTATGACTCTGAGATTAACATTCACATTTTAAGAAAGCAGAAATTGAGCTTTTAAAAGGTTAAGAAACTTGCTCAATGTCACATAGACAGTAAGTGGTGAAATTAAGTCCTGTGATAATCTGTAATTATGCTTGGTCCTTTTCTCTTGTCTATATTACCTTCTTATACTTTCTATTGTCCTTAAAAAGTGATATGTTCTTTCCAAATAAACAGGATGATAGTAATGAACTGGTATATGACTAAGAATCATATCCTGGTTTCATGTTTAGTCACTAAACTTAATTTTGACTTTATTCTCTCCATGTCTTCCTCCCCTCTAACCTGGAAGCAAGTGAACTCTATTTTCTACAGGAAATAGAAAAGGATTTGAAGGCAATAAAGAGGACAAAATTGCAATAAAGGTGAAAAATAATGATGGCAGACTTTCTAGACTGAGTAGAAGCACAGCAGAGAGAGAATGCTGGGAACCTATTTTTTGAGCTTTCAAGAATCTTTACTACTTAATAGAAGCCATTTAATGGTGAAAAGGCATATTATAATCCTAATTATATAATTAAAGGAACAAAAAATAGTTTTGAAAAATACAACAAGTAACAGGCTTGTCATGCCCTATATGGAGCTTTCATTCTGGTGGGAAAAACAAACTTCGAAAAATAATTGCAAATGTGAGACTATTTACATATAGTGAGGGAAGCCAACAAATCCAAACAGCAAGCCTTCCTTGAGGAAGTGATGAAGATCTCAATGATGGGTATGACTTAGCTTATTGAAGAATTGATACAAGGACTCCAAGAATAAAATAGGACACTTGAAGCAGAGAGTGGCACATTCAAGAAACTCAAAGAAGCTAAAGCTTATCTAGAGCATAAGGAAAAATAATCACTCATAATAAAAATAGTATTTATGTTTTTAAAGGGATAAACATGATGCTCTTCAACATAGTAAATAAGTTTAAGAGGCTGCTAATTCAATATGCCAAAAGAATGTATAAGTAAGTGCAATAAATTCAAGAAAATTTCAGAATAATTTATTCTTTAACAAGAATATAATCAGTTAAACTGAATTTTCTTTCTCAACTAAATTAATAAATTTGACATTGGTTTATATGTTCTAAGAGTAATGGTTTTATAGAATGCTAATAAAGCCTTTTTTTAAAGTTTGAAAAAAATGATTAAGTATATCCAATTTCATGATTTGAAAAAATCAAGTACATAAAAGTATACAAAAATTATTAATTTATGGTATTATTGATAGTAAAATCCAATTGGTTTATATGACTCAACCCACGTTGAAAACCAATTCAATCCTTAAAGCACCGACTTAGAAACTTCTGGCCTTAAGCATGAAGGACACAGATATTTCTATCACTTTTTAGGAGGTAGGCATAAAGTAGGAGGGACATTCTATAGAGAAAATTTTTCCTAATACATAGTTCAAATTCCTTTTTCCTTACTTTTCTCAGATTAATTTTAGTTTGCTCTCTAAATCAAAGGGGAATGCATTCACATTCCTTTCTACTTCTGTATTCTATTGTCACTTGTCACCTCTAAGTCAATGTTAATTATGTAATAGTAGCTTTCTCTGGAAATAGAAACTCAAGAAGAAATGTGTGACCACCAGGTATTTTATGTTATCACTTTCATTTCAATCCATATTCACCCTTGGACTTATAACTACACCTAATAGACCATAATCAAGACTATAGCTGACAGTAAATAAAGTCCTCTTCTTCATAGAGGACATGTTTCTAGATGACTTGGCAGAATGGGGGACATGTGGTTGATTCAAAAAACACAGAGAGATCTGCCTCCATTTGAGTGATCTATGATGGGTTACCACAGAATGCGTCATCCAAACAAATACACTTCTGAGAATGAAAGAAGTGATAATAATTATTCCAGGCAACTGTTGTAGACTGGAATTGTACTGGGCAAATTGGATATATGGTTATCTTGATCATAACAAATAAGAGAATGGAAACCCAAACTACAACATGCCATGTTTGAGACTATATTATTATCATGTCAGTAATGACTAGCTTCTACATTGTGGAGCCCCACTCCCCCTCCACCCCACCCATTCCTAATCTTAGGAGCAATCCCTGTTAGGTAGGAACCATTGTAGTTTAAACATCATTATGAATGAAATGAATGGATTGGTCTAGTAAATAATATGTGATTCACCAGTTAATGGTCATTTACAGAATAAATTGAGACAGTATACTTGTTTGCAGTTTTTATAGCAAGACTAAGATGTGGGCATATCTGTAAAAAATTAGAAATTCAAAATAGAATATAAAAAATGGAATAAGGGGCGCCTGAGTGGCTCAGTTGGTTAAGCGACTGCCTTCAGCTCAGGTCATGATCCTGGAGTCCCTGGATCAAGTCCCGCATCGGGCTCCCTGCTCGGCGAGGAGCCTGCTTCTCCTTCTAACCCTCCCCCCTCTCATGTACTCTCTCTCTCTCTCTCATTCTCGCTCTCTCAAATAAATAAATAAATCTTTAAAAAAAATGGAATAATTCCATGGAAAAACTTTTAAAAACCACTTTAGATCTGAATTCTTATTCGAAGACAGAGGTGTAGACCCTCCCATTGAAGAAACATAATTGAAGACAATTAGAATTACTGATTCCTTAAGGTTCAAAACAAGTTAATGCTTTGAAATTAATCTCTAAGAAAGTCTGAGTCTTAGAGCAGGATCAGATTTACATTGATCAGCCTTGAAAGAGAGATGGTCTCAACAAAGAGAAAACATGTTTTGGGAGATCTAAAGACAGACTAACTTCATCAAGTGAAGATTAAAAGTACAGGAAAATGGAGTTGGCAAAGACAGGAAGCCCTTCGAAGGGCTATGGTATAACACATAGCTCCCAAGTAGGTAAAACAGAGCCAAAAGGGATGAAAATCCAATGGTATCTAGTTTTACCACCAAATCTGGCTTATAGAATAACTGTTAGGTTCACCAGCTGTTATGCAAAATCCTCATAATAATCAGCGATTTTTCCCTTTTTTATGTGAGGTTGAGGTCTCTTCTTGTGGCAATGCTACCTATTTTACAGCTTCATTTTATCAAAGGAGAGTGATCTTGTTTCATTGAAGCTGCTGGAGTTATTTTGAGCTTTACAGTGAGGCACAATCTGAAAACCAATAAACACTATCTACCCCTCTGTCAATAAACAAACCCTTGACACAATTCAATCAGATGCCTCTGATGATAAATTGAATATCTATGGTGCCCCAAATGACTTGCTTTTGGAGTATAGATCACAAGCCACTAGTTCAATACCATTTGGAGACTCAAAATATTTTAGAGTT
Organism: Mirounga leonina; assembly: GCF_011800145.1. Taxonomy (NCBI): domain Eukaryota; kingdom Metazoa; phylum Chordata; class Mammalia; order Carnivora; family Phocidae; genus Mirounga; species Mirounga leonina. The sequence continues at coordinate 20,803,988 of NW_023270305.1, forward strand.
GAAAGGGAACTTAGAGCTCAATTTTGGACATATTTATTGAATACTAGCTATGTTCCTAGACTTGTAATGTTAAGGCTAGATGATATCTAAAGTGTATAATATTTAAGATATTACAATATTGGGCAGACAATAATTAAGAGTAGGATTATGTTCTAATTACTTAGAAGGGAAGATAACAGTGATAATGACAACATTTACCTATTGAGGACTTTCTAAAATCAGGCATAATGCTAAACTTTATAAGCATTTTCTCATGTGCTGCTCAGAACATCCCCCACTCACCACTGTAATAAATATTTACATGCATACATATTAGAATGTAAGCTAAATGAGAGCAGGGCCTTTGTATGTCCTGTTCTTATTTATCACCTAAGAGCGTGCCCATCACAAGCTAGGCATTCAATAAAGATTCAGTGAATGAATAAATAAGTGACTGAATAAATGAATAAATGAAGGGCCAATCCTACAAGTCCATGCTATTTGATCTTTGATTATAAGCAGAGAAGTTGAGGATCCAAAAGATTAAGTACCTGGAATCAGGAGTGGAGACTAGAACCCAAGCAGTTTGAGTCCAGAACAGTACCATATCATTTGGTATAGATGAAGCAACATGGCATAGTATGGTGGAAGTGAAAACAGAAATGTCAAATAGGTAAATCAGATTAGGTTTGAGGTTCTGCTATCGGAGGAAAATAATTTTCTCATTATTTATAAGATATAGCAAATCACATCTGGAAATGAATTTAAAAGAATTCTGAAGACCCCAGAGAGCCCCGAGCAGCCCCACCGCCGCCGCCGGCCGCAGTCACCATCACCGCAACGTGAGCAGCGAGGCCGAGACCCAGCAGCCGCCCCCCCCCGCCCCCGCCCTCAGCGCTGCGGACACCAAGCCCGGCACCACGGGCAGCGGCGCAGGGAGCGGCGGCCCGGGCGGCCTCACATCGGCGGCGCCTGCCGGCGGGGACAAAAAGGGCATCGCAACGAAGGTTTGGGAACAGTAAAATGGCTCAGTGTAAGAAACGGATCTGGTTTCATCAACAGGGCTGACACCAAGGAAGATGTATTTGTGCACCAGACCGCCATAAAGAAGAACAGGCCCAGGAAGTACCCTCGCGGTGTAGGAGATGGAGACGCTGCGGAGGTTGATGTGGCTGAAGCAGAAAAGGGTGCGCAGGCAGATGTGGCAGGCCCTGGTGGAGTTCCTGGGCAAGGCAGAAAAGATGCAGCAGACGTACCCATTAGAGACGCTCTCCACGCCGCAGGGGTCCTCCACGCAATTCCCAGCAGAAGTACCAGAGCAGCGAGAGTGGGGGAAGAACGAGGCATCGGAAGTGCTCCCGAAGGCCGGGCCCAACCGCGCCGGCCCTCCCGCAGGCGATGCTTCCCACCTTACTACACGGAGGAGGCCCTATGGGCGTCGACCACAGGATTCCAACCCTCCTGTGCAGGGAGAAGTGATGCAAGGTGCTGACAACCAGGGTGCCGGAGAACAAGGCAGACCAGTGAGAGAGAACATGTATGGGGGTTATAGACCACGATTCCGCAGGGGTCCTCCTCGCCAAAGACAGCCCGGAGAGGGTGGCAATGAGGAAGGTAAGGAAAATCAAGGAGATGAGACCCAAGGCAGCAGCCACCTCAACGTCGGTACCCCTGCGACTTCAACTACCGACGCAGACGCCCTGAAAACCCCAAACCACAAGATGGCAAAGAGACAACAGCAGCCGATCCACCAGCTGAGAATTCGTCCGCTCCCGAGGCTGAGCAGGGCAGGGCTGAGTAAATGCCGGCTTACCATCTCTAGCATCATCCGGTTTAGTCATCCAACACGAAGAAATGAAGATGAAATTCCAACACGAAGAAATGAAGATGAAATTCCAACACGAAGAAATGAAGATGAAATTCCAGCAATAAGAAATGAACAAAAGATTGGAGCTGAAGACCTTAGGTGCTTGCTTTTTGCCCACTGACCAGATAAATAGAACTACCTGCATTATCTATGCAGCATGGGGTTTTTATTATTTTTACCTAAAGACGTCTCTTTTTGGTAATGACAAACGTGTTAAAAAAAAAAAACCTGGTTTTTCTCAATACACCTTTAAAGGTTTTTAAATTGTTTCATATCTGGTCAAGTTGAGATTTTTAAGAACCTCATTTTTAATTTGTAATAAAAAGTTTACAACTTGATTATTTCAAAAAAATCAACAAACGGCAAGCACCCGTTAATAAAGGTCTTAAATAATTAAAAAAAATAAAAAATAAAAGAATTCTGAATTTTCATTTTAATGAGACCAAGCCATCTAAATGTGTAACCATCTAAATATTATCAAATAGGGATGACTAAACTCTTTACTACCAAGGTGGACAGAGTTGACAAGCAACAGAACAAATACATAAAATCAATAAATTACAACCCTGAGATTCTAATCCAAAGTATTTTTCTATAAAGCTGTCTCCTTTGATTTTGCCACACATTTATACACTGGGTAAAGTTTGTTGAGCTTCAAATAGAATACATTAGCTAAAAGAGTTTTTCTCAAATAATAACTCAAGTATCTGCAGTCTCTACCAAGTGTCTGTGTTGCTATGGGCTAATGTGACCTACAGGTTCAGAAACTTGATGTAACACACTGTTTAATCTGGGAAAGATTGTTTTCCTGTAATTGGTGACTCTTGAAAGTCACTAAATGTTGTTTCATGCTGTAGGTTAGCTTCATTAGCCAGTGAACTCTAATGAGGTGTAAACCAGATAAATAAATGTGCTGGTGCTAACTCCTTAAAACAGAAAGCAGGAAGTTTTTAAGAGGGTGGAGCTATTAGAGTTTAAATAGTTGTGTTGGGTGCCTGGGTGGCTCAGTCGGTTAAGCCTCTGCCTTCGGCTCAGGTCATGATCCCAGGGTCCTGGGATCGAGTCCTGCATCGGGCTCCCTGCTCTGTGGGGAGCCTGCTTCTCCCTCTCCTCCCCACGTGTGCTCTCTATCTCACTATCTCTGTCTCTCTCAAATAAATAAAATCTAAAAAAAAAAAAAAATAGTTGTGTTACATCAGAAGTCAAGAATGTCGCACACACAATATAACTTGCTTTTTCTGTAACATTTATGTACAAAATGCCACTGTCTTAAGCTCGGTATAGTATAGGTAATGTAATAGTATTCCTGCCGACCAGGCCTCTTTCTTCCGTTCATGACTAAAGTCACCAGACCCCCACCTGGATTTTGACAGGGTTCTAGGCCATAGGTTTAGAGAATAGGAGATGCTCTGTGTCAAGAGTCATCTTCTGAATCTGTCAGCTTTGTTACTGATCTTGTTCTGATCATGGTTACTTGTCACTGTGGCTGAAGTATCTATACTGCAGAGACTGAAATCCTGAAATATCCCTGTGGTGAAAATCCCTGGCATATTTGGAATTTCATTGATCTTCTGTCATTTTGATTTGAAATAAGTCCCTGTGAGAATTTACTGGGATACTAAGAACTGGACAGTCTCACAGTCCATGCCCAATGTGTGCAAACTGCAGTATAACTAAAGAGGGCCTTTATTTTTTATGGGACCATAGACAAATTACGTTATGTACTTTACTGAAAGTCTAGCATCTGAGGTGCTATGTAGTAAGGCAGTGGTCTTCTCAGGTTGGACTGTTTGCTAAGGTACTTGTTTATTTGGAAATGCTTTTGATGTTGCTTAAAATCTATTGCCGCCTGCCTATGGTTTCCCCTATCATCTGTTTTTAAGATTTCAGACATCAAATCTTTATTCATATTCCCTGAATAATTATATACCCCAGAAATTTATCTCACACTAAATGTCTATATTATTATGTCTTAGCCTTGACATTTTTTGGTCTGACATGAACTAGACAAACTTCCTAAACATGTTAAGTCATGAAATTCAAGATATTAGCAAAAAAAAAAAAGTGCCACAGTCAAACTATGAGACAACCTACTGGTTGCTAAAGGCAAAGATTTTCCTAGATATTTAAGAGATCTGTACGAAGCATGCTTATTGGGGCACCTGGGTGGCTCAGTCAGTTGAGTGTCTGCCTTTGGCTCATGTCATGATCCTGGAGTCCTGGAACCGAGCCCCGCACCAGGCTCCCTGCTCAGCAGGAAGCCTGGGCCTCTCCCTCTGCTGCTCCCCCTGCTTGTGCTCTCTCGCTCATGCTCTCAAATAAGTAAAATCTTTTAAAAAAGAGGCATGTTTATTACCCCACAGATACTGACATTCTAAGCTGATAGTCATCTTGCTTCTCAGTATTTAAAAACTGTCCTAACAGCCCTTTGTGCATTCTTAAAACTTATTGTTATATGCAACTGATGAATTACTGAACTCTATATCTGAAACTAATGATGTACTATATGTTGGCTAATTGAATTTAAATAAAATAATTAATAAAACTTATTGTAGACCCTAAGATTGAATAGATTTGATTAAAATCTCATGATTCACTTCTATCCTCCTTCAAATGAAGCCACTGTCAATTATGAATGGCCTTTTTAAGTTTTTTAAGCTTCATCCACATGACAGAGGTTATGTTAAAAACTACAAGTCCTACCTACTTCATAATACTGCTGAAGATAAAGTGAAATTAAGCATGTTAGAACATATGCTATTTTTCCTTAGCCTCAACTGTAACTACAATCTTCAGTGATTTCAGGGGATTCCCTCAATGGATAGAATTCAAAGATCTTCATCTTTCCTTCTAATTCAAGTGTTCCATGATCTTCCTAGCCCAGGCAGAATAAGATAAGTTATAAAGGTGATCAAGACGTTTATGATCGTGATTAGGATCCAGAAAAAATAAACCAGAGACAAGAATCAAGAAGTGATGAAAGGTTAAGACCATGGCAATTGAAATCTGGATAAAGCAAAAATATGAGCAAAATAAGCAGAACATGCTATTTAACATGTTACCATCTTTCAGAAAGACATTATATGTTTATTATGGACTGTGCACCAGCCTTCGAGTACAGTTAATCTGTAGCCACTAGAGATCAGCTAAGCAAGGGAATGGAAATTGAAAAAAATAATTACCAATTACAAGCAGATCTAGACACAAACAAAGCCTGACCATGCTGTGGACAACATTTATCAAAGGTAGTGAGTGCTTCTTCACCCTCATCTCTCTACCTGGATAGTGAGACTATCAAGATGCAATCAGGTTAAATTACCTAATGGAAACAATCACTGAATCCTATTCCCAGGTGGCAACCTGAAACTGATGAGTGTCACGCTCATTTTAACAACTGTATCTAATTGAATAGGACCATTTTGATGATGAGACAGATGACCTAGATAAATAAGATTCTTTAACTCTCCAATTAATTTGCAGATTAAAAAAGACAATAAACCTACTGTCAGCACTTATAACTCTTTGTGCAAAGTAAATGTTTATTAAATACCAGAGGTCAAGAATGGCTCAAATCTTTTCATATTGGACACTGCGCTGCTTTTGCGTTTGTTTATTTCCCTCTTTTAGTGTTCTTTTAATAGGTTAATATGAATGCTACTCAACATCATCTTTAAAAAGCTTAATTTTCTAGAATATACCATCCAATCCAAAAGTCAAATTCATTGCCTTCTTTAGTGTTGTACATTTTTAAGAATGTGTAGACTACAGAAATTAGTAGCAAATAACTGGTACTTTAAAAGATAATATAAATGAAGGTATTTGTGCTGAATAGGATCCTGTCCTTCCAAGGGCCAAAATATTAATGATTTTGAAGGCAAGAGGCTATTCTAGACTCCAAGGAATGTATTGTAGAGGCTAAAAGTCATAATACTACCAGGACAATATAAGATTTAGGGTAAAGAGTATATAAATACGTTCCAGCACAGATTGTACACCATCAATGCATCTGCCATATGTTTAAACAGTTGCTTCATGGTAAGAGGTTAGGAGAAAGACTTTCTTCTTTCCATATTTTAGCGCTTTGCTCAATCTGAGAGTCCCATCACTCCATCTGAATATAATAGGGTAAGAGGATTTCAGCATTGGAATTTAGACCACTAATTCAATTTTTTTTTTACAGCTTCACTGAGGTAAATTTTGCAGTATGTAAAATTTGTGTAAAATGGCTTTTTGTAAATTTGTATAGTTGTATACATAAACAATCCAGATTTAAAAATTTTTTTTTGCTAGCCTCTAAAATTCCCTGGAGATTGATTGTTGTCGATTTCTGCTGCTACCTCACTCAATCTAGAGGCAACCACTGATGTGCTATTTGCCATAATAAATTTACCTCTTTGGTCAATTCATATAAATAAAATCATACATTATATCATCTTTTGCAACTAGCTTCTTTTACTTAGCACATGGCTTTTGAGGTATATATATAAAAATAAATAAATAAAAGTATGTATCCGTAGCTTGTTACTTTGTATTATTGAATAGTATCTCAGTGTAGAAATTCATCTATTCACTAGTTAATGGGTGTTTGCCTTATTTCCAGTTTTTGACTATTATGAATAATGCTGGTATCAACAGTCAGATGCAGACTTAGTGTGATTATATGGTTTAATGTCTCTTCTGTAGATCACTAAGAGTGGAATTCCTGGGCCGTATGGTAAATTTATTGCATAACTGTATGGAACTGTGAAACAGCATTCCAAACTAGCTGTTGCATTTTAATGTAGGAATATATGAGGGCTGTAGGAATATATGAGGGCTCCAACTGCTCTAAATCCTAGCCAACACTTACTATTTTCTGACCTTTTGACAAAAGCCATTCTAGTATGTGTGCAAACATTTCTCACTGTGGATTTAATTTCCATTTCCCTAATGACTAATGGTATTTAAAACTTATTAGTCATTAAAAAGGAATATGATGAATAATTTTATGTCAACAAATTAGGCAACAAAATAACATTCTTAGAAATTTCTAATACTGACTCAAAAAGGGAAAAAAGTCTGAATAGACCCATAACAAAAAGATATTGAATTCATAATTAAAAATCTCATTGTTCAGACCACCAGATAGCCACCACCATATATTTATGTATATATATGTACAATCATATACATATATATTTTTTTAAAGAATATTGACAAACCCTTTCAGAAAATAGATGACACTTCTCAACTCATTCTATAAGGTCACTATTGCTCAAAGCAAATTAGGCATACATATTAACTATTATATTTTCCAAGACTGTACACAGTGACGATTGCCAATGAGTTAACTTGACTGCTTGTAATTCTGACAGAGGGTACTTGCTTCTGTATATTGACCATTTCTTGTTCCTCTCCTGATTTTTAAAAAATGTATTCTTTTTCATAGAATTGGTATAGTGAGTCTATTAATATAGTAATAGAATCTATATGATGGCAGTATTTAAAGGAAATAAAGGAGTAATCTTGCTTCATTCTAAGACTTTTTTTAGCTAAGTGTTGATTGGACTACCCTCAAATTTTCAAGTTGAGAAATGACAGACTATTTCCACTACAACTGAAGTCTGATAAAATTAGGTATTTATTCTTTAGTAGGATATTCTTTAACCTCATGTAATTGTGGTCTTTCCAATTTTTTTTCTTGTGGTTGACTTCAAGTTTTATAATGTTGTGGGCTGAAAATATACATGGTATGATCTCAGTCCTTTTGTACTTGTTGAGGCCTGATTTGTGACCAAGTATGTGATCCATTCTGGAGAATGTTCCATGTGCACTTTAAAAGAATGTGTATTCTGCTGCTCTAGATTGCAATGTTCTGAATATATCTGTTAAGTCCAACAGGTCCAGTGTGTCATTCAAAGCCATTGTTTCCTTGTTGATTTTCTGCTTAGATGATCTGTCCATTGCTGTAAGTAGGGTGCAAAGTCCTCTTCTACTACTGTATTATTATCCATGAGTTTATCTTTGTTATTAATTGATTTATATATTTGGGTGCTCCCAAGTTGGAAGAGCAAATCTTGTTAAAATGTCTATACTCAAAGCAATCTACAGATTTAATGCAACCCCTATCAAAATACCTACATTTTTCACAGTGCTAGAACAATCCTAAAATTTGTATGGAACCACAAAAGGCCCCAAATAGTGAAAGTGATCTTGGAAAAGAAAAGCAAAGCTGGAGGCATCAGAATTCCAGACTTCAAGCTATATTACAAAGCTATAGTCATCAAAAGAGTATGGTACTGGCACAAAAACAGACACACAGATCAATGGAACAGAATAGACAACCCAGAAATGGACCTACAACTATGGTCAGTTAATCTTCAACAAAGCAGGGAAGAATGTCCAATGGAAAAAAAGACAGTCTCTTCAACAAATGATGTTGGGAAAATTGGACAGTCACAGGCAGAAGAATGAAACTGGACCACTTTCTTACACCATACACAAAAGTAAATTCAAAATGGATGAAAGACCTAAATATGAGACAGGAAACCATCAAAATTCTATAGGAGAACATAGGTAGCAACCTCTTTGACATTGGCCATAGCAATTCCTTACTATATACATTTCCGGAATCAAGGGAAACAAAAGCAATATAAAAGGACTTTATCAAGATAAAAGCTTCTGCACAGCGAAGGAAACAATCAACAAGACCAAGAGACAACCTTTGGAATGGGAGAAGGTATTGGCAAATGACATATCTGACAAAGGGTGAGTATCCAAAATCTATAAAGAACTTATCAAACTCAACACCCCAAAAACAAATAATCCAGTTAAAAAATGGGCAGAAGACATGAACAAACATTTTTCCAAAGACATCCAGATGGCTAACAGACACATGAAAAGATGCTCAACATCACTTATCATCAAGGAAATACAAATCAAAACCATGATGAGATACCACCTCATACCTGTCAGAATGATTGAAGTGAATAACACAGGAAACAACAGACGTTGGTGAGGATGCAGAGAAATGGGAACCCTCTTACATTGTTGGTGGGAATGCAAACTGGTGCAGCCACACTGGAAAATAGTATGGAGGTTCCTCAAAAAGTTAAAAATAGAACTACCCTAGAATCCAGCTATTGCACTAGTAGGTATTTACCCAAAGGATACAAAAACAATGATTTAAAGGGACATATGCACCCTGATGTTTATAGCAGCATTAATAAGAACAGCAAAAATATGGAAAGAGCCCAAATGTCCATCGACTGATGAATGGATAAAGAAGAGGTGGTAAATATATACAATGGAATATTACTCAGCCATAAAAAGAATGAAGTCTTGCCATTTGCAATGACATGGATGATGCTAGAGTGTATTATGCTAAGTGAAATAAGTCAGTTAGAGAAAGACAAATACCATATGACTTCACTCAAGTGGAATTTCAGAAACAGAACAGATAAACATAGGGGGAGGGGGAAAAAAGAGAGGGAAGCAAACTGTAAGAGAATCTTAACTATAGAGAACAAACTGAGGATTGCTGGAAGACAGGTAGGTGGGGAATAGGTTAAATGTGTGATGGGTATTAAGGAGGGCACTTGTGATGAGCACTGGGTGTTAAATCTAAGTCATAAATCACTAAATTCTATTCCTAAAACCAGTATTACCCTAAATGTTGACTAATTAGAATTTAAATAAAAACTGGAAACAAACAAAAATTAGGTATTTAAAAAATATATTTATATTACCAGACCTGGTGATATGAATTCATTCTGTGGAAGGCTGAGCATAACATATTACCAATTATGGGGTGCCTGGGTAGCACAGTCAGTTGAGTGTCCAACTCTTGGTTTCAGTTCAGATCGTGATGTCCTGAGATTGAGCCCCACATTGGGCTCCATGCTTAGTGCAGAGTCTGCTTGAGATTCTCTCTCCCTGCCCCTCCCACTTATGCCCTAGTGCTCGCTCGCTCTCTCTCTCTCTCTAAAAAATATAAATCATACAAAAGAGTTACCAGTTACTAGAAGCAGTATACCTAACATTAATTACAGTGCCAAAGAAACCATGGTTGCAATCAATTATATAACCACTCTTACTTTTGCAGTATTTTCATTTTTACATTTTTTCAACTATTCAAATCTCTTCCAGTCCAATTCTAAAGCATGTATCAATTTTTTTTTATGAAATAGGCAATTAAATTTGTTATTGGCAAAATGACTGGTATTGATTAAATTAATGAGAAATGGAATCATGATGAAGTAAATTAAATGGATTACTATCAAGTCAGTTGTTATGTGATCCTTCTTTTTAAACACAAATTTTATTTTCATATGAATGAGTTAATGAAATTTAACTGATGTCCTTTTTCATGTAACCATTGGCACTTATGGATACTAATTTGATGGTTTCCATAAAGTCACAAACCATCTCCCCAGAACAGTAAAGTTTATGACACAGAAATGGGCCTGCTATCAATAACATGTAACAGATCTCAGAGTAAGATAGTAATAATATGTTAGTGGGTAAAAAGATATTTCCCAGTTGCCAGTTAAAAAAAACAAAAGCACAATATTGTCAAGTATTGAACATAGCATTGTTACATGTTGGTTTTTATTTTGTTGTAGGACACAAGAAGCCTATCAATATTAAAGCTTTATTTCCAGGTAGCACTGTAACTTCATTTCCTGGGCTTCCACCTTAATAAAAACTCAAAGTAGAACATTTCTTTATTTGTATTGGAAAATTAGCCCACTAACATAGAGTAATAGGCTTTATTTTTTTTCTAGCTTTGCATTTTTTCCCCTCACTCTAACTCCTAGGGTTGCTTGAATTAAGTTTATATAATGCATTAACAATATAATTTTCCTTGACCTTTCCAAAGTTGCTACAAACCTCATAGATTTCTTCTGTTACTATCTCAATCACTTTCTGATCATTGCTGACAGGCAAATTTTCAAATAATGTTATAATCATAGTTCATGCCTCCATCAAACATTTGATTTTTTTTTCAAACATTCCTGATTTTTTTAATGCCAACTGGATAAAATTTACAGTCTCCAAAGTTGGAATTTAAGCATTACACATGTGATACTGCTTAACTTAGGTGACTTATTTATTCTCCATGAAGTCTTTGCTTTCTCTAGAGTGGAAGTTCAGTCTTCACTATCAGAAGATTACTATCTTATTTGAGATTAAATTAAGGCTACACTAAAGGCTACTCTGAACCTGTCAAACAAATATTAAAAGCAAAACTTGAAATGGTAACATTTATTTGAAAACAGTAACACCGTATGCTAGAACAAAATCCGAAATGATATAAAGCAATACAAAACAAATCCAGAAACCCATAACACAAATCACAATATCTATTGTCCAATAAATATTACCAGGCATTCACAGAAAGAGGAAAATTTAATCCATAAATGGGAGAAAAGTGAATAAAGAGACTCAGAAATTCCATAAATGATGGAGACAAAAAAACAACTAGCAAAAAAGAACATAATATGGTTTCTATACATCAAGATGTTTATGTATAAGAAGACAGAGGAAAATACAAGCATGATAGAAGATAAATGAAAAATTAAAAATGATCCAATCACACATTAAAAGAAAGACTTATTATTAAAAAATTTTAAAGTGCTGGATAGGATTAATGGCAGATTAGACACAAGAAATGGAAGATCAAAGAATTTAAAGATATAGAAGTAGAAACTATTTATAGTAAGTCACAGAGTTTAAACTATTAACAACTTCATGGCCACAAATCTAACAACCTATGTGAAATGGATGAATTCCTTAAAGACACATCTGCCAAAACTCACACTAGGAAAAAAAGACATGTGAATAGGATTACATCTATTAGAGAAATGGAATCAATGATAAATGACTTTGCAAAACAGAAAACACCAAGCCCAGATGTGTTCACTAGTGAATTCTTCTAAAACACTTAAGAAATTATACCAACTCTCTACAATCTCTTCCAGAATACAGAAGCAAAGGACATACTTCCTAATTTATTCTATAAGGCCAGAATTACCTGAATACTGAAATACGATACAAAGAGATAATAAGAAAAATACAGAATATCTCTTATGAACATAGATGTAAGATTTCTCAACAAAATATTGGCAAATCGAATCCAACACTGAAAAGAATTATACATCATAACCAAATGGGATTTATCCCAGGTATGCAAGGATAATTCAACATTTAAAAATCCATTTATGTAATCCATCATATCAACAGACTAAATAAAAAAAATATTTGACAAAATCCAGCACTTATTAATGATAAAACTTATAAGTAATTCTAATATAAAAACTCTTACTTAGCAAAGTAGAAACAAAGAATATCTACAAAAAATCTCCAACTAACATTATACTTAATGGTGAGAAACACAAAGCTTTCCTGCTAGGATTAGCAACAAGGTAAAGATGTCACCTCTCACTACTGTTTTCAACATCATACTGGAAATTCAAACTAATGCAGTAAGACAAGAAAAGGAAATTAATGGGAAACATATTTGGAAGGAAGAAATAAAACTGCCTTTGTTTGTGATGACATGAACATCTATATGAAAAACCCAAAATAACTGTCAGAAAACCCCCTGGAACTAATATATGACTATAGCAAGGTGACAGGATACAAAGTTAATATAAAAAAAGTTATTCATGGGGCACCTGGGTGGCTCAGTCGGTTAAGCGGCTGCCTTCAGCTCAGGTCATGATCCCAGGGTCCTGGGATCGAGCCCCGCATCAGGCTCTCTGTTCAGCGGGGAGCCTGCTTGTCCCCCTCTCTCTGCCCCTGCTTGTGTTCCTGCTCTCGCTGTCTCTCTCTCTGTCGAATAAATAAATAAAAAAATCTAAAAAAAAAAAGTTATTCACTTTCCTATATACCAGCAATGAACATGTGGAATTTGAAATTAAAAACACATTACTATTTATATTGGACCTCCAAAAGTGAAATAGATATAAATCTGACAAAACATATACAAGATCTACATGGGTAAACTACAACTCTGATAAACAAAAAAACAAAGAACTAAATGGAGAAATAGTCCATGTTTATGGAATGAACATAATTGTCATGATGTCTTTCTTCCCAACTTGATGTATACATTCAACACAATGCCAGCCAAAATTCCAACAAGAAATGAAAATATTTCCAGGGAACAGAATTCAAGTCTAACAGTAAATATTCCCTAAACCTGGAGCGAAGGGCCCTCAATTTATCTACTAAGTGTGATTTTAGAATTGCTGAAGAAAAATGACTGGAATGTGTCTGCCCTTCTTCTCATTTTTGAATGAGAATATTTTTGTGGTTATGTATTTGTCCAAAGGACAATTAACATACCTTGTTATTTCTAGTTCTCCAAATCAAGAAGACAGCTTTATTTCTGTTAAAAATACCACAGGTCCAAAATGGTGTCACTTAGTTTAAGGCCCAAGTCAATAAACCAAGACTTAATACCTAACCTAACTGCAATTTCAACCCCCCAGAAATGTCACCTTTAACTAGTCAACATGGCAATTTCCTGCTGATAGACCCTCTTCCATTCCCTTTATGAGGTAACCTTGCCAAAAACAGTGGATTCTTCCCTAATCATTTCTTTTTCCACTCCCTGTATACCTTTGAAAACCTCTCCTTTTCTGTAGTCCTTTGGAACTCCCCTCTACTTGCCAGAAAGGATTGCTGCCTGGTTTAGGAATTTATTATTAAAAGCTGGTTTGACCTTTAAAATTTACTTGGTAGAATTTTTGTTATTTAACACTTCCAATTTAGAAACTACCACCTATCACAAGAGACCCTACATTTCAGCTTGATTCCATTCCTGTATGAAACCTTTAGATTGGCTCAGTTGGGGACTTACCTGAAGGAAAAAGAATGAGCCAATATTTGGTAACCACAAGGGTAGAAAGTGATATTCATGAATGGTTTTAACAAACTATGTCTTGATCTTCAACCTCTGCTGTAGTGAAGAGCAATGTTATAAACTGGCTGCTCTGTCTATCTGAACCCAGAGTGAGTAGGATTCAGAGAAGAGCTTTGAATGACTAACGGTCAGGCAATGGCAAGAAACAGAACTTTGTTATTTGAAACCTAGGACATTTTAAAGGTTATTAGTGTTCCAAAATTAGCTTATCCAAATTGATATAATCCTAACACATTTCAGTTGAAATCAGAAATAAGTTAGAATTGATTTTCTATTATTGTTAGTATGCCAGAGAACTTCTGTCAGTCTACACACAAAAAAATTTCTTTCTTTTCCCTAATAATTTCCTAGGACCTGTGGGAAAAAAAAGTCTGGTCCTCAGCACACTTCATGATTTAGAACCACAACAGAATCTTTTTCCCATGATTCCCTAAATTCTCTGTTTTGAAAGCCTGGTAGGTTTCTTTACTAATCACCCTGTTACTGCCACACACATTTTCTCTGTACTAGTTTCTCCTTACCCTTTTACTGACATGCTTTCCAATCTGCATTTACAGGTTAATGTTCCTCTTAGGTTTTTTTCCCCCAAGGCCCAAATTAAGTTCACTCCTTTCATTAAGACTTTCCTGGTATGTTCAGCCTATGATTGGCCCATTACTGGAATGTTTATTTATGCAAAATTTAATAATGATGCCTGACTATTGTTACCATTTTTACTTATCTTTTTCTCCTTCTCTTTCTCTTCCTCTTTCTCCTCCTCTTTCTATTCCTTGTCCTCCTTCTACTCCTCCTGTTTTCTTCAGTATGTCTGTGTTGTGCCTGTATTATGTCCTTTCATTATGGAATTTTAGCTCTATTGGTTCACTGACAACATGCACCATGCCTTAGACTTCTCATCAAAAGCAAGTTTATTTCTATGTATATTAAAAACTATTCATATGGATAGATGGAAACCTGTAGCAAGTACTTCTTTTGGTGCACTGATGGGATGCATTTGAAATTATTCCTATAATAGCAGGATCAAGGGTTGACTCTGGTTTAAAATGCCAGTAACAACAACAACAACAAATTCCAGTAACAAATCAAAGAACATTTTGCAAAGATTTCAGCATTATATAAATTTGCATATAAAAGATGAACATGTTAAAATTTTATTACATGAAACTCAACAAAAATAATTTACTTGGATATTAAATCTATACCATCAGGATAATTTTACTTTTATTAGAAGAAGAGCAAAACTGATATTTATCAATTATCTACAGTGTGCAAGTGAGGCTTTGTATTGAATGACTTTTCTCTGCATTATCTCCACTAATCTTCAAAACCATCCTTCTAGGGGAAACTAACACCTCCATTTTACACTTGCAGATACGGCTCTGACACATATCTAATTCTGATATAGGTTTATTGTTGTTTTTTATTAACAACCCAGGATGTTAATGTTGACATTCTCACTCACTTAACTATTGATTCTTGTCATCCACATATGTCAATATTCAAATGGATCATATGGAAATGTTGCCATAGCTCGATATTCTGTTTACTGCAGACTTATTTACACACTTTTTAATATATACACATTTATATATATATAATGTATTTATGTTTATATATATTACTGCTTCCCACAGTAATACAATGATATGTAATATATCATATATATTGTTATATATATATATATATATATATATATATATATATATATATATATATCTCACATTGGTGTCTCAACTGTGGACTCTATCCATGGGTTAAGTCTGCCTATAGTACATAGGACCTCATATAGTGTGTCTGTTTTATCTACTTTAGAAATACCTGAATGCTAAGCATATGGTATAATAAAAAATAATTTGGCTATTCTTGTGGTATTTAGACCAGGATTTGGCAAGCTATTGTTCATGGGGCAAGCCACATGCATTACTTTTCAATTGCTATCTGTGGAAGAATGATTTTTATATTTTTAAAGATTTTTTTATAATAAATAGGACAGGGACTACATGTGGCTCCCAAAGTTTAAAATACTATGTGAACTTTACAGAAAAAAAATGCTAATCTACAGTTTAGACACATACAAAAAGAAAATGGAATATGTATTTCAATTAATTACTCTTATTGTGAATCAACATCAATTGTTTAAATTCAAAGACTGATTTCCTCCTGTTCATCATTCAGTCGCATAGTTTCATAGCTTTCTACAGATTGTTTTATGCAAAGGACACTATCATGTAATAGAGTAAATCCTTACTTTTGATTTTAAAATGTTAATCACAAAGTACTCATGATAATTACCTACAAAGAATGAAAACCTATATTAAAATAGCACAATTAGTAGGATATCAAAGTGGTTATCTATTCTATCTACACAAAAGTCAGAAATATTGATTAAGTAGAGACCAAAGCACCAATATTTATAAAACTGTGTTAGTTAGGGGGCACAAGTATACCTTTCATAGCCTGTTTAAGAAAAAATAAAGTATCTTGAGTTGGATTAGAAAGTGTAATTATGAAGTTGATCTACTTAGTTGTAATGAGAAATTTATAGTATTAGCTTTTACTCAACTTAAAAGATTCCCAAAAGAAAAAAAAAATGTTCTTAAATAATGAAAGAGAGAATACTTCATGGGAAAAATGTAGCTACAACAATGAGAAGTGCATCTGAAAAAGAACTAAGTTATTACTGTAGAACTACTTTCATAATCAAAATAGGAATATCTAAAACACTGTATCTAAGAAAGAAATTTGCTAGGCTTGATTGCCATGACAATGGCAAGATTAAAATGTTTGAAAATATATAACCTGATAAGCAATTTAAATAGATTATATCTGAACATTTTCTATGATAAAGATATTTTACAATAAAAGTGAGAGTTGTAAGTAGAATAATTTTAGCTATTAAAAATAATGACAACGTCCATGTCATAAATTATGATGACAAACCATAACAAATTTCACAAATGAGGATTTTTAATTATTTACTAATTGACTATTCTAAAAGATAATGAGTAGAAATTCAAATAGTTACAAATGCATTGTTCAATTTGTTTAAAACTTACATGATATTCTATTATTTCAAGAATATCTTGAAAATCTATGTGCTCATTCTCATCTAAATATAAAAGGACTGATTTTATAGTTTGATCCTTTGAGAAATATTTTCTGATATGCACTTGAAAAGTCAACAAGACTGATCCTATCAATCTGACATTAAGGTGAATTCATGGAATTCAACAGGTAGGCATCTAAAATATGAATTTTTAGATTTATTTTATGTGTGTATTGCCAATCTAATTAAGATTTTATTTTAGCTAATGGCTTTTGATCATAATATGGAAAAAGAGATAAAGAAAATCTGACAATGAGATTCTTTGAAAACATCTGAAATTTGTATTATTTTTGTCAGGGCAAGGAAAAATGACAGATATTTACCTATATGCTTTCTAGTCCGAAAACTGAGATTTTAACTTAAAAAAATACACCCTGATTAATTTATGTTCTAATCATGCTCTAAGAAATTTCTTCAGCACCAAATAGACTCAAAGCATATATAAATGAAAGAAAATAAAACAGACATAAAAGTTTGGAAACACAATTTAGAGTACTGAATTCAATACTGCCTAATTGCATGATCAAAGTTGAACTTTGAAGCAGCTACTCTCAGCTGGAGATTCCTCTAAATGGATAAAGCTCTTTTGCAACCCTATTTCTTATCCTGTCTTAGAATGATCATCTGACTTGGAAGAAATCTTCTAGTATTAAAAAATGTAGATGTTTCAGGCTTGGGTCTTAAGGCTTTTCATATTCACAAATCTTTATCTTCTAGGTTTTTAAAAAAAGTTTTTATTTAAATTCCAATTAATTAACAGCATATTAGTTTCAGGTGCACAATATAGTGATTCAGCATTTCTATACAACACCTGGTGCTCATCACAAATGCACTCCTTAATTCCCATCATTTATCTCACCCATCTTCCCACTCATCTACCTTCTGTAACTATCAGTTTGTTCTCCATAGTTAAGAGTCTGTTTCTTGGTTTGCCTTTTTTTCCCTCCCCTTTGCTCATTTGTTGTTTGTTAAATTCTACATATGAATGAAATCATATGGTATTTGTCTTTGTCTGATTTATTTCACTCTCTGGCTCCATCCATGTCCTTGCAAATGGCAAGATTTTATTTTTATGGCTGAGTAATATTCCATTGTGTATATATACTACCTCTTCTTTATTCATTCATCAGTCAGTGGATACCTGGGCTGTTTCCATAATTTGGCTACTGCAAATAATCCTGCTATAAATATCAGGGTACATGCAATCCCTCTGAATTACTATTTTTGTATTCTTTGGGTAAATGCCTAGTAGTGCCATTGCTGGATCACACATAGGGTAGTTCTATTTTTTTTTTTTTAAGATTTTATTTATTTATTTGAGAAAGAGAGAGAGAGATTGAGAAAACAGGTGGGAGGAGGGGCAGAGGGAGAAGCAGACTCCCTGCGGAGCAGGGAGCCCAATAAGGGACTCCATCCCAGGACTCTGGGATCATGACCTGAATTGAAGGCAGACACTTGACTGAGCCACCCAGGTGCCCAGGGTAGTTCTATTTTTAACACTTTGAGGAATCTCCATACTGTTTCCCACAGTGGCTCCACCAACTTGCATTCCCACCAACAGTGTAAGAGGGTTCCCCTTTCTTTGCCTCCTTGCTAACACCTGTTGTTTCTTATGTTGTTGATTTTAGCCATTCTGACAGGTGTGATATCTCATTGTAGTTTTGATTTGTATTTCTCTGATGAATGATGTTGAGCATCTTTTCATGTCTGTTAACCATCTGTACGTCTTCTTTGGAAAGATGTCTATTAATGTCTTCTGCCCGTTTTTTAATTGGATTATTCATTTTTGGGGTGTTGAGTTTGATAAGTTCTTTATAGATTTTGATACTAGCCCTTTATCAAATATATCATTTACATCATCTTCTAGATCTTAATCACAACTTTACTTTCTCTGCTTTCCGTTTCTGCTCCCCACCACTCCTTTTCTTGTGGCTGGCAATTATTTAATGATTTAATAACTAAAATAGGAGGTAATGTTATTAATAACATATTAATAAAAATCCCCATGGTGGATTGACAGGCTTTCTCATATCTTTCCATTTCTGCTTATTGTCAGAGTTCGAATGATTAAGTCTACACTTTCTATCTGAAATTATCTTTGTGGTTTCACCATATTTGTTGTTTATTGGGTTTGTCATAGTATCCAGGTTTAGTTTTACTTTTATAAGGACAAAAAGGTCATTTCATGGCAATAAAGGGATCAATTATTTAAGAAGTCATAACAATTTTAAATTTCCATGAACCTAGAGGTGCCTGGGTGGCTCAGTCATTAAGCGTTTGCCTTTGGCTCACGTCATGATCCCAGGGTCCTGGGATCAAGCCCCACATCGGGCTCCATGCTCAGTGGGAAATCTGCTTCTTCCTCTCCCACTCCCCCTGCTTGTGCTCTCTCTCTCGCTGTATCTCTCTCTGTCAAATAAGTAAATTAAAAATCTTTAAAAAAAAATTTCCATGTATCTAGGGGCGCCTGGGTGGCTCAGTTGGTTAAGCGACTGCCTTCGGCTCAGGTCATGATCCTGGAGTCCCCGGATCGAGTCCCGCATCGGGCTTCCTGCTCGGCAGGGAGTCTGCTTCTCCCTCTCCCACTCCCCCTGCTTGTGTTCCCTCTCTCGCTGTGTCTTTCTCTGTCAAATAAATAAATAAAATCTTAAAAAAAAAAATTTCCATGTATCTAAACATGAAATTTAAACTACATTTAGCAAAAGGTGATAAAACTGAAAGGAATGGCCAAATTCATAAATATAATTGGAAATTTTACATCCTCTCATGATATTTGATAGAACAAGTTTACAAAAAATTAGTAGGGATAGAAAGGACTCAACACTATAAATTGGATCTAACTGACATTTATCAAACACTCCATCCAGTAAGAGCAGAATATTCACTTGTTTCAATGCAGAGGAACTCTGACCAAAATACATTATGATCTGATACAATTAAAAGTACAAGTCACAGTTAGCAATATCAGGAAAGAAAGGACATGATAACAGATCCCACAGACATTAAGAGGATAACAAAGAAAATATTACAATTTTACACCAATAAACTTGACAACTTAGATTTGCAAATTCTTCAATGGTGCAAACTACCAAGGCTCACTCAGAAAGAATTAACCTAAATATATATAATTTAGAACAGAATTTATAATTAAAAACCTTCCAACAGGACCAGTTTAGTTCATTAGTGAATTTTACAAATATTTAAGAAAGAAATAATACCAATCTCACATAAAATATTCCAGGAAAGAGAAGAGAGAACATTCTTACTGTATTTTATTAGGCCAATATTCCCCAGACACTAAAACTAGTTAAATGCAACTTAAGAGGAAAATAACTAGAGACCAGGTAGACCTCAGGAATATAAATGCAAGAATTCTTAGGAAAATATTAGCAGACTCAGTATAATAAAAAGTATAATATATCATAGCCAAATGTTTCATATCTCAAGCATGCAAGGTTAGTTTAACATTTGAACATAAATACATGTATTTCACCATATTAATAGATTAAAATTAAAAAAAAAAGATAATCTCCAAGAAATGAAATAAAGGCCTACCTCAGGGATACTGTGGGTTTGATTCCAGGACAGCAAAAATTAGCAAGTATTGCAGTACAGCAAGTCAAATGAATTTCTTGGTTTCCCAATGTTTATGAAAGTTACATTTACCCTCTACAGTAGTCTGTTAAATGTACATTATGTCTAGAAAAAATGTACATACCTAAATTAAAAATTCTTTATTACTAAAAAATGATTACCATCATCTGACCTTTCAGTGAGTCAATCTTTTTGCTAGGGAGGATCTTGCCTAAATGTTGATGGCTGCTGACTGAACAAGGTGGTAGTTGCTTAAGGTTTAGGTATCTGTGGCAATTTCTTAAAATAAGACAACAATGAAGTTTGCTGCATTCACTGACTCTTGCATTCATGAACAATTTCTCTGCAGCATGCAATGCTGTTTGATAGCATTTTACCCACAGTACAACTTTCAAAATTGGAGTCAACCTACTCAAACCCTACCACTGCTTGATCAACTAAATTTATGTAACATTCTAAATCTTTTGTTGTTATTTTAACAATCTTCATAGCATCTTCACCAGGAGTAGATTCTATCTCAAGAAACTACTTTTTTTGCTCACCTGTAAGAAGCAACTTTTTGATAAAGAAGGAGCAAGATGGCAGAGCAGTAGGAGACCTAAATTTCATCAGGACCCGGAATTCAGCTAGATAGCTTTCAAACCATTCTGAACAACTACAAGCTCAACAGGATATTGAAGAAAAGAACAGCAGCAATTCTATGAACAGAAAAGCGACCACTTTCTGGAAGGTAGGACATGCGGAGAGGTGAATCCAAGGCAATATACGGGAAGACAGACCATGGGGGGAGGGAGCCTCCATCAGCTGGCTACCAGCAAATGATAGAGCACTGGAGCACAAAATTAGAACTTTTAGAAATCTGCTCTGCTGAGGGATGTTGCTCCACTGGCTAAGCTGGGGGTTGGAACACTCGCTGGGCCAGTGTGGTCTCAGGACCCTTGGGGTCACAGAAAGATTGGGGGTGCCTGAGTACAGCAGAACCCCCAGGTATCGGAGCAGGGAAGCTGGCTGCAAAGATGGAGCTGAGGAGTGGGCTCTCAGCTCGAGGTTGCCATAAACCGTGATCCGCGGCACAGTAGGGCCACTGCTCTTCCATCAGGACCCAACAAGTGGCAGATCCAGGGAGACTCCCCTTTCTCCCCCAGGGAGGAGTGATGCAGGAGTGCACTGCAGGAATCTGCTGGGTTTGGAGACCCCAAACAGGTTCGTGTGCCAGAGATAGAAACACTCAGTCACAGGCTGGGTGAGCATGGAGTGCAGCCTGAGACTGGGGAGACAGGAGTGATTGACTGCTTTTCTCTGGGGGCTCACTGAGGAGTGGGCCTCCGAGCTCTCGGTCCTCCGGGACCAGAGATTAGGAGGCTGCCATTTTTACTCTCATCCTCCAAAACTCTATGGAAAGCTTTCAGGGAACAAAAGCTACTGAGAACACACCTGAGCAGATTACCTAGCTTCACCCCTGGCAAATGTGGTGCAATTCCACCTCCGGCAAAGACATTTGAGAACCACTGCAACAGGCCCCTCCCCCCAGAAGATCAGCAAGAACATCCAGCCAAGACCAAGTTTACAGATCAATGAGAACTGCAAAACTACAGCACTAGGAGAATACAGCACATAGAATTCATGGCTTCTTCCCCATGATTCTTTAGTATTTCAAAGTTAATTTTTCTGATTTTCTTTATTTTTTCTTTTTCTATTTTTTTTAATTTTTCTTCTTTCCTTATTTGAACATCTTATCTTACCAATTCTTTTAAAATCTTTATTTTTCATTTTAATCATATTGTACCTCTTCATTGTATTTAAACTTATTTTTTGTATATATATATACATATAAGTTTTTCTTTCTTTAAAATTTTGGGATACAGTTTCTTCTAAAAGACCAAAATATATCCTAAATCTAGTGTATGGCTGTGTTCTAGTCTTCCACCTGATCACATTCTCTTTTTTTTTATTTTTTAATTTTTTTTCTTTCTTTTTTCAGCCAACTTCTTATCAATTCCTTTTTTAAAATCTTTTTAAATTTCCATCTTTACAGTCATATCCCATCGCTTCATTGTATTTACCCTTATTTTTGTAAATATAAGTTATTCTTTCTTTAACATTTTGGGAGGCAGTTTCTTCTAACTGACCAAAATACACCCAAAACCTAGTGTGTGGCTCTGTTCTATTCACCAGTCTGATCATTTTCTTTTTTTTCCACTTTCTTTTTCCCCCAGTTTTGGGTCTCTTCTGATTTGTTTAGTGTAAATTTTTCTGGGGTCATAGTTAACCTTTTAGCATTTTGTTCTCTCATTCATCTATTTTTCTCTGGACAAAATGACAAGATAGAAAAACCCACCTCAAAAAAAGAACAAGAGGCAGTACCAACTGCCAGGGACCTAATCACTAAGGACATCAGTAAAATGTTGGAACCACACTTCGGAATGATGATTTTAAAGATACTAGCTGGGCTTAAAAAAAGCATGGAAGATACCAGAGAATCCCTTTCTGGAGAAATAAAAGAACTAAAATCTAACCAAGTTGAAATCAAAAAGGCTATAAATGAGGGGCAATCAAAAAGGGAGGCTCTAACTGCTAGGATAAATGAGGCAAAGGAGAGAATCAGTGATATAGAAGACCAGATGATGGAAAACAAAGCTAAGAAAAAGAGAGATAAACAACTACTGGATTACGAGGGCAGAATTCGAGAGATAAGTGATACCATAAGATGAAACAATATTAGAATAACTGGGATCCCAGAAGAGGAAGAAAGAGAAAGAGGGGGAGAAGGTATATTGGAGCAAATTATAGCAGAGAACTTCCCTAATTTGGGGAAGGAAACAGGCATCAAAATCCAGTAGGCACAGAGAACTCCCCTCAAAATCAATAAAAATAGGTCAACAACCCAACATCTAATAGTAAAACTTACAAGTCTCAGAGACAAAGGGAAAATCCTGAAAGTGACTCAGGACAAGAGGTCTGTAACCTACCATGGTAGAAACATTAGATTGGCAGCAGACCTAAACACAGAGACCTGGCAGACCAGAAAGGACTGGCATGATATGTTCAGAGCACTAAATGAGAAAAATATGCAGCCAAGAATATTATATCCAGCTAGGCTGTCATTGAAAATAGAAGGAGAGATACAAAGCTTCCAGGACAAACAAAAACTAAAGGAATTTGCAAACATGAAACCAGCCCTACAAGAAATCTTGAAAGGGGGCCTCTAAGCAAAGAGAGAGCCTAAAAGTAACATAGACCAGAAAGGAACACAGACAATATACAGTAACAGTCACCTTACAGGTAATACAATGGCACTAAATTCATATCTTTCAATAGTTACCCTGAATGTAAATGGGCTAAATGCCCCAATCAAAAGACACAGGCTATCAGATTGGATAAAAAAACAAGACCCATCGATACGCTGCCTGCAAGAGACTCATTTTAGACCCAAACACACCTTCAGATTGAAGGTGAGGGGGTGGAAAATCATTTACCATGCTAATGGACATCAAAAGAAAGCTGGGCTGGCAATCCTTATATCAGACAAATTAGATTTTAAACCAAAGACTGTAATAAGAGATGAGGAAGGATACTATATCATACTTAAAGGGTCTATCCAACAAGAACATCTAACAATTGTAAATATCTCTTCCACTAACATGGGAGCAGCCAATTATATAAGGTAATTAATAACAAAAGCAAAGAAACACATTGACAACAATACAATAAGAGTGGGGGATGTTAACACACCCCTCACTGAAATGGACAGATCATCTAAGCAAAAGATCAATAAGGAATAAAGTCTTTAAATGACACACTGGACCAAATGGACTTCACAGATATATTGAGAACATTCCTTCCCAAAGCAACAGAATTGACATTCTTCTCTAGTGCCCATGGAACATTCTCCAGAATAGATCACATCCTAGGTCACAAATCAGGTCTCAACTGGTACCAAAAGTTTGGGATCATTCCCTGCATATTTTCAGACCACAATGCTTTGAAACTAGAACTCAATCACAAGAGGAAAGTTGGAAAGAACTCAAATACATGGAGGCTAAAGAGCATCCTACTAAAGAATGAATGGGTCAAACAGCAAATTAAAGAAGAATTTAAAAAATTCATGGGAAAAAATGAAAATGAAACACAACTGTTCAAAATCTTTGGGATGCACCAAAGGCAGTCCTAAGAGGAAAGTATATAGCAATACAAGCCTTACTCAAGCAGCAAGAAAAGTCTCAAATATACAACCTAACCCTACACCTAAAGGAGCTGGAGAAAGAACAGCAAATAAAGCCTAAATCCAGCAGGAGAAGAGAAATAGTAAAGATCAGAGCAGAAATCAATGAAATAGAAACCAAAAGAATGGTAGAACACATCAACAAAACTAGGAGCTGGTTCTTTGAAAGGATTAACAAGATTGATAAAACCCTGGCCAGACTTATCAAGAAGAAAAGAGAAAGGACCCAAATCAACAAAATCATGAATGAAAGAGGAGAGATCACAACCAACACCAAAGAAATACAAACAATTATAAGAACATATTATGAGCAACTCTATGCCAGCAAATTAGATAATCTGGAAGAAATGGATGCTTTCTTAGAGATGTATAAACGACCAAAACTGAATCAGGAAGAAAGAGAAAACCTGATCAGACCCATAACCAGTAAGTAAATTGAGGCAGTAATCAAACATCTCCCAACAAAGAGCCCAGGGCCAGATGGCTTCCCAGGGGAATTCTACCAAACATTCAGAGAAGAATTAATACCTATCCTGAAACTGTTCCAAAAAATAGAAATGGAAGGAAAACTTCCAAATTCACTTTAAGAGGCCAGCATTACCTTGATCCTGAAACCAGACAAAGACCCCATCAAAAAGGAGAATTAGAGACCAATATCTCCGATGAGCATGGATGCAAAAATTCTCACCAAAATACTAGCTATAGGATCCAACAATACATTAAAAGGATTATTCATCACGACCAAGTGGGATTTATTTTTGGGATGCAAGGTTGGTTCAACATCCACAAATCAATCAATGTGATACAATACATTAATAAAAGAAAGAACAGGAAACATATGATCCTCTAAATAGATGCAGAAAAAAGCATTAAAACTGTTCACAGTGTAGGAATAGAGGGTACATACCTCAATATCATAAAAGCCATCTATGAAAAACCCACAGCGAATACCATTCTCAATGGGGAAAAACTGAGAGCTTTCCCCCTAAGGTCAGGAACATGGCAGGGATGTCCACTATCACCACAGCTATTCAACATAGTACTAGAAGTCCTAGCCACAGCAATCAGACAACAAAAAAAATAAAAGGCATCCAAATCGGCAAAGAAGAAGTCAAACTCTCACTCTTTGCAGATGATATGATACTTTATGTGGAAAACCCAAAAGACTCCACCCCAAAACTGCTAGAACTCATACAGGAATTCAGTCAAGTGGCAGGATATAAAATCAATGCACAGAAATCAGTAGCATTTCTATACACCAACAACAAGACAGAAGAAAGAGAAATTAAGGAGTCGATCCCATTTACAATTGCACCCAAAACCATAAGATATCTAGGAATAAATCAAACCAAAGAGGCAAAGAATCTGTACTCAGAAAAACTATAGAATCCTCATGAATGAAACTGAGGAAGACACAAAGAAATGGAAAAATGTTCCATGCTCATGGATTGGAAGAACAAATATTGTGAAGATGTCAATGCTACCTAGAGCAATCTACACATTTAATTCAATCTCTATCAAAATACCATCCACTTTTTTCAAAGAAATGGAACAAATCATTCTAAAATTTGTATGGAATCAGAAAAGACCCCAAATAGCCAGAGGAATGTTGAAAAAGAAAAGCAAAGCCGGTGGCATCACAATTTCGGACTTCAAGCTCTATCATCAAAGCTGTCATCATCAAAACAGTACGGTACTGGCACAAAAACAGACACATAGATCAATGGAACAGAATAGAGAGCCCAGAAATGGACTCTCAACTCTATGGTCAACTACTCTTTGACAAAGCAGGAAAGAATGTCTAATGGAAACAAGATAGTCTTTTCAACAAATGGTACTGGGAGAATTGGACAGCCACATGCAGAAGAATGAAACTGGACCATTTCTTTACACCACACACAAAAATAGACTCAAAATGGATGAAAGACCTCAATGTGAGTCAAGAATTCATCAAAAACCTTGAGAAGAACACAGGCAGCAACCTCTTCGACCTCAGCCACAGCAAATTCTTCCTAGACACATCACCAAAGGCAAGGGAATCGAGGGCAAAAATGAACTATTGGGACTACATCAAGACAAAAAGCTTTTGCACAGCAAAGGAAACAGTCAACAAAACCAAAAGACAACAGAATGGGAGAAGATATTTGCTAATGACATATCAGATAAAGGGCTAGTATCCAAAATCTATAAAGAACTTATTAAACTCAACACCCAACAAATAAATAATCTAATCAAGAAATGGGCAGAAGACATGAACAGACATTTCTGCAAAGAAGACATTCAAATGGCCAACAGACACATGAAAAAGTGCTCAACATCACTTAGTATCAGGGAAATCCAAACAAAACCTCAATGAGATACCACCTCACACCAGTCAGAATGGCTAAAATTATCAAGTCAGGAAATGACAGATGTTGGCAAAGATGCGGAGAAAGGGGAACCCTCCTACACTTTTGGTGGGAATGCAAGCTGGTGTAGCCACTCTGGAAAACAGTATGGAGGTTCATCAAAAAGTTGAAATAGTGCTACCCTATGACCCAGCAGTTGTACTACTGGGTATTTACCCCATAGATACAAATGTAGTGATCCAAAAGGGCACATGCACCCAAATGTTTATAGCAGCAATGTCCACAATAGCCAAACTATGGAAAGAGCCAAGATGTCCATCAACAGATGAATGGATTAAGAAGATGTGGTATATACAGATACAATGAAATATTATGCAGCCATCCAAAAAATGAAATCTTGCCATTTGCAACAATGTGGATGGAACTAGAGGGTATTATGACAAGTGAAATAAGTCAATCAGAGAAAGACCAGTATCGTATGATCGCACTGATAGGAGGAATTTGAGAAACAAGACAGGATCATAGGGGAAGGGAAGGAAAAAAGAAACAAGATGATACCAGAGGGGGAGACAAACTGTAAGAGACTTAATCTCAGGACACAAACTGAGGGTTGCTGGAGTGATGGGGGTGGGAGGGATGGGATGGCTGAGTGACGGACATTGGGGAGGGTATGTGCTATGGTGAGCGCTGGGAATTGTGTAAGACTGATGAATCACAGACCTGTGCCCCTGAAACAAATAATACATTGTTAATAAAAAAATAAAAAATAAATAAAAGTGTAAAATAAAAAACAACTTTTCCTCCTTTACAGCTTTATCCTGAGTTTTCAGCAATTCAGTCACATCTTCAGACTCCACTTCTAATTCTAGTTCTCTTGCTATTTCCACTACGTCTGCAGTATCTTCCTCCACTGAAGTCTTGAACTCCTGGAAGAACCCATCAAGGTTGGAATCAGCTTCTTCCACATTCCTGTTAATTTTGACCTTTGACCTTTTTCCATGAGTCATGAATGCTTTTTTTTTTTTAATAACACTTCATTTATTTATTTGAGAGAGAGCAAGGGCAAGAGCAGGAGGAGTGGCAAAGGGAGAGGGAGAAGCAGACTCCCCACTGAGCAGGGTGCCCAACGCGGGGCTCGATCCCAGGATTCGGGGATCATGACCCAAGCAGAAGGCAGATGCTTAACTGACTGAGCCACCCAGATGCCCAAATTATGAATGCTCTTAATGCTATCTAGAATGGTGACTCCTTCCCAGAAGGTTTTCAATTACTCTGTCCAGATCCATCAGAGGAATCACAATCCATGGTAGCTATAGACTGTAAGATGTATTTTGTAAATAGTAAGACTTGAAAGGGGAAATTATTCCTTGATCCATGGGCTGCAGAATAGATGTGTTAGCAGGCATGAGAACAACATGAATCTCATCCATCTCCATCCAGTGCTATTGGGTGACCAGGTGCATTGTCAATAAGCAGGGATATTTTGAAAGGAATCTTTTTTTCTTAGCAATAGGTCTCAAGATTGGGTTTAAATTATTGATGAAACCATGTTGTAAACAGACATGCTGTCATCTAGGGTTTGTTGGTCCATTTATAGAGCACAGATTAGATTTAGCATAATTTTTAAGGATCCTAGAATTTCTGGAATGACAAATGAGCATTGGCTTCAACTTGAAGCTATCAGCTGCATTACTCCCCAACAAGAGAGTCAGCCTGTCCTCTGAAGCCAGGCATTGAATGCTCCTCTCTAGCTATCAAAGTCCTAGGTGGTGTGTTCTTCCAAAATAAGACTGTTTCATCACATTGAAAAATCTGTTGTTTTAGTGTAGCCACCTTCATTAATTATCTTAGCTATATCTTCTGGATAACTTGTTGCTTCACCTTGTATTTTTGGTGATAGAGCTTCTTTCCTTAAACCTCATGAACCAACCTCTGCTAGCTTCAAATATTTCTTCTGAGGCTTCCTCACCTCTCTTCATAGAACTGAAGATAGCCAGGGCCTTGCTCTGGATTAGAATTTGGCATGAGAGAATGTTGTGGATAGCCTGATTTTATATTCACACTGCTCAAACTTTCTCCATGTCAACAGTAAGGCTATTTTGCTTTCTTAATTGTATGTTGACTAGGGTAGCACTTATAATCTCCTTCAGGAACTTTTCCTTTGCTTCACAACCTAGCTAACTGTTTGGTGCAGGAGGCCTAGCTTTTGGCCTGTCTTGGCTTTCAACATGCCTTCCTAGCTAACTTTAATCATTGCTAGCTTTGATTTAAAGTAAGAAATGTAAGACCCTTCCTTTCACTTGAATACTTAAAGTATTAATTAATTGGCTTAATTTCAATATGGCTGTGCCTTTGGGTACAGAGAATCAGGAGGAGAGGTAGAGAGACAGGTGAACAACCTGTTGATGGAGCAGTCAGAACACACATTTATCACTTAAGTCGTTGTCCTATGTGGGTGTGGTTTGTGGCGCCCCAAAATAATTATAATAGTAACATCAAAGATCACTGACCACAGATCATAACAAATATAATGAAAAAGTGTGAAATATTTTGAGAATTATCAAAATGTAACAAACACAAAGTGAACAAATACATTGCATTGAAAAATGCAACAGACTTAAAAAAAAAAAATGCAACAGACTTGTTGGACCCAGGGTTGCCACAAACTTTGAATTTGTGAAAAACACAGTATCTACAAAGTGCAATAAAACAAGCTATGCCTGTATGTATCTTATCTGTCCAAACTTTTAATTGATCTTTTTTACCTCCTCCTTTTCTGCCTTCTTTTGGATTAAGGATTTTTAAAATAATCATTCCATTTTATCTTACTATTAGCTATACATCTTCACTCTATTCTTTAGGACTTGCTCCAAGGTTTATAATACATGTCTTCACTCAAATGATATTCCATCACTCAATTCATTTGGGCATAACCATACAATAACATAACATCCTTTGTCCCTTTTCCATCTTCTAAACTACTGTTGTCATGTACTGAACTTCTAAATATGTTAAACATACTATTAATATATTGTTGTTGCTTTGTCTTAGTCAATTGCATTTTAAGTAGAATTTTAAAATATGAAAAAGTCTTAACTTTTTTTCTTTATTCTCCATTTTTTCATACAGCGCCAAGTTCCCATCTATTATTGCTATCTGCTTGACGAACTTCCTTTAATATTTCTAGCTTTTGTTTTTCTGAATTTTTACTGCATTTTTAAAGTTTTAAAAAAAATTTAAGTAATCTTTACACCCAATGTGGGGCTCAAACCCACAACCCTGAGATCAAGAGTCACACGTTCCACTGACTCAGCCACCCAGGTGCTCCTGCATCTTTTTAATAAAAAACATTTTCATATGATATTGAATTCTAACTTAAATGTTAATTTCAATGTTTTAAAAATGTTTCTCGGGGTGCCTGGGTGGTTCAGTCAGTTAAAGGCCTGACTCTTGATTTAGGCTCAGGTTATGATCTCAGGGTTGTGAGATCAAGCCCCACATCAGGCTCTGTGCTAAGCATGGAGCCTGCTTAAGATTCTCTCTTTCCTTCCCTCTGACCCTCCTGTTTCTAAAAAAATGTTCAATTTTTTTTTTTATTTTGGCTTGTACTTTTTAATGAGAAGTCTGCATTCCTTCTTATAAAGTATCTTTTTCTCCTAGACACTTTTAAGATTTTTCTCTGTAACACTCATTTTCAGAGATTTGGTTATGATAAATATTGATGTGATTAGTATATCCAAACCACCATTATTTCTATCTTATTAATTTCCTGTTCAGATAGTGCACTTTTCAACTCTACAAAATTAATTTGCATACTTATATATCTCCTATCACTATGTTCTTTTTCCTTTAAAACTTAAATATAGTTAAAACAGCTCTTCTATGTTCTACTTCATCTTTCTCAATTCTGTAGCAGTTTCTATTGACTGATTTTTCTTCTGTTCTAGGTCATTTTTTCCTGCTTTTTGGCATACCTAGTGATTTTCGAAGTGTCTGAATTTTCTTACCTTAATGAATTGCACTATGCTCTGGTGGACAATTAAGTTACTTATGGTTCAGTTTGATTCATTCAGAACTTGTCCTAAAGAGGAAATTTGTCATAGCATTTACTCTATAAATGGTTTAGTCACAGCATTAAGGCACCTTCTGGAGTAGGCAATAAACACCCTAATTGCTCAGCAAGGATTATATATTTTGGCTGGTGAGAACTCAGATGATTCCCAGCCCTGTACCCTACTCATAGTTCATCCTACACATTGACTACTAAGTATTCATAAAGACTGAAGAGATTCACTTAATTCAGATTTTGAGCCCTTTCCCTGTATTTTGGAAACTCTGTCTAGCAACTTCCATCTACCACAGACTCAATGACTCTCCTCAACTCGCTAATTTAGCAAGACATCATGTTCTGCTTGTGATCATGCTCCCTGCTTTGCAGCTAGATATACGCCTTCAGTGACAAAGCAGTGAGAAAGCCTTGGCTTCTGTAGGTTCTTGTTTATTGACCATCTCTTGAGGATATAAAAAGCTGTTGTTTCATAACTTGAAGACTTTTGTTTCATGTATTTTGTACATTTTTTTTCCTGGTGATTTAAAGTAGGAAGTCCAGTTACTGTTGTTCCATCATGGAATTTTATACTGGAGGATTAAAATGCACAATTATTATTTTTTCTATCAAAGTAGTATTTTTTCAATGTAAATGCTTGATCCTATTTTTTCCTGGATATAACCCATGTCTAATACATTCCATTTCTGTGCTCTACTCATCACCAACATGTAGGCATGGGGATCACTAATTTTGGTGGTAATCATAGATGTAATGCAAATATCTGTTTAGCAAATTCCTTTATAATTAAAAAATATTGCAAGTTCAATAGAAATGACTATTTTTTATTAGTGTTCCCACATCAAAGGGTTTTGCATGGAAGTAGGTGTGTTATTATGCACGTACCAGAATGACATATTCAAAGTCATATTTTATAAGTGTGCTTAGCAGTACAGAACACTTACATGATAAAACATAATTTGTTTCCAAATTAATGCTAATGGCTCTTATTATTCTTAACAATTTAGTTGCACTAACCTAACTTTATTCTTTTAGCAATTAAACCTGGAATTGGTTGTTTGAATACTATTTTCTAATTTTACTTTATTTTAAAAGTAATGTGTTCTGTTAGCCCACATATATAAAAAAAAAAAGAATCACATAAAAGTAATGTGACTTAAATAATGGAATGTAGAAAAATACTTTAAAATACAAATACTTCCTATAAAAGGTAAAGAAGTACTAACATTTCAGTGCATTGTGTTTTGTTATTTCCTTTACCAAAATTGTCAATGTACTACATGCATTTTTTAGTGACCTATACTTGTAACCAAATCAATCATAAATATGTCCCATGACACTACATATCTATATTTAAGGTATACTTTCATAGTAAACATAATTCATTTAATGGGATTACTTTATTCCATTTAACCAAACTGCTGGATACTTAGGTTTTGCCAAGTCCTTATCTTACTCATGAAGTATCAGTCTCTTTAAATAGATAAAAGGTGACTTTTACTCTTTTGGGTACTATCTTTTGCTAGGTACAGTGAGTCTTATTTAATATGTACTCAAATAATTGTTACTTGGAAAACAAATATGAGGGAAAAGTATCTACTACACTCATTTCAAAGCTAAATAATTCCATGTACATAGTTTTAGCTTTGAAATGTATTTATATATACATATACATAGTGTCTTAGTTTTATTGCTTTATGCAGGACACAATTTTCCTACAATTAATTTGACTGAAGGTTGATGGTAAATAATACTAAATTATAATCATATATATTGAGTTCCTACTGTGTGCTATGGACTGTTTTATCATTATGAAGACAGAATAAAACAAAATACATTCTCATCTATCAAAGACCTTATATTCCAAAATCTACTGGTTAATAACTGACTTCTATAGATTCAAAGTAACTTCCTGTCTAGCAAAGAGTGAGAAGATTATAACTTTAGATTTTAATTAACTTCAGTAAACAGAAAATCACCTTTTCTTTCTTTTTTTTTTTTTTTTTACCTGAGGGGTGTATTGAATTGCCTAATTTTTAAAATGATAAACAATATTTCTTGAATGCTATGTAATTTATTCAAGTATAACACTAAATTATGGCTGTCTTTCAAAAGCCAGCTTGTAGTTATGAATTTTTAAGTATCAAGTGGTATGATCTGCACAAATACTTTCCCTTTGAACTAATTCATGAAAAATTTAACAGAAAGGGAACACAAGCAGGGGGAGTGGGAGAGGGAGAAGCAGGCTTCCCACCGAGCAGGGAGCCCGATGCGGGGCTCGATCCTAGGACTCTGGGATCATGACCTAAGCCGAAGGCAGACACTTAACGACTGAGCCACCCAGGTGCCCCTCATGAAAAATTTAAAAAGAACTACACAAATCATATTCTTGTATTAATGTATATGCTCTTCAAAGTTGAGGGGACGGGAAATGAGAAATGCTAAACTGGCAAGTTTAGGAAGGAAATTGTGCTACATTGTGTTAAAATTAAAGACAGAAAAAACCTTGCATTTTAGTTTATGTTCCAGTAGCAAATGAGTAGAATAAAAGGTCCCTAATAATTAATATTTACATTTTTTGATGAAGTGAAATAAAGGAATGATCAATTATGAGATATAAATGAATATATTTCTTTAAAAATTTTCAATTATTTTACTAATTATCTAAGTAGCTGGATAAAGACTTATTTTCTAAAGTAGCTAATATTTATCAAATACTTCCTGACATATCAACAGTCTTCCATATGCACTATAGCATTTAATCTTCAAACATTAATGTGAAGGGTGATTTTTAATTTGTATTTCATTGAAAACGACACTGAGACTTAGAAAGTTGACGTGTCCTAAACAGATTAAGCATTATTATCCCTATTCTCTGAGATTCCATATAAATAATAGTTTATATATTTTTTAAAGTTTAATCCTTCATCCACAAGAAAACGGCAAAGATGTTAAACCTCCAATTTTGAATATTTTCTGGAGAAGAGAGTGAAGATGGAGGAGGAATACAGATGGGTGTCCATGAGGAAGGAAGCTACAGTTATGAAACTACTTGAGTGGGGCATAGGGACAAGACTATTGACCTACACACCAGAATGCACAAGGAGCTTCAGTCTCCAGGATGGTGCAACTGAGAGAGCGTACTTGAGAGGAAAAGCGCAGAAGGAGGTAAACTAAGTGTCTATATGAACTGTCAACTACTCTTCACATTTAAATCATGGTAACAAGAGCATTTCTCACCAAAGCTCAGATCAAAAAGTGAATTTTTCTCCTTAGAAAAATAGAAAACTATCTTAACCTCATTCACTTGTCTTGAGAGGATGAGTGCATGCTGCCTGTAGCAGGTTGAATGGTGACCCCCAAGAGTTAGGTCTACTCAGAATCTGTGAATTTGTCCTTATTTGGAAAAAGGACCTTTGCAGATATAATTAGGTTAATTATCTTGAGATGAGGTCATCCTGGATTTTCTGACTGGGCCTAAATCCACTAAGAAGTATTCTTATAAAAAGAGAAGGCACAGTTACAGAGGGGAAAGTATGTGAAGATGGAGGCCACATTGGTGGCCTAGAAACTAATCCACTATTACATCAAAGAAAACCTCTCTAATTCTTGGCAATTTGAATTCTAAAAGTCTAACAACCAAATCCTTGCTATAAACAAACTGCATCTACACACAGAAGTATCTTAGACAAGTACTCTGCTTCAGTCTAAAGTGTGAGTGGGTTTTTAATAATTAACCATTTTTTAAGAACAGTCTTATTGCAGAGAATGTTGGAGATGAAAGAGGTTGCAAATTTCTCCTGGCCAAAAAAAAAAAAAAATTCCACTAAAAGAATTTAACTTCAACAACAATCTAACTACTGTCTTCAAGGGCATCCAAAATGAAATTAGGTATTAAATCTACAGAAAAGGGCACCTGGGTGGCTCAGTCGGTTAAGCGACTGCCTTTGGCTCAGGTCATGATCCTGGAGTCCCGGGATTGAGTCCAGCGTCGGGCTCCCTGCTCGGCAGGGAGTCTGCTTCTCCCTCTGACCCTCCTCCCTCTCATGCTCTCTGTCTCTCATTCTCTCTCTCGCAGATAAATAAATAAAATCTTAAAAAAAAAATCTACAGAAAATAAGAATTCTCCAAAAAAAAAGGAAAATTCAGGGAAAAAGTGTTTTTAAGAAATGTAAAAATATGATAGGCAAATTAAAATACTGATGAGATAGAGGGAAGGGTTAATAATACATGAAGTGAGAGACTTCTCTAAAAATTCAAAGACAGAAGCAATGTCATGAGTAGTATGTAATGGTCATCATGCAATTAAAAAGGGAACAAAATCACATATAAGATTTTATCAAATAAATAATAAATGAATGGCCTACTGGATGCTGAAGGATAAGAATTAAAAAAAAAAAATAACCATACCTTTCATCATAAGTGAAATTCAGTAATACAAATAATAAAAAGAAGGCCTGAAACACTTCCAGAGAAAAAGAAAAACACAGGTGTCATACAAAAGGAATAACAATGAAAATTCAGATATCCCACTGGCAATTCTAAGTATTAGAAGATAACAGAGTAAAGCCTTCAAGTTTTCAAGGATAAATATGATTAATGTAGACAAATTACAATTCCCACAGACTCCCTAATCAATCATTAGGGTAGAATAAGACATTTCTCTTCACATGCTATACTTCCTTAAATTTTTCTCCCACAATCCCCTTCTTAAAGTAACTTGAGAATCTATTTCATTAATGAGAAAGTGAACAGGAAAGAGCAGTAAATAAATGGTATGCAAAAACATTTGATTCATTCAAGAGAATGTTGAAGAAAATCCCCAGATTCAACAATGCTACAGGCCAAGAGAGAAATCAGTCTAATAAAAATTAGGAAACAAAGGACTCCAAGAGAGCGTTATTGAGACAAAGTAGATATTTGATACCACATGTAATATAATGATACTTTCAAATTTATGTCTCTGCAAATAAAGTTAAGAATAAGAAAAAATTATAAGTTAATGCAAATGAAAATATATCAAGGGCTTTGAGAATAAACTCCACTTGTTTATGATGTACTTTTAAAAAATATTCCTGGATTTGACCAGCTAAATTTTAAATTTTTCTAATGATTAGAATTTGAAATAATTTTAGATTCACAAGAAGCTGCAAGGATAATACAGAAAGATCCCATGCACCTTTCATCTTGTTTCCAGTGATGATTACATCTTATCTAACTATAGCAACATGTCAAAAACTAGGAAATTGGTACAATGTGACACATGGGTAGATTTATGTAAGCATCACAATCAAAGTATAGAATTATCTGATCTCCCTAATGTTAACTCCTTATAGTCCCACCAATGCCCCCCTCGTCCCCATTCCTAAACCCAGGCAACTAAGAATTTGTTCTCAATACCTGTTTTGTCATTTCAGGAAAGTTACATAAATTGAATCATTTGTTATATAACCTTTTTTCACTCACCAGGTTGATCCATGTTGTTACATTTATCAACAGTTCATTCTTTTTTATTATTGAGTATTCTATGGTATGGATGTATCAGAGTTGATTTAATCATTCTCCTAATGTAAAACATTTCAGTTGTTTTCAGCTTTTACCTATTACCAATAAAGCTGTGAAAAATCATGTAGAGATTTTTGTGTGGACATGTTTTATTTCTCTGGAATAAATGCCCAGGATAAATGCTGGGTCATATGGTAAGTATATGATTAGTATGTTATCAAAGTGTCAAACTTTTTTCCAGAAAAGCTATACCATTTTATATTCCAACCACTAATATTAAAAGTGATACAACTTCTTTGCATCCTTGTTGGCATTTGGTATTGTCACTATTTTTTATCTTTGCTCTTCTTCTGCAGTGAATCTCATTGTGGTTCTTGATTTGCATTTCTGTGATAGCTAGTGACATTCAATCTTTTCACATACTTACTTGATATCTATATATCCTATTCAGTCAAATGTCTCTCTGATCATTTTGTCCACTTTATAATAGGAATATTCATTTTTTTCTTACTGCTTAATTTTGAGCATTCTTATGTATTCTAGAATAAGTCCTTTGTCAGACCTGTGGTCACCAAAAACTTTCTTCTAATACTTATCTTTTCTTTTTTTTTTTTTTAAATAATCTTTTTTTTTTTTTTTTAATTTATTCATGAGAGACAGAGAGAGAGACAGGGGCAGAGGGAGAAGCAGGCTCCCCGCGGAGCAGGGAGCCCGATGCGGGACTCGATCCCAGGACCCTGGGATCATGACCTGAGCCGAAGGCAGACGCTTAACCGACTGAGCCACCCAGGCGTCCCAATACTTATCTTTTCATCTTTTTAAAGTCTTTTGCACAACAGAAGTGTTTAACTTTGATAAAGTCTAATTTGTAAAATTGTCCTTTTATGGCTCATACTTTTAGCACCATGGCAAGATCTCTTCATGAAGATCTAGGACCCAAAGATTATTTCCTAGGTTTTCTTATAAAAGTTTTATAGTTTAACATTTTACTTTTAAGTCTATGATACATTTTGAGATAAATGTTGTGTAATGTCTGGGGTGTTGAGCAAGGTTTACTTTTTTTGTCTATTAATGTCTACTTATTCAAGCACATTTACTGAAAAGACTATCCACCTTCCATTTTAATTGCTTTTGCACCTTTGTCAAACATCAATTTGGGCATATTTGTACTGGTCTATTTCTGGACTCTCTATTCTATTCCTGATCTATGGGTCTCTATCTCCACCAATTCTACACAGTCTTAATTACCATAGTTTCCTAAATTTTGAAAGTGGTAGAGGGATTCCTTGATTATATTTTTCCAAAATTGCTTAACTATTCTAGTTCATTTGCTTTCTGGCTTGCTTTCATATAAATTCATAACTTGCCTTCTTAGTATGCATCTTTAGTCCAATTCATGTTTAGCTAACTTCAAAATATTACTTTTATTTAAGTACATTTTTATATATCTACAGATGGGGATCTGCATGTATCTGTTTACACATTAGAATTTTCAGAAACTTGGGTTGAGTCAATCAAGCCATTAGTAAAAGTACTTGAAATAGTTATTTTAAAAGTCCCCTATACAGTAACCATTATAACTGAAATGTACATCTATTATCTAATTACTATGTAGGATAAGTTGAATATTTTCATAAAGTAAGCATATTTAAATATATTTTAGCACTGCTTCTTGGGGAAGCACTGCTTCTTGGGGAAAAAAATCTTTTATAGTGGTCTGTAAAATGCTGCAAACAGATGCATATCACACAAGGGAAGAAAGATTACAGTAATGAAGTTGGTTTATTATTGGGTGGGTAAACAAAAAGAACTTGAAAGAAATTTGGCTTCGATTTCCAAACCAAAAGGAAAGATTTCAAAGCAAAAACCCAGCTGTCTAAACTAATATTTTCTGGAAAGAACTCTTTCAACTACTATTGTTATACCCCATTACTGGAAAAAATATGATATTATTAGTGTATCACCCCTAATATTAAAAATAGCTAATAGTAAAGTACCAGAGCTTGTCTGATTTTAGGTAGATAATATGATGATGAATGAAAATGAGTTCCACGGAGCTTGTCTCTAGGAGACAATGAATGATAAGAGCTAAATGGCTTTTACAATGAACTAGAGGAGGAAAATCACATGTGGGGTGGGATGAGGAGTGGTTCACAGAAAAGCAGAGGCACATGTTGAAGTTAGGTCAAATTACATCTGACAGGGACTGCTGTCACACCACCATCTGTGAGGGAGTAGCTTAGATCTCACTAAATGAGAAGTGTCTCTGGTTGACTGGAAGTCCTATTTGTAAGCAGTCATCACCTGTGTAGTTATAAGAGAAAGATAAATTTTAGAAGTCTAATAATTAATAATCTTAGAACATGAATTGACAACCTCTAGTTTAGGTTGGTATCTTGAGTTCTTAAAATAATCATTTCTTTTTTTTTTAAATATTTTATTTATTTATTTGACAGAGAGAGGCACAGCAAGAGAGGGAACACAGCAGGGGGAGTGGGAGAGGGAGAAGCAGGCTTCCCGCGGAGCAGGGAGCCTGATGCGGGGCTCGATCCCAGGACCCTGGGATCATGACCTGAGCTGAAGGCAGACGTTTAATGACTAAGCCATCCAGGTGCCCCAAAATAATTTTTTTTTTTAATGTTATGTTAGTCACCATTCATTTCATCATTAGTTTTTGATGTAGTGTTCCACGATCCATTGTTTGCGTGTAACACCCAGTGCTCCCTCCATTCAGTACGTGCCCTCTTTAATACCCATCACCAGGCTAACCCATCCCCCCATCCCCCTCCCCTCTAGAACCCTGTTTGTTTCTCAGAGTCCATAGTCTCTCATGGTTCGTCTCCCCCTCCGAGTTCCCCCTCTTCATTTTTCCCTTCCTGCTATTTTTTTTTTTTAACATATAATGTATTATTTGTTTCAGAGGTATAGGTCTGTGATTCAACAGTCTTACACAATTCACAGCACTCACCATAGCACATACCCTCCCCAATGTCTATCACCCAGGCACCCCATCCCTCCCACCCCCCACCACTCCAGCAACCCTCAGTTCAAAATAATCATTTCTTAAAGGCAAAGCAAAACAAAAACAATACAAAATAGCCTGAGAGTCTGAAGGCCTGAAATTCAGACTGAATCTAACATTAGCCATTTTTTTGTTTGTTATTTATCCATTGTGGGCTTTAATTTTCTCATCTGTAAAATGATCAGTGTCATACCTCAATTTTTACTAATTCATGAGTTACATACAATACTCTTCACCTATATGCAGAAAAATTTTTAAAAATCACTAGTTACAAAACTAGGAAAAATCTTAGCCACTATAATATTTATTAACTGTATTTTACTCAGTGATTTTAGCCTATGTTATGCAAATTATTCAAAGAATTTTTCTAATTTCTACAGCTAAAAATTGCAGAAAGCAAAACCAAAGCCAGTATGATGGATATGTTAATACTTGATAGATTCTGGGGTCACTGGAAAACAGAGCTTCAACCCAGGAGGATAAAAATTCTGGTTCCAGCAACAGATGATTAATAGATACCTAATAGCCACAGTAGTCAGTCATATCAAAGTAATACATAAGTGGGGAAGTAGGAAGGTGGGACATTTGAAACTCAAATAGTTACATGATTATCTAGATCCACACTGAACAGTGTTTAGATCTTAGTACAAAAAGAGAAGCATGTTCGAAGACCTATCCACCAGAAAAAACAAGACAACATGGTAAAGTCAACACTGATAACTCAGTTGCAAGTATCTTGAAATCAATGACAGAAATATTAGGCCCCAAATTAGTCATAATGTTAAAAGTTCAACTGCATGAGGCACAAGCTCATGGTGAAATTGCACAGAATCAAGTGTGTATTTCATTGAACTTCAAAGACCTACGCATATTTGGCATGGATCCAGCATTTCTCCTTTTTAATATATATACATATACATATATGCATTTGTTCATATATGTCAAAGAAAAGCAACATTCTGATATTAAAAATAGATTTAATTAAACTGGTTTAAAATAATCCCTAGGGATTACTGCTTCTAGGAAGATAAAGTGGACGTACTTTTTCTTATTCCTTTCACTAAGCAGAATTAAAAACTCTGAACATTATACACAAAACAAATATAAAACTCTGAAAGGTAGAGAAAAGAAGGTGCTTTGGCTAGTGGCCTCAGGACACAAGGAAAGGCAACAGAACACAGGTGAGTTCCCTCTGTTACCTTTTCACCTCAGACATTCCAGAGTTCCAGCTGAAAAAAACTGACAATATGGAAACATCAACAGGCATTAAAAATAAACAAACAAACATCTCCCCCAACCTATTTTTCTGGTCAAAGAACCAGGAAAGGGGCAAGAAAATTTTCTAGGTAGAAGACTGTAGACAATAACCACTCTACTCCGGCTGAACACCACACAAAATATTGTAGACCCATCACCAGCCACATCAGCAAAATGCAAGAAGGGAGTCTAGACTTCTACCTTCACCCGGTTATAACCAGACACCCCAACTCCATGGGCAAGGTGGTGTTAGAGAATGCTCAACAGAGTATCATCCTTGCTGGGTAGTAAAGAGTCCCCTACCCTCTGATGGTAGAAGTGGAAAACATATAAGGTGTTGGAGCTCCCACTTGCAGTGACAAGGAGCACCCATCTCAGGTCTCAGCAGAAGCTCTGAGGAGAACCTGGACTTCTAGCAGCACTTGGATTAATGGGATAACCTCTCCTTCCTTTGCCAGACATTGTCAAAGGAAGCAAGCTAAGACAGAAGGTTTGATTAAGATGTAGAGTCTCTTAAGACAACACTCCAGGTTTTGGTAGAAAATTACTCATAACAAAACTAGGAAGAGCTCAAACAAACAAACAAAAAACCCAAAAAACTATTAAAAGATGACAGTTTGGAGATGACAGCCATGTTAGAAATATTAGATGATAATTTTAAAGCAGCCATTCTAGAAAGGTTTTAAACAGTTATAAATATGCTTGATCAAATGAGAAGGAGTAAGTCTCAGCAAAGAAATAGAAGACAAAGATCTTAATGGATATTTTAGAACTAAAATATACAATTGCTTAATCAAAATCTCAGTGGACAGGCTCAATAGCAGAATGGTGGGGAAAGAAAAAGAATCAGTGAACCCAATGATTAAAAAGTAGAAATTACCCAATCAGAACACAGACAAAAAACAAAAACACAGAGCCTGAGGGGCATGTAGAACTGTAACAAAATATTTAAGTCATGTCACTGGAATCCCATAAGGAAAGGAGAAAGAAGGTGGGGCTGCAAAAGTACTAGAAGAAATAATGGATAAAAACATCCCAAATTTGGTAACAGATAAAAGACTAAAGATTTTTAAAAGCTGAATAAAACCTTAGAATAACTCCAAAGATATCTACATCAAGACATATACTCAAACTTCTGAAACCTAAAGAAAGATAAAGAAATCTCAAAAGCAGTGAGAGAGAAGCAATACCTGACCAAAAGCTGAAAACATTTTTGAACGGCAGTGGATTTCCATTCAGAAGCCATGAGGGACCTAAGGAAGTAGTACAACACTTCAAAGAAGCAAAAAAAGCAAAAAACAAAACCTGTCAACTCAGAAGCCTATATCCTAAAAAAAAAAAAAATACACTCCAGGAAAGAAGGGAAACTAAACCATTTTTTTAAAAGATTTTATTTATTTATTTTAGAGACAGAGCACAAGAGTGGGGAGCGGGAGAGGGAGAAGCAGACTCCCTGCTGAGCAGGGAGCCTGATGCAGGACTCCATCCAGGGACTCCAGGATCATGACCTGAGCCGAAGGCAGTTGCTTAACCAACTGAGCCACCCAGGCACCCAAAACTAAACCATTCTTAATTGAAGGAAAAGCAAATTCATCACCAGCAGACTTACAGAAGGATGCTTAAAAATAGTTGTCTAAAGACAAAGGAAATAATAAAAGAAATAAAAAGAATGAAGATAAAACACAGTAAGCTAATGCATGGGAACATGATGCTTTCTTCCTTCCACTGAATTTTCTAACATGTAACTTGTTCATGAACTAGATGACTCAGTATTAAGATGCTAATTCTGTCCCCAACGGATGCTTAGAGTCGACATGATACCGAGTAATATTTGACTGTTAATTTTGTTTTAGAAATAAGCTAATTCTCAAACTTATATAAGAAAATAATGGATCTGTAATAGCCAGAACTATTTTGAAAAGAACAAAATTGGGAGACTTGAACTATCTGGTTTTAAGACTTACCAGAAAGAGAAAGTAATGAGTTTTGTACTGTGAACATATGTTCAATTTATCAATTTTCTTTTATGGCTCGTACTTTTTGTGTACTAAGAAAATTTTTGCTCTTTGAAAGAAACTCTTAAGAAAATTAAAACATACTAGGATAAGTATTTTTAAAACACACATAAGATAAATAATAAACACAGAACATCTCAAGCAATAAGAACAGAAAAGCTCAAAATTTAAAACAAGCAAAAATTGTGTTCCCAAAGAAGAGACATGGATGGTAAATATTCCCACGAAAAGATACTCAAAATTATTAGTCTTAATGGGAAATTCAAATTAAAGTTACAAAGAGGTAGCATTACAGAGCAATTGAAATGCTTAGAAAAATGAGAGACAGTGTCGACTATTGGTGAAGGAATTATCATGCACGACTGGTGGGGATGCAAACTGGTACACCACTGTGGAAAACAGTTTCTTACAGAGTAAGCATACAACTAACATAATACCCAACAATCCACTCCTAAACAAATGAAAACATACATCCACACAGAAAGCTTTCTGTAAATTGTTTATAACAGCTTTGTTCAGAATTAACAAAAACTGGAAACAACAAAAATGTCCATCAACTGGTTAATGAATGAACAAGCTGTGGTGCATCCATATAACGAATACTACTCCACAATGAAAGGAAAGGGCTCCCGGCACAGAAACAACCTGCGTGAATCAATGAAGCATTAGGCTAAGTGAAAAAATCCAGACTCAAAAGGCTATGTACCATAGGATATTTCAGTTATATGACATTCTGGAAAAGGCAAAATTATAACAGAAAAGAGATCAGCAGTTGTCAGTGGTCAGAGGTGGGGGAAGGGGACTACAAAGAAGCATGGGGAAATTTTTAGAGTGAAGGATATATTCCATATCTTGATTGTGGAAGTGGTTATGCAAATGTGTGTATATATTGTACACCTGTATAGATCATTTATGTATAATATATACATCTGTATCTAATTATATATAGCTATATATATACAGTTATATATATACACATATATAGTTATATATATATATATACACAACGTATATATATATTATATGCAATTATACTATGCAACTGTATTATACATGCACACAATAATATATATGTGTATATATATAAAATCTGTGGATGGCTTCACTTTCTTCTCAAATGTTCCTTTATCCCACACACATTCATATTTCTTTTCTGCTTTTGGTTGTCCAGAGAAGACTAATTTGATACATTTTAATTCACAAAACTGAGATATCCTTAACATAATATTAATGCCAACTTTTATTCTGGAATTTTGTGTCAACTGTTTAAGTTCTTCTATCATGCTTTATATAAAAAATGTTTCTTATTTGAAATTTAAGGAGTTTTCAGATGATCAGATTCTTATCTAACTCACAGAAAACAGAAGAGATCTGTTTTAGTGCATAATGTATATGCCTTACAAAATACTTTATGACATGCCTAAGTCCATGGATCATATTCTAAGTTTTTAAATCAAACAAAGA
Source organism: Mirounga leonina (assembly GCF_011800145.1). Lineage (NCBI taxonomy): Eukaryota > Metazoa > Chordata > Mammalia > Carnivora > Phocidae > Mirounga > Mirounga leonina. Next base: position 20,848,344 of record NW_023270305.1, read on the forward strand.
TTTGGATCCAAGGGAATAAAATGGTCACCCTCACATACTATATAATTATCTTTGGATAAATCATGAAAAACGGGTTGATGATCTTAATACAAAGCTCACTGGCTTTTGCTATTTGTAAGTTATGATAGCCTTTGTGTTCATATGAAATAATTATTTCCACATTTGGTAATATGACTTAATATAAAACTTCCTTGGACTTATTATACATTGAAAGAAATTTCCAACATAATAATGTATTTTACAGAACGAAAACACACGTCTTTTTCTTCTTCCTTTCTCTTAAAATGCCTAACAGAGTTTAATAAATACTTAATGATTGATATCCTCGTGTTATGAACTCTTATTTCTAATTAAAGTATTTTTTATTCTTTAGTGCTGCTGCTATATAGTAATAGTATTTAAAGGTATAATCCAGCAGTCTGGTATTTATAAACTATAATCTCTCAACATCAACAAGTCGATTCAGTGATTTCTGTGAAGATAAGCAGAGAATGCTATATATTCACCTCTGCTTCCTCATATCAAAACAACGTTCCTCTAACTCACCAATGGTAAAATCCATGTATTTCCATTTTTGCCATTTTGCTTAACCAAAACTATTCCTAAAGTAAATTATTACTGCTACAATGGTAGGTATTATCAGCTTTCTATCAGTATTTTTATAGAGTCTCTATATCATTTTTTTCACTTACAGTTCTTTTTTCTGGGAAGAATTTTCACATTTAATGAACAATAGAATAAGTCATGTTTCCAGCTAATTAGTTAGATAATAATTACACTAATTTGAATAAATGAGTAAGAATATAGTACTCTCAGTTAAAATGCAATTTCTCTTACCTAACCAATCTCTCTGTACTCAGCAAAGAAGCAATATTTGCATTTGAACTTTCTGGATAAAGGATTGCAACATAATTATATTCTAATATATTCTGATTAATTTTGAGAAGCCTCACTATTAAAACTCAAGTAGAAGAATTCAAAGTTCTCAGAGGTGTGGAATTTCATTTTGACCCCAGTTCCATCTGTGATTGCAGGTAACTCTATTCACATCACATAATGAGACCGAATATTTTTCAAATCTAAAATAATATGAATACTTATTTCAGTAATTCAACCAGTAAATTCTTCCTCTATGTCAACTAAGCCATCTTAATTCTTAAAAAGTAAGTAACTTACACAAATCACCTCTGAAATATATAGATACACACCTTAAAGAGGCTTTAGCCCTTCTTGTAGATACTTTGGCAAATACAGCATTTAAGGATATAGTATTAACTATTAGACATAATCCTACCAAACTATTACTAATACACAATTGGATGTAAAACCAGAGTTAGATATATGAGACTAAGGCCACAATCATCTTAAATAAAATGTAGCATGTTAGAATTACTCAGGGTAATTGAGAAAGTTCAGCCCAATCTGCATTAGATTATGCCCCCCAAGCTAACAGTACAGCTGTCCAGATCACTCATTAAAAAGACCATTAGCCAAATGGACTAATTGGTTTGGCTGGTTTTCTTCCCCCCTCTCTTTGCTTGGCTACATATAAATGCTTGATTTCCTCTCACAACTGGTCCTTTTCATTGTGTTTCCCAGTCTAACACTAATTTTCACATTACTAACCATGTAAATAGAGAAGGTTATATGTATAACCCTGGAAAATTTTTTAAGCCAGAACTTATAAACCTTTTAAAATATTCATAAATAATCAGTAAATACGTACACTGAAACTTGACTAGCATTCTATGTTCAGCCTAACGTTTTGCATTATTTAACTGATGGCTGCTGCTCAAATTATCCGCTGGCCTATCAACACAAAATAAGGGGTTCCTGGGTGGCTCAGTCGTTAAGCGCCTGCCTTCGGCTCAGGTCATGATCCCAGGGTCCTGGGATCGAGCCCCGCATCGGGCTCCCTGCTCTGCGGGAAGCCTGCTTCTCCCTCTCCCACTTCCCTGCTTGTGTTGCCTCTCTAGCTGTCTCTCTCTCTGTCAAATAAATAAATAAAATCTTAAAAAAAAAAAAAGAATAGACCTGGGAGGAAAAGAGTAATATATCAATTTGATTTACAAACAGCTCCTATAAAAAAGGACCAATGAAAACAGGGAATAGATGAACCAGGAAGCTAAGAAAGGACACTGGCATCTTTTGAATCTGGCAACCCAGCCTTTCCGGACAGTATATTTGTTTTGCTTTGTAGAGGAAATACTACTTTGAACAATGGATAATAAACCTATGGAACACAATACAACAAACTATGTCCTGGTAGGATATATAATGGGTTCCAGAAACATTTGGGCTAATTTATACAAGACAGAGACATAAATAACTACTAAAGTGAAATAGAACATCCTAGCTACAAAGGCCTTCAATACTGTGTAAACCAGGGGTACAATCTAATATATCAATTTCTATGTCTTTGTGAATGTAATTATCACTCTCCTTTCTCAAGATTAGCAATATATTGGCTCTTTGGAATTTGTTCCTATGACTCCTCTCTGGATATTGAGCTACACTATTGTTTCAAATGGCTCCTTATCCAGGTCATACGATGCTACATTATGGATCCTTCAGAGAACTTTTTTTGCCACCTGATTAACTTTATTCATTATATAGAATGAACAAAATTAAAGAGGAAACCTGATGTTAGCTTTGAGCAGTACTTTGCACCTTTATAGTATTAGCGCACTAGGAAATGAAACTTGCCAAGTCTGGGGCATATCTTCACAATTAACAAATTGAAGCACCAAAAAACCCCATGAATATTAATTTGCTATAGTGTGTTAAAGGTAGCCCTTTAATTTCAGCCCTGATACTTTCTGGAAAACAAGTATTTTATAATGACCGGTTGTGAAACCCCGTGATATTCTAAACATTCTAACTGTTATCTCTTCCAGGTGCTATTATCTGTGACATAAGCTTTGTCTTCACGATAGTTATAACTGACCTGGGAAAGTTAAACAGAAGATAATTTAAAAACTACAAAAGTGATTTGTATTTGTAAGTTGGATGTTAGAGTGTATGCTTTCTTCAGGGTTTTGTAAAAGAACGTAATCACTGATTGAAGCCGTGATGGACAATGCAAGGTCTGACATGGGCTTAAATAGAATGTTAGAGATGTCTGTTAATAGGCAAAACCTAGAGAGCACTTCGTGTTACGAAGAGTGGTATGGGTAAAAAGATAAGTTGAATTTAATTCCAATGTTTCAGTTCTCAGTATCTTTGCCTCAGATCCCTTCCTACCTTTTCCTTGCTTTTCTGTGTGTAGCAAGGAAGATGGTAGACTCTATATACCGGTTTCTATTCAAGTTAAGCCAATAGGAGGCACTGATGGAACATAGGATAGAAAAGAGAAACCAGGCAATTCTATCTCTGCTTCTGATGTTTTCTCTGGCAGTGACCTAGGGCTCCAGATCTTGGTAAACTACATCTCCATTTGTCCTATAAGAGGAGAATTAAAGTTGGCTTTCTACCAATCTCTGGGTTGCCTCATTCTCCCCTGATTTATCAACTTTTCTTTCACCTGTATAAAAAAATTTCTTGACTTAAATTCCATTTGATTTTACTACAGAGAATGGTTTCTGAAAATATTATTTAACCAATCCTAGCTAGCCCAATGAACACATCTAACCTAGGGAGTTGGGACTTACTATTCTGATACTCTACATGACTGTAAAATAAAGATTGTTTTTACTCCTCAATTAAGTAGAATTTTCTGAAATTACTTTGTAGGATGAGTTTTCAAAAACAGGTTAGTTGAAGTATAACATACTATAAAGTTCACTAATTTTGGATCATGTCATACAATGGAATCACACAATATATGGCATTTTCTGTCAGGTTTCTTTTATTTACAATAATATATTCAAGGCTCAACTATATTGTAGTATGTATCTGTACTTGATTCCTTTTTTATTGCTAAATAATATTCTGTTGTACAGATATACCCTATTTTTGTATTCCATTCACATGGGCATTTGGGTTGTTCTCACATTTTAGCTATTATGAATAATGCTACTATGGACATTTGCCTACAAATCTTGTGCAGACCTATATTATTATTTCTCCTGGGCATATATCTGAAAGTTAAACTGTGGGGTCCTATGGCAAATCTGCATTCAACATTTTAAGAATGAGAGCTATCCTAGATACTTTGGCAAACACACATATATCAGAGTGGGTAATTTCCCATTAAACTCTAGAATATTGCTAATTTAACAAAATCTGTGGTATACTGGGTTATATCTTTCACAGTGAAGGTTTTCTTACATTTTAACATTAAGAAAGAAGTAAAATGCTTGCCGGACCTCTCTGCATTGTACTGGGAATATATTCTACATTTGGGACATGTGTTCCTGACTCATTTACAAATGATCTGAAAGCTCCCAGCTCTGAGTGTGCCTCAGGGAAAGAAGAGGCTCTTTACAAGGTCCAGACTCAGTGATAAAATGAGTCTACCAATTGGTCCTCTATCACCTGACCTACTGGATTCAATGAGCCTGCTATAACCTGACGAAGATGGGGGAATTTCAGGCACTACCTGACCTGTGAATCCCAGGGCAAGTTCTGAGAATTTTGTACCAAATTGACACTCTCTTTGGCCAGTAACTACTCATTTTGAGTATTTCTTTTTGCTTTGCCAATGGATTTTGATAGATCCTATGACAATCCCTTACAGACAAATCAAGAGGAAACTGTTCCCTCTCTCGCTGTTTCTCTGTCAAATAAATAAATAAAACCTTTAAAAGAAAAAAAAAAGGAAACTCCCATTTTACATTGGTAAACAACTATTATTTTTAGAAACAGCTCTTGGCTTTTGATAAGCTGTGATGAAATCTGAATTCCTGATGATGGACACCATGAATACTTTGACTCAAAAAGTTCACCATAGTATAGGGCCATAAATTTAGTCATGTCCTGAAATACTCCATCAATAAATAAAAATGACATAAATAATGGCTGGCACTCAAAATGAATTATTTTATTCTGCATTTCAGTTTCTTTGAAGATGAGAGTTTGATGTTGTAATGACTAATACATTGGGAAAAAACAAAAGCTAGCTAATTTTCTATGAAACTTGAAAAAAAACCACACAAACTTTTAAAATGTATAATTATATTCAGTTTTTTGAGCATTAAAATAGAATTTGAATGATTCTCTGGCTAGTTGTGTGTCTATTTTGTCCCTGCCTTCATTTTAACAAAGTATTTAAAAATTAAAAATAGATTCATGTTTTAAAACTACAGCTGTGTCAGTCAAATCCATTAAGGTCTGTGAGACAGGAGTTTTTATTTTAATAACACTTCATCTTCACATGTCAGATGCCCTGCTATTTCAGTGTTTACAGAGAAATAAGTCATGAGTAAATAAATTATTTTATACAGATAAAAACAGCTTCTGTTTACAATAATCTCCCCATCTAGCATTAAGTGAAAAGAAGTAACATTCATTAAGACAGCAAGGGTTAGCCCTTTGATACAAAGGATATTCTCTTCCAACAAATTTGCTTAAATAATTGCCAGAAGATTCCTTTTAACACTGTGGAAGTAGAGATGACTTCCTAAATAGTTTGAAGCAAAGAACAACTCGTACTAGAGAGTTCGCAGCTGGAGCAATTCCAACAGGGAATGGTAAACTTGCTTGATAGGACGCAGCAAGCAATTGGTAGAAAAAGTGATATCAATTTTAAATGCCATAGCAGCTTCTTATTTAAGTATTCTAATAATAACAATGCTTTAAAGATAGTTATTCTCCCTGGATTCCCAAGATATTCAAATCATAATATATTCAACTACAAATAGAATATGTATAGTGTCATGGGTACTCACATGGATTTTTGTTTGAGGTAAGTCAGTAGACTAAGAAATTGATTCTCTTACTGTAGATGATATCACAGTGCACATGCTATTTGGCACCAGAGAACTATAGCAGCACCATGGTAGATGATTACGTATTTACCCCAGTTGCAATGTAACCTTGTCCTTCCAGTCTGTGGACCATGCCATGTAACTTGTTTCGGCCAATAGGATGCTAGCATATATGATGTAGAGACTTGTGAAAGCACCTGCATGTTTCTGCTCATTCACGCTCTCTGCTATCACCAAAAAGTCCATGTCCACAGGAACTTTCTGGATGATGAGGAACAAAAAGTAAAGAGTGAATCATTTTAGTCATCCCAGCTGAAAACTTACTAGATCACCTGAACCACAAAAATCACCCAGCTGATCTCAGAGTAAAATGCACACTATTAATAAATGGTTATTGTTTTAAGCAACAAAATCTTGGCATAGTTTCTTATGCAGCACTCTGGTGGCAATGAGTAACTGATATAAGCATTAAGTAGAAGAGAAGAGAGAGGATATAATTAATAAACCAAGATAAAGGCCCTCAGGGCATTGATGTTTCTTTTCAATTGGGAACTATTTTGTGTTCAAAATTCCATAGGAAGTCTGTTTCTATCACTCAAAAGAATAGTTGAAACACCTATTACAATATAACTGTTCTCAATAGAACACACACACAATGAACTTAAGTATTAAAAAGTAAACAGGGTTTTGGGGTGGCTCCATTCCTCCCAAGTCCTTCCTCTTGCAACTAAAAACATCCTGGACAAAACACAAGGAACAAACATAAAAAGGCTCTGAAAATTGCTATAGCTGGTTGAACAGTGTCCCTCCAGAAGATGTCTAAGTTCCCATCCCTGGAACACACGAATTTGACATCATTTGGAAAAAGCATCTTTGAGATGTAAATAAATTATGGATATCCAGATAGTACCATCCTGGATTCGAGTGAGACGTAAATCTAATAACGAGGGTCCTTAGAAGAAACACAGAGGGGAGGCCATGTGAAGATGGAGCAGAAATTGCAGTTATGTTGTCACAAGCCAGGGAACACCAGAACCTGGAAGAGGCATGAAGGATGCTCTTCCCAGAATCTTTGGAGGGAATGTGGACCTGCCAACACCTTCATTTTTGACATCTAACCTCCAGACCTCTGAGAGAATAAAATTCTGTTGTGTTAAGGCACCCAACTGTGGCAATTTATTGTGATAGTGCTAGGAAATTAATATACGTGGAAAGAAAAAGGATGACCAAACAGAGACCTGGGGGCTTGAGGGAAAAGATGGTAGTGAGTTTCCTGGGATTCCTTATTTTTTTAAAAAAAGATTTTATTTATTTATTTGAGAGAGACAGAGAGAGCACGTACTTGAGCACAAGTGGGGGAGAGGGGCAAAGGGAGAAGTAGACTCCACTCCCTACCTCTGTCATGAGCAGGGAGCCTGATGCAGGGATCTATCCCAGGACCCTGACCCGAAGGCAGATGCTTAACCAACTAAGCCACCCAGGTGCCCCTATTTCCTAGGTTTCCTTATTGCCTCCCAGATGGGGAGCTATAGAAAAACTCCATCCCAGAACTGAAATCAGGTAGAGACAAAACAAACAGATATCACACTTCCAGGAAAGCCTGCTCCCCAGCCAAAAGGACCTGGAAAGAGCAGGCTAATGCAACAGAAAAACTTTTTAACAAACATCAGTGGAAGAACTGACCCACTCACCCTTGCAGTTTCAGTAGCGCTAAGTGAGGAGCTGATTTTCTACTGACTGGCCTGGTAGAAGCAAACTACAGTGCTCAAATTTCCCTACCAGGATGGTGTTGGTGGGGCCAAGTCGGGAGCTGAATTTTAAAGGTTGATGGAAACAGGCAGCAGTGCTCCCATTCCTTTGACCCAATTTCTTTGCCCAGGTAGTGTTAGTAGGAATCAGCAGCAATCTGAACCCCTATCACCATCCAGCAGCATCAAGACTGAAGGAGGGAGAACAAAGTGGAGTTAGTCTGAACTCTACTATGCCTGACCTTCTCCCATGTCACCAAAGCCTAGCAAGGAGCTGAAATTCCAGCCCTGCCCCAGCATCAATACAGTGAAGAGAAGTGATAGGAGAGGAGCACCTTCTGCTGTTAGCAAGGACCAGAAGGAAGCTAAGCCTACCTACTCCCCTCTCGGTGGCAATGAGGAAGTGCTAGTTGATGCTTTCTTTGCTTTTGCTGGGATGTTAATGGGGCTGGGGAGAGCTGCACTTCCACCCTAATCATATTCAGTGAGGCAGTGTGAATCAGCTCTTATCGGGGTGGTTTTAGTGGGGTCTAACAGGGAAGTAACAATCCCCCTCCACCTGAACCTGCACACAACTACAAAACAGGGTGACTTGTGTGCTAAAAATAAGATTAAACAGGATTCAGAGTCTTATCACATAATTTCCAAAATAATCTGCGCACAATCGAAAGTCATTCATCATACCCGAAACCAGGAAACTCACAATGAGAAAAGACAACAGATGCCAACAATGAGATGACAGAGATGTTGGGATTATTTGATCAGGATTTTAAAACAGACATCATAAAAATGATTCCATGTACAATTATGAATATGCTTTAAAAATGGAAAACAGAGGGGCGCCTGGGTGGCTCAGTTGGTTAAGCATCTGCCTTCGGCTCAGGTTATGATCCCAGGGTCCTGGGATTGAGTCCCACATCGGGCTCCCTGCTCAGCGGGGAACTTGCTTCTCCCTCTCCCTCTGCCTGCCGTTCCCCCTGCTTGTGCTCTCTCCCTCTGTCAAATAAATAAAATCTTCAAAAAAATGGAAAATGGAAAAATCTGAGCAAGGAAACAGAAGATATGAAAAGTTACCCATGTAAATTAAAGAATCTAAAAATGCAATAATTGAAATAAGAAAAGAATCACTGGAAGGCTAACTCTAAAGATTGAAAGAATATTGTTAAAATGTCCATACTACTCAAAGCAATCTACAAATTCAATGCAATCCCTATCAAAGTATCAAGAGCCTTTTTCACAGAATTGGAACAAATAATACTAAAATTTGTATGGAACCACAAAAGACCCAGAGTGACCAAAGCTATCTTGCAAAAGAACAAAGCTGGAGGTATCACAATTCCAGATTTCAAGACATACTACAAAGCAGTAGTAATCACAACACTATGGTACTGGTAAAAAAAAAAAGTAAGACACATAGATCAATGGAACAGAATACAGAGCCCGGAAATAAACCAACACTTAAATGGTCAATCTATGAAAAAGGAGGCAAGAATATACAATATACAAGAATATACAAAAGACAGTCTTTAATAAATGGTGTTGGGAAAACTGAATAGCTATATGCAGGAGAATGAAACTGGACCATTTTCTTACACCATATACAAAAATCAACCCAAAATGGATTAAAGACCCAAATGTGACATCTGAAACCATAAAACTCCTACAAGAAAACAAAGGCAATCATCTCTTGGACCTTAACCTTAGCAACATCTTTCTAGATATGTCTCCTGAGGCAAGGAAACCAAAAACAAACAAACAACAACAAAAAACATCAGGACTATTTCAAAATAAAAAGCTTTTGCACAGCAAAGGAAACCATCAATGAAACAAAAAGGCAACCTACTGAATGGGAGAAGATATTTGCAAATGATACAACCATTAAGGGGTTAATATTGAAAATATATTGAGAATATATACAACTCAACACAAAAAAAAGAAAAAAAAAAAAAAAAGCTGATTTAAAAATGGGCAGAGGACCTGAATGGATAATTTTCTAAAGAAACCTACAGATGGCCAACAGACACACAAAAAGATGTTCATCACTAATTATTAGGGAAATGCAAGTCAAAACCACAAGATATCACTTTACACCTTTCAGAATAGCTAGAATAAGAAATACAAGAAATTACACACCGGCGAGGATGGAGAAAAAGGAACCCTCACGCACAGTTGGTGGGAATGTAAATTGGTGCAGTCATTGTGGAAAAAAGTACAGAAATTCCTCAAAAAATTAAAAATAGAAATACCACATGATCTAGTAATTCCATTACTGGGTATCAAAGAAAATGAAAATACTAATTCAAAAAGTTATATACATCCTTATGTTTATTGCAGCATTATTCACCATAGCCAAGAATCGGAAGCAACCCAAGTGTCCACTGATAAATGAATAAAGAAGATGTGCTGTGTGTGTGTGTAATGGACTATCACTCAACCATAAAAAAAGAATGAGATCTTACCATTTGCAACAATATGAATGGATCTACAGAATATTATGCTAAGTGAAATAAGTCAGGCAAAGAAAGAAATACCATGTGGTTTCACTTAAACATGGAATTTAAAAAACAAAGAAACAAACAACAGATTCTTAAATACAGAGAATAAACTGGTGGTTGCCAGAGGGAAGGTGGTTGGGGGATGAGTGAAACAGATAAAGGGGATTAAAAGGTATAAACTCCCATTTTTAAAATAAGTCACAGAGAAGGAAAAAAGTGCAGTGTAGGGAATACAGTCAATCTTGTAATAACGTTGTATGGTGACAGATGGTGACTACACTTATGGTAACAAGTACTGAGTAATGTATAGAACTGTTGAATCAATATGTTGTACACCTGAAACTAATATATAATATTGAATGTTAATTATACTGCAATTTGGGGGAAAGGTAAAATAAATACTTAGTTATGAATCCAAATAAAATACATACATGATCAATATGCTGAAAGTTACAAGACATTGATGAAAAAATTTAAACTATCTAAATAAATGACTTGAAGATTCATGGACTTGAAGATTCAATATAGTAAAGACTTACTTCTCCCCAAATTGGTATGAAGACTAACACAATTTCTAACAATATCCCACCAAAACACTTTATATATACAGACAAGCTATGTTTAAAATTATATAGAAAGGGAAAGGAACGAAAATATTAACATGAATGGTAAGTAAAATGCTAAATACAAAAAAAAAATGGTAAGAATTCTTCAATGTTACACCAAGATTTACTATGCATCTACAGTAATCAAGTCAGTATGGTTTTGGTGGAAAAACAGATACATAGGTCAATGGAACAGAATGGAGAACCCAGATATAGACTAACACGAACATGCCCAACTGATGTTTGAAAAAAGTACAAAAGCAATTTAAATGGTTGAAAAATCTTTTCAATCAACAGTGATGGAACAACTGAATATAAATAGACATATACATAAAGAACCACAACCCACACCTAACAATATATACAAACAAAATTCAAAACAAATCCTAGATTTCAGTGTAAAACATAATAAAACTTAGAGAAGATAGCATGGGAGAACATCTTTAGCAACTAGCTAAATGAAGAGTCCTTAGGTATGACATGATCCATAAATAATAATAAATTGGACTTCATCATGATTAACCATTTTTGGCTGTGAAAGACCCAGTTGAGAGAAGTGGCAACTACAGACTGGTAGAAAATACCTGCAAACCACATATCTGACAAAAGCTAGTGTCTAGAATGTATAAATAACTCAAAATGCAATGGTAAAAGCAAGCAATTCAATTATAAAATGGAGACACACATAAACATACATTTCACCAAATAGGAAATAAATATGACTAACACTTGCACATTAAAACATATTCAAAATCATTAGCCATTAGGGAAGTAAATTAATACTATAATAAAATATGCTCACACATAGCAGTACAGCTAAAATTAAAAAAAATAGTGATAATACCAAATGGTGAGGAACGCAGAGAAACTGGATCTCTCATACACTGTTGGTGACAATGTAAATTGTTAGAGACATTGTGGAAAATAGCTTGGCATTTTCCTATAAAACTAAACGTGCACTTACTACATGACCCACCAATTGCTCTCGTGGGCATTTATCCCAAAGAAATATACATAGATTTGCACAAATGTTCACAGTAACTTTATTTGGAATAGAAAAATGCTGGAAATTTTCCACAGGTCATTCAACTGGTGAATGGTTAGAAAGTACTCTGCAACCATCTATTGGGCTATTTGGCAATAAAAAAGATGAACTGTTTATATATGCAACAACCTGCAGAGACCTCAAGAGCAAGTTAAAATTCAACTTGCAACATTGCATATTGTAGGATTCCATTTATACAGCATTCTCAAAATGGCAAAACTAAAAAGATGGAGAATACATTAGTGGTTTCCGGCGGCAGGGATGAAAGTGTGGGGAACATATGTAAACCCAAGGAAATAGCATAAAGGAGTTCTTTTGTGTTAATGGAACCATCCTGTGTCTTGATTTTAGTGGTTACAGAAGTCCCTGTATTGAATAAAATTGCACAGATCTACATACATAACCCCCCCCACACACAAATGTATGCAGTTATAAAGTGGTAAAAACCAAATAAAGTCTACAGATGAGTTAATAATTATATGCCAATGTAAATGTCCTGGTTTTGATATTATACCAAAGTTACAGAACTGGCCACTATTGATGTAAGTTGGATGTGAAAGATCCAGGAGACCCTGTACAATATTTGTCTATAATTTTTTCAAGATAAAGTTTAAAAGACATACTTGTTTGAACTTTAGAGTTTAAGTTGGCTTTTGTAAGTATAGATATTAACATAATACAACATTTTATCAATGTCTCAGTTAACATTATTTTGATATTAACTCAGATTAAAAGAATTCTGAATTTTATGCCTGTTAAAGATGATATTAAATTGCTAGAATTATACTACACTTTGAAAAGTTTAGGTTCACAAGAATAAATAGTTGGAAGACTTTACCTGACAGAGCCAATTATACCACATTTTAATTAAATAAAAATATAAAAGAAGATTTACTATCAAGTGGTCTTAATAAATAATAAGAATTTCATTTACAGATTTTGTTATCCCCTCTCACTATCATGGTTATACATATATGACTTTTTTAATCTTTTTTTTTTAGTCAGGATTAGTCCAATACATGGCATGGTCAATTTGCTAGAAATTGAACTTCCTGAAAAGAACCTTGAATGGGAAATCTCAATATTTAATAAAGAATATTCCAAAAATTTTAAGTGATATGATAAGAATTGGAAAGGAGGAGTACAAATTCATACTATAGCCTTATATCTGCTCTAAAGTGGAGACTGTGTATGGTTTAAGCTAGTGCAGGGCTATACTGCCCAAGGGTTTCATTAATATTAACTTTTATTTCTTTCCTACTCCACAACTAAAGGATCTGAGGATCTCGTTCCCTCTTCCTTCAAGATTCATTTAGCTGCCATCCTAATATAAGCTGCAATCAGCCCTTCCCAGAATTACTGCCATGACCTTCTAAGTGGTTTCCTTCCTTTGTCTTTGCTCCCTACACTGTTCTCGACAGAGAACAAGGATATTTGAAAATTAGTCAGATCTCATCATTCCTCTGCTCAGAAGCCCCCAATGATTTGCTTTCTCACTCAGAGTAAAAGCTGAAGTTCTTACAGTGTCCTACAGTGTGTCCTACAATGTCCTAACCAATCATTTACTACTTGTCAGACCACCTCACCTCATATGATTCTCTCTTGATCATTCCATTCCTCCACATCAGCCTCCACACTGTTCTGCAGGACAAGAGTGCTCCTGACTCTGGGACCTTTGCACTTGCTAGGTGTTCTGTTTGGAACCAACATTATATTCATCAATACATGGCTCTCTCCTTCACCTCCTTCCAGTATCTGTTCAAAAGTCAAATTATTGAGGCCTTCCCTGATTATCCTATTTAAAATAGCTCTCACTCTCACACAGTTATTTTTTAAACATCCACAACATTTAACACAATCCAACACATCTTACTTGGTTATTTATTGAGTATCTCCTATATTCTAGAATGTTAGCTCCATAGTGTGGTAAGTTTTATCTGTTTTTTGTTTGTTTGTTTGTTTGTTTGTTTCAGGGTCATCCTGAGTTTATGAGTCTCAGACACATTGTATATCCCAATAATTTTTTGGTAAGTAAATGATCTGCTGAGTCTTTACATGGGCAATTTCTTATTTTAATACTAATATAAACCCTTGGATACAGATTTCTAAGAGCATTTGCTCTTTGCCTAATGACCTACATTGACCATGCTTATGAAACACCTGGAAATCCTCCTAACATGCAGATTTAAATGCAGATCTGCTATGGGGACAATTCTACATTCATAAAAAGTTTCCAGTTAAAATGAGGCTGTCATTCCTCAGACCACACACTTTGAATAACAAAACCCCACAAAATATAGAAGCAGTGTGCCATGGCCAGGTTTCCTGATTAAAAGTACTCAATTGGCTAGAGAAACTAAGGGCTTATGTGAAAGACTTTAAATTTCCTCGGTAGATTCTATAAAATTGTCATTTTAGATTTTATCAAACTTAAGAAAAATTAAGGGGTTAAATTGGTTTAAATCCAGTAAAATACAGACTATGGAAAAAGTGCCTCTGAAGCTGCTTTTCTTTTTACTTATTTTAAACAAGCATACCAAAAAATTAGGATCTTCCTAAATATTCACATCATTTCCTACAGCATTAGGTTTCTTAGATGTATCAAAAATTCAGTAGGAAGTCCTCAGTACCATTCCATTTGTCCAGAAAGGGGGTAGTCACCATGAAACCTGATCTTCTAAAAAGGACTTCAGGAAACACAACTTGCCTTTAGACATCTTTTTCCTCTCCTCCACCCACACTAATTACAGAAGACAGGAATATGCTGCAAACAAAACCAAAAGAAGATCTTGGAAACTGAGCAACCTTTGATGTAACCAAACAATTAGAATTCATTTGAAGAAGGGTGACTGTGTGGCTCAGTCCCATTAAGCATCTGCCTTCAGCTCAGGTCATCATCCCAGGGTCCTGGGATCAAGTTCCCATCAGGCTCCCGGCTCAGTGGGGAGTCTGCTTCTCCCTTCACCCTTCCCCTCTGCTCATGATCTCTTTCTTTCTCTGTCACTCTCTCTCTCAAATAATATCTTTAAAAAAAAAAAAGAATTCATTTGAAGAGACAGAGTCTATTGAAAATTCCCCAAAACTGTTTAAATTTGACAAAATGTATTTAATAAAATGTATCTCTATGTACTGGCATAAGAAAGAAATCCATGTTTGTTTAAGACTTAATTATGTATCTACTATATAATTATATTGCATTTTAGATACACAGAAATCAAAAAGGTTTGAAAATATCATTTTAAAGATGAGGAATATGAAGCTCAGAGATATTATAATCTGTAGCCGTGTAAGGTCAGGACTGGAATTTGAGCCCCAAGTTATTCTGTATCAAAAGTATTTAGCATTTTGCATTATTCTATGCTGCTCCTAAACAATGACTTTTAGAAATTCAGGGTGGTGGTGACAATTCCATAATGCATTATAAGAAAATTTTATTATTGTTCATAACTGAAAAATTAGAAAAAACAAATAAAGCTGTTCAGGCTCAATAATCAAAATAATTCAAATTTAAGACACTGGATACATTTTTAATGATTATATGCCATGTTGGCAAGAGTGTAGCCTCTTCTGCTTCCTGGAGTTATAAAAATGACTATCTCTTTGGAGTATAAATGGCAATGTATATCAAGAGTATTTTAAATGTTATTATTTTTTGATTCAGTAAATCAACTGCTGGGAATTTATTCTAAGGAAAAGCACAGAGTTCTATATAAAACTGTTCAGTGCATTTAAAAAATAAAAGCAAAAATATTGGTGATATCTTCAAAGCAACTGAATAAACAAATTACTGTCACTGAAATTCTATACAAATTGTATTCGCCTTTAAAGTCATGATTTCAAGGAATTTTAATGATATGAGGAAATGCTTTTGATATCCTAAAATGTAAAACAACTATGAAATGATACTCTTTTTTATTGTTAACGCTGTTCCTTGCTGTATTTACTGGAAGTCAAAAAGTTATTTCTATGGTCTCTTGGTGTTGATGACATTTATCTCTGTTTTGCGCATAGACAGTGATGGCTCTGCCTAGTAACAGGGTAGGAAGAGAAAGTACAGATTGATGGCCCTCATCTTTGTCCCCACCAGAGACCCCATAAGAAAACTGAAAAGTAGTTATTGTTCCAGGATAAGCAACTCTCCCAGAATGAAGATCACAGGGAAGTAGCCAAGTTCTTTACCAAAAATCTGGTTGATCTCAAAACAGCAGTGGCATATGGAACAGAAGCTGATACTTCACTTAAAACCTTAAGGCTGTCTTGTTTCACTGTATTTTCTTAAGGTCCCCACCCTTGCCCATGGAGCCCTATCTCACAGGTCTCTATATCTGCAAGAATTCTCACTTCCTCTATTTGAAATTAGACTGTGATGTAAGCTATCTATCTATATGAAGAGATTTTGTTATTCTTTGGTGACATCACAGTCTAATTTCAAATGAAAAATTGCATAGATTTTTTATTATATATATATCAGTGTCAATTTAACCTTTTCCCATGAGGATTAAAATAATTCTAGTACTACTGTGCTAAGAGCATCAGACTCTTAACTATGATTTTAACAAAAGCCACTTAAATTGTTATAAATGGCTGAATCTTTACCATCCAATAGAGACTGAGTCAGCTCCAATTGGTTTCTCTTATACTCCAAAATTTATTAAAAGTGTAAAGGTGGTGAGGATGAACCATTAATCTCATGCAAACATGTACTCAGTAGTAACTCTGCTGCCTCTCAACAATAGCTTAATTAGAAAATTATATATTATATTCTCTGTATAATCTTGATTTGTTTCATAGTCTATTTTGCATTCTTTCCTAAATTTTATATTTTTAATGAATGTACACTTAACTTTTTATAATCAGAAGCACATTAGCATTATGTTAAAACATTTACAACATTTCAATAGTAATGCTTGAAACAATTATTTATAATTTATTTAATGTCTACATACAATGGCTTCCCAAATATATATTGGCTTTACTGAGGGTGTGATGTAATACCAGTAACATGGTTTTGGGAGCGAAATATGCATTATAATCTCAGCACAAGAACTTGAAATCTATTTGATCTTAATCACTTGAACTTGGAGTATTTCTGCACCTTAGAAGTCCAGATTAATAATATCTACCTTTCACAGTTTGGATGAGGTTTAAATAAATTAACTTAATATGAGGAAATGTAATAGTTTATACTAAATGGCTATGAAGGAAATTATAAACTTCACAATGTTTTTGTTTTGGAAAGTAATGATTCATCAGAGTTCTTTTTTGCTTGTGCTTGGCATGAAATATCAAATTCTTGTAGGCAGACTACTTGAATTTTAATATCTTTTGCTCTGCCCCTGCCAACCCCCTATCATCCACTTCCTTCCAAAAATTGATTTTATTGTGGCATAGATGTAAATGAGCAGTTGTAAAGTATGTCCTAAATTCCTGGCAACCTGCAAGGCTCAGGCTGTTAGAGTATTTTAAAGCAAGTATTCTTTATCATAAATTTCTGGAAACATAGTAAGACTGTGATTTCTGCCCTAACTGGCGAGCCAGGAAATTGAATCACTGCTCTGAATGTCACTGTGGTAGTAGACTTGCTTCTAAGGTACCTGCAGTAAACAGTTAGCTTAAAAGTCTAATTGAAATACTTCTGCAAGAAGGTAGGCTGTCAATAGCAGAGAATCATTGAACATATTGTACATAAATATGAAACAGTGTAAAAAGCTAGTTGAAATTCTGTCTGGTTCAAATACTTTAGAAGTAGATATGGCTCCTGAGTGAGCTGATCCTCATTATTTGAACAATTTTTATGTTTCAAGTCTGAGCAAATATTTTAATATAGAAATATTAATATAGAAATTGAACTAGAAGCCAGACAATCCTGAAAAGTTGAAAGCCTGTCTCCCATTCCTTTACTAGAAGAGGGCAATCCAGTAAAGTCAGTCCCCGTCAACAGGACTAAAGAACTTTCAAGCAACTTCCAAGTAACAATCAGCATGCATGCATGCGCACACACAAATATAAAACCTTTAATAAAAAATTATCACTAATATAAGGATCTCTCTGAACTGATGAGGTTGAGGCCAGTTAGAAATGGGAGATGGGATTCCAAAGCTGTCCCTTCTAGAAGCTGAGAGGAGCAGAACTGGCAATAAGAAATACAAAGGCACCCAGCTCAGTCATCAGGCTCTCTTGAAAAGCTATTCAAACCATTGGGACTTTATTTGGTTTTGTTTGATAAAGCTGAATGTAGTTTGTCTCACAATGGAGAACCACTGTAGGATTTTCAACATGATTTTCTTAAAAGGATTGTTTCTAAGTAGATCTGCATATATATGAGAATTGGTACATACAGAGAGGTAGAAGATTGGAATATAAAGAAATTTAATTAAAAGAGATAGGGAGACAACCAAAAGTTAGATGCATAATTGCAGATTTGTAAAGACTTGTATTTGTGAAAGCCCTCTCTTAAAAACAATCACTAGGAAAAAAATTTGTAAAAATGAAAAGCTTAGTAATATTTGGTAATTTGAAGCTCAAAGCAGCTTTTGAGTGAAAAAAAAAAACAAATATATTGGTGTAGGTTTTGACCACACAGATGTGGGAAAAATGTGATTTGACAATAATTCAACTAAATAGGTAGATGTATCAAAGAATCATAGAAGTGTCTATCCTGTTGTATATATTTTTATATCTGATTTTTTTTTCCAGTACTTTGGGGAGTTTTATTTTATTTTTTTATTTTTTTAAAGATTTTTATTTATTTGTTTAACACAGAGAGAGAGAGCACAAGTAGGCAGAGCAGCAGAAAGAGGGAGAGGGAGAAGCAGGCTATCCACCGAGCGGGAGACTGGAGCCTGATGCGGGGCTCGATCCCAGGGCCCTGGGACCACGACCTGAGCCGAAGGCAGCCGCTTAACGACTGAGCCACCCGGGCACCCCTAGGGAGTTTTTTTTTTTTTTTTTTTTTTAACTCAGTACAAAAAGAATCAGAATTCTACCACCCCATAAACAGCTTACAAAAATATCTCAGATCATTTATTTGCATATTGACCCAAATTGAGAAAATCTGCATATAAAATGTCCTTCTTTTATATTTCACATGACCATCATAAACATCTTCTAGGCCATTAATATTTTTATAAAAATTTAATTTAATAACTATAACTAATATAATTTAATAACTATGTCATATTGTATGCAATACATAAATACCATAATTCGTTTATTCATTCTGAATTTCTACAATAAAAATTCAATAAATAATTGCCTTCAAGTTTTTAAAATATTTATTCCCAGTTACAAGAAATCACCATCTCTAAGGTTTCAGTCTTTTTGAATTTCAAGATTTAAATTGCCAACATGCCCTACTAAAGACTGCAGAGTACTACTACTATGTAGTAGAGAGTATGAGTATGTACTTTCTACTACCCACTAATTAGTGCCAGATATCATATTTTTAAAAAACCATTTAATTAAATAGGATTTTTCTCTCATAATCACCTTATTTGTCATTTCTGATTATAAGACCGGGCATTTATTTTTCCTTTGTTTGTTAACCGTGTACTAATAAGGCAAGCATTCAGTCCAAAGAGATCAAAATGAGCATTCAGTTATCCACACAGGGCAGGGTCTGGCAGGCTGGCATCACCCAGCTGGCTCCAGATTGAGAGGAGACTTCCTCCTAATGACTAGGAAAGATCGAGCTCACAAGGTGGGCATTCACAGCCTTCACTCAAAATAAGGGAGGCAGAGTCTGGGGAACCAAGCAGACACTGGCCAAAGACCAGAAATGCACTTGTTTCTCCATTTATTCTAATCACTTGATCAGTTGGCCAGTCAATAAGTATTTATTTTTAGTATTTATGCAAACTATAAACAAATCTAATTGATAAATATGCTCCCTCTGTCAGTTGAGCAGAGCAAAACATATACAAATTGGTAAGTCATAGTTCAAATTCGTAGAAAATGATCCCCTCTGATAAAAGGACTGGTCTTCACATTAGTTTAGGAAAAACCACACAGTATATTTCCCTCTGGGAAATTTATATTGCTTATTAAACATACTGAGAAATCTTAGAGTAAAGCCACTTGTTTAATTACAACTGTTACAAAATTTATTATCAACTCTGGCGGGGAGTAAGATGGTTGTTCTGTAGTATCCATTTGTTTCCACTAAGATGATTATTCTTTTTTTTTTTTTTAAAGATTTTATTTATTTATTTGAGACAGAGAGAATGAGAGACAGAGAGCACATGAGAGTGGGGAGGGTCAGAGGGAGAAGCAGGCTCCCCGCCGAGCCGGGAGCCCGATGTGGGACTCGATCCCAGGACTCTGGGATCTTGACCTGAGCCGAAGGCAGTCGCTTAACCAACTGAGCCACCCAGGTGCCCTAAGATGAATATTCTTCACAAAACACTCAAAAAAGCCTGATGAAAAAAACCAAAATTTTAGACTTTGAAGCCACTTGAAAATAGGTTTAAATCTTGATGCTGCCAAAGCAAAGGCCATAGCAAAAATTCTTAGACGAATTACATAATTTTTCTAAGAACCCATTTTCTTATCTGCAAAATTGTAATTAAATAGTTGATTTGCAGGGCTCTTTCTAGATTAGCAATCACATTCTGTTAGGGGATATAGTAGAAATTTAATAGATTTTAGCTACTATTATTAATATAAATGCCTTTTAAGATATTCACCTTTACTCAAAAATCTCAAAATCATAATTTTTTAGAGAAATGAGTGTTTTGCACTAATTCCTACACTTAGTCATACCCATGGAAGAAAATCTTGGTTGACATAAACAGCCGGTACCAGGCAGAGTTTTTTGTTTTGTTTTGTTTTGTTTTTTACTTTTTATTGCCTGTGTGAATTATTGGTTTACAAGAAGATATGTACATTTAGGAACAATAAAGTTTTAACATTATAATAAATGAATTAAATAATCAAACTGGGTATATATTTTCACATATTAAAAACTTACTAAAATTATAATTACCTGGTAGTCCTTAAGACGTAGATAATTCACTAAATGCCCAGGTTTTCTCCAATTAAGTTGAAAAACATATGAATTCAACACACATAATATTGACTATAAAGTGCTTCAGCTTATCTTTAAAATATACAGATAAAAGAGGACTTCTTTGTGAGTATATCTGTATACCGTATTATGGATATGGCCTTCAGAATTTATAGGCTTTTATAAATAAAAGTACTTACTAATACCAACTCAGTCCTCTGTGCATATTTTTGGGAAAATAGCCAATGGGTTGGTTAACAGCTAAAAAAAATTTTTTTTAATTAAAAAAAAGTACAGGCATTAGCCATTATTCATGCACACAGAAATTCCTGTATTGAATTACATGCACTCATATTTCATTACTGTTGCATCGTGTCAGAAATTTAAATTGATCATGATGCCCTTCAGCTGTTCTTGATGACAACAAAATACCCTGGGCATTTCTCTCCCTTGAGCAAAAGAAGGTGAAGCTCATTTGCATTAAAAAAATAACATTACCTCTAAGATTTTATATTGCTTCTAACTCTCTCCAGCTCTTGGGTGGTTATGAAATTATGCCTACTTTATAACTTTAATTTCAGACTATAATGAGTAGTGATTATAGAGTGGCCAAAGGCTGATACAGCAAGTGGCTCTCAGAACTTACTGTTTTATAAAATTTTTATTAAATTAGTTACAGAATATATCAGGGAAACTCCTTTCTTCCTCTTTACTGGGTAACAGCTGTCTTCACTAAGTATATTTAAATTTTTGCTTTTGCTTCAAACGGTACTATAGACAACTGTGATTGGTATTTGTGGTGAAAGAGATGAACTTGTACTGCTGTAGGTTTACTTGATTAAAACAGTTAGAATTGAAGGGGGGTGGGAATCGGAGGGAGAGATGAACCATGAGCGACTATGGACCTGAGAAACAAACAGGGTTTTAGAGGGGAGGGGGGTGGGGGGATGGGTTAGCCCGGTGATGGGTGTTAAGGAGGACACGTACTGCATGGAACACTGGGTGTTATACGAAAACAGTGAATCATGAAACACTACATCAAAAACTAATGATGTATTGTATGGTGACTAACATAACATAATAAAATTTAAAAAAATAGAATACGTAGATTAAAATGTAAAATTTTCTAAGTTAAGAGTATCTATAAATGTCCTTGTCTCAGGATACTTAATAGGAAACCCTGCATTCTAACAGACTGACAGATAAATCCCAGAAATAGAACAGAATAATTAATTAATGTTTGATTTGGCCAGGAATGCCATTTCTTATGATAAAAAGTCCTAATTTGCTTATATTGTGGAATTCCCTAGACACTTTTCTCACCCTTTCCCTTATGTTATTTGCCTCAAGGAGACTTCATAAAAATCCCTATCACAGTTTCCAAATCGATACATTCACTTTCACTGGACATGCCCTCTTGAGCATGCTTCAAAACAGACTCCTTATTTTCCTCCTACTGAATCCTATTTATGACTTCCTGTTTCCATTAATATTGCTTTGGTCATTTTTTTTCAATAGATATGTTATGAACAACCTGCAAAAGATCTACTTACAGAGATTGTTTAAAAAGTAGAGCAATGAGGGCGCCTGGGTGGCTCAGTTGGTTAAGCATCTGCCTTTGGCTCAGATCATGATCCCAGGGTCCTGGGATCCAGCCCTGTGTTGGGATCTCAGCTCAGCGGGGAGTCTGCTTCTCCCTCTCCCTCTGCCCCTCTGCTCTACTCATGTTCTCTCTCGCTCACTCTGCTCTCTCTGCTCTCACTCTCAAGTTAAATTTTTTTTTTTTTTGAAGTAGAGCAACGAGCCCTATTTCTCACTATGGAATAAGATTTTCTGTGGCAGCAACTGTGGAAACCTGCTTTCTAGACAAACACCTAAGTGATCCTTATGCACAGGACACTTTGAAAATCATTACACTAGGGGTGCCTGGGTGGCTCAGTCATTAAGTGTCTGCCTTTGGCTCAGGTCATGATCCCAAGGTCCTGGGATCGAGCCCCGCATCAGGCTCCCTGCTCCACGGGAAGCCTGCTTCTCCCTCTCCCACTCCCCCTGCTTGTGTTCCCTCTCGCTGTGTCTCTCTGTCAAATAAATAAATAAAATCTTAAAAAAAAAAAAAGAAAATCATTACACTAGTTTGTAAATTACTAAATAAAAACTGCCTACATGTCAGCATCATCTATTAGAATATCAAAACCAAAATTATAAAAGATAAAACAATTGTATGTATATATACACAAATCTCTAGATAGATGACAGAAATACAGATATATAGAAATGTATAGAGGTAGATGTAGACCTATTTGTACATATATGTATTTCCAACCCTGGGCTGCATTACTGAATGTATCACCTCAGTAGGCTTGGACCCACTATCTAGACTATAAGATTACAAAATAACAAATTTTACTTTACTAAGTGAATGCTCACAGAACTTAGACATTTTCATGAGGAACTCAAAACTTCTTCCAAAATATGACTAAAGTCTATATAATTTTGTGCAGAATTATTTGAAATCCCTATGTGGGAGTTAGATAAAAGTATTCTATATGTGTAGAAAATATATTTTTTAAAGATTTTATTTATTTATTTGAGAGAGAGAGAATGAGAGAGAGAGAGCATGAGAGGGGGGAGGGTCAGAGGGAGAAGCAGACTCCCCGCTGAGCAGGGAGCCCGATGTGGGACTCGATCCAGGAACTCCAGGATCATGACCTGAGCCGAAGGCAGTCGCTCAACCAACTGAGCCACCCAGGCGCCCCGTGTAGAAAATATTAAGATGAAAAATATTCCCTATCTGGGGATTGCCTGCCAAAGAAGTGTTAACAATACTTCTGGAATTTAATAAGATTAATTGCAATATATGAGCTGTATGTTATTTAAAATCCAATTTAATAATGTAGTCATGTTATTTAAATGGCAACTGTTTATAACAAAATATGAACTCCATGTTTATTACTTCCCTTCTTATCTGTGGTAAGAAGGTTGGTTGAAGCCTAGTATCCTATTTCTTATTGGTTAAAATTACTCGAACATGTGTTTTCTTTACTATCTTGTACAAAGGATGAAAAAACATCATTTCCAGGCTTCCTCTGGCTATCAGTATCAAAGAGAACATCAAAAGCACACAGAAGCCTTCACCACTGGCTGTTCATTTACAGTAATTTCGACATACCCTGTTTTGATGAAAACATGCTTTTCCATGAGAGGAAACACTATTCTACTGTTTCCATCCTTTCAAGCATCTTGCTTTCCAAATATTCTACCAGAGCAACTGAAAAAAGGGGGAAAAAAATCTTCCTTTGTCTACAAAGTATGTTACTCTCAGCCACTCATTTGGCCCAAGCTTGAATCTTGCACCATTAATAGCAATAAAATACCTGATCTGGAAGGCAAAATTATTTTGTTCAATAATTTAAGACATAGATTTTTTTCTTTATGAAGTTCAGTTATCTGTACTTTGTGCTATGTTATTCTTGTTGATCAAGCAATGGATGTTTAATGAATGTGTCATGTATTATGCCTTGTAGTGAAGTAGCACATCCTATAAAGTGAGGGTTAAATGAGTCCTCAGAATTAATCCCATTCAGCACTTTTTATATTGCAAATGAGAAACATCATACCACAGGCAATCTTGGTCTCAAAGCCTGCTGGAACTCTTTAGTCCACTGCTGGAATGAGAGAAGTTGGAGTCTGAATCAAGTAACAGCTGGTCAAACTCTAGGGCTTCCCTTGAGAAGATTAGACAGGTAGACTGACACTGGGTAATGGCTGTCACCCTTTTGCTGATATAGGAAGATGCCCATGGTAATGTCTAGGACAAGAAAGCAGATTTCTCAGATAGTGATAATACTTGAGGACAGATGTGTGGCAGCATCTTGGTACCACATGACCAATTCTCTCTTGGAACAAGACACTCATTTCGGTCTATGATCCCAGGGAGAAAGATCATGGCAAGGTCATGAAGGAACACAAAAATGGGAGAACTCCAGTAAAACTCCCTCAAGTAGTTGACCTATGAATCAATTCAAGTAGACTTTAAATTACTTTATTGAGTACTCAGAAGTGGGAGGGATGAGGAGGAATTGGGAACTTAGTAAGTACCTGAGAACACAATACCTAATATCGGATATCTGACTTTATTAATTCCAGTCTGCAGTTATTGGTAGGAATAAATTCTTGAGAACCTAGGAGATGTCTGAGATTGTTAGGACAAAACTATCAGTGTCTGCAGATGATGAAGATTATAAAACCTAGCAACCAAGCAAACCCAAAGGGAAGAGGATTCCTCCAAGGCCACTAAGCTGGTCAGTGATAGATAAAGGACAAATCCCAGATTCTTAAATTCCAGGACATTGATTATTAAAATATATCCCTGTTCTCTTAATAAAACCCAAGAGAATCTTCAATTTATTTGATAGAAAATGAACACACACATTAGATATGGAGATAAGCAAAACAAAGAAACAGGACACATTATCTGTATAAAAATTCAGTAGAAAAATTATTATAGACATTACAAAGAAAACTATTTCGATGATTGCCCTCTATCCACCCTGCTCTATCTTACATTTGGGACAGGGCAATCTAGAATACACTAATGTCGAGTAGATTCATCCTATATACTTTTGTTTCAGTTAAGCTCAAAATTTTTGTTTTTCTCGAATATCATTTTTTAACATATTTCTTTTGAAGCCTGCTGACACTAAAAACTATGGCAGCCAATATCTTAGGAAGATTAAAACAATAGAATGGGCATTTATGTGAATATAAATAATAAACTATGTGCAGTTTTATAAGCCAAGCTAAAATTACAAGGGTCATCAATCGTTGTGTTTCAAAGCATAAAATGATAACCAGCTGGAATTAGGAAAGAAATTTCCCTTGTGGTATAATATTGAACAACTGGACAGGTGTTTTATGAAAGGTAATTTTTTTCTGGCCTTCTGCTGAAGCATCTAGTCTAGGTCTTTATAAAATGCCAGTCTAATGGGCCATTGATCTTTTCAGCTAATGCAATTTGTAGGATTCTCACCTTTCCAGAAGTAATCAATAAGAATCTTAAGCCTACATTGAAAAAACAAAACCATACTACTGATTAACTGGAGGACCTATTAGCAAAGTGGTAGACTACATTGAAAAAGAAATGATACTATAGTGACCAAAAAAGCAATAAAAGAATGACCATGTTATATATGAATTGCATTTATAGTGGTAATGCTGGAAACATTTACACCTCTATGTGGGACATTATTCAGAGAAGAAATGATTGTACTTAGTGATACAGATGTAGAAATGTGCCTAAGTCAAAATTCCAGTATGTTTGACATAACTTGCACTTACTAAAAATGAAAACAAAAGAGCTTTAAAGCTTACATTTTAGAATCATTCTGAGATCCCATCTCTTTTTATATTCTTATTTGGCTGTACTTGGGTAGATCGTAGCCTTTCCAGCTTCTCTATTTTAAACCATGCTTGTAAGTTTTCCTTATGTAATTAAATATAGTGGATAATGAATTTGGTTGACTATTTATTGTTTTTCTGTGCAATTTGAAATATATCAGGGGAGCTTTTCTTCCAAACCTCATAATGATCTATATCCATCTGAGTCTTAGCATGTTCTAATGTTCTGTTCAGCCTGCCAAAGATGTCAATAGCAATATACAGCCCACTAAAGGACTGGCCACCCCTGACCCCAGAATTCATGAACACTCAAAGAAACATCCACAGAGGCTGGAGATGGGCAAGCCTCATCAAATAACACCACTAACTGCCCCTCTGAGTGAGGGCTCAGAGTCTTGTTAGCTCACTTGTGTTCAAGGTTCAAGGTATTTCTCAATATTTGTACCTACAGAATTAGAAATACCATCACCAACCATTCTCAGAACTGGACTCTGCTTCCTATTGAACTCCCCACCAAAGCTGCTACAGCTCAGCGTGGCAGTGCCTAAATCCTGAATTAGACTGAGGTCTACCTAGACATAGCCTGTCTCTACAGTCTTCCATCCTGCCCCTCTTAACAGACTCCTATAGACGCTGACACCTGCAGATTAAACACACAATTCTCAGGTGTCTCTCCAATACATGACAGAATGGAGCCAGTCCCGATCTTGCATTAGAGTTTGCCACCCTACCCGGTGCTGTTTTGGCCAAATCAGCCATTTTCCCATCCCAGTATGCCATGTTTCTGGGTGGTGCTCTCACATTATCTCACGTTAAATTCTCTACCTCCCGGGGCGCCTGGGTGACTCAGTTGGTTAAGCGACTGCCTTCGGCTCAGGTCATGATCCAGGAGTCTCTGGGTCGAGTCCTGCATCGGGCTCCCTGCTCCGCAGGGAGTCTGCTTCTCCCTCTGACCCTCCCCTCTCTCATGTACTCCCTCTGACCCTCCCCCCTCTCATGTACTCCCTCTCTCTCATTCTCTCTCTCTCAGATAAAAATAAATAAAATCTTTAAAAAAAAAATTCTCTACCTCCCATAATGCACCCATGATGCTTATCCCAGACCAATTCTCCTTCTAGTCAATGTCCCACCTTTCTCTGGGTCACTTGATGTGAAACCCATGCATTTTTCTCATTTATCTGTGATTCATAATTTCCCCATTCTGTCTTTGTTTTATATTTATGCCCCCCAAATCCTAACCTGTATCATTATGGCCCATTCATGAAATATTGTGATGTGTTCCTAAATGATCTAATACCAGGTATTGCCAAATAACATTCCTAAAGTATGATCTTTAATCCTATTGAAAATGGAGAATGAATAGATATATATATATATACAGAGACAACTTCCAGAATAATATTGAAAGATAAATAGGTATGCAGAAAAATTAAACCTCAAATGGAAGTACAAATTCATATTCTTCTATCACAGTGGTATACATTTAATAAAAACTGTGAACTCCCGGGGCATCTGGGTGGCTCAGTTGGTTAAGCATCTGCCTTTGGCTCAGGTCATGGTCCCAGGGGAGCCCTGCATTGGGCTCCCTGCTCAGTGGGGAGTCTGCTTAACCCTCTCCCTTTGCCCCTTCCCCCCTGCCCTGCTCATGATCTCTCCCTCTCTTTCTCAAATGAATAAATAAAATCTTAAAAAAAACCCCAAAAAACCTGTAATCTCCTGAGTCGGCAAGTGTGGAAAATAATTGAATCTCCTACCCTGCTGATGGTATTTGTGTGTGTACACATGTGTGTTAAATTATGAATTTCCACAACTGTGAGAAGCACTTCTTTAAAATTAATTTTAGGGAGAGAGAAAGAAAGAGAGAGAGAGAGCATGCACACGCACACACATGCACAGGGTGGAGTAAGGGGAGAGGGAGAGAAAATCTTAAGCAGAATTCGCACACTAAGCATAGATCCCCACGGGTGGCTCCATTTCATGACCCTGAGATCACGACCTAAGCTGAAATCAAGAGTCAGTGGCTTAACCCACTGAGTGCGTTACCTAGGCACCCCTGGAGGACTTTTTTAATATTATTCCTTAATTTTTATTTATTTTTTTAAGATTTTATTTATTTATTTGACAGAGAAAGAGAGCACAAGCAGGGGGAGTGGTAGAAGGAGAAGCCCACTCCCCACTGAGCAGGGAGCCCGATGTAGGGTTCAATCCCAGGACCCTGAGATCATGACCTGAGCTGAAGGCAGACGCTCAACCGACTGAGCCACCCAGGCGCCCCATAAAGATAGTTATGATTCTCAAATACTATACTTCTAAGAATTTTCCATAAGGATAAAAATAAGAACTATATTTACAAGAGTTTATTGTAGCATTTAAAAATTATTGAAAAATCTAAAACTACCAAACATCCAACAGTAGGAATTTGGCTTATTATGATATATGCTTGTAATAAGAGAATATGCAGCTATAAAAATTTTCTTGTAGGAAAGAACACATGGACATGTTAAAGAAACTAAAGTATAAGCCATACAAAGACACTGAGGAATGAAAGCAAAGAGCTCCTTTAATAAGGCTTCTTTGTTGAGGGATTTGGCTATAAAAATATGCATATGTGTAGTAAGAAAGAAAAACTTCTAAGTCTCTCCTGAAGTAGAGGCTAGGAAAGAAAAAAAGGGGGTGGGAGAGGACAGAATACTTATGAGATAGAAAAACTCAAGAAATAAACCCAACAAGAAGGGTTGAGCATGACACCTACTCATGCACAGCTTAGTAAATGCAAAAACTAAAAATGAAGTTGTTCATAAAATGTATTTCAGAGATGTTTTCTTAGAACTGAATGGCATGAAGGTGAAAGGAATCTCAGACACTGATTTAGAAAGAGAGCACTGTGTCAAAGTTAGTCTTCATTAAGTTCACAGTTTTACCTACACCCTAATGTGACCTCATCTTAAAACTAAATTAGAGGTATTGCAATGAATAAGCAGTGACTATTCCTAATACACCCAGCATAAAGTTGGTTCAGTAAAAAGAGTTCTTCACTAACACTATTATACAGGAGTTTATGGAAACAATAGAACAAAATACCATCTTTTGATGAAATATTTTATGGACTACAGTAGTCTCCCTCCCCTTATCTATGGGGGATACGTTCCAAGACCCCCAGTGGATGCCTGAAACCACAGACAGTACTGAACCCTATATATATATATATATATACACACCATGTTTTTCCTATACATACATACCTAAGATAAAATTTATGAATTAGTCACAGTAAATTAACAATAACTGAAAATAAAATAGATTATAACAATATAGGTTATGTGAATGTGGTCTCTCTATCAAAATATCTTATTGTATTCTACTTCGTGTGATGATTTGTAAAGTGATAAAATGCCTCGTGATGAGATGGAGGTGAAGGATGTAGGCACTGTGATGTAGCATGAGGCTGCTGATAACCTCTGACACTAGGTCAGGATGAGGATCATTTATCTGCTTCCAGATCATCGTCGACTATGGGTAATTGAAACCATGGAAGGCACAACTTCAGAGAAGAGGGATGACTATACTGCATTTTACATATTCTAAGATGGTGTAGAGGCATTAATACACGGAAAGCATCAACACTTTACAATGAAAATAATTGCTAAAGTTCCTCATATTACCACAGAAATGCAAGCAAAATGAATAACCATTAATTGGCCATTACATCATCATCTTTGGAATTATTTAGTATTAATAAAATATTTCACTTTGGAATGGTCATGTACTTATTACAGCATTACGGCAGTTACTACAGTGCAATCATGAAAAACACCTGTTTCTTGAGTTGGCTATAAAATCTCTTAGCTCAGCAATTTAAAATAAGCTGTTGCTTATTTTAAATTTTCAGTAGCGTGTGCAATTTTCTGGGTGACTTTTTTTTTTTTAATTTTATTATGTTATGTTAGTCACCATACAATACATCATTGGTTTTTGATGTGGTGATCCACGATCCATTGTTTTTGTATAACACCCAGTGCTCCATTCAGTACGTGTGCCCTCTTTAATACCCATCACCAAGCTAACCCATCCCCCCTCCCCCCTCCCCTCTAAAACCCTGTTTTTCAGAGTCCATAGTCTCTCATGGTTCCTCTCTCCCTCCAATTCCACCCCCCACCATTTTTCCCTTCCTTCTCCTAATGTCCTCCATGCTATTCCTTATGTTCCACAAATAAGTGAAACCATATGATAATTGACTTTCTCTGCTTGACTTATTTCACTTAGCATAATCTCCTCCAGTCCCATCCATGCTGATGTAAAAGTTGGGTATTCATCCTTTCTGATGGCTGAGTAATATTCCATTGTATATATGGACCACATCTTCTTTATCCATTCATCTGTTGAAGGGCATCTCGGCTCTTTCCACAGTTTGGCTATTGTGGACATTGCCGCTATGAACATTGGGGTGCATATGGTCCTTCTTTTCACTACATCTGTGTCTTTGGGGTAAATACCCAGGAGTACAATTGCTGGGTCATAGGGTAGCTCTATTTTTAAATTTTTGAGGAACCTCCACACTGTTTTCCAAAGTGGCTGTACCAACTTGCATTCCCACGAACAGTGTAAGAGGGTTCCCCTTTCTCCACAACCTCTCCAACATTTGTTGTTTCTTTCTCTGGGTGACTTCTTAACAAGTGCAAAAACAATCTACTATGTGGGGTTGGCAGAAACTGAAAAACAGGTTTTTTCCCATTTATTCTTATATCAGTGTGAGCAGATATTCTATTTGTTAGATGCTTTGCCTCCCAAATGGTACCATTCTCTTGTGTTTCACATGGCCCATGTCAAGACCTATAAAACATTTAAAACAATTTAAAAATACTCTATTTTTAAAATCTAACAATAAAAAATAAATTTGATGTGGATTATCACATGATTTCTTAATTTCTCCTATGGTATATTCAAATAAAGAATATTTAGCATTCTTGACACATAGTCATACGTTCAGGCTAAACAGCTGAACGCTTCCTGTCGCATGTATCTAACCTAGCTGAGAGTCATGGATTCTTATAGGAGCACAGTATCATATTCCCCATTAAAAATGACAGAGCCATGTTATTGCTACCTACACAGATCAAGTATTTTCTAATAGCAATGGTACTTTGGTGTTTATAAGCACTTGAACTGCTTATTTTAATTCTCACCCAAACTTTGGCAATGGGCGTTTTATATCCTTTAACAAAATGGAAAAGGAAGATCAGAGAGCAACAGTGACATACGCGAGGTTAGGCAACCAGTAAATATCAGAGCATAAATCTGAAATTAACACTTTTAGAATCAAATCCAGCACTTTACTACAATTTGATTTCTGTACCTTTATTCACCATTTTTGAATTATATATTCAAATAGCCAGCAGACATGTACACGTACTTTCATTTGTACTATATATGTCTCACTTATCTTCTCATGCCATCAGCGAAATATACATATTCTGCTTTATAAAGTTTAAAAAATTGTCTATCAAAATGGCTGAAAGGCAATAATGAAGGCAAAAATAATGATAACACCAAATTTTGGTGAAGATTAGAAAAACTGATTCCTCTCATGCTTTGCCAATGAGAATATCAAGTGATATCACCACTTTAGAAAACAGTTTGGGAGTGTCTTACAGAACTAACCATGCACTTAGCATATGACCTAAGAATTGTACTTGGGCATTTATCCCAGAAAATGAAAACTTATGTTTACATGAAAATCTGTACATGAATATTTATAGCAGCTTTATTTGTAATAGCCCAACTGGAAACAATCCAAATATCCTTAAAATGTGAATGGTTAAACTGTGGTATGTCTGTATCATAGAATCCTGCTCAGCCACAAAAAGGGACAAAATATTGATCAACAACCTAGATGTAATCTCAAGGAACTATGCTGAGTACCCGAATGTTTATAGCAGCAATGTCCACAATAGTCAAACTATGGAAAGAGCCAAGATGTCCATCGACAGATGAATGGATAAAGAAGATGTGGTATATATATATATGGAATATTATGCAGCCATCAAAAAAAACCCCCAAAATCTTGCCATTTGCAACGATGTGGATGGAACTAGAGGGTATTATGCTAAACGAAATAAGTCAGTCAGAGAAAGACATGTATCATATGATCTCACTGATGTGAAGAATTCTTAATCTCAGGAAACAAACTGAGGGTTGCTGGAGTGGTGGGGGGTGGGATGGATGGGGTGGCTGGGTGATAGACATTGGGGAGGGTATGTGCTATGGTGAGCGCTGTGAATTGTGTAGGACTGTTGAATCACAGACCTGTACCTCTGAAACAAATAATACATTGTATGTTAAAAAAAAAAAAAAAGATAGCAGGAAGGGAAAAATGAAGGGGTGGAAATCGGAGGGGGAGATGAACCATTAGAGACTATGGACTCTGAGAAACAAACTGAGAGTTCTAGAGGGGAAGGGGGGTGGGGGGATGGGTTAGCCTGGTGATGGGTATTAAAGAGGGCACGTACTGAATGGAGCACTGGGTGTTATACACAAACAATGAATCATGGAACACTACATCAAAAACTAATAATGTGATTTATGGTGATTATCATAACATAATAAAAATTTTAAAAAAGCCTATAGGATGAGGAAGTGCATCTTACGGGTAAGTAAAGAAGTGGTTTAAAAAAAAAAAAGAAAGAAAGACAATTCCAAGAGATTAGGAAGGGATGGGTGTGGTTATAGAGACAGCATTAGGTAACCTTGTCATCATGAAATAGTTCTGTACCTTGATTGGGATGCTACACAGATCTACAGGTGATAAAAAAAAATTACATAAAACACCCATTAATGAGTGCATCAAAATTGGTAAAATCTAAATAAGCACTTTGAATTGTATTAATGTTATTTTTTTTCCTGGTGTTGTTATTGTAAATCATTTTTTGAAAGCAAACCTGATAATATTTCTAATATTCAAAATGCCAATGTCCTTTGACTTAAAGTACCAGATCTCAGAATGTATCCAAATAAATTCGTGAAGACTGTATATCTATATCTACATCTATACTCATTTTAGTATTTATAATGAGGGTATTTATAATATTTTTAGTTTTTAGAATACACCTAAGGGTGTAACAATAGAGAAATTATTAAATTAAGCCTCATCCACAGTATGGGATACCAGATGAGCATCGACAATTTGAGGTCTATCTACATGTAAGTATAAATATCCAAAGATAACCATATACTTAGGTGGAAAATAATACTGTAATATAATATATATTGTAGTTCAACAAAACTGTTGATAGGAATTACATCAGGGGTAGGAAGTGTCAGTAATTGGGAACACATTTTAATCTGTACAATTGTTATATTTTTCACTCTGAAAACAAATTTACTTACTACTTGTAAAAATTTTTTGAATATAAAATATTGTAATAATCATTAGGGAAAACAGTAAGGATTGATTTGGGAAAGATATCTGTCCTCCAAAGTAAGATGTATAATTATTACAATGTGCCCTTCCCTCTTTGGTTTTATATTCATGCTAAAATAATGTCTGTCCCTACTCAAATATTGCATAAAATTCCAATTGAGAATTAATAGAATCAGTTTTGATGTATTTTTATTATTTATTTATTTGAGAGAAAGAGAGAGGGAGTACTCAGGTGAACAAGCAGAGGGGGAGGGAGAAGCAGACTCCCCACTGAGTAGGGAGCCCAGGACCGTAAGATCATGACCTGAACCCAAGGCAGATGCTTAACTGACTGAGCCACCCAAGTGCCCCAGTTTTAGATGTATTTTTTATCAGCAGAGATGTATTTTTCCCAGGTGACTGTTAAGCCAAGTTTCTACTTTGGAAAACAAAAACAAGTTCATCTATACAGTCTTTTATAAGTACACAGATTCAAATTATTAATAGAAATAAAAGAGTGAAAGTAATGCACTTGATTTTATTATTGGCTCTAAGAAGGCCCATCACTTCACCAAGTCATTTGAAGTTCCTTATTTAGCTAAAGGAGATCATGGCTAAAAAAGAAATGCACACAAATGCTGAGGATAAGGTTGTAAGTACTGAGGTTTAAACACTAAATAATAATGAGGAAAAGAAGAATGGGGAGCGAAAGGGTTTTACATATAGTCTCAAAAGAACTTCTTATGGAAAGAAAAATTTATGTTTGTAATTATAGAATACCACAATTCCCCAAATCTATAAAAGTATCAATATACATCATTCTTCGAATCAATATTTCTGCATAAAATTAAGATCTACCTTTGTGATCTTTACTTGGTCTTTATGTTAAATTCAATAGGAAAAAACATGAACTAAATTAGAGAATACCTTTATTTTCTTTTCACCGATCCATTCCATGAACATGTAGAGAAACCTATCCAGCAGTTGATTTGCATGCAATTCCTACTCATTCCCACATTTCTCATCTGTCCAAGCTTTGTACCAGGATTGATGGTCTTTGTGATTTTGTCCTTCAGTTTAACCCAGAGATATTAAGAAACTAAAGTTGTTTTAAGTTAACAACGAAGCTTGTGCTACTTGCATTTGATTAGTGATTAGCAAAGTGCCTGGCACATCCTAAACAGTAATTTAGAGACTAAATGCTAAAGTTGGAAAAAGGTTCTCTATTGTCCAAAATCATAATTATCTTCATTTAAGAGATCAGATCTAGACTGTGCAAGGGTCTGAGCTTTATAAACATGAAACATCTCTTCTCATTAGGCTAAAAGCCTCGGAGTCCTCTCTGAGGTATTTTTCTTACACTTCACATCCAGTCCTTCAACAAATTCTAAAGACGTCACTTTCAAAATATATGCAGTCCTTCCACTCTCTGATCCCAGCTACCACCAGTGGTGGTGGCGGTCTTTGCCGCATGCCTCAATTACCAGCTAGTCTCCTAAACCGTTTCTTCTCCAGGTCTCTGCCAGCACAGCAGCCTCAGAGGTCCCTTTTAAGCATACAAGAGGTCACATCACTCCTCTGCTCAGGGCTCTCCAAGGCTTCCCTCTCACCAGTTAAAGGGCCAAGACTACAGAATGTGAACAGGACCTATGGGGCGTGCAGGCCACTTTTCTCCATCTATCTCTGTAAATTCCCACCACTCTCCTCTCACGCTGTTCCAGCCACACTACACTCCTCGCTGTTTCAGAAACAGACCAGGCATGATCCCACCGTAGAGCTTTTGCACCCACTGTCCCATTTCCCTGGCTCTCCCTTACTTTGGATATGGTAATGCCTAGTTTTCTCATTTCCTCAAATCTTTTTTCAAATGTTGCCCTCTCAGGTAGGCTTTCCCTGTCACTCTCTCAAGTTTCTTGATCTTTAAATCCCCTTTTTGATGCATTGCTTTTGTCTCCATAATAGTTATTACTAGTGTGGGGACAAGGGGTGTAGAATATAACCTATTTCATTTATTGTTGCTTTCCACTACTAGAATGTAAACTCCAGGAGAGCAGACAATTTGGTCTCATTTGTTCACTGCTCATCCCCAGTTTCATAATTGTTGCTGGTAATTAGAACTTGCTCAATGTGTATTTTATGAGTGAATTTGTTCAAAGAATGCTATATACTATGCTACTGGAAAAAAAAAAAAAAAACTTCAATTCCTCTCAGGTAACTCTTCTTAGAATATTTGTCCTCCTTTGTGGAAGCAAAGTACTGTGGAGAGCAGGGAACGCATCAAGCAGCTACAACCGCTAATAACGAATTCATTTCCCCTAAAATGGCCAGAAAGCAAGCTTCCTTTGCCAGCCCAGGATCCTTCCACATAGCATTGGCATCAGGTCAAATAGGTAGCCTCTGCACTGTATTTATCTCTAGTTTGCACAAATCAACTCACAGCTTGACAGTACTCAACAGATGCATAACCTCATGGTCTCAGTACAATCTTTGCTTACCATAAAATACTATTTCATCCTTTCGTGACAGCATCTCTTCCTTGAAGACAGCACAAATCTTTTCCAAATTTTTTTCCAGCATGTGTGTGGCTAATTACTGTTTCCTTCATTTGCATGTTTTTTTTTTTTTTTCCATTATATTTAGCTAACTGGAGAAGGAAGACCTGTAACCACGGCAACCTGGGGAGGGGCCTGTGTGTTTCAGTCTTAGCTCTCCACTCTGCTCCATTTTCTTGAACTCTGAGTGTGTTCTTGGCTTATTTCTGTACATACAAGCTCTTCAGTCTGCTCTTTTTTTTTTTTTTAAAGATTTTATTTATTTGAGAGAGAGAGAATGAGAGAGAGAACACATGAGAGGGGATAGGGTCAGAGGACGAAGCAGACTCCCTGCCGAGCAGGGAGCCCGATGCGGGACTCGATCCAGGGACTCCAGGATCATGACCTGAGCCGAAGGCAGTCGCTTAACAAACTGAGCCACCCAGGCGCCCTGCTCTTTCTTAATATACCAGTTTCTCTTAATACTCTCCCTTCCCAATTTATTGATTTAATTAACATATTCTATTTCTATTTAGTAAACCTAATACACTTCTGTCCTTCAACACAATTTCTATTCTATTCAAATTATTTTTATTCAATAGTCTAAGGCTTAGTTTCCTGATCTATAAAGTCAATGTTTTAACAAAGATAATTTTTCAGATTCCTTCAATATCAGAAAGTCTATGATGTTTCTAAAACCCCAAAGATGCTAGTCAATCCACAGGAATCAAACACTTTAATTCTCCAATTTCATTTGAAGATATGGAGAAATCAGCGTTTCCCCTATATAGAAAATATCTGGTGAGTTATGCCATGCCTCCACTATATTGGACATGTTTTTCCTCCATATTTCATGGCCATCCTGACTGTACCCTATAGAGAAATCACAGGTATCAAACTGCTGACTAAATATTGTAGGATTCATGCTACTGTGGAAATGTTAATGAAGTAGACGTAGTTTTCCAAATCCAGAATAAAGACTTTGTTTTTAAGCCCTGGCTAGATACATTGATTAGTTGGGAATTCCTAATAGTTTGGGGAGAGGACAGTGAAGCCAAGTGAAGTTTGTTCCTTGTGGCCAACATTGGAGTAATAGGAGTGGGGATGCATTAGCAGGGACAGAGCTCATGGTAGTGCTTGTGTGGTAATGGAAGCGGGGTGATGGGGACAGTATTGCTGCTGGTGGTGATAGTTAATATTTATTATGAGTGTGTTATAGATCAGGCACTTAGCTAAGTGCACTAAGTGCAGAATATTGCTTACTACACAAAATAATCCTGTAATGTAGAAGTTACTAATATTCCCATTCTATAGAAAGGCATCCTGAAACGGAAAGTTTTAGTAACTTGTTCAAGAGACAGCTGATGAATGGCACTTCTTTGACTCAAAGTTAAATCAGCCTGACCCCAAAACCCAGGCTTATAACCACCACGATGCCACAGAACAGAAAAATCTACAATAGATTTTTTAGGAAACATTATGAAGAGTAGAAACAAGTGCTATTCTGCTAAATTATGACAACCCTTTTCGCTTTCCCCATTAAGAGAAGAAAAATTTCTTTCAGGTGATTATGGAGCTGTTGCTACTCAAATTCTTAACACAGGCTAAACACAACTTCCTCCCAAATCCTGTAGGTTTCTTAATTGAATCGCAGAGTACTTTATCAAACTACATTCCAGGTGAAAGCTTCTCACATTTTATAGTCTCATATTTTATATATATAAATGGTCTCACACACATATATCTATATAGATCTGTATATTATGCAGATCTATATATGATACACTTCATCAATGCTGTTTCTAGAATAGACGTTTGCTACTTTCTTTAGTGTAGCTCATGGAATCCTCTTTACTTGGAATGACCTTTCTGTTTACATAGCATTTTTTATTTTACATAGCATTTTGTATCTGCCTCTGCTCAACTACTAAAACACAAACAGCTAACAGTAACATAATGTGAGATCACTCATGTTAGGGTGCATTTGAGATAAGAAACCATGACTTTATGCACCCTTATAACCACAGGCTCTCCATAGGTACCCTATAGGTGGAACAGGTGCTCAGTAAATAAAAAACAAATATTTGAAAAAGATAATTTGGGTGCAAGCAGAAACACACACGCATCTTTCTCTACCTGAAAAGGAAATGATTCAGTTCAACTTTTAATAAAACTGGAATTTATAAAATGATTAAAAGAAGTATAAAGAGTATGATGTTCACAGGGAGTAGGTGAAAAGATGTTTGCTCAATTCTTTGAAAATATTACATTCTCAAGTGGCTTCATTTGAAGCAACATTAATTGGCAAAACTGAGTTATACCCTTTTATATGATCAATCAACCAATACTGGAAATATATGCTATGAAAATTTCTAAATTCTGTTCAACAAGCACATGCTTTACTCTATTTATAAATATGTTCAAAGAACACTTAGTATACGCCAGACCCTATTCTGGGTGTGGGGATTCTGCAATAAATAAAATAGGTAAAATTCTTGCTCTCATGAAGCCATAGTGCAAACCTAGTAGAATATAATTAATATTTTATAAAAAACCAATGGGATCCCCATGTTAAAGCAGTTGTGATGGTGGCTGCAGTGTGTGTGTGTGGTGTGTGTGTGTGTGTGTGTGTTTTAAGTATCAATGTTTCTTTTCCTTGTGCCATAAAAATAAAGCATGAAGAGCTGATATGTGCAACTCATTAACCAGATATATTCTCTGGGAACCTATTTACACATGAGAATATAATAAAGATGAAAAAAATCTTTCCTGTTAATTATATTATTCAAAGTTATTTATTAGAATGCCAGGAAAGACCAGAGGGTAACACAGAATAGACATTTACCAGCTCCCTTTCAACACTGCTAATGAAATTACAAATGGAAATATCTTTAGGAGTCCTGAGTATACACTGTAGAAACTTCAAACTGGTTGGAATAAATAGAAATCGCATAGAGAAAATAGATAGTATGCATACAGTCAGAAAGATACAGAATGGATACAGACTAGAGATGCTGCATTTTACATCCTGTATTTTTAATTCTCACCTTAATCAAAATATCCATATTTACTTTTTAAATGATTATCATGATCATTCCTCTATTCTTTACATGTGCTTTAGAAGTATTGCTTTTCCTGGCTGTGTAATACTCTACAATAGGAGGTTGCTAACATTTCTTAATCATTTCTCTGTTGTTGAACATATTAGCTGTTTTGAAATTTTTATTATAGATTAATAAGCCAATAAATATGAATAGTCAAAAATGATAGGACAATAGGTTCCCATTTTTCACCTATCAAAGTTTCTCTGAAAAGAATATATAATGCTACCGAAGGCTTAGTGGGAGTGAACACTTAAAATAGACTCATGGGGGCGCCTGGGTGGCTCAGTCGTTAAGCGTCTGCCTTCAGCTCAGGTCATGATCCCAGGGTCCTGGGATCGAGTCCCACATCGGGCTCCCTGCTTGGCGGGAAGACTGCTTCTCCCTCTCCCGCTCCCCCTGCTTGTGTTCCTGCTCTCGCTGTCTCTCTCTCTCTGTCAAATAAATAAAATCTTTAAAAAAAAAAAAAATAGACTTATGGAGTAGAGATTGAAAATAATTTGACTGGAAAGGAATTAGAAGCCAGGAATGTTAAGAACCATAAAAGCAACTGCAGAAGTTATCAAACTATTCAAAAGTGGCCCCCATGAGAGACATAATTTTCTATTTAAAAATGTTAGGATATATGAAAAAATATAATGCAAAACTTTACTACTTAAAAACATGAAATTATTTTATGCCCCAAAGCCTCCTAAAATATGAAAAAATAGTTATGAATGTCTAGGCATTGATTTCACAGCTGTGTGATTGAATGCCAGATAGACAGTCTACAAGAAAATGTTGCTTTCCTCCCTCAGAAGCTCTGTCATACCCAAGGTTTTGCTTTTCACCTCAACTCTGCCACTACATCACCCCAGGCAAGTCAATCCTATATTGTTAGTTGCAAACAGTTAAAGCCACTCTAACTAGTTTAAGTTGTAAAAGGATTTGTTAAAGTTTGTTAGGTAGCTTGCCAAATTATTGAGACAGACAAACAGGATTAAGCTTCAGCAGAGGTATAATGAGATTGTTGTTCCTCCCAAGCCCATTGCCTTTCCTGAGTCAGACACCTGACCACACAACCTTGCTGCAGCTCAAAGATGAAGGTCTCTCCACAGACACCAAAGTAAAATGAAAGCTCTATACCGTCTCCTTCCTCCTGTATCTCACTTCAGTTACGAGTCTCTCATAGTGTGCGCATCTGATTGGAAGGGCCTACTGGCAAGGAAGCTGGGTAATTTGAGTCCTGATTTATGCCAAAAGACAAGACCTATAATAATGGACATTTCCCTACTGGAAAAGACCAATATTCATAAGGCCTCAGCTTCCTGACCTACAAAATAAACACTATATACCCTACCGCACAGGGTTGTTAAAAATGTCAAGTGAAATAACTGATGTAAAAGTAATTTGACAAGGTTAATGCTATGCGAAATTGAAATTTTAGGTTACTATCCCAGACCAGATCTTTTCAGAAGGAAGGAAGGGATGGAATGAGGAGTAACAGTAAGTTTTAGACCATATATATCTTCCAAAAACTTTTAGTGATAGTGATTGCATAGTTTTGTTTAAAAAAATTTTTTCCAGATATCTGGAGACATTTGTAAGCTTAACTACTCAGTCACATTGTGACTTTGACAATCCTATTTTAATTCTCTGAGCTTTAACAATTTTGTATATAAAATGAAAATGTGTAATAATATATATTTAAGAGAAATTTTAGCTCTGTAATTATATAAGACCAGGTTACCCAGCTGGAATATATCTAAACTTTTCCCTTTTATCAATTTACTCAACAGGGCATGCCTTGAGATAATTCATCATACTCTCGTAGATGCAAGGATTCAGGCACCTATAAGCAATGTAGCCCACTTGGCTATAATTTGGGGGCTTGGGTCAACTGTATCTCATAATACCATCCTATTTTCTCTAAAAAGAACCACCACTGATAAAGATTACTAACTCATTGGTTCTCAAATTTTGAATTACTGAAATTTTGAAAAATATTTTCACCTGAGTCTATACAAAAGCAACTATAAAATGATTATTTTTACCTTAGACATTAGTGTGTAAAAGCACACCAGATGTAATAAATTTTGGGAAACACTGAAGCAACCTATCTGCTAATTGATGAAAAATATGAAGTCCTCGATCCTACAAGAATATTATAAATCCTTATCCCACTTAAGGATTGAAAATCCTCAAAATAAAGGTTAATTTAGAATGTCTGAATAACATCTTAATCCTCTGAATACATGTTGGAGTAAAAGATCAGGTTATTAGACCATGTAATCTCTCAGAATCTAAGCCTCCTGGATTGAAGTCCAGTGTGCTCTTCACCACGTCTGTCTCTTTTTCAGTTAATTGGGTATACCTGACAGTGAAACTTGCTTGTGCAAAGCTACTTATTTTCATATAAACTTCACATTTCAAAATTTTTATTACTTAACAGTACATTTGATTTTGAGTTATCAATCATTATCCCCTTACTGTGAACTCAATTTGGTGAAACATTTCTCCACAATCATCTATTATACATGTTCAAAAATATATTATGCCATTCAAATTTTTCAATTGCTTTCAGACAACTGTATAAATTACAATGATCATTGAAATAGGTAATCTAATGTCCTTATTCAGCATAAAGTATTATTTATCAAAGATAATTAGGCATAGCACTATTTCCAAGACAAAGTCTAATATGCATAGTAATGTGCCTCACAAAGTGTGTTCTCCAGAACATTAATTTTTAAAAATATTCTACAGAGGGAGGTTCCAGGCTGCAATATATCCAGCCAACAGCACATATTTTATTTTCTTTCTTGAGATTCAACATGAACAAAACTAAACACTCTGAGAAACTCTGCAGTAAGGAAACCCACTCTTCTACACAGAGTTTTCTAAACTTAGTTGATCACAGAACCTACTTTTCACACATAACCTACTCTACTCAATGATCCTGCCTGTCAAAGTCATGTTAGCATCTTCATTCCCTGTGCTATCACCTAGGGTCTATTCCTGAGAATAGATCTTCAGTGTTATGGTCTCGTTAACACTATCCAGGGAATGAATACATACATCACCTATGAACTTCACAGACTTGCTTCCTGTCACTATTCATCTCCACCAAATGCTCCAATGATGCACAAACATCAATTGTACTTGAAAGTACTTACATCTACACTCTACTGTAATCTCAGTAAGAGCAGACGTTATTTCTCTCTCATCATCAACCTATTCTCAGAACCTTCTTTTGTTTCTATAATGTATTTTGTAATGGCTATTTGCAGTATCCTCACAGAAAGGCGGCTTAGGGGTAGGAATTGGGTCTCTTTCATTTTTGTAATCCCACTAGCCTTTAACACAATATCTGAACATACCAGTTTCTTCACCCATATTATTTTTATATGTATTATTCTTCAAACATATTAAATGTATATACACTAAATTAGAAGTTAAAATTATTTAAATGGGAAAAACATTAAAAGATAGGCATAATACAGAATTATTATGCACTAAAAAGAAACATTGGTAAAATTCATCTCTTAAACTTGCTCAAGGTCCATTCCATTCTTTGACATCTTTGTCATGTTGCATTCCCTAGGGGACACTTTACCCTGTTGCCTCAACTCCACCCAAACCAAATATTCAATATCTCATGTTTTGACTGTTTTCTAGCCTCTACTAGGCCATTCTTATGCCCCAGTTATCATACAATGTCTGACTTATGGTGGTTCGACTTAGAATTTTTTGACTTCACAATGGTAGGAAAGCGATATGCATTCAGTAGAAACCATGCTTTAAATTCTGAATTTTGATCTTTTCCTGGGCTAGCAATACACGGTCTAATACTCCCTTGTGATGGTGGGCATGGGCAGCGAAGTGCAGTTCCCACTCAGCAAAACGATCACGAGGGTAAACAAATTGATCGACTTACAACTATTCTATACTCATCTAGTCATTCTGTTTTTCACTTTCAGTACAGTAGTCAATAAATTACATGAGATATTCAACACTTTATTATAAAATAGGATTTGTGTTAGATGACTTTGCCCAAATATAGGCTAATGTGAGTGTTCTGAGCATGTTTACGTTTCTCGAGGCTACTCTATGGTGTTCAGTAGGTTACATGTATTTGATGCATTTTTGACTCACGACATTCTCAAGTCATGATGAGTCTCCTGGAACATGACTCCACTGTAAATTTAAGAAGATCTGTACTAGTAAGATTTATACTGAAGTGTTAATGGAATATACTGTTACTCTGGCCAAACATGAGCAATTCAACATGAGGGTTTAATAACATGAAAAGTCAGGTTTGGGTATAAAATTTCAGATACTAAAGTTAATGTCCATAATTCAATTCCTAGATTTAAAGATATCATGTGAATTAATTCCTAGAACTTAACTATATATACGGGAACAAAGTCCTTGCTCTTAATAATTGTAAAATATGTTCAGAATAGTCTTCAAGATGTTCCTAATGATCACATCTTCCAATCTGCAACTATTACAGACATAATTCAGTGAAGCCCCACATCATCAGTAAAAGCCAAATGACCCAGACAAGGTAATTCTCCTCTACCATATCTAAAACAATAAATGCTATTCCAGGGCTCTAGCCAGTATTATTAGGAGCTTCTACTATATTAAAGGCAATGTACTAGATTACACAGGAGGTATGGGGATAACAATAACCCTTAACTTCAAAAAAAAAATAATACTACTGGGGCACCTGGGTGGCTCAGTCATTAAGTGTCTGCCTTCGGCTCAGGTCATGATCCCAGGGTCCTGGGATCGAGCCCCACATCGGGCTCCCTGCTCAGCAGGAAGCCTGCTTCTCCCTCTCCCACTCCCCCTGCTTGTGTTCCCTCTCTCGCTGTCTCTCTCTCTGCCAAATAAATAAATAAAATCTTAAAAAAAATAATAATAATACTGCCCAAGCAAGCAAAATACTGTTTTAGGTACAGTGTTCTTGCTCTACACAAATCAACATTGTATACTCTAAAGGTTTCCAAATTGAGAATTTATTCAAACCTTTCTAACATTATTTACATTTCCCTCCTCCTAAAATGACCCTGTATGCATTGCCCCACATCCTCAATGGTATATGATGTATACTGAAAATCAAATTTCTTTAATGGACATTTTTTAATGAAAATGTTTTTAGAAGTATTATTCTTTATCAGTTTTTAGAGATTAGTATAAAATACATATTCTTTTATCTCAGACTTTGCTGAGAGCATTGTATTAGGGATTAGTGTTTTTTTTTTTCCTTTTTCCTTAGCTTCTCTTGAATTTATTGAATTCTTTATAGTTCTTTATAGTTCATTTAAATTCTTGAGTTCCTTAAAGTTCATTTTGC
Organism: Mirounga leonina; assembly: GCF_011800145.1. NCBI lineage: Eukaryota > Metazoa > Chordata > Mammalia > Carnivora > Phocidae > Mirounga > Mirounga leonina. The sequence continues at coordinate 20,892,877 of NW_023270305.1, forward strand.
CCACTTTTCTATTAGTCCATAATGTATACATTTTGAAGAATTCAGTATTAACACTTGACGTATGAGGTTTAACATTACTTTTTATTTCCATAATCTTCAAAAACTATAAGGAACTAAGAATGATAAAACATTGATCATCAAAAGGTGCCACCCTCCATGTTATATTTATGGTATCTAAGTTTTACTTCATTTTACTCAATCCTGAAATTAATCATTTTTGTTTTTCTTAAAATCAGTGGTAATTTAGATTTTTTTTTAATTTTTTTTAAAAGATTTTATTTATTTATTTGAGACAGAGAGAATGAGAGAGAGAGAGCACATGAGAGGGGGGAGGCAGAAGCAGGCTCTCTGCCGAGCAGGGAGCCCGATGCGGGACTCGATCCCGGGACTCCAGGATCATGACCTGAGCTGAAGGCAGTCGCTTAACCAACTGAGCCACCCAGGCGCCCAGTGGTAATTTAGATTTATCCCACATAGATTTGTGATTTATTTTCTTGCCACTATTTTAGTTCACTTTATTTTGGATGATTATCCTTCTCTCTAAAGTGCATCCATTACGGTTTGTTTTTCTGAAAAGCTCTTCCCTTTGCTCTCACTTCTCAGTAATGATTTGGGGTATGAAGAATTTGGGGTTAGGAATGATTTTACTACTTTGTACTCTTTCAGTACTTTGTGGGTAAGAAGTCCATGTCATCTTAATTATTGTCATAATTTCTTTTTCTCTGGTCACTTTTAAGGTAATTCTTTGTCTTTGGTTTTCCAAACTTCCACTAAAAGTTTCCAGATGGGCACTGTGCCAGTGTGAATATGTACAAGTTTTCTTCAATTCTTTGTAATCATCTGCCATTATCTTTGTAACTAATGCCTCACTAGGCAATTTTTGTTACACTCTGCAACTCCTATTACTTGCATTTTGGAGCATCTCCTAGTCTCTACATCTCTTAATCTCACTTCCACAGTCCTGTGCTGCATTCTGGATCCTTTCCTGAGATCTGTTTTTCTATTAATTATCTCTTCAGCTGTGTATAATCCAATGTTTTCCTGTTATGCTTTAATTTCACTGAATTTTTTCATTTCTAGAAATTCATTTTAGTTTTAAAATTTTTGTTTCTTTTTTCATCCTGTGGTTCTTCCTATAGGTTATACTTTTTATCGCAAATTCTCTACCCACAGAAAATAAGCTTTGTGAGATCTGGTTTGCGCAGGTTTCTTCAGAGAGAAAGCTTACATTAGCTTCTAATTTTCATCCCAGTGTTTTCACCATACACTATCAGTCTTTTAGTTCTGATTTGGAGATTAATCCCTAGGGTACACTTGGATGCCACATGTAAGAGGCAAGGGTTTAGAGTTCCAATTTCTCAGAAGGCACTTCCTCCCCGCTCCCCGCCCCCCCCCATAAAAGCCTAACAAGATACAATCTTTCTTGCTATATTCATGGGCTGGGGAGTGAAGATTTTGTAGCCATTTACATGGACAGAGCAACTCTTCTACAGCTCCAATTTAATGAGAAGCTGTCATTCTAATTCTTTGATTAGACAGTGAGATATATTGAAGTATAGGAAATAACAATTTTCATTTATTTTATGGAGTTAATTGACCATTATATAAAGTTAATTCCTTGTAATATGAAAAACAGTTTCTAAACTACAGGGCACTATATTTATGTTAGTTATTTTGTTGAGCCTCATAAAACAAAACTTAAGAAAATATTAATGATGTCCGTTCTGCTCCATTAAAATACTTAAATGTTCAAATATTATGTGTATTTTTTAAGGGTGTATGGGATTTTATTTAACTCTTACATTTGGAAACTTAAATTATATTAAATATTTTAAATTTTAAAAATTTTATAAATTATAAACAAAAAAATTTTAAAATTTTAAAAATAAACAATTCATCTTCATTCTCTCAAGTCGAATGATCATGGCCCAAAAGAGACTATTTATAAGGCTATTGCAGATAGCCTGTCAGTTACTGATTTCATTAGGTTAGTAAAAGATGTTTCTAAGTCACTGGAATAAAAGAGCATGTGGAATATAGTCAATGAGACCGTAATAGCGTTGTACGGTGACAGACGGTAGCTACATTTATGGTGAGCATAGCATAACACAGAGAAGCTGAATCCCTATGCTGTACACCTGAAACTAATGTAACATTGTGTGCCAACTATACTGAAATAAAACTTTTAAAAAATATTGATATCCTGGGCACCTGGGTGGCTCAGATGGTTAAGCGTCTGCCTTCGGCTCAGGTCATGATCTCAGGGTCCTGGGATCGAGTCCCGCATCGGGCTCCCTGCTCAGTGGGGAGCCTGCTTCTCCCTCTGCCTTTCTCTCTCGCTCTCTCATGAATAAAAAAAAAAAAATCTTTAAAAAAAATATTGATATCCTATTCTTAGTGCTGATTTTATTATAGGAGCAGTATTAGATAAAAATTCCCAAAGAAACAATCAGTTCATTTTATAAAGTTGTCTATACAAAAAACAAACAAAACAAAAACTTGAGTAATAGGTAACTTAGTCTTATTGCCACCATAAAATGGAAGAAATATTTAAGAGTCCAATTGTTTTTTTCTAATATTCTTGATTCTAGTTTTTCTAATTTAATGTAATGATTATTCACTTAGTGAACTTTTATTTAGATGTATCTCCTCGTCTGCTCCACAAAAGTCATCATTTTTCAATGAAACATCAAGATTATTTCACAATAAGGAGTTAGGGAAGTATGATGTATGTTGACATCATGAAATGTGGTGTCAGAAACCTGAATTTAAGTTCTAATTTGCTAACTACTAGTTGTGACTGTGGGATAAATTACTGAAGCAACTTCATTTGCCTCATTTACAGTAGAGGAGATCTAATTATTACTGAGTACTTAAGAAGTGCTGGCTGTGTGACAAGTGCTTTCAATACATGGACTTAATTAAATGTCACAACATCACTATTGAGTTTTTTCCATATACTGGCAGAGTTAAGATGAGAAACTAAGTGATTTTATGTCAAAACCGCATGTTCACTGCTCAGTAACACAGTGACTACAAAAATAGTATCAATAATTCCAATATCTCAATAGTTTAACTTAGGTATAGAATCACTAATTTTCTAAGCTTTTATTTTCAATGTCAAAAGTAAATAATTAAAAACCACAGAGTTCTATTTTTGATAATATACATAGAATGTAAGGCTTAAGATCGTTATGAAAAATTCAATAGCATAAACTTATGCACAATGAGAACAGATCTTATGAAATTTTACAGGTTTTTTGAAGTCAGATTTACCAAGGTCTAATGTACATAAAGCAAAATTCACATGTTCTGTGTACAGATATATGGGCTATAAGAAATATATACATAGTTGACACTTGAACAACGTGGAGGTTAAGGGCACTAAACACCTGTGCAGTCAAAAATCCATGTATAACTTCTGAATCCTCAAAAACCTAACTAATAGCATACTGCTGACTAGAAGTCTTACTGATAACATAAACAGTTGATTAACATATTTTATATATTACATGAATTATATACTTTATTCTTACAATAAAGCTAAAGAAAATGTTAAGAAAATCAGAAGAGAAAAAATGCATTTAGAATACTCTACTTATCAAAAGAAATCCATGTATAAGTAGAGCTATGCAGTTCAAATCCAACTATATTCAAGGCCAACTATGTTTTTTTTTTAACCACTGTCATCAAGATGAGTAGTTCTATCCCCTCCCAGCCTTCTTTAACCCTTTCAGCAATTCCAGTGCTGTGCTGTATGAAGTGATGAGAATGGACATCCCTGCTTTGTTCCTGATCTTACAGAACACCTTTCCGTTTTCAATGTTGAATATGATGGTAACTATAGGCTTTTCATATATGGCTTGTATTCTACTGAGGTCAATTTATTCTATACCTAGTTTGAGGAGAATTTTTTAATTATGAGAGGGTTTTTCTGCATGTACTGATATGATCATGTGATTTTTATCCAAAACTGAGTCATGAATAAATAGAAAATCCAAACAGACCAATAATGAGTAAAGAGACTGAATCAGTAATTTAAAATATTCCAACAAAGAAAAGTCTGGGAGCAGACGTTTTCACTATTAAATTCTACCAAATATTTAAAGAATATCAATGTTTCTCAACTTTTCCAAAAAACTGAACAAGAGGTACCACTTCCAAACTCATTTTATGAGGCCAGCATTTCCCTGATATCAAAGTCAAAGACACTATAAGAGAAGAAAACTACAGGCTAATATCCATGCTGAATCTAGATGCAAAATTTCCCAACACTACAGACCAAATGGACCATACACAGACATATACAGAACATACAATCCAACAGAATATACATTCTTCTCAAACACATAGAACATTTTCTAGGGTAGATAATGTGTTAGGCCACAAAAAAAGGTATCAACAAATTCAAGAAGATAGAAATTATATGAGTTATCTTTTTCTGATCACAATGGTTTGAAGCTAGAAATCAATACCAGAAGGAAAGTTGGAAAATATGCAATTATGTAGACATTAAACAACATACTCCTGAGCAACAGATCAAATAAGATATCAACAGGGAAATAAATACCTTGAGACAAATGAAAATGGAAACACAACATACCAAAACTTATGAAATACAACAAAAGCAAATCCGAGAAGGAAACGATAAATGCATTGATCAAGAAAAAAGATCTTGGGTTAAATGGGTGATGGGTATTAAGGAGGGCACTTGTGATGAGCACTAGGTAACGTATGTAAGTGATGGATCACTTAATTCTTACACCTGAAACTAATACTGCACTGTATGTTAACTGGAATTTAAATAAAACTCAAAACCACACACACACACACACAAAAACAAACTTGAAACCACACACACACACACCAAAAAAAAAAAAAGAAAAGAAAAGAAAAATGATCTCAAACAATGTAACTTTACACCTCAAGGGATTAGGGGAAAAAAGAGAAGCATATTAAGCCCAACGGTGGCAGAAGGAAGGAAATAATAATAATTAGAGCAGAAATACATGAAATAGAAAACAGAAAAAAATAGTAAAGATTAACAAAAGTAAGAGTTGGGTTTTTGAAAAGATATAAATGACAAATCTTTAGGTAGACCAATCCCTAAAGATTTGGGACAGGATCCAAATGAATAAAATTATGAATGAAAGAGACATTACAACTCATACCACAGAAATGCAAAGGATCATAAGACTACCATGAAAAATTATATGGCAATAAATTGGATAACCTAAAACAATGAATAAATTCTTAGAAATGCACAACCCACCAAGAATGAATCAGGAAAAAATAGAAAATCCCCAAAACACCAATAACAAGTGAGGAGCTTGAATGGTAATCAAAAACTTCCCAAGTTAGGAAAGTCCCTGGCTGGATGACTTCACTGGTGAATTCTGCCAGACACTGAAAGAACTAGTGCCAGTCCTTCTCAAACTCTTCCAAAAATTTGAAAAAAAAAAAAAAAAAAGAGAACACTCCCAAATGTATTTTACAAGGCCAGCATTACCCTGATACCAAAGCCAGATAAGGACACTACAAGAAAACTGTAAGCAGAAATCCCTGATGAACATGCATGCAAAATTCTCCACAAAATTCTAGCAAACCAAATTCAGCACATAGAAAAGATCATACATCATGACCAAGTGGGATTTATCCCTAGGATGCAAAGACGGCTCATAGCACACACAAAAAATAATGTAATACACCATATTAATAATGGAAGATTTTAATTCTGTAGTCCAGTGCATCATTTTCTTTTGGTGTCCTAACCAAAATAATTTTGCCTAATTCAAGGTCATGAAGATTTTCGATTAAGGTTTTAAGAATTCATGTCTGGGTTTATGAGTTAATTTTAGTATATGATGCAATGTAGCATTGAGATTTATTTATTATTAATGGTCAAATTTTCCAGGACAAATTATTGAAAAAACTATCCTTTCTCCATTGTGTTGCCTTTGCATCTTTATTAAAAATCAGTTAACTGTATATATGGCTCTATTTTTGGGCTTTCCATTCTGATCCATTGATCTGTGTGTCCATCTTTTTGCCAGCTCCTATATTTGCTAACATATTAGTCTGTAGTTTACATTTCATGTGATCTCATTGTTTGGTTTTGTGTCAAGGTAATTCAAGCCTTATGTGTTAGAAACGGTCTTACTTCCATTTACTGGAAGTTTGTAATTTTTCTTTTTCTTTTTTTTTTTGATACTAATGTATTGAGTGGCTGAAGCTACTTCCACCATATTAGAAAATCAAAGTGGTGAGAACACTTAAGATGTACCCTCTTTGCAAGTTTCAAGTATACAACAGAGTACTGTTAACTATAGGCACATTGGAGTACATTATTTTCCTAGAACTTAATCATCTCGCAAATGGATACTTTGTACCCCTTGACTAACATCTTCCCATTTCCATCTTCCCCGCATGAGACATGTTAATTAGCTTGATTATAATTGGTGATGACTTCACAATGCGCACATATTAAAACACTAAGTTGTATACCTTAAATACAATACCATTTTTTTAATTGTCAATTACATATCAATAAAACTGGAAATTAAAAAAAAATCAAAGGGGAAGCTTTCATTGTAAAGTCAGGTGTTACTTCAAACACATGCTTAATGTACACAATTGCTTTGATTTAGAAAGCAGAGATTACTTAAATATGTCTGGATATAATTATTTCATAGCTTCTTGTTACTACACTAATACTTTCTCCAATTTTTCTTTGGAGAGAAAAGTAAATGCAGTAGTTAATGAAGAACTAGATGGAAGTAGCACCCAGCGATGCCCTTATACACTCATAAACTGGTGGTGGTGGTGGGTGCCTTCAGAAAATGTGGAAAGACAAAAGATAAAAAGACAGAGTTTTTCTCCCTTTAAAAAACAACAAACAAAAAGATTTATTTATTTGAGAGAGAGAGCAGGGTGAGGGGCAGAGGGAGAAGCAAACTCCCGGCTGAGCAGAGAGCCCAGTGCAGGGCTTGTTCAGGGACTCAGGGATCATGATCTGAGCCGAAGGCAGATGCTTAACCTACTGAGCCACCCAGGTGCCCCTGGAGTTTTTCTCCTTAGCCAAGAATGGAAACTTTTAGCAAAAGGTATTGTGTATACTCTTGAATTGAAATTATGGGGAAGTTCATTTTAATTTGGATAGCTTGGACATACCCCCTAAAATTCTTACCAGCATATTATTATTTCACTTAGGACTTTTCCTCAAACAATTAAGACAAATATCTCATTATCACTTGTAGCACACTTCTAGGCATACCTTCTCAATAAATATAACAGGAATCTTTTTGTTAACATTTATGAGTTTAATTAAAAGCACCAAGCATAGGACTTCCAGTCTAATAAGCATTGTATTTTAGCCTTTTTGCCACTCTCAGATTTAAAGTTATATTCACACAAGAGATTCCATCTCTTATAATAATCTTTTGGTGTAGGGAAAAGTAACACTTATATAATTTATAGGTAATAAAACATCTATATATAGAGAAATAATATTCTGGCCAGTATCAAATGATGAATAATTGATATTTTAAATATAAGAGTAATTCAACTTAATGCATTTTCTCAAGTCCAGGTAAAGTCTGAAATATCAGGCAATATATAAAGACACCAAGCGGAAAACTAGAAAACATCTATAATTACAAAAAATAACAGTTTAAAAGAATGATCTCCAAAGTGATGAGTGTGAACCCGGGAGAGTGGAAAGTACATTCCATTGGGATGTAATGATAAGAGTAGCTAGCATTTGTTTAGTAATTATCCTGGGCACTAGATATATATTTGCTAATGTAATTCTTACAATCATCCTAGAGTATAAGTGCCTCATTCCAGATGAGGAAATTGAAGCACAATGGATAAAAATCAAGAAAATAAAATTTCTATGAATATTTATCAACAAAACATTTAGTTTTAACAATATTCATTATTTGTATTGATAGAACATGTAATTTTTAAGTAATGAACATTTAAAATTTATAACTTTGTAAAATGTTTTCTGAAATATGTGATCGAAATTTTGGAGATTTCTGATGCATTGTTTAGGAAAATCTAGTTCCATTTACCCTGAGAGAAAGATACTTAATTTTCCTTACTTCTAAAATTGCCAGGAGTATTCTAATAAAAGACTAAGTAAGTTTAAAACATTCTCATGAATGCTATTTTCCCAAGGTTCAACGGTAACTTAAAAAGGCCGAATTAATTAGGAAGATATAAGATGCTGGAAACAGTTTTATGGGCTTCGGGTCACAAAACCAGTTCCAGGTTCAGTTTGGTTGTCTATTTTGCTGAGGTTATTGCTAAATTAGGATTCATTTATTACAGCTGCTCAAAGGAGATCGAAAAACGAAATTCCATAGTCAAAAGAAAGAGTTTGGGGGTGGGGCAACTATTTGCTCTTTACAAGAACTTCATGTTGTGCTATAGTCAAAGTAGGATTGCTTCCTACTCTTGGAGTAGTCCATCTCAAAACATGCTTTCCCCTTCTTTCCCCAACATATATTATTAGGGGTCCACTATGTGTCAGGTAATTTTTTTTCCAGTTCTGTGGAGATATAAATGATGGAATGTCTAACTATGTGAGGTGATAGATATTAACATTTTGTGGTAAACATTTTACCACATTTGATTTATATCAAATTATGTTATACACCTTAAACTTATTCAATGTTATAATGTCAATTCTATCTCAATTAAGGTTGACTATTCCCACTGTGGCTGGCTTACCGTAGTGGTTAGAATGCTTTGGGTATTTCCAAATTTCTTCTATCTGAGCAGGTTTCTCTATAATACATTAAGGATTTTTCCCCATCATTGATGAAATTCAAATATTCCTGAAGGAGGGCTAGATTTTGAAGAATGTCTCTTTTATTCAAGGGGAGTGGGAGATAGACGCTTCCAGTTACGGAATGAGTAAATCATGGGAATAAAAGGTACAGCATAGGGAATATTCAACAGTATTGTGATAGTGTATGGTGACAGATGGTAGCTACCCTTGTGATCATACCATAACGTACAGAGTTCTCAAATCATAGGTCATATATTTGAAACCTAACGTTGGGTGTCAACTACATTTCAATTTTTAAAAAAATCTTACTTTATTTTGCATGTGTAGCCCGTTCTTAAAATTTCAAAAACATTAACCTACTTATCATTATACCAGCCCTATGAGGCAGATATTAGTGAAGATATTAGCTTTGCTTTACAGTAGAAGAAACTGAGTATTTAAGACGTCCCAGGTCACAAATTAATAAGTAGTAGAGCTGAAATTAGATCCCAGACATTTGGTTTCAGACTGTGTTTATAGGAAAGACCACATAACTTATCTTCCAAACTGGGGCACTTTGAAGAACAAAGAAATCCTCTACCCAATAGTTAGGAAGGCATAATAGTTCTGAATTGGGACTGTGGATAAACAAGAATATATGGCCATCCTACCTAAGACCAGTAGAGCAGATAATATGAAAAAAGACATTTTCTCTCCCATTATATATCTGGTGGGAATGCCACAGATTTCAGATCCAAGTACAAAAGCAGTTCAATAGTTCTTGGTCCTTCTAAAAATTTAATGAAGTCCCTTACCAGAAAGTGAACATACACATATATGCATGCATGTGCATTTGCAAACATGCATGCATAAAATTTCTGTATTTCCAGGACTCTTCAAGTCCATTCACTGTTCCTCAGAGGGGCTGTTGACATGACACACAGATTTAGATAGACAAAATAATTCAGACTTAACAATCTTACCTATTCATCATTTGTTAACAATCCGACTGCTAAATTAGGTCTAAAAATATTTGGCTTGCAGTTTGCACAACTTATATTTTGGATTGAGCTTTTTCATGAAGAATTATAGTCAGTGAAAATATGTAATCGATTTTCTTTAAGATGTATATCATTTTGAGTCTGAAATGTGTATGGATAACAAGGAGATGAATTTAATAAAAGCCTCTACAATCATTACCCTAATAGTTGCTATTAAAAACCAATGCCTTTTATACCTCCAAAGTTACCTTCAATTTCCAGTGGTGAATTTTTTTTTTTGGATATTACAAGAGATCCACAGTATTACCAAAAATATTTATTTAGTTAGTTATGGAAAAATGACAGCCTACTAGACTAATTGATTTGGAATAGATCACTAACTTGAGATACATTCTCATATTTTACTGTCATATTTATTAGTTAATCTGTACAGCCACTTTTAAAGTAATGCAAGTAGTACTTAAGTTGGCTGATAGGATGTTTGGAGACCTAAATAGTGATGAAGAATTATTAATACGGAACTTGAAGATAAAGTTTCAAATTCAATAAAGAATGTCAATATCTATGTGGAAACTATGTGGAAAAGTGGATTAAGATCATTGGATCATATGCAGAATCAGAACTCAGTTAAAATTAGATAAGACTGACTTTCCATAATTCTACAAAACTGAAGGCAGTGGTCTTATTCAGGAGCACCAACTATTCTTTCTGCTCTAGATAATGATGTGGCTTCTCTGAGGCCAAGTTTGGCTTAAGAGGGTCATGGATACCCCTAAGCATTTGCTTTCCTTCCTTCCTTCCTTCTTTCCTTCCCTTTTTTTTTTTTTTTTAAGATTTTATTTATTTGAGGGGTACCTGGGTGGCTTAGTCAGTTAAGTGTCTGCCTTCAGCTCAGGTCATGATCCCAGGATCTTGGGATCAAGTCCCGCATCGGGCTCCCTGATCCACCGGGAGCCTGCTTCTTCCTATCCGCCCCCCCAATGAATAAATAAATAAAAATCTTTTAACAAAAAGATTTTATTTACTTGAGAGCGAGCGAGTGCAGGAGAGAGGAGAGCAGGGGGAGGGACAGAGGGAGAAGGAGTAGCAGACTCCCCACTGGGCAGGAAGCCCACAGGGAGCTCCATCCCAGGACCCGGAGATCATGACCTGAGCTGAAGACAGATGCTTAACCCCGTAACCAACAGAGCCACCCAGGCACCCACCCCTAAGCATTTTCTATTAAGGGTACAGATGCATAGGTTGTTGGTGACAATTCATCATTAACAGGAGTTAGGGAAATGTTTCAAAGGACAATGGCACAGCTAGGACGGTCTTGTGTTGGTATTTTCACAGGCAGCTGCCCCCCCCCCCACCCTTGCATCTCGATCCACTGAGAGGTGCTGCCTCTGTTCCAGATAGGTGTGGCTACTTCACTTCCAATAGAAATGTATATGTTTAGTCTTAAAGGGCACCTTAATTTTGTATAGCTGGTTGCTTATGGTCTCTTCTGGTCAAGCAAGGTATTACAACTGGAGAGTGCAATAGTTCCAAATATTGAAAAAATATCCATATTGCTTTAAAAATCTCAGTGGTCAAATTTTGAAATAGATAAATCCTTTCAAAGACTGTTTTCAGCATAAGAAAAAATGCTTTTAATTAACCTTAATGCTGTTAGAGTTCTTAAATATTTTATGTATGCTACACCTGTCCTTTGAAGCCTATGTTCCAGCGCATTTGAAGACTTTCATGAAAAAAAAAAAAAAGTGTATACACGAGATTAAATTTTAGCAATTCTAATTTAGGAGAATTGAACTGCTCGCTTTTGAGATAACAAGCTACTTCCACTATTACTAGAAATGTTTGAGAGCAATTATAATTCATATTTCCCTATTTATAGTATTATTCATCAGTAAAATAATGAAACTGCTTTAAAAATGTATTAGAACTTGAACATTTCCAAATGTACTGGTCCATTTCACACAGCTACCTTAGAACCATGCTATCATTGTACAAAAGTTTCAGAAGTGCTCTTGAAGACTGCTGCTTCCTTTTTAGGTCTGTAATAATAGCAGGTCTTTACCATCTAAGGATGAATTTAAATTTTAGAAATCATCAAAAATCATTTAGAGCTAATTATGCTCAATGAAAATTGTCATCAAGCAAAGCAAAATTGCAGTATTGTTTAGAGAAGAGTTTTAAAGATAGCACACCATGAACCAGAGCAGTTTAACGGTAAACATGACAATGAGACCTCCAACAGGACTAAAGGCTCAAAATAGGATGAAAACGAACAGATTTCAACTCCGGCTTCACTTCAGAATAAGTTGAGTAGTTTTTAAAATATATAGCTACTAAGACCGTTCGCGGTTTTTAAATTTAATCTTAAGTGTCAGCATATTTTTGAGAACTTTCATTATGAATAAAGTTGATTCAGCGTGGTTACCTTTGGGAAAAGTTTGTTTTTTGCTAGCTAATATCAATATTAGGTGTGAAACGGTTAAGAGTTAAATCTCTTAGCTGCACAGAGAGGTCGGAGCACAGCAGTCAATTACTACATGGTTCAAGTTCAGGTACAAAGAGGCTTCTGATGCCGCATTTCATCCTACTTGCTTTCCCACTTTCTAGAGGATGCCTAAACAAACATTAACATTTCATCACTTTAGTCCTTCATTTGTTGACCTGTTTAAGAAACAATGTATCTTTGGCGATGGGACATACCACTTTCATCTATTATTAGAGTACACAGTCATACACCCACACAACAAACACACACCTAAACAGGCTATGTGAATCAAGCATCTGAGAAGTGCTTTTGCTGGAAGAACATAGACGGAGAACAAATTAAAACAAGAATCCAAGAAGAAACTAATAAGAAATTTAACACCATCAAAGGAAGGAAAGCGTTATAGGAGGTTATGGACTTCCACAACAAATAGGCTTCAAAATTCTTTCCAATTTTAGACTGTATATATAACTAATTTTAAAAATATTTACTTAAGATTTTGAAATACAATCAACATTAGAGAAGGTTCAACAAATTCTCATATTCTTAAGAGGACAGTTCGGCGTACACATTTTACTTCTTTGTCAAATTTAGTCAGTTTCTTCTCCATGTACCCTTTTAAATATTTCATAGGTTTTCCTATTTTTTTATTTAAACTTCCCCTTGCAAAAGTGAAAATTTACTTTTACTTTAATATTTAATAGCTCTGTATTTTCACAAGGAAGGTGTTTTAAAAGTTATAGGCCTGATATATTTAGCCATTTAATTTATAAGAACATTATTAATCATCTATGTTTCTAATTATGATTTGTGACATCTCCTAAGTTTCTATCTTAGATGAAAATAAAAATATCCCCCTTTATTCCGTTCCTGCCATCCCTGGTCTCCTACACAGAGGAATTATCTTATGTCTACTTGGAATCACAAGAATAAAATATTTCAAGATCACTCCCACTTCTATCCATACCTGAAAATAGCTGGTATCAAACTTACCCTCACTATAAACAGTCCATTACCTAGGGAAAAAAAAATTATGTAGCAATTGTTCTCAGTCATAGGGCAATAGGTAGGAAAGACCGTAATAATATGCTTTGTATGTGTAGAACCTGTTTATTCTGATGTTATAAAGAAAAGCCTTCTTCCACTTCAATGTAATTTAGTGTCCTTTTCTTTCAAACTTTTGAATGTTAAGAACTTGTAAATGCATCTTTTCTTTGGACTATGTCCTCCTTTCCAGTTCCATCTTAATGGCCTGAAGAACATTGGTATCAATTGTCCATGGTTATCCTCAACTCTATGGACATGTAATAATGCTTTGATCTTTGTTTGCAAAAGAAAATGGCCTATTTACAAAGTTAGAACATTATGTCCAGAATCTTTAGTGATTACTTTACTACTCTTTCATATTTTAGTTTTCATACAGGATTTACTCTTTAACAATATTTTTATATAAAAATGAAAATGAATACCATGCCTGACATGCTCATGAAAAGTAAGCCCATACGCTATTTATCTCATTTTAACTTATTTTTCTCATTTAAATAGGAAAAAAATTGTTACCATTAAAAGCCATTTTTCACTATTTTCAGTTCCATTAAAAATTTAAAAAAATCCTATCAAAATGATGCATACAGGTTTCCCTTTGAGCTTTTAAGTGTCTATAATAAAGAACATTTCAAGGCAAAACAAAAATGTCAAAGAGTACTAGTTTTAGTAGACTAAAACTCCTAAATTTGCATGTTTTATATCACTATATATACACCTGAGGTCTGACATGCAATATATACACTCATCTTGAGCATTCTGGAATGTGGACTGATTGATCACCTAGTAGCTCTACATTTAAGACAGGAGAAACTTGTATATGCAAATACAGTTCATCTGAAGCACTGATGTAATGTTCTCAAGTTACCCAAAAAATGATTTGTAGTATATTTTTAGAATGAAGTTCATTTTATTTACTAATTCTTCAAAAATATTGATTATCTCTCAAATAACTGGACACTCCGATTAAGTACCTAACATTATTAATGCTTACAAGAGAATATTCCACAATTTTCAATACTCCTCTCATTGAAAGTATTATTTAGAGCTTCTACACTTACGTAGGGATATTATAATTTGTAACTAGTGATTATATATACATACACATGTACAAATATACACGTATGAACAAATGTTTTTGCTCTTTTTAGCTTAAACACCTTTATCTTCATATATGTATATATCATGTGTATGTATGTATATGTGCTTGTATGTACATAAAATATATACACAATGACACAGGACTTATTTTCAGTATGCCTTTAGAATTGAGTGCATTTTAGTAAAACATGCATTTCGTTAGAGCTTATATATATATAAATTAGTTTATATAAATATATAAATATATTTATATATATATTTATATATATATACATGCAATTCACTGGCAAGAAATATTTAACAAACCAGAAGAATAAGCTATAATATTTGATTTTTATAGAACTGTATATTTATAGAGTCTTTCTACACATTTTGTATCATTTAACCATGTCTTGATATTTCATAAGACAAAGTAGATATAATGTGCATTTCCAATTACTGATGCAGTTATTTCTGTGCTTTAGTATTCTTTTGGAAAGAGAAGTGGCACTCTGGGAAGCCACATGACATATGTTAGGTAACAAAGAGATCATTTAGTAATTTGAAGCATTTGTTTTTCACTCTGTGTCATCATCTATCCTATGATCCAAGAAACAATATAATAGATACAAAATTAGCGATCTTTTATACTCTCTCCTAAATTCCACATCCACTTCAAACATGAGGATCCTGATAACTTATAAACACATCTCACAGGAGTGCATCAACTGCACTATGATCACTCCTGAGGCATCGAAATTATAACAGGATTTGCCATGTCCCTATAATTGGCAGAGTAATCTTTCACTATTATCAATCCTAATCCAGTATTCTATAGGTAATTCTAATACAATGCTTAAGAGTACTATGAAATAACTAGTACCATCTGCATTCCTGAAAAATAGGACCAGCAACCCCTCATGATGGTTCTGAGATGCCTTGAGAATACAATGGAAGCTATTTATCTTCTCTTCAGAATTATATTACAAACAAAGTTGCATAGCATTTAAAGATGCCCCGAGGTTCCTACGATAATGGGAGCATCTTTATGACCACTGAGCTTTCAAGACATGTGGTGGAATTACCAGCTGAACTATATCCAGTCAAGTAATGCCTCAGAAAATGTTTCTCTCAGAAATTTTGATCTTATCTTAAGCTCAAATTAAACGGTATCTTTTGATGGCTTTCTCTCTCCTTTTCCCACCCACATTTGAACCTCAGGAGAAACCTGCCCCAGTAGCAGGCATTCACAAACCAATGTTTTAGGAGAATTAAAACTCACTACCTAAAATAGTGAAGATAAAATTGGAAGTAAAAAATAGAAAACTTTATTTTTTAAAATATCTGGGGAGAATTTAAAGTTTCACTTCTAGGGAAAACTTTTATTTGTGGGATAAGTATTTTTGTACTAAAATTCAAAGGCAGATTGCATTGGAGACCCCAGCAGAGAAAGGGAGATAGAAATTCCACTGGAGAGAGATTGGCAACTATTTACTTTGCTTGTATGTTTTAGGTTTCATGGAGGAATGCATAATACTGAAGAAAGGATAAAGCGTAGAATTTGAAGAATGCTAATGAAATAAAACTTCTTCTAAGTACCCCTAAATTAAGATACTGATTATCACCTTATTAAAATTCTCCAGAGAAACAGAACAGTACGTATGTGTGTGTGTATGTATATATGAAGAGAGATTACACAAAATTGGCTTACATGATTTCAAGATCTGCAGTGGGCAGGCTGGGCATCCAAAGGAGCTGATTGGGGAGTTCCAGTCTTTAGACTGGCAGGCTTGAAATCTAGGCAGAGACCACGTTTCAACTTGAGACTGAAGGCAGGAAAAAAAATCCATGTACGTTAATCTCATCCAGAAACACCTTCACAGACACACCCAGAATAATGTTTAACCAAGTATCTGGGCACCCCATGGTCTGTACAAGCTGACACATGAAATTAACCTTTATACTCTCTGTAACTTAAAGTCTTCCTGTGCATTCCTTTGTGATGTTTCTCTGCCTAATCCTGAGAGAAAAATCAACGGTCAGATTTTTAAAGATAATATTGCCTGTTCCCTAATGTTACTAAATATATTCTGTAAGTTTATTTTTCCCAGTATTTGTATGTTTTATACATATTGATTCTTGAAACTATAGTCAATTTTCATTGCTGTGGAGTATTCTAACGTACCACCTTTTACTAAGAATTCTGCTGTTGCTACACATTTGAAAAATTTTCAGCTTGGAACACTTAAGAATAAATCTGCTATCACCATCCTTGTACCTTCTGATGTCCATGCAATTATAAGGTATTTAACTTATAATCTTAATTATAAGATCCACTTAGTGGATCATAGGTTATATGAAACTTCAACTTGTATACAGGATGTCTCTGTAAGTCATTTTCTGGAATA
Organism: Mirounga leonina; assembly: GCF_011800145.1. Taxonomy (NCBI): domain Eukaryota; kingdom Metazoa; phylum Chordata; class Mammalia; order Carnivora; family Phocidae; genus Mirounga; species Mirounga leonina. The sequence continues at coordinate 20,909,671 of NW_023270305.1, forward strand.
TTTTGTTAAAATGATCCACTTGTCCAGCATTGTACAAGACTGCCCTGTTTTAATCACAGTATCTATAGTAAATATTAATAGCTGAAAGTATGACTATTTCAGTTGTGTCCTTCCCCTCAAAGATCATTTTGGCTATTCTTGATCCTTTAAATGTTCATATACATTTTAGAAGAACTTTAAAAATCTTGTTGGGATTTTGATTGAGGGTTCATTGAATCCACAGGTGCATTTGGATACAATTGATATTTATAGCACTAATGCATCCAAACCATAAAAACAATCCATCTATCCATTTTTTAATATTTATCAAAAATTTTTATGCAGATTTTCTTCTTAGGTTTGTTTCTTGATACATTATTTTGGTGATTATATATATTTATTTATTTTTAAATATTTTATTTATTTATTTGCCAGAGAGAGGGAGCACAGCAGGGGGAGCTGCAGAGGAAGAGGGAGAAGCAGGCTCCCCGAGGAGCAGGGAGCCCGATGCAGGGCTTGATCCCACAACCCCAGGATCATGACCTGAGCCGAACGCAGACGCTTAACCCACTGATCCACCCAGGTGCACCTACAGTCAGTTTTGAAACAAACACCACACATGTATATTACATTCTCTTTTCTCAGCACGTGCCTTTTGATTCACCAGCCAGGTGTCCCCATTTAGGATCAAGGGATCTACAAAGAACATTCAGTGGTAGGTAAAATTTGGAGAAAAGAGTTCTTGGTGCCAAAGTTTCAGGAGCACTACAATGGCATATAATATCTAATTTTACTTCTACTGAGGATAGTTGGTGTTATGTCAAAGTAGCAACATTCTCCCTGGGTCAACTCTGGTATTATTTTTCTTTTTAAATATTTGCCTGCATAGCCATAAACTCAGTTCTCCAGGACTCAAAAGAGCATCTTGAGCTACTTGATACAATTTTATTAAATTTTTCATTTCCTTATGTCAGAGTTGGTTTCTGTGATTTGTAACTAAGCATCCCGAATGATATAACTTAGCACCTCCAGACACCTCACACTCCCTGCACCCTGATCCACACACTTTCACTCCTCTTCCCCCTCTGACCCTTCTTCTTGTCTGAATCCATGCCCTCCTAGGACTTTGCTCTTGCCAATATCCTCTTTGTTATAATCCTTAATTCCATCTACCTATTGCATTAGAATTGGCCCATCAGATCAAAAACAGGTTTTTGTTTTTAAGATTTTTTATTAGAGAGGGAGAGCGCATGCGCAAGAGAGCATGAGCGGGCTAAGAGGCAGAGGGAGAAGCAGACTCCCCACTGAGCAGGGAGTCTGATGCAGGGCTCAGTCTGGGATTCCAGGATCATGACCTGAGCCGAAGGCAGATGCTTTACCAACTAAGCCACCCAGGCACTTAAAAAAAAAAAAGACACGTTCTGCATGGAGCACTGGGTATTATACGCAAACAATGAATCATGGAACACTACATCAAAAACTAATGATGTAATGTATGGTGATTAACATAACATAATAATAATAATAAAAAAAAACCTGAACCAGAGGATCCAATCAAGCTACACTCAGATTCCTGACCCACAGAAACTGAGATAATAAATGTTGTTTTAAGGCACTAAAAAAAAAGAAAGAAAGAAAGAAAAGAAATCTTATGCCATCATATCCCTACCCGGTTACTTTTCTATTATTCTGCTTACCCTCATAACAAAGCACTTCAAGAAATATTCTCGACTTGGGGTATTTATTTATTCATCTCCCAGTTGTTCTTCAGCCAATTTCAATCAAGCTTTCATACCAGCAATTTTAATGAGACCTCTCTTCAAGGTCACCAATCATTACCCTGTGCCGTAGGCAAAGAAAAAAATCCCCCGATTTCTTCTTAGGGAATATTATCAGTAACCACTCCCTTCTTGAAAAAACTTTTCGTGGTTTTGGCAATAAATTTTCCTAGGTCAGTGGTCATTTTTTCTAATCTTTTCTTGTTACTTCTCTATCATACTTCTAATTCTTGTAGTTTCTTTGCCTGGCACAGGCTTCCCCTCTATTTCTACATGGCTACTTTTTTCCTTTTTTTATTTCTAATACTATGGGTTACCCATCCAATAGTACTTTCTATAATATTGTCCAATTTTTTTTTCTTCACATAATTTTAACAGTAATGAGATATATTTTTAATCTTTTAAACCTGTACTTAGGTGCATTCATTATCTCCGATTTCTACAAGTTAACGTCTTAGAGTTTTATCATTAGTATTTTCAGAGACTGAAACTTGTGGCACACAAAAGCCAGATTATATATATCAATATTAACAAAGCAAATTCTGTGCCAGTTATTTGTAATTAATTCATCCTAACACCCATTTGACAACATGTAAAGTCAAAAATAACACTGAAGGGGCGCCGGCTCAGTTGTTAAGCGTCTGCCTTCGACTCAGGTCATGATCCCAGGTTCCTGGGATCGAGTCTCACATTGGGCTCCCTGTTCAGCAGGGAATCGGCTTTTCCCTCTCCCTCTCCCCCTGCTTGTGTTCCCTCTCTCTCTCTCTGACAAATAAATAAAATCTTAAAAAAATAACACTGAAAACTCAGCTATCATCTTTTCAGTAGAACTGAATATTTCATAAAACCAGTTTTACTCCCAAACAAGTAATAATAGTTAAATATATATATTCCTCTAAACATTCAGTTTGCACGATCAAACAATTTCAAAAATGTTGCGTACCACACACTCCTCTTAGAAAGTCCCTATTCAAATTATTAAAATATCTGCAGATACAGGAATTGGAAAAAAACCTTATTTATTTTCTCTTAGATTGTATCAACACTTCATATTCTAGTTTAACTCATTTCTGGCTTTGGGCCACATTTCTTTGTATTTCTTTTAGTGGTTTTAGGGATTACAAAACATATACGTCACTTTTCACAGACTACTTGAAGTTAATTTTATACCACATCAAGTAAAGAAGCCTTAGAACCACGTATCTCTCTTTCCCTCACTTAGGTTGTAATTTTCACATGTAATCTATATCTGTAATCATTAAAGTTCCACTACAAGCTTTATATATCATGCTTTCAACAGGCATACACATTTTCTCGAAGTTAAAAAGAGAAAATACTAAACTTACCCAGGTATTTACTACTTTTCTTGTTTTTCCTTTATTCCTAAAGTTCCAATTTCCCTCTGGTACTATTTCATTTCAGCCTGAAGAACTTGCTTTAGCATTTCTTTTAGAGCATGTTTACTATCAAAAAAATTACCATAGTTTTCCTTCATTTAGAATGACTTCATTTTATCTCATTTGGGAAGAACATTTTCACTGGCTATAGAATTGTAGGCTGACAGTTCTTTTTTTACAGCACTTTTTAGATGCTCCCCTCTTCTTCCCTCTCTGGTTGTCGGTTTGCAAACTGGCCCCTGTGCCTAGAAGGCACAGAAACTGAAGGAAGAGGCAAACCATTCCAGATTGGTAGGTGGCAGGTCTAACCAGCAAGGGAACTCACACAAACAACACTTGTCTCGAGCCCCCTCAGGACAAGTAGATCTCTACAGGCAATCACCGGACTCTTAACGTTTATATAGAGGCCTTAAGGAGGTTTAGTCACGTAAACCTCCAGGCGATCTCAATATCATATTGTTCTCTCAAGTCTTTGGCCTTGCAAATGGCTCCAGGTGTGGGAATGATGGGCCACACCTTTATTCCCAGGAGAGGTGAGGAGTGCAGAGACTCCAACTGCCCCTTCTAGCTCAAAGGTCAACCAGCGGTCATGTCCTCTCAATGACCTCTTCCAACAATGGTTACTGACAAGAAATCCAAGGTTATTTAACTTTTTGGTTTTTTGTATGTATTGTGCTGTTTTTCTCTGGCTTTTCTTTACTTTGGTTTTCAGTCCTCTGATAATATTGTCTGGTCGTGATTTTGTTGAGTTTTTCCCTTGTGGAGCTTGTTGAGTTCCTTAAAAATTTTGCCTTTTTTAGAATGTCATATAATTGAAATCATTTGATATGTAGACTTTCCGACTGGCTTCTTTCACTGAGTAATATGCATTTAAGTTTCCTCCATGTCTTTTCATGGCATGGAGGCTCATTTCTTTTTAGCTCTGAATAATAGTCTATTGTCTGAATATACCAGTTTGTTTATCCATTCACTTACTGACAAACATCTTGGTTGCTTCCAAGTTTGGGTAATAATGAATAAAGCTGCTCTAAACATCCATGTGCAGGATTTTGTGTGGACGTAAGTTATTGGCTCCTTTGGGACATACCAAGGAACACAATTGCTGGAATGTATGGTAAGAGCATGTTTAGTTTTGCAAGAAACCACCAATCTGTCTTCCAAAGTGAATGTACCCACTTTCATTCCCACCAGCAATGAAGAGTTATTGTTGCTCCACATTCTCAACAGTATTGGATGTTGTCAGTGTTCGATAAATCCATTCACTTTGCTCTGTAATAACCATTTTGACAATCATCTCATAGTAGGTAAACTACAATTAGATGACTTGCCTCAATTCTTATCCATTAGAGACAGGTTGGGCTGAAAATGCCCAATTTTTTGTTTTATTTGATGACTATTCAAAGGAAACAATCTTTATAGAATGCTTCTTTCAAAAATCAAGGGCATATATTATAACAGCTAGTCCTGTGTAAAAAACACAATGAGAGGTAATGAGGAGGTATGAGTGATATAAAATGTCCCCATTGTCAAAAAAAGCTAAAAGTTTCTCCACAATCCTGCCATAGGTCTTAAAGATTTATCTATCTATTCATTCATTTATTCCATGTATTCATTTTTAAAATACAACCATTTTTCATGTTACATTTTCATATCACCTGCAGAAGTAGAAGGAAGCTTATGGTTGTTATTAACCAGCTTTTGGGTTAGCAGATAGGAGGGCCATAAAAAGGAAAATGGAAAGAAGCAACAAATGCATTGACTGCAATAAGAGATAAGGGAGAAAAGCTGAAAGCCAGTGATACTGATGCAGAAGAGATCTGCCTGGCTCTACGGCTTAAGTTGGGGCTGGCCAGGTTGGGAGGTAGCCTCTGGGAGGTAGAAATGACCTATACAGTCTGGAGACAATTACCTTTCCGGAAGTCAGTGGAAAGGAAGTTTTTTTTTCCAGAGTTTTTTTTCTTGGTTCCATTAAATGTGAAACAGAGAAACTACTACCACTTACTCAGGATTGTTCTGAAGATTAAACGGGTGTATAAAGTGGTAAAAGAGTGATGAACATATAATAAATTCTCAATAAACAGCATTTAGAATAGTAGTTCTTAAATTCTTTTGTCTAAACACTTAGTTTCACAGAAATATGAATGGTAATGCATGTCTTAGGTATATATTGAACATTTTTTGAAACAGGACTTGCAAATGTCAACATGACGCTTATAGACACCAAAGCCTTCAGATTTGGACTCCTTAGGACTAGGCTGGGGTACTATTTTAATTAAGATCAGGCTCGGAGGGGAGACGAACCGTGAGAGACTATGGACTCTGAAAAAACTGAGGGTTCTAGAGGGGAGGGGGGTGGGGGGATGGGTTAGCCTGGTGATGGGTATTAAAGAGGGCACGTTCTGCATGGAGCACTGGGTGTTATGCACAAACAATGAATCATGGAACACTACATCAAAAACTAATGATGTAATGTATGGTGATTAATATAACAAAATAAAAAAAAAGATCATATATATTAAAATAATATAGGCAAATAGTTACCACCTATTACATGGCCTGGATATTCAAATCAGTATGTACTTATATTTGGTTTTGTCTCCGTGATATGGACACAGGTCACAAATGGCAAATTGCACACTAGTTCTATAATTATTGTTCCACAAAGTATTGGTCCAGAGAGCATTGTTGTTTTTTCCTTCCTTTCTTTCTTTTAAATAAAATCTAATTAGATTTTAATACTTACAACTGGGGAACTTTGTGCAAATTTATTTCCATATCTTGAAAAATCTGGGACTGCATCCTTAGATGACTCCAGTCAATGGGCTGTGTCAGTGGCCTGCTTGAGATGGAGCCTGCAATCTCTGAATCTCTAATTAATTACAATCCTTCTACTCTCCCTTGTTTCCACTACACTGAACAAGCGTGTCAGTTTCCTTTATTCATCCAGTTTTCACTCTCTTATTTTATCCACACATGACTCTTATAAAATATACACATATCTACACACATGACACACACTCACACACTAACGCCAAGGTTTTCAATTGTGAAGTCATAACCCTAAGGAAAAAGAAATAAACTTAGTCTCCATTTACATTTCCTTGCCTCCTACTTGATTTAGACAGAATATTACTATAAACATCTAAGCCTAATATTGATTAATAGGCCATTGCTTCTCAAAGTTTAATGTGCATGTGAATCTCCTAAGGATATCATTAAAATGCAAATTATCATTCCATAAGGCTGGAGAAGGCATGAGACTCTACATTTCCAATCAATTCCCAAATAAAGTTGATACTGGGGTCTGAAGAGCATACTTTGTGTGGCAAGGGGCCTGCAGGGTCTTCCTCCAACAGTAGTGTGTTGTTCGAAATAAACCAGTTGAGAAAGCTCTCTATTCTATGAGAGATTTTATGAAGATGTAAGTATAAGGCAATTTTCTTTTTTTTCTGAAGGAAATCCTTTCTTAATTATTTGAACAAATACAGTTATTTCTAGCAGATCCTGACGGATGCACATTGATTGACAGCTACATAGATCTAGAAAATACAAATATTTGTATACATTTTAGAACGAATCATGAAGGACCTAGAATTTGGTATGTCAATTCATGATTCTCCAGTTAGTACATCTGTTGCAACTAAGATTTTAGCTCTGGATACTGGCTAAAGTAGAAGATAAGCAAGGAAGCTCCATCTAACAAGTCAGTGGATTCTGAAATTCATCTTTTTTGCCTTTAGTCACTAGGTCTAATTTCCAAATCACACTGTTCCTGGATAAGGCCCAACCATGAACATACAGAGTAGTCTTCAGCCTTTGTTGTAACCACTCGTATGTGAGCCTGGTCTATGTCTGTCTTTGTTTATTTACTTCATCACCTATTCTTTCAAATATTTGACAGGGACTACTGTGTTCCAGGTACTGAGGATATAAAGCAGAGTAAGACATAATATTTATCCCCTAACGTCTCCCAGCCTGGTTAACAGGCCCAAGTTGAGCTCTGCTAGCCACCTGCCTGGAGATGGTAACTTTGCCTGGGCCCCACCAGTCCCTTTCCCCAGAGACTATTCTCTTGTATTTCAACACCCGGGGGTTCCATTCCACATACTGTGGACCACCTTGAACATTAAAACTCTTATTTTGAATATTTTCAACACCTAATAGAGACTTCTATTGCCATTTACTATCCCCAGATAATGTCTTTCGTGACAGAAATCCTCACCCAATCAGATACACATTTTAATATCACATGTGTTTGGAATCTCTATTTTAGGCCAGTGGCACCCTCTTAAGGTGTAAGCTTCAGAGTCCCATTAGGCATGGCCTTAACTATTCCTGACTCCCTCTTCATCTCTATCTCTGTCACAACTAAGCCATGTAATAACTGAAGGACAAGGTGGGAGTGAAAACTGACCCTTTTTAAAGTTCTCCCATCTTGGATGTTTTGTCATATTGCAAAGACAGTGTAACAGTTCCCTCCTTGTTTTTATCTTCCGGTTTTTTCTCTCCTGATAAAGGAGAAAATCCTACTTCATCCACTGTACTTAGAATCCTGAAATTAACCACAGTATGCTAATAGTCATGACTATACGTAGATTACAAAATCTGCATGTATATGAAACAAGAGGAGAACAGGGGAAGGGACAGGGTGTAGATTTTTGATCCTAATTTGGTGAAACTCTTCTCACTTGAGCCCTTTGAATACCCTTATACATGCACCATTTTCTCTCTCATGGTCACATAATGTTTTATATTATATAAAAGTTACATGAATATATTTTATCCCTGGGTGCATTTCAATACCTTTAGTCAAGTGTTACCGGGTAAAATAGAAGCACTTTGAAGGACTGGGATAGGCTGAATTTGGTGCTTATTTACCAGAGTGAGAGGGACTTTCCCAAAGCACACACACAAGTGTTCAGACATCAAATGAAAGATTTTAGGGTAGGTAAGAAGGATAATATTTGAGCTACTTATAAAGCAGGACTTGCACACATTTGCTCTTGGGTTTTGAAGAAGAAACGAATTTTTTCTTATATATATTGTATGTAAGAAGCGAATTCTTATATACAATATATATTTCTTTACAGAGCACTTACTGTTCCCCGAGTTAAAAATAAGGAATTGGAAGAATGAAAATTAGTCTTCATCATTTTCTTTCTTTGTTTTTTACTCTATCAGCCTTTATATTATTTTCTAATATTGTTCTGGGTTTCCTAGCCAATAACCAAGATTTTGAAGAAAATAGGTCATTTTAATGTCAGTTAGTTCCTTACCAAAACTTTATTACATTTTTTTCTTCCTTGTCTCCTTTCTTGAGCAAACCTGACATGAAGCATTTCCACAAGAGCCTGTTCCTAGAGAAATTAAGGTCAGTGAAAGGCCAAATCAAATGGTAGCAGATTTAGAAGAAAGGATGAATGGTGCATTTCTCAACTATACCAGGGAAAGCAAGTTGCATTAACTTTCTGGGGTTTTCCGCTTTTTGTTTTTTGTTTTTGTTTTACTTTTAAAGAATATTAGAAAGATACAGTGTTTACATTAATAGTCTGTAAAATAATCTTTAATTCAATATTCCGATTTATTTTAATAACACAGGTATTTAGATTTAAATTGGTAGTTTTATTTTTTCTGTTCTGAGAAACATAAATGACAGACAGGGAATCTGAAAGAACCAGGTATGAGTAACTGAATGATTAACTTACTGTGAGATAGAATTCAAATAGAAATAGATTATGAAGAAAAGTGATGATACATAAATAAATAACCTCATTATCCCCTAAGCATGGCCTCCTCCACCAAGGACATCATCATTTTATTGTCACTCACATGTGAAATCTAAAGTCTCCCCTGACTGACCTAACTTCTCTATAGTCTACTGGTCCATTCATGCAGCCCCAGAACTTCTGCATCATAAATGTTCTTCCATGCTCAATTTCATTCAGTATTCTCAAACATGTATAGCAGAGGTGTACCATTTTTACACTACATAAATAACACTTCAGTACTTGATTTAAATGCAGATGTCAGACACTGTAGATATCTTTTTGAGAAGGATTGGTATCAGGGTCAAGATTGTGTTTTAAGTGGTACTCCCAAGTGATTCTAAAGCAGGCGGCCCAAAATTTACACTGAGACAAGTATTTTTCTACATGATAAAGTTTAAGCACAGCCTTCCCCAACTCAAGTTACAAAGGACCTCTCCAACCATACTTCTTAACCTCACCAAGAAAGTTCTTTACTTTGGCAAAGTTATTCTCTTCATTCTCCCCCCAGACACATCTTTTGATTCTAAAAATCTTTGTTGTGTTTAGCTAAGTTTGGAATGCCCTGTCCTCAACTATTTGTCTGCCAAACGCCTAATTACCTTGATAGGTACAGATCAATCCCTGCATCCCCCATAGGGACTTGTATTGACATCAGACCCTATTCAGATTTGCTCCTTTTATATGTTATATATATATAATTACATATTATATATGTAAATTATTATATAATATACATATAAACATATATTTATATATATACATGTTTTACATCAGCAGTTGTCATAATGGTATGTGCAGCAGGAAAGATTTTATGGATTCATTACTTGTGTTTAAGACTTGTATTGGTTCCTTTCCTTATTTTTTAAGATTTTATTTATTTATTTGAGAGAGAGAGACAGAAATAGCAACAGAGATAGCGAGAGAAAGCACAAGTTAGAAGGAGAGGGAGAAGCAGGCTTCCCACCATGCAGAGAGCCCAGCGTGGGGCTCGATCCCAGGACCCTGGGACCATGACCTGGGCCAAGGCAGACGCCCAACCAGCTGAGCCAGCCAGGCACCCCTGCATTGGTTCCTTTCCAATTTCCTTTTTCATAATTGTCTCCTTCACTTTAGGAAGAGAAGTATGACTCTTACTCATCAAGAATCTTCCTATAGTTCACTGAGGGACAAAAAAACAAGATTAAGTATTGTTTTCTAAGAAGCCTCCTTTAATGAAGGCAGCATCCCTCTAAGAAGGCTTCAGGGTTCTCCCTGGCTCAAGCATCTGTCTATTTAAGTTGAGGCATGGCACATGAAGTGGAATATATAAAATGCAGTTAGGATGTTTTAAAAACAAATTCAAGTATACAGTATTATAGTGTGGGGTAGTGGGGGCATCTCCCAGCAATTGTAGAAGAATGGCACATCTATGAAAGACAGCCTCAAAGTTACTATAAGCAAATCCCTCCTTTTCTTTTTTATATATGGAAACATTTTATTAAAGGTCTTCCTTCTTTTTTTTTCTTTTTTGTTAACATCTAAAAAATAAATTAAGTTGTATTCCTGAAAGCAGAATATATGACCAAGTCATTTAGAAAAACATCTAAAATACTTTCACAATTTTATGAAATATTTTCAAATGCCTATTTCAGCTCATTTTAACTCCACAGACAAGGTACCTCTAAAAAAAAGAGTAGTGGATATAATTCTAAGATATTTCATTTCAGTAAAGTCTATATATATATATATATATATATATATATATATATACACCCCAGGAATAAAGAAAATAATTATCTTTAGTGTCTTTAATTAACTTTAATCAAATTCCTTGATTTAAGGAAAAATTCAAATGTGTTTTCAGATAAACTACCATTTAGTTATTTATTGAAAAATGTCATATGATTTTTGTCAAATACTTGACAACATTGTCATATCAAATGGCTTGCCATTTTTATTTACTTGTTTATGTACATTGGCTTTCCAGCACTTCAACTAAGTCAAGAAGAGAAAGTCAATTATCATATGGTTTCACTTATATAAGGAATAGCATGGAGGACATTAGGAGAAGGAAGGAAAAAATGAAGGGGGGGTGGAGATCAGAGGGGAAGAGGAACCGTGAGAGACTATGGACTCCAAGAAACAAACTGAGGGTTTTAGAGGGGAGGGGGATGGGGAGATGGGTTAGCCCGGGGATGGCTATTAAGGAGCTCACGTATTGAATGGAGCACTGGGTGTTATATGCAAACAATGAATCATGGAACTCTATATCAAAAACTAATGATGTATTATTGTATGGTGACTAACATAACATAATAAAATTAAATTAAATTACAAAAAGAAAGAAATATACATGATGCTGAACTGTTCTCCTTCTAGCAGTAAATCATATTCTTATATTGATATAAAAATACTATAAAAATATTTTAAATCTCAAAGAGAAGCATTTTCAATATTTTTTGTGTTGAATAATTAACAAATTTTCTAATAGAGTTTTGTTTTTGATCAGTTCTATTTTAAAAGCAATTGCAACAATAACATAACCTAAATTATTTGTTTGACTTAGAACCTCATAGTCATAGCAAATAAAAAGTTAAAAGTTATTTATAAATACATAAATATAAAAGTTTAAACCATTTATGCTTGCAAAAAATCAGGTAATTAAAAAATGTGTAAGGGAAATGCATCATTAGCAAAAGTCTTTTTTTTTTTCAGAATATTGAGCAAACACATTAAAACCACTACTTTATATTTTTCTTTTAACACTGAATCATATACATATCTGTATTATTTTAATGTTTAGTCATATCCATTTTTCTTTATTATGTCCCATTGCCACAGTGAATTGTAAGCTATTTCTGGGCATGGATTTTCTTTTATATTTTGGGTTTTTTTCTCTGATAATGAAAAATGTGTATTCAATAAGTTATTGTTAAATTATAATAAATATTGACCTTATTTCTAAGAGCAAATATAACAACTCATCTTTATCTACATAGAAGACACAAAATGCTGAAAATAGACACAAACTGAAAAAAAATAAATAGTACTCAGAGAAAAGGCAAATTTTTCTTCCAGTGAAAACTAAATTTTGAGATAAAGTTCCAGTCAAGCAAATATCTAATTCTTTCCAGCAAATTAACATTTAAAGCTATAGAGAGACTTTCTGAATCTAGAATACTATAAAACAAGAAACATGAGTTTAAGTCCTTGCTCTACAACTTATTTGCTGTGACCCTAAAATATTCACTATTATTCTTCTGTCCCTGAACCAAAATAAGGGAAATCACTACATGTAATTAATCAGATATTTCTTAGGTTAAAATGCAAATGAGAAGTGTCTTGACAAGATTCTCATTATCATAGGGTGAAGCACAGCACACAGAACCTTAGTGAAGGCAGTCAATTTCCTGGGCATATTTTAAAATATCCCTTTTTTAGGTAGGAAAAAAATGGGAAATAAATGGGTTCAAAATGCATCTACAAAATACGTAGTTGAGAGAAAAATTTCACCCATTTTGTCTAACTCTTAAGAAATGAGTTCATTAGAGATTCAAGGGCATGTGGTACAAAATAATGTAATTATGGATGCTTTCACATTTGATGTGTGGCACACCTGGTAAGACCAATACATTTACACTGAATCTGCAATTGCTTTTAAAAGATCTTGAAACTTCTGGGGCGCCTGGGTGGCTCAGTTGGTTAAGCGACTGCCTTCGGCTCAGGTCATGATCCTGGAGTCCCGCATCGGGCTCCCTGCTCGGCAGGGAGTCTGCTTCTCCCTCTGACCCTCCCCCCTCTCATGTGCTCTCTCTCTCTCATTCTCTCTGTCTCAAAAAAAAATAAAAATAATAAAAAAATAAAAGATCTTGAAACTTCTATTAAAATTTGAAGTCAATACCGGACAAACTCTTTGTGACTCTATGCCAAGTTGTAGTAAACAACATGTCAATTTTAATGTGCCATTATAGACATTTGTAATCATTCTAGTTAACTGCTATTGGAACCAACATCCTGTTTTTCATTCCCCTACTGCCACATTACCAAGCAAGCTCGATCAACCTCAAATTCATCACAGCATGGCAGCAGAAAGATGTGTTCCCACGTGTTCAACTATCATTTCCTGACTTCTCAGTGAAAAATTAATATCTTTGCCTATAAATTTTTGGCAATATCATTTCTCAAAAGTCAAGCAATTACATAATTCTTATGGCAATATAATCAGAGAAAAAAAATCCAGCGACTTGGATGGTATCCATATTCTTTGTAGGGTCTTTTACCCTCTTGACTGGTAGCGTGGGAGGATTCTTCTAACAAAGGCCAGAAGTAAAGCTTCACTGAAACATTTTTGAGCTTGGTTCAATATACTAATCAGATTTTGAAATAATATTAACCTTTAGTGATATTTACCAATGTCATTAGAAGTTTACATTCTTTGGAGTGCAACAAAAGCTCGTGCTAGGAAGAGGTTAAAGACAGGGTTTTACTCATTATCTAGCATTTTTACAGTTGTTAATAATACGTTCCTGTTGTGAAGAACACCACTTATGGGGAGAATCTCTGAATGTTAAATTTTCAAGAACTTTACTAGAAATCAATCAAGTCTACTAGAAAGTCACAAATGTTTAACAGCAGAGGGCAATCTTCTCTAGCAATAGTATATATAGGGCAAAAACACTGGCTATAGTTTCTACTCTGAAACTATTTTTTGTTTGTTTCTTCACTTTCTCTGAAATTATAAATATATAAATGTATACATATACACATATACATATGTATATATACACACACACACTATTTTGAGCACATAGACTACCTTCTGCACTAATCTTTCATGTTTGAATTATTATTATTATTTTAACCCAACTGTTCCACAATAAACCATAAAGGGTAGAATGAACAGATCTATTATCAAGTCATCCTAAGGGTAGTACACCATATAGTGAAGGTTCAGGGGCTGAGAGACAGAATATGCATCAACCAGAAGAAAAACACCAATAAGGATATAGTAGCACCAGTAATATTCTGTATTCTGCTATGACATTCCCATTTAAACTAGAATGAAAGCTGATCCAATTATAACCAGAAGACAATCTGATAAACTTAAAAACAAATCCACTAAGGAGTTGCCTGCTACTAATAGTAAGCATCTGTCTTTAGTACAACTTGACTCTACATTTTAAAAGTCAGAACTATAGATGCATCAGAAGTAAAAGTCATACAGCAAGAATAAAAGTAATACAGTCAGAATAATGCTTGGGAATTCAGGTTGAACCTGTTGATCCAGAGGAGGAGGATTTCAGGATGTAACCTGACCTGAACTCAAGGCCGTTTTGGCAGTTTTCAGCAAATGAGAATGAATTTGCTGCAGTGCAGCTCCATTTTACTAAAACATGTGGAAGCTGCTACTTTTATTGCCTCTATTAGAATTTTATATAATGTCCTAAAAATGTAAGAACACTCTCTTCCTACCCATTAATAGGCTAATAGCTTAGACAGAATTTTTTATGTCAAGTATCAAAATAATTTAATTTTTATTTATTCATACTACTCTCCCATGTTTAAATTTCATATTTGGAACCTGAAAAATTGAGTTTTCATTTGTAACTAATGAGGCAATAAAACTCAACAGGAAAAGTAAGCCTAATTTGAAAGGAGGCAGGAGAGGAATTGAGAGCACATGGCTTCTTAAAGCTGCAGGAGGATATCAGGATTAAGGGTCAGTCATATTTCTACCAGACACATTCATGGATTGCCTTTTGGTAGCTCAGCCCAGCACTGAAAGTAGTAGAGACCCACGGCAAATAGTTACAGTGATCTCTACCCATCCCTGAAGCTAGCCTCCCATTTCAGAAAAAGGCATTTTCTCAGACGCTCCACAGAGGTTGGTTAATGGAGTCTCTGAGGATAAAGGAAGAAAACTCTTAAGATCAGACAGTAGGGAAGAAAGACCTCAGATTCTGCACATCCCTAGAGGGAGCATTCAGAACCCCTCTCAAGCCAAAGGTTGAACTGGACTCCCGGTGCAGGAGAAATTCTAACAGTGACAGACATTTTTGCAAAATAAGGAAGTTCAGAATTAGGGGAAGAAGCCAAATTATGCTCTTTTTATTTATTGTATTTTATAGAGGCAAGATTTATTTTAGTTATAAACTAATTTGTATAAATATAATTGCATACTCTGTAATGTAGTAGATAAATGGAAGAAATTATAATGTTCCATATACTATTATTATATCATATGTAAATGTATAAGATATAATATTATTCTCTAATATATTATGTATTAGCATGTGAAGTGCTCTTGAAGTACTTCAGCATTCTGTGGTAACAAGGAAGAAAAAGCCTGCTCTGGCCCACTGCATCTTGGAAAGGTTTATTGATATTTTATTGCTACAACTATTATGGAGCAGACGCACCAATTTCTCAACCCTCATCCCAAAAGGATTAAATACGACCAAGATTTATATCAGTAAAAATCTCCATATTCTGTTGCAACCACAGAAGAGCATCTTTTCCAGCTTCACCTTACCTCCCACTACCCAGTCAGGAACTAAAGAGGCTATTCCTATGTAAAAAAATAAAAGGATCCCTGCTTGCCATGCTTTCTTGATGATAAAACTGGAAAAGTATTTTCCTGGTTAAGGCCTCACATAGCAATTGACTGATTTTATGGGCTTGCAGCAGGCTCTATATACAAAATAATCAGGAAGTTTCCTGATATATTCAATTATCCTTACTTTTCAGCTGCAAGTGTGACATTTGATTTTTTTTCTATCAGGGGAGCGGGTGAATATCAAGATTAAATTTAAAATATGGAAAAGCTAAGGGAAATTTTTTATGACAGGAGTAATCTCTCTGACTCAGAGTATCTACCACTATTACCCTATTCCCATCCCACCATTGTATTTTAGGAACACATTACTTGTTTCCTGAGTTTCACAGGTCCATTAATTGTCCCCCAGGAGGGATCATACCCAAAATTTCACTCATGCCTGACATACTTAATCTAGATGATTTAGATGATAAGATGCAAAGCTGGTGAAATTTAGATGAACGTTTGGACTTTGAGTTGATGCTATAATGGATTGAGACTTTGGAGACCTGCAATAGGATGAATGTATTTTGCATGTTGGATGGACATGAATCTTTGGAATCCAGAAGGCAGGCGATGGTAAGCAGGATAATGGCTCCAATAACGTCCATGTCCCAATTCTCAGATCTTAAAAATGTGTTACTTACTTGGCAAAAGAGACTTTGCAGATGTGATTAAATGAAGGGCCTTGAGTTGGGGTAGATTATCCTGGATCATTTGGGTGGGCTCAAGGGATTCTTAAATAAAAAAACTTCTCCTGGCTGCAGTCAGCAGATTAATATTATGAAAACACGGTTAGAGAGATATAATTTTGCTGGCTTTGAAGCTGAAAGGAGACCATGAGCCAAGGACAGTGGATGCCCTCTAGAAACTAGAAAAGACAGAGAAATGGATTCTCCCTGAGAGCCTCCAGAAGGGAATGCAGTCCTGCTGACACCTGGGTTGTAATTCAATGAGACTCTTGTCAGACTTTTAACCTACTGAACTTTCAGAGGATATATTTATGTTGTTCTAAGACACCAAATTTGTGGTAATTTATTACAGCAGCAGTTGAAAACTACTACCCATAATAATATGAATAGTTGTAGAGGTTACATGTATAATATGTGCAGAGGCTTGCCATGTACGATTATTTTCTTTTTTAGTTATTAATATTCTCTGACTCATCCCAATATAACTTTATTTTTCCTAATTCCCTCAGCAACATACAATTTTATCCTTCCCTAGACTCTATCTACTTTATTAGGATAAACTTTGAATAGGCCTTAACTTTCCCATTGAACTATATATTTGTTAATGGCAGAGTTGAGGTTTATTCATCTTTGTATTTCCTTTAGCTTCTGGTACTTTATTGTTCACTCAATAAATATTTAGCAGAAATATATATTAGATTCTCTATAATCTATATAGTCTCTTCATTAAACTACTAAAATAATCAATAAATTAGATGCTCTGTCACTGGATACCCATCCATTCTTCATGGTAGGACGACAATTTGCTTTTTACGAGTGTTCTCAGAGGGGAAACTGCTTAACATTTTACTCCTGCTCATCACCGCCGCCATTGCCGGGTTTGTTGTTATCGGTGCTGCTTTGTTTTAGAATCAGAAAATATTATTGGTTCTAAACTTACTTGCTTTGATTTTATAAATTTGCTTTTTAAGAATAACAGCATTGTTTTTACTGGAAGAATGTGTATGAGCATTGTAAAATATTTAACAATATAAAAAATATAAATAACACAATTAAAAATCATCCCTATAATCATAATGAAGAAACATCCATCATTACCATTTGGTGAACATCATTGCAGATATCCTGAAACAGAGGGAAATCAAGAAAAATAGATATAATGATTTTATGATGAGACCATATTGTGCATTTTATTTATAAAAATACCAGCATTATAACTATTATTTTATACCATATGTTTATATATAATTAAGTTATAAGTATGTTCCAAACATAGAAAAACTGGAGTACAATTAAGATAAGTATTAAAATTGTCATTTTTGCTTTTGACTATGCAATCATTTCACCATCTCAGAATCCATGTGAATTTGAAGTGTCCCAAGGATGCCTCTTTGCTTATCTTGCTCCATTCATTTGCTATCAAGTAAAGTGTGTAAAACAACTCTTTAGGGTATTAATCTACTCTTTATCTCCGCACACTGTACTTGGTTTACACTTTACTTATGCGAGTAGAAAAAATCAACAGTTCTGGAATGAGTACATTTGAGTATTTTGCTACTGGAAACAACCCATTGCCGTTACTTCAGTGGCTGCTGGTTAACTCTCAAAGACTGAACTGCTGAGAAAGGATGAAAGACTTCCCATTAGCACTAAGGCCACTAAACAATATGAATCATTATGACTCAGAACACTCTCTGATGCTCTTAGCTTCAGGACATTAACTCTCTCTTACTTATCTGCATCAGCCAGCAAGGGTGAAGAATATGTCCATCCTTCTCAGTCTCATGCTTGAAGGAAAAATATCCCTTAAAGGTTCATGCAATTAGATTTCCTTCCTGAAAAGAATATAATCCCATGTCCATCTACTTACTCACTTAGTCATATAGATAGATGATAGATAGATAGATAGATAGATAGATAGATAGATAGATAGATAGATAGATAAATAGAAGACAGAGACACAGGGAGAGAAAGAGAGAGAGAACCTAAAATATGTCTGGTATTATCATGGAGTCTTGTGATATAGGAGAAAAACAAAGATATGAAAATACTGGCCATCATGGAGCTTAAACATCTAATGAATAAGCAAGATAAATTATTGTCTATATGAGATAGTAAGAAATAATAAAAGATCAATGAAACAAGAAGTTAAAATAAAACAAGGAAAAGAGATAAGTAGCTTAAAGGAGGCTGTATTGTTTTTAATAAGGTGGCTAAGGATTAAACTATTTAGTAGACACTATAAATATGGTTTATATAAGCTAATTAACTAATCCTAAAAGTAGCTCAACTATTAAATGGTTTGTTTCTAGAGAAAAGTTTCCAGTATCTTCTTAGGATTTTAAGTAAATTTAATACCAGACCATATTTATTTGTTTCCTGGGATGAAATTTCCCAGAAAAAACTTAATGAAGTTTTTCCACCTACTTAATCTGAATATAGTGCGTGATGAATATATATATTTAGTATATAGAATATACTTTATATTTAGTAGAGAAAGAGTGAATGCCTGCAAATCATTTTCACATGCTCATAATTCAATCAACTCATGCCATGAGATCATAAATGTAACTCATGCCACTCAGAATGTTACTGAGTAGCCAGTCAGAGAGCCTGAGTCTGAAGGTCTTTTCTATGCTCGCTGCAATAAGTATCTAAAAACATTTGGCTCAAAGGAGGTGGATCCTAATGTTTGTTGGATCTGACACCACAGTTAGCAGCCACTTAGACTGCAGAGTATGACTAGGAGCACTATTAGTACTCTCAGGTCTTTTGGAGTAAGGCACGAGTATAAAATTGAGATGTATTTATAAGAAGAGCTTAAGAGTAGAATTCACTAGGCCATCTTAGTTGCTGAATTCTCTCCTTTCTCAAAACAAACTGGAAAAGACTGTTTAAAAAGGTAGTACGGTTGCTGATCTCTGATCAATTTTCTTTGTACAATAACTCATTGTCAACATTTAGTGAACGCTGAAGTTACCGCTAGGAGAAATATGAAGGCAAAAGTAGACTCATCCATTACCCTTGAGAAGTTGACAAGTGAATTGGGGAGAAAAATCAACATAAGAAAAAAACTTTAAGTACAGATATAAAGTGAATAAAATGAAGCCAACGTCTGCGACGTACTGGGTTTCAGAGACAAATCTAAATCCTATCATTTTGTTAAAAACAAGGTATGTACAAAGTATCTTTTTATGTGAACTATGTACCAATCATAATTTTATGGCAGTTAAATTTTCCAGATCTCTATTTTCATGTAATGAGTAATACATTTTTAGAATTGGCAGGATTTGGGGGCGCCTGGGTGGTTTAGTCGTTAAGCGTCTGCCTTCGGCTCAGGTCATGATCCCAGGGTCCTGGGATCGAGCCCCACATCGGGGTCCCTGCTCAAGGGGAAGCCTGCTTCTCCTCTCTCACTCCCCCTGCTTGTGTTCCCTCTCTCGCTGTGTCTCTCTCTGTCAAATAAATAAATAAAATCTTTAAAAAAATAAAAATAATAATAAAAAAGAATTGGCAGGATTTTCTTTATATTTAGTCTAGACTGTGATTTTGCTTGGTTAATCTGTTTTACTAAATGCATTTTATCATGCTTATTGGTCAGGAGTTGAAATTTCAATTTTCTGTGTTCTTTGCTGCAATACTATAATTTCTGCCTGCATTGAGGAATTAAAACAGATTATTCTGGTGATAACTTTTGATGGGCTGAGGGATTTCCAAAAATGCCAAACCTAGGGGCAGGATGTCAGGGGGAATAAAGAGGGGATAATCTAGCAAACCCTATAAAAATATAAGTACATTCTGAAGTAGAAATAAACAAATATTTTCCCCCCCTGGAGACCTATAACCTCCATGGAGTTTAATGTTTTACCACTGGAGACACTAGCCCCCACCAAACCTAAAGCACATTTTACTGGAAACAGAAAACCCAAGTGTTAAACAGAATTTGAATAGCACATTATTCAGTTTGGGTAAACATGAAGCTTATATTTTATTACTTTGGAAAATATAGTAAATGATATATATGTTTAATTTCATTTTCCAAAAATGTTCATTGTTATCACATAGAAATGCAATTAATTTTTTATATTGACTTTGTATCCTGCAACATTGTTAAATTCACTTATTTTAAAAAGTTTTTAAAAAACATTTCTTAGATCTTCCTATATACACAAGCATGTTCCAAGTAAGACAGTTGTATTCTTTTCAATGTCTGTGCATTTTATTTATTTTTATTGCCTATTGTACTGCCTAGAACCTCAGGTATTGAAGTGATATGAGTAATTGCCCTTGCCTTTTTTTTTGAACTTTATGAACAAAGCCTTCACAATCTCACTGTTGAGTACTATGTGAGCTGTAGATACGAATAAATTCTGCTCCTGAAGATAAGTAGGTTTTCTTTTACTCGAGGTGGCTAAGAATTTTTATCATTAATGGTTGTTGAAATTTACTGAATAGTTGTTTTGCATCTATTGACATAGAGATATGGTCATAACTTGCATTTCTCTAATGAATAATGATGTTGAGTAATTTTTCATATGCTTATTGGTCATTTGTATATCTTCTTTCTGAAGTATTTTTTCAAGTTGTTTGCCCTTTTTTTGAGTTGTTTAGTTATATTATTATTGAGTTGCAAATGTTCTTTATATGTTCTAGATTTGAGCCTTTTGCAAGAGGCTTTTTGAAAATAATTTCTTTCAATGTGGCTTGCCTTTTCATTTATTAATGTGTGTTTTCAAAAGAATGTTTTTAATTTTGGTGAAACTTAGTTATGTTTTTAATAGTTGGTGTTTTTTTGTGCCCTCTTTAAGAAACATTTGCTTAGGGGTGCCTGGGTGGCTCAGTCGTTAAGCATCTGCCTTCAGCTTGGGTCATGATCCCAGGTCCTGGGATCGAGCCCCACATCGGGCTCCCTGCTCCACAGGAGGCCTGCTTCTTCCTCTCCCACTTCCCCTGCTTGTGTTCCCTCCCTCGCTGTGTCTTTCTCTGTCAAATAAATAAAATCTTAAAAAAAAAAAAAAGAAAGAAAGAAACACTTGCTTATCCCAATTACAGCAATGTTTTCCCCATATTTTCACATAAAATTCAATAGCTTTAGAAATCAAAACAGTATGGTACTGGCACAAAAACAGACACATAAATCAGTGGAACAGAACAGAGAGCCAAAAATAAACCCATAATTATATGGTCAATTCATCTTCAACAAAGGAGATAAGAATATCCAATGGGGAAAAGACAGTCCCTTCAACAAATGGTGTTGGGAAAACTGGACAGTTACATGCAAAAGAATAAAACTGGACCACTTTTTTACATTTTATTTTACAAAAAATAAACTCAAAATGGATGAAAGTCCTAAATGTGAGACAAGAAATCATCAAAATCCTAGAAGACAGCACAGGCAATAATTTCTTTCACATCAGCCATAGCAACTTTTTTCTAGATAGGTCCCCTGGGCAAGGGAAACAAAAGTAAAAATAAACCATTGGGACTACAACAAAATAAAAAGCTTCTGCACAGTCAAGGAAATAATGAACAAAACTAAAAGGCAACCTATAGAATAGGAGAAGATATTTGCAAATGACCAATCTGATCCAGGGTTAGCTTCCAAAATATATAAAGAACTTATACAACTCAATATCAGAAAAACAAATAATCCAATTAAAAATGGGCAGAAGACATGGACATCTCTCCAAAGCAGACATTCAGATGGCCAACAGATTCATGAGAAGATTCTCAACATCCCTCATCATCAGGGAAATGCAAATCAAAACTACAAAGAGATATCACCTCACACCTGTCAGAATAGCCAAAATGAAAAACACAAGGAACAAGTGTTGGTAAGGATGTGGAGAAAAAGGAACCTCATGCACTGCTGGTGGGATGGCAAACTGGTGCAGCCACTCTGGGAAACAGTGTGGAGGTTTCCAAAAAAATTATAGAACTACCCTATAATCCAGTAATCGTACTACTGGATATTTACCCTAAGAATACAAAAACAGTAATTCAAAAGGATGCATGCACCCCTATGTTTACTGTAGCATTATTTACAATAGCCATGTCCATTGATAGATGAATGGAGATACATATATTAATAATGCATATATATGTACATATATAATGGAATATTATTCAGCCATAAAAAATAATGAAATGAAAAGAATGAAGTCTTGCCATTTGCAACAATACAGATGATCTAGAGAGTATAATGCTAAGCAAAATAAGTCAGGCAGAGAAAGAAAAATACATATGATTTCACTCATATGTGGAACTTAGGAAACAAAACACATGAACAGCAACAAGAAAGAGATAAACCACACATAAAACCACAGACTTTTAACTATAGAGAACAAATGATGGTTACCAGAGGGGAGATGGGTTGGGGAGTGGGTAAAGTAGATGAAGGGGATTAAAAGTACATTTATCTTAATAAGCTTTGAGTAATGTACAGAATTGTTGAATCAGTATATTGTACACCAAAAACTAATATAATACTACTGCATGTTAATTATACTGGAATTAAAATTTTAAAAATTATAATAGCTTTAATTATGGGTAGATCTATGATTTGATTTTTTTCTTCTGCATAGTTTGAGGTAAGGGTTGAGGCTTAACCCTACCCTTCATCCCCCATATGATATTCTGTTGTCCTAGTACCATTTGTTCACAAATTTCTTTTCTCTACTAAATTCTGTTGGCAATTTTGTGAAAACTCAATTGACCATGTAAATATAGTTCTATTTCTGGACTCTATTTTCTTCCATTGCCCTATTGCACCAATGCTTCATCTTGATTACATTGTCTTGATTACTGCACTTTGAAATAAGTCTTCTAAATTGTTCTGCTTTTAGAAAATTGTTTTGACTTTTCTAGATCATTTGCCTACATAAACATTTTCAAATCAGCTTAATTTCTTCCAAAAAGCCTGCTAGAATTTTGAATGGGATTGAATTTCATCTACAGATAAATGTGGGAAGAATGCCCATTTTTAACAATATTGCATCTTTCAGTCCCCAAATATAATGTATCCTTCTATTTTCTTTCACCCCTGTAAATTTCTTTTACAATGTTTTGTAGTTTTCCGTGAATAATTCTTATACACTTTTGGTTAAATTTATCCCTAAATATATTATTTTGGTGCTATTAATAATTAAGCTTTAATTCATTTTCTATGTTTTCATCATGAGATGTAATTTAAGAATTGTATTTTGAATGCTTATCTTGTATCCTGAAACCTTCCTACATTCATATATTAGATTTGGCAGCTTTTTAAAAATAGATTCCTTAGTGTTTTCTACATAAAACACTAGTCATCATTAGCAAAACAGATTTACTCCTTTTGTTTCACTTGTATGACTTTTCTTTTTTTTTTTTCTTTACCTTATTGCACTGGCCAAAAACTATAGTTAAATGGTGAATAAAGGTGGAGAGAGAAAATATCCATACATTTTTTTTGCTGACTTTTGGCATTCAGATTTTAAACATTAGGGGTGATTATATACTTTATTCTTCTATTTCTGTAGATTCTAGGTATCTGTTGAGTAACTTCTCTTTTATTTGTAGGTTGCTGAGAGATTTTTTTCACGAATGGACAAATGCTTCTTTTGGCATCGATTCAGATGATCACTTTGTTAATATGGCTAAATACAGTGATTAATTTTCTAATGTTAATTGACTGTTTTTGAATGTTTGTGATAAACCACATTTCGTCGTGGTGCATTATTTTTATTGTGTCATTACAGAAATTGATTTGTTAATATTTTATTAAGGTTTTTAAAAATCAGTTTCTTATGGCTTTCTTTTTCTTTTCTTCTAATGTCATTGTCTGGATTTGGCATCAGAATAATGGTAGCCTAACAAATGAGTTGGAAAATGTCCCCTTCAAGTCCATTCTCTAACGAGCTTTTGAGATTGGTATTACTTATACAGTAAATGTTTCATAGAATTCACCAGTGAAACCATTCTGTGCCTTGAGTTTTGTTTGTTTCTTTACTTTTTTTTTTTTAAGAGAAGGCTTTTCATTATATTTTCAATTTATTTAAGTGGCATAGACTTATTCAGAGTTCTATTTTAAATCTCTTCCTAGATCAGTTTTGGTAATGTGTGTTTTTCAAGAATTTTTTTTGCCAAAGTTATCAAATTTGTACATAAATTATGCATAATATTCCCATATAAGTCTCTAGCATTTGTCATGATCCTGTAATTCAGGATTTAACATATGGGATCTGTTATGATATTTTCTCCCATTCCAGATATTGTAACATATCTTAGCTATTATTTATTAATCCAGTTAGAGGCTAATAAATTTTATTGATCTCTAAAAGAATCTTCTAATTTCCTTGATTTTCTCTATTTTCTAAGTTTTATTTCTGTTCCTTTGTATTTCCTTTCTTCTAGTTACTTTATGTTTACTTTTTCTCTCATTTCTTGAAGTATGAACTTGCATTACAAGGTCATTAATTTTTAGATCTTTCTTCTTTTCTAGTATACACATTTAACATTATAAATTTCCCTTTACACATAGATATTTTTATATTTTTGTTATTATAAAAATATTTTTTAATTTTCTTGTAATTTGCTCTTTAACCCATGGAATATCTAGAGGTCTGTATTTAATTTTCAAGTAATTAGGTTTTATGATTATCTTGTTGCTATTGACTTCTAATTTAATTTTATTATGTTCAGAGAGCACACTCTGTATGATTTTAATCTTTTCAAGTTTCTTATTTTTTTATGGGCCGCAAATGATCTATCTTGGTAAACAACCCATGTACATCCAAAAAGAACGTGTATGCTGTAGGTTTTTGATGTACTGTTTCATAAATATTACCTAGGTCAAGGTGGTTGTTTGTATCTTTCAGACCTTTTATGCCTTTGCTGATTCTTTTCTCTAGTTGCTCTACCATTTGCTTAGAAAGGATGTTGAATTCGTTGTCTATCGCTGCTGTAAAAAATTATCACAAATTTAGTGGCTTAAAACAACATCCGTTGATTATCTCACAGTTCTGTAGGTCATAAATCCAGGCACAGCATGGCTCTGCTGTTCTTCTGTTTTCACAAGGCCAAATAAGTTGTCCCAGGGCTGTGCTACTTTCTGGATGCTCTGGGGATGAATCTACTACCAAGCTCCTTTAGGTTGTTGGAAGAATTCATTTTCATGCTGTTGTAGGACAGAGATTCCGCACTGCCTTACTGGTTGTCATTCAGAAGTTGTTTTCAGCTACTCCTCAATTCATCTCTCCCCTCCTTTGTCTTAAAAGCCAACAATGACATTTAGAGCCCTCTCACACCTCAGATCTCTTTAACCTCCCCTTCTGCCTCATTTCCATTTTTCTCTTCTTTTACTGACATAGCTCTCTGATTGACTTTTCTGCCTTCCTCTTCTGCTTCTAAGGTCTCATGTGGTTGCATTGGGCTCACCTGGACAATCTAGGCTAGCCCCCTGTTTTAAGGTTAGCTGATTAGTAACCTTGATTACACCTGCCAAGTCCCTTCAGAACAGTACCTATATTAGTGCTGGATTGGTTAACCAGGGGACAGAAATCTTGGGGAATTTCTAGAATTCTGTCTACCATTGTTGCTAACATTTCCAATCATCATGTGGGTTTTGCTATTTCTCCCTTTAATTCTGACATTTTTGGTCCATGTACCTTGAAGCACAAATATTAGGCCACACATATTTATTTCTTCCTTATGAATTAACACTTTATCCATAAGAAATGCTGGCTTTGGCTCTAGCAATACATTTTGTCTTAAAATGTATCCTATGTGTTATATATATCCCTTCTTGCCTTTTTATTTCTTATTTTTACTGTTTGCATGGTCTCTTTCTTCCATCCATTTACTTTCAGCATATCTTTGTCTTGTCCTTAAAATGTTTCTCATATATTGTAACTATATAGAGTATATAGTTGGACTGGAACTTTTTACATATAATCTCACAAGACAGTGAGGTTTCTTATGGAAAAGTTGGCATGTGATTCTCTTAGGGTTTTGAAAACCAACAACCAACTTGGCCCTAAACATTTGTTAAAAATCCAGCTTTTTTGTTCTTAATCCCCATCTACAGCAGTCAGTACCTTCTCCCACTGCTTGTCTAAGGGTAAAAGCCAAGACAGGTCTCTATTAGGAGGGGCTGATGCTTTCTTATTTGGTTTCCTTTGGTTTTCTATGCATTCTCAGCTTTCTGACGGGTTTTAATTTTTTTTTTTTTTAAGTTATGATGTGATTTGTGTTTCTAGCAAAGACAGAGTAAAAGGCATCAGGTTTATCACCTTACTTCAAACAATAGTTTTGACATCTGGCAATGGAAGACAATGATCCTGAGAGAGGAAATAGATGAGCCCTGCAATTCCACAATCTAAAACCCTGAAGACAGTGTCCAAACAGCAGTGCAGGTAAGAGGAATCCAGGAGAAGACCTGTGGTATACATCAGTAGAGGACTAAATCATGGTAAAATTTACAGTGTAACAAAAGAATAATAAAAATGCCACAGATCAAAACTGTGAAACACAATGTAATTTTTTGACAAATGTGTGTAGTCTTGTATACTTATAATAAAAATTATGTAGGATGATAATGAATAAAGTATACTTCCAATTATGTAACTTAGAAAAATAAAAACAAATCTAAAGAGGGGAGGAAGGAAAAAGTTTGAAAAGATAATAATAAAAATTAATAACTAGCACATAATACAAAGTTTTAATAAAAACAGAATTCAGTATCTGAAAGAAACTAATAGTATAAATCAACATCAGGAGAATGTGTTCATGAAAAAGAGAGACTTCAAATAAGCAATATTAATTTCCAAATTCAAATAGTAACTGAAATATATAGACAGGGTTACTACCATAGATAGTTTTTGTAATAATAAAGTGTAACTTTGTCTGGGGTTTGGTGGGTGAATAAAAAAATGACTCCATAAATGTTTTGAATAGAAGATGAGGTCCAGCAGAAGAAACCATTCCAAAGTAATTGGGAAAGAAAAGAAAGATCCCTTTTATGGCATGCATCTTACAAAAGCGGTAATGTACATGGGTATTTGTGTTAGAAGAGTTACTGAAAGAGATTAAGATATTCAAATGTCCCTATAAAGTCATTTCCAAGCTTACCATAACTTGATGGTTTTTTATGTGGATCCAGTGTGGTATGGAATTATTTGAATCCTCTAATGTTGGGATCCCCTTGGAGGAATCCCAGGACAGTTTTGATTCATAATTAACCCTTCCCTACAGTGATTAGGATTATAGGACATCCCATTGTCATGTCCCCATGGGCTTAACCTTATTATTCATGAAGCTCTTATCCAGATAATCTTTGTCCATTTTCTATCACTTGAAAACCAATTAAAGATTCTTGCATATTTTCTCCTGCAAGTCATTTACAAATGACAGTATCTGGGAGGGTATTTTACAAGGATTGTCAGTAGATTGTCTTTTATTAAGAAACATAAATTCTCTGAAAGATCCACTATACCCCCAGGAAAAAGCTGATGCTGACACACTTTCAGAATCCCTGCAGTTGACTAGAAATGACATTTAAACTAAAGGCCCAGAGAGATTTGACAGCACTCTCTCGAAAGCATTATGACAGGAACTCCTTTAGTTCTATGAATTTTATATGAATAACATTTTTTTTCTCTGAGACTGACAGTTGGAGATAGATTCTGTTATTACTGAAAAGTACAGACATGTCCTTTTAGTTCAAAATGAAAACAGCCATTAGTGATAGATAAATGTTTCTTTTCCCTTTTACTTCATCTGTTTTAAGTTACAAACCCTCAGGGTAAATATGCCTAGGATGTAAACAAGGTTTTTGTTTGTTTGTTTGTTTGTTTCTATAGAAAATGTTACTTATAATGGGATGGTATGTCCAAGATTTACCTAATTTTTTTGTCAAATACTTAACCTATTCTGCAGATCAGTTATCACAGTGCTGCCCTAGCTTATAATGAAATAAAACTAGAACTGTCCTGAACTCATCATATTTTTCATGCACTTCCCTAGTTAATAACCTTTCATATGACTTGCAGTTTAGAAAGATGTAACTGACCAAGCATGAAAAAGAGAAAAGTTGACAAAACATATTATACTTAGAATATCTAAAATGAGGATCTAGATATCCAGACAAAGTATTTTTTAGTAATATGGATTTTTTCCCATTCAAAATAACAGGAACAAATTTCTGTTAAATGATAGTAGATAAAGTGGCATTCCTTTGTCTAAAATGTACATAAATACATTCCATAGTTACTTTTTATCATACAAATAACTAGAGCAAAATGAACACTCCAAATAATAAAACAATAGGAATTGTCCTTGTTTGGGGATTGTCTGTGCAATGTTTTAGTTCTTACCATTCTGGATTTAAATCTTTATAGTTTATACCAGTCTTTTTTTTTTTTCCATTTGTGGTTTGATAAACTTACACCAATCAGATTGATAGCTACTATTTTTATAAATGGAAGCAATTGTTTCTTTTCATGTTTTGCATTTTACATTCTCTAAGCTGACTGTGCACTTTTTCTTCTGAATTGTATGAAACCGATTTTTCTTTCTTGCTTGTAAAACTGTTGAGGCTGTGATGAATTTCAAGGTATGCATTATTGAATATCAATTCCAGATATTATCTTCAAGAGGATATGTGAATACAGAAGTAGTTTAAAGAATTTCACTCTCAGTGGATCTGAAACTTTACTGTAAGGGTTTCTAGTAAAGATATAGTTATCCCATTGTAGGAATGGCTTTTGATGATTTTAAAATATGTATTACTAATAAATAATATACATAACTCAAATATTGATAATAACTAACAAATGTCATGGTAATTAAAATAGCATATTCCTTAAGGCACTCAGCTAATTCCACTTAGTTTTCATTTAAAAAAAGAGATGAACATAAAATTTTCTAAAATTACTCCATTTTCATTGGATATGAAACAAGTGGAAATAGCAATGTAATGAATTCTGCATATATGTACATATACATTTCAGAAATAAAATTAGATACACAGCAATACAGGAGACTGAAAAATCAAAGTTCAGGCTCCAGCCTTGTTGTTTACACACTGTTGTGTTGATGAAGCTTTTGTAGAATGCAACTAAAATAATATGTAAAGTAACATCAGTTCTTTAACAAACAATGCATACTTACAAAGAGGAAAATTTATGATTGAGAACATTTTAACTCAATCTGGAAAGCAATAAAATCAAAATAAAGCCTAAGGCCATAATATGGTTAGTCATAGCACTATGTCTTTCACTGTTCACTTCAATTCTTAGTATTTCTCTCTTATCATACACTTTAAAAATGACAATTATGATCTTTTCCCCTTCATTAATTCCTCAAAAATTAACCTCTGGGTTCCCGTTATTCTTTGGGCCATAATTTGATTGGGAGATAAATGAAGAAAAAAGAAAAAAGAAAGTTTGCTCATTAAATGGAATTCAAATGCAGCGTAGCCCAGGAATATTGGCTGTAAAGTATGAAGCAGTGTCATTAGCTGAGAAGGGTCTGTAAGAGCAGGATTTCAATGGAGAATGATGTTACATCAATAATTTAGAAAATGGGAATGTGAATTATTGTCCTTACCCATTGTTCATAGCCCCCCATATTTTATGCTTTCCTGTGGGGGGTAGTGTTTGAGGATGTGTGTGTGGGGGGTGGGGGGGTGGGGGGTGGGTGTGTGTGGGTGTGCAGAGTAAATGGGATAAATGTAGAATTATCTTTGTTTTGGTAAGTGACTCTTTATCCACTGTCTATAGCCTTACACATATCAGATAAACAGGATAAACAGCACTTCCTATTCTCAAGAGAAGATTTATCAAAGTAAAAACAATGAGTCGAAACATGAAGGGACTTGAAGTGAAGGATGATGGTGCTTTTGACCCAGAACCATGCTGGAGTGCAATGAGGACTGATTATGAATTACCACTATGGTGTAAGTCCTTAAGCCATGACCCACTGGCCCACTGAGTGCTATCAAGTGAACCATGGCAACAGGGTAATTTCCTACCAGTATGTAAGTCCCATATTAAAAAGGTCCTGGGCATTCTCAGTACAACTGTACTGTAGCAACTTGAAAGTTCTGCAGCAGATGGGAAACATTAAGAAACATAAAAATTTTTTAAAAAGAATCTCCCAAGGAAATCTTACATATAAAAATTGTAAATTGCAACCCAAATGTCTTTAGGGCTTTTGTATTTTATTTATTCTTGGGATACATTATAGTGTGTTGCTTCAGAACTTGCTTTAATTTGCTTTTCTTCTTTAGCATTACTAAACGCCAAGCTTATAAAATTATCCTAAAATCATACAATAAAGGGGTACCTGGGTGGCTCAGTCAGTTGTGTCTGCCTTTGCTCAGGTCATGATCTCGGGGTCCTGGGATCAAGCCCGGGGTCCAGCTCCTTGTTCAGTGGGGAGTCTGCTTCTCCCTCTCCTTTTGCCCCTCCCCCATTCTCAAATAAATAAGTAAAATCTTTAAAAAAAAAATCACACAATAGAAAAGAGTTTTAAAAGCCTAGTAAACTTTATACAAGGTAATGCAGGAGAGATATTTCTCTTCATTTTGATATGAAACTGAGCCTAGAAATTATTTTCCTTTTTTCTTAATTTTATTTGCTTACTTTGTTGGAAATTTTCTTAGTGTGTCTCTCTCTCTCTCTCAATTCCTTTGATCAGTCCCTTCTCTCTTTTTTCCTTGAATTCTTCCCAGATCCTTTATGTATAAAGTCCATAGGCTAAGTTTTCAAATATATGAGAATTGAAAAATCAATTTCTTTATTCCCTTTTACTCTTTTTTTTCTCTTTTATGTCCTTGATTCTTCATTTCAATAATTAATTTGGACAAAATTAACCCTACAATTATCTCTTAGACCATCTAGTTAAAAAGTAAAAGTGACAGATGCATTATTATAAGTACTTGGCATAACATACAGACATTTTACTAACTTTCAAACTCATTAATTCATTTGTCAAAAAATATTTACTGAGGGTATCTACATGACTGAAACAATAGTAATGGTTTTCCCAAAGCCATAGCTGAGGATAATTCAGTGGTTTGAGGCAGTAGAAAATCCTGGTGATAACCATCAGAACTTGAGCTAGATTGCCTGAGTTTGAATGTTAGCATTCACATTTATTATTTGGATGATTGCACAAATTACTGAGGCTCTCTGAGACTTAGTTTCTTCATCTGTAAGTGAAGATAGTGCTAGTACTTTCCTTATTAAACTATTATTGTGATTTCATCAGATGATACCTGAAAGGACTTTCACTAATGACTGATAGAGAATTAAGGTTCAATAATGTTACTTAATGTTATTATCAAATCAAAAGTATAATAAATTACTTCTTTCTTAAACATTTCCACAAATTAGTGGCACCATTTTCCCATCTTTTTTTATTGGTGATATGGTAGGCAGTCAATCACAGCATTTCTACATGTACTTTGTGATTATATATATATATTTTTCCCCCCAATCTATTATCTCTACATTTGTGTTGGTCTCCATAATGACCCTATACTTTAAAGTGTAAACAGTGATGGAATGTTTCTGTCCATGAAAAACCACAAAATCATAAGAATTTCTAATGTTATGAGGAATGTTATGCTATAATGTGAATTAAATCATAATATACAATTATATTAAAGTGTAATATTTTTATGTTTGTGAAATATGGGGCAATACTGGAATAAAATATACTGATGTTTATACTGAACATCTCTGACTTATGGAAATATAAAAGTTTTTATATCCTGTTTTTTTATTTAAATTCAATTAACATATAGTGTATTATTAGTTTTGTATCCTGCTTTTTTAATAGACTTCATTTTTTTAGAGCAATTTTAGATTTACAGAAAAAGTTTGTAGTAAGTACAGAGTTCCCATATCCTCCTACTCTCCTTATGTCTGCACACAATTTCTCCTATTAATAAAATCTTGTGTTAGTGTGGTGAGTTTGTTACAATTGATGATACAATATTGATAAATTATCATTTGCTAAATTTCATTGTTTACATTAGGGTTTAGTTTTTCTGTTATATAGTTCTATAGATTTTGCCAAATACATGTTATGATCATGCTATGTATCACACAGAATAGGTTCACTACTCTAAAACCTCTGAGCTTCCATATACATTGAGAAATGAAATGACTCCCACAATCAAATTAACACATCCATCGCCTCACATAATTACTCTTTTGGGAAGGGAAAGTGTTAGCCCTCTTAAGATCTACTCTTTCAGCAAATTTGGATATACAAAACAGTATTATTAACTATAGTCATTATGCTGTATGTTATATCATCAGAACTTACTCATACCTGAAAGTTGACCAACCTCTTCCCATATCTCCCACCCCAACCTCCAGCCCCTGGCAACCACCATTCTACCCTTTCTATGGTTCTTTTTTTTTTTTTTTTGAACATTCCACATGTAAATGATACCATATAGTATTTGTCTTTCTCTGTAGTTTATTTCACTTAGCACAATGCCCTCCAGGTTCATCCATGTTATTGCAAATGGCATAATTTCCTTTTTTTTTTATGGATGAATAATATTCTCTTGTATGTATTTACCACATATTTTGATCCATCCATTGGTTGATAGATACTTGGATTGTTTCCACATCTTGCCTACTGTGAATAATGTTACAATGAACATGGGAGTAAGATATCTCTTGGAGATAATTATTTTGTTTCTTTTAGATACCCAGGAGTGGGTTTGCTGGGTCATATGGTAGTTCTCTTTCTAATTTTTGAGGAACCTCCATACTGTTTCTGTAATGGCTGCACTAGTTTACATTCCCACCAATAGTGTAAAAAGGGTTTTCTTTTCTCCACATCCTTGCCAATATTTGTTACCTCTTGTTTTTATAACAGGGATTCACTCTTGTATGAGGTGATATATCTTTGTGGTTTTGATTTGTATTTCCCTGATGATTAGTGATTTTGAGCATCTTTTCATATATCTTTTGGCCATTTGTATATCTTCTTTGGAAAATGTCATTTCAGGTCCTTTGCCTGTTTTTCAATTGGATTATTTGTGGGTTTTTGTTTGTTTTATTTTTTTGTGTTTTTTTTGTTTTTTGTTTCGTTTTGTTTTGTTTTGGGTTTTGTTTTTGTTTTTGTTTTTTTTGCCATTGAGTTGTATGACTTCCTTATATATTTTGGATATTAACTCCTTATTGGGTATATGGTTACATATATTTTCTCCCATTCCCTGAGTTGCCTTCAGTTTTGTTGGTTGTTTCCTTTGCTGTACAGAAACTTTTAAAGAAGAAGAAAGGAACACTTCCAAAATAATTTTAGGAGGCCAGCATTGCCCTGATACCAAAGCAAGTCAAAAATACTGCAAGAAAATAAAATCAGAGGCCAATATTCCTGATGAACACAGATGCAAAATTCTCAACAAAATATTAACAAACCAAATTCATTGGCATATGAAAAGAGTAATATAACATGTTTAAGTGGGAATTATCCCTGGGCTACAAGGATGTTTCAACATATGTAAATCAATTGATGTTATATGCCACATTAACAGAATGAAGGATAAAAATCATATAATCCATATGATCTCAATAGATGCAGAAAAAAATTGACAAAATTCAATATTCAATTATGATAAAACCTCTCAACAAACTGGGTATAGAGAGAACATGACTCAATATAATAAAGATCATATATAACAAGCCCATAGCTAACATTATACTCATTAGTAAAAAGTTACAAGCCCTTCTGCTAAGATCAGGAATAAGACAAGAGTATCCACTTTCACCAGTTCTATTCAACATAGTACTAGAAGTCATAGCCAAAGCAATTAGTCAAGAAGAAGAAATAAAGGCCATCCAAATCAGGAAAGAAGAAGTAAAACTGTCTGTTTGCAGAGGATGTGATCTTATATACAGAAAACACTAAAGTCTCCACCAAAAAACCTCCTAGAAAGGATAAATGAATTCAGTAAAGTTGCAGAACATAAAATCAACATACAAAAATTGGTTGCATTTCTATACACTAACAACGAATTATCAGAAAAAGAAATTAAGAAAACCATGCCATTTATAATAGCATCAAAAGGAATAAAATATTCAGGAACAAATTTACCAAGGAAGTAAAAGATCTGCATGTAGAAAACTATAAAACATTGATGAAATAAATTAAAGAAGACAAAAATAAATGGTAAGATACTCCATGTTCATGGTTGGAAGAATTAATGTCATAAAAATGTCCATACTATTTAAAGCAATCTACAGATTCAATGTAATTTAAATGTAAGACATGAAATTGTAAAACTGCTGGAAAAAACATAGGGGAAAGCTCCTTGACCTTGGTCTTGGCAATGATTTTTTGGCTTTGACACCAAAAGCACAAGAGACAAAAATAAACATATGGGACATTATCCCTTTACTTTAATCTATCTATATTTTTACAGTGAAAGCAGGTTTCTTTTTTTTTTTTTTTAAAGATTTTATTTATTTATTTGAGACAGAGAGCACATGAGAGGGGGAAGGGTCAGAGGGAGAAGCAGGCTCCCTGCTGAGACTCGATCCCGGGACTCCAGGATGCGGGACTCGATCCCGGGACTCCAGGATCATGACCTGAGCCGAAGGCAGTCGCTTAACCAACTGAGCCACCCAGGCGCCCAAAAGCAGGTTTCTTGTAGATAGCACAGAGTTGTATTGTTTTGTTTTTATAATCTACTCTGTCCGTCTCTTTCAATTCATGTACCTGGAGCACTCAAATTTAAAGTGACTATTGATATAGTTGGATTGCTAATATCACATCTGTAACTGTTTCTATTTATTCCCTTGTTTTTGTTTATTTTTTATCTTCCACTTTGTTCTGCTTTCTTCAGTTTTACTCAAACATTTTATATGATTTAATTTCTTTCTTTTCTTAGCATACAAATTATACTTTTGAAAATGTTTTTAGTGGTTGCCATAGAGTTTGCAATAAGGATTTACAACTAATATTGGTCACTTTCAAATAACACTACCCTTCATAGGTTGTGTAGGTACTTTATAATAGATTATTCCCAATTTCTTGCTCCCATCCCTTAATATTGATGCCATATATTTCACTTGTCCATAAACTATAATCATCCAATATATTGTTATTAGTATTTTAATAAACTGTGTTATCTGTAATCATCAATTGAGAATGGAATTCTAAAAAAAAGAAGAATGGCATTCTAAATATCTAGCAAGATATTTACAAATTATCTTACAATAAGCAAGTTACCATGAGAAAAAAAAAAAAAAGATTGGCATCCCTACCACCCTAGAATTGAAATCCAGAGTCCTCTTTTATTATGTCACAATATGTTAGCAT
This sequence comes from Mirounga leonina, assembly GCF_011800145.1. Classification (NCBI taxonomy): domain Eukaryota; kingdom Metazoa; phylum Chordata; class Mammalia; order Carnivora; family Phocidae; genus Mirounga; species Mirounga leonina. Next base: position 20,945,185 of record NW_023270305.1, read on the forward strand.
GTGTTTAAATATTTCTTTCACATGTGCTCTATAGTTTCCTACCTTGATATGTTTTATTTTAATTTTTAAGGTTTATTTTGTCCATATTAGTTAAAAAAGTTTTCACCTTTGAAGAATAGCATATAATAAAAATTTTCCCAAATGTAAAGGTGATTCAAAGTAATGCGATGACATTACACATGTAAGGATCTCATTTAAAAAAAAAAAATCTAAAAAAGAATTGGAACTCAACAAAACATCTTTTATAGATTGTCCAAAGAGAAGCAAATTGATATAAAACCAATTTATAGAATATATAATGGGGAAGAATGAGCATGTTTTAAAGTAAAAAATGAGGTTGGATTTGAAAGAACTCTACTGTTCAGATTTGTAAAACATACAGAGCCCGTATTTGACATCTACCTTCTCTAGTTAAAAAAAGAATGGTGTTGGGCGCCTGGGTGGCTCAGTCAGTTAAGCATCTGCCTTTGGCTCAGGTCATAATCCCAGGGTCCTACGATCGAATCCCACATCAGGCTCCCTGCTCAGTGGGAGACCCTCTGCTGCTCCCCTTGCTTGTGCTCTTGCTCTCTCTCTGTCAAATAAATAATAAAAATCTTTAAAAAAATTTTAAAAAAAGAATGGTGTTAAAATAAAATCAATTTTAGAGAGTAATAGTAAAGAATGGGAAGTGCTAGGTGGAACTTAAAGAACTAACTATGTAAAATGAAGAGATCAAACTTAAGAATTTAAAGATTTGAAAAGTCAAAATTATATTTTAACAAGATAATCGATTTTTAATGAAAGCCAATAAATTCAAGCAAAGGAAAAAAATCAATGAAAACAAAGTTTTGGTTGCTAGCCTTCTCCCTAATTAAGTCAATTAAAATTTATTAACATAGAGTTACATCTAGGTAGAATATTATTATTATTTTTTTAAAGATTTTATTTATTTATTTGACAGAGAGAGCGAGAGCAGGAACACAAGCAGGGGGAGTGGGAGAGGGAGAAGCAGGCTTCGCGCTGAGCAGTGAGCCCGATGTGGGACTCGATCCCAGGACTCTGGGATCATGACCTGAGCCGAAGGCAGCCGCTTAACAACTGAGCCACCCAGGCGCCCCTAGAATATTAAATTTTGCACAAAATAAGCAATAGTCTAATTTATTACAATACTTATATCCAAGAGAATTTAAAGTATTACTTGCTTATTTTCAGTTTCTTTGTTTTAATGGAGGCTAAGGCATTCATAATTTTACCTTTTTTTAAAAAAATTTTTATTATTTTCAATTTTTTTTTAAAAAAATTTATTTATTTACTTATTTAGAAAGAAAGAGCATGCACTTGAGAGCAGGGGGAGGGATAGAGGGAGAGAGAGAATCTCAAGCCAACTCCATGCTGCGGCAGAGCCTGATCCAAGGCCCAATCTCATGACCCTGAGATCACCACCTGAGCCAAATCAAGAGTCAGTTGCCTAACCAACTTAGCCACCCAGGCACCCCATAATTTTATGTTTTTTAAAAAAAATTTTGAGGGCTAAGTGTAGAGAAATAGAGATTCCTTCTTCATGATAATTTGAAATACTTCCCAAATGGCTCAAATAGGTCATGGAATAAGCCAGGTAAATTTTCTAAGAAGAGGAGAAAGTTCATAGCATGAGAGTTTTGTACCAGTGTGGTGAAAGACTAAAGTTAAAAACAAAACAAGACAAAAAACATTAAAATGTTTTATTTATGTTAAGAAAATAAAGTAATAGGGCGCCTGGGTGGCTGAGTTGGTTAAGCGACTGCCTTCAGCTCAGGTCCTGATCCTGGAGTCCCTGGATCGAGTCCCGCATCGGGCTCCCTGCTCGGCAGGGAGTCTGCTTCTCCCTCTGACCCTCCCCCCTCTCTTGTGCTTGCTCTCTCTCATTCTCTCTCTCTCAAATAAATAAATAAATAAATCTTTAAAAAAAAAAAAGAAAAGAAAGTAATAAATTGGAAATACACATTTTTAAAGAGGATATTTTTTCATGTGGTTTTAATTTCCTCAACTCATCATGATCTGATATTTATGAGACTAACACTGACGAAGAATTTCAATAAATCTCCAAATGACAAATAACAAGGAATTAACTAATTCATCCAGTTTAGGGAACATTAATTATGTAATGGTGTGGGCGGGGGGCAGTATTGGTAAACGAATTTCTGTCTTAAAAGCTAAGGAAAAAATTTACCCAAGCTTTTTCATGAAGAGAATGTTTTCACATTAATTGAAAAGACAGAATTTCAATATGCTAGGTCACTCTTTAGTGTAGCAGGTTTCCAGCCTGCCTGACCTTGAGATCTAAGTGCTTAATAAACAGATCCTCAGCCCCCTCCCCCTGGAATTCTGAAGTAGTGAAGGGGGTGGGGTTGGAGGAGGGGAAAATCTAGAATCTTTCTTTTGAAAGATACAGGTGATTTTTATAATCACACGTTTCAGAAAGCACCATTTTATAGGGCAGTAAGAATCACATTAGCAGTCCCATATATTGTTCCAGTAATGTTATATTGCTCAATTCATCTTCTCTTCTGAGAAGGAGTCCTCTCCAGATCTATGTTCATTTGAATTTCTTTTTATCTTTCTAAAGCAAGATCAGACATCAACTCTCCAAGCTCATTTATTCTGTATTATCTGTGTACCTCACACATAATTTTGTTTTTCATGAATAAAACTTTTTTTTATAAGTGGTTAGCTTATATTTATTTTTATGAATACCAATATCTAATGTCTATTGAGAGCTAACAATATGCCATGAACTTCATATTTTATCTCACTGGGTATTCACTGAATCTCAATGAAAGAGTGTATCAGTTCAGAGCTCAATTAGAGAAGCTGAAACACTAGGAGATATTTTAAAAGATTTGTTACAGGATGTATCAGTTATCAATTTATTGCCTGATAGCTCCAAATGACCCCTTCAGTATTTGCTCTGTGATAAACAGCCTTTAAGCATTTCTCCTTTAAAATGAGCTCATTTTAAAGCTTATGCTAAGTGAAATAAGTCAATCAGAGAAAGACATGTATCATATGATCTCACTGATATGAGGAATTCTTAATCTCAGGAAACAAACTGAGGGTTGCTGGAGTGGTGGGGCGTGGGAGGGATGGGGTGGCTGGGTGATAGACATTGGGGAGCGTATGTGCTATGGTGAGCGCTGTGAATTGTGTAAGACTGTTGAATCACAGACCTGTACCTCTGAAACAAATAATACATTATATGTTTAAAAAAAGGAGAAGAAGAAGAAGATAGCAGGAAGGGAAAAATGAAGGGGAGGAAATCGGAGGGGGAGACAAACCATGAGAGATTATGGACTCTGAAAAACAAACTGAGGGTTCTAGAGGGGAGGTTGGTGGGGAGATGGGTTAGCTTGGTGATGGGTATTAAAGAGGGCACACGTACTGAATGGAGCACTGGGTGTTATACACAAACAGTGAATCATGGAACACTATATCAAATAAATAAATGAATGAATGAATGAATGAATGAATAGGGAAAAAAATGAGCTCAATGTTAAGCTTTCTCGGCAGAGGGCACTGGAGGGACACTGCAGGAAGAAAGGGCTCTAGGCCATTTCCAGCGTAGTCTGGCCATCAGCGGGTGGGGGGTAGGAAGACATCCCCGGGAGTTAGCCCCAGCCATCCTCCCAGACCTTGGACGTTCTGCGACCTTGCAGCACCAGCCTTGCAAAAACCTTTTCTCAGTCCTCTAGACATGCAAACCAGAAACCTCTTCTTCCCAATTTTTGTGCCCTTAAGGCTTCCTGCTAGCTCTGGTCCCCAGAGTCCCCCATGAGGGCTGCAAGCAGCCTTGTATGACCTGGAGGGTCACAGAGTGAGCCGCTGCTCCTTCTGCAAGTCTCCACATGGCCTGTATTTCCTGAAGGTCTCTTATCCCCCAAATCTGTCCTCACAATCTTGTCCCCACTCTCTGCTGACCATCTGTTTCCCACCTGTACCCCAGAGCTCATTGCTCACCCAGCAATTGGAGACCAGCTCCAACCCTGGCCAAACCAGTGAACATTTCATTAACCAATGAAGTGAACTACACTTTCTCCAACAAAATCTGAGCCCTTCCAAGTTTGTCCTTCCTTGCTTATTTTTGCCTCAGCCCTAAGATACCATTATAGTGTCCATATAGTTAATTCTCTTGTCAGAGTAATAATTTTTATATTAAACTTCTCCTGTTTAACCTTTTGTGTGGTTCTATCCTCTGACTGAACCCAGACTGCTACATAGGGATTTGTCTTTTCATAATGATGAGAACGTTTGTGGAGTATCTCTAAGGCTGTTGTTCTTGTGTCTGATGTTGGAGCTTGAGGTCCTTCAAAAAGGCAACAGAGAAGGAAAAAATAAGCCAAGCAAGGCCCACAAGCATGTGTTAGATCTCAGTTCTCATGTCCTTTGACCTTGACAGTGTGGGTATCTCACAGGATTCGGGGCCCTTATTTATGGAAGTAGGCACACACATCTAGCCCAAGAGTTGGAGAAGCTGAAGGAAGATCCTGGGAAGGTAGAATTGTTACAGGTCAGTTCCACAAGGTAAGCTGATAAATGATAATGTGTGGAAGCTTCAGAAATGGCTGTTGCCTCCCTTCCTCCTTCCAATGGTCTCTGGTAGTCCATCCTAACCAAAATCATACAGAGCAATGTCATTCTGGGGAATATAGTTCAGCCCAGCCGAGTTGATACCTAACAAACCCTTCACAGTCCACCCCTTACCAAAATCCAAAAACCTCTCCTTAAATCATACTTAATCTCCAAATAAAGGCAAGAGCAAAGGGAATAAACTGCTCTAAGAGATCAAAGCATGGGGGCGCCTGGGTGGCTCAGTCGGTTAAGCGACCGCCTTCGGCTCAGGTCATGATCCTGGAGTCCCTGGATCGAGTCCCGCATCAGGCTCCTTGCTCAGCGAGGAGTCTGCTTCTCCCTCTGACCCTCCCCCCTCTCATGTGCTCTCTCTCTCATTCTCTCTCTGTCAAATAAATAAATAAAATCTTAAAAAAAAATAAATTATAAGAGATCAAAGCATGGAAGCTGCTTTTCAGTATTCAGGTGACAAGCAAATTTTGCCAACCTTCCCTGAGTGGCATAAAGGATTCGTTTCTCTTTTCAAAGGGGAGAAAGCTATAACCCCTTACCCTCCATATCTGTCACAGGTGGAAAAACTGGAGTTGATAACATTTTCCAGCAACCTGAGTGATGTGTAGTGACAGGCATCACAAATATTTGCTTTTTTTTTTTTTTTTCTCCCCAGCACAAACCCAGGGCGGGGCCCTTAGTGTCTAACACAGTGCCTGACACATAGCATCTGCTCAATGGATGTTCGCTGACTTAATGGGGACTTCTGCCAACTCCAGCACTCAACACTACACACACAACAGAAATCTAGGAGTACAACCTATCGATTTACTTACCCTTACTTTGCCATTTTAAATTAAACCCGGTGCATTCACAGAGAAACTGCACTGACCGTAGCTATCTGGTATATGATTCAGATTAATTGCTGCTATAGTCATTCATGAGTTTTGGCACTGTTTGTATTTTGGTAAGCAAAACTAGGGGAATTTATTTTTGGCCATCTACATCGATCTTTATTTGGACAACTAAATGAATCACTATAAAACCCCACTGTCAAAATGGTCGATGTGATTTGGTACCATACAGAGTTAGTGATTACCTGGCCTTACAGTTCCTTTGGGTTTTCTGCTGTTGAGACTATCACCTGCATCTTTTGACTGCAAGTATTTGGGGCATGAAGCCAATTCCTATTCCACTACATAAAGCTGTTCTGGGCATGCAGAAACCATACCAATCAGCACTTTTTAGAAAATGAAACAATTTTCAAGTTTTCAAATGAAACAATCATTCAAGATCCTGAATGATAGACGGCAATAAGGAAATGCATTGTACTGTGCTTTTGAAGTAAAATTTCAACAGTAACTTTGCTTATAAATACGAGAACCATACATACCTGTTTGCCCTAGAGGGTCCTGGATTACACCAGATGCCTTGCTATAATTATTAATAGCATTAATTTTTGCTTCCCGAATTATCCCTCATTGATTGCAAATTATATGGTCACACTTATACATGATGTCTTCTTTGGGGTTTCACAAGTGGATAAATTCTAGCAGTCTGCAAGGAATTAGATGTAAATATTTACAGCCTTCTGGAAGTGGCAAGACAAAAGAGATGTAGTATATGTAACACAGGTTCACGTAAGGGAACAATGGGTCAAGGAAAGTGGATAGAGAGCAAACAAATATATCCAGACAGAAAACAGAATTGAGAGATTGTAAGTTGGGAAAGAATTAAAAAAAGTATCATGGTACTAGAAGGGCTAATAGAGTTCAAAAATGGAAAGTCAGCAAAATTTGGGAACAGCAATTCTATAGGCTACTGTTTATTGCACATCTATTATGTGCCAGAAAATGGGCTTAATGATTTATGCACAAAAATGTATTAAATCCCCATATCAACCTAGGAAATAAATATTTCTGTCCATGTTTTGTAGATAAAAATGGACTCAAGTGAGTTTAAATAATTGCTGAATGAGTATATGGTGCGACCAGTTTATGAAACTGGATTCATGTGACTTTCAAAACCCTGTACTTTGAATATGGCACTTTATAACCTTTCTCTGGGCTCTATTATTGATAACTTCTGATCCCAAGTCCTTATACTTTGTATTGTATGAAGCCTGGCAAAGTCTTACAGGATTTTGTGAGAAGACAGAAGAAAAAACTCAGAAATGGCAGGTAAATAATTTTCCCAAGGCCTCTGTGGGACCAGGATAGGACCAAATACAAGCAACTTTAGTGTGGTAATAATACTCCTACCTAGTGATAGCTCAGCAATAAAAGATAAAGAAAATAAAGATTTTAAAATAAATATTTTAAATCATGGTTTCAGAATTATGCTGAAATTTACATGTAGCATGGAGTTCTTATCAACAAGTTATTCATCAAAGTTCTATTGGGAAATTCTATATACTTCTAAGTTTTATATTTACTCTTAAATATTACTTTAAAGACCTTTAAAATTATGTCTGTGACTAATATTTTTAATATGCAGAATAAAAATATAAATCTTTTCATGGTCATCGATTCTTTGACCACTCTCAGTGGTCTTCAAGTCTCAGGGCAAACTGTCTTTGAGGTTGTCCCCAGTTTTCTCACGACTCATTTGCAATGTCTTCATTTAGTATCTAGACATTTAATGAACTTTTCATACTCTGTTAAGTCCACAGATGCCTTCCCAGCAGCTCAGAAATCACATGCCACATCTCTATAAGTAAGACACAGAATTTTGTCATAAGAGGAAAGACTATGGAAGAAATGTGTGGCTCTAGAACACTTTTGAGGATGAAAGTGGTTTCTACTGGAGAAAACAATACTTCTACTTACTCAGCATGTACATTTACTGAATTTGTACCATCTGCAGTGCATGCATAAATGATCATAGAATTTACCAGGAAATCCCTTCGTCTAGGTATTTAGACCATGTATTTTCTAAAATTCTCAGCCAGGAGGAGGAACCACTGACTCCTTCAGTAAAGGCTCTAGTCTCCAAGTGCAGCAAAATTCTTCCTCATTTTTCTTTTCTTCATATCACCCCAATTGCATATTCAACAAATCTTGTCAAGTCTTTCTCAAATACCACATCATCCTTGTTTGCCAGAAGCACTGCAATTGTCTCTTCATTGGTCTGCCTGCTTCTATTTTTTCTTCTCTTAGATCAGCCAACTTTTTCTATAAAGGGCCAAATAGTTTCAGTGTTGCAGGTCATCTGTTCTCTGTCACAGTTATTCAAATCTGCTGTAGTAGAACGAAAGCACAGTAGATATGTAAATCAAAAGGTGTGGCTGTGTTCCAATAAAACTTTATTTATAAAAATAGGAAGCAACCAGGAAATCATAGTTTGATGACCAATAGAGTGTATTAAGTTATGTCTCTTCTTAGGAAAACACACACACATGCAAACAGATGATATTTCATGGCTTAGAACAAAGTCTCATATTTCGTGCATACTGCTCTGTATAGCCCTTTAAGGCTGTATTCCTATTACTGATGTATATTTCTTCTTTTATCTCCTGATACTTCCACTTAGGTAAACCTATATTTCAGTTACTCTTTGCTTCTAATTATTGTTCCAATACAGATGTTCAGTCTTTTTATTTATTTTTTAAAAAGATTTTATTTATTTGTCAGAGAGAGAGAGAGAGTACAAACAGGGGAAGCAGCAGGCAGAGGGAGAAGCAGACTTCCTGCCGAGCAAGGAGCCCGATGCGGGGCTCGATCCTAGGACCCTGGGATCATGGCCAGAAGGCAGATGCTTAACTGACTGAGCCACCCAGGCATCCCATCAGTCTTTTTAAAGAACTTTCATATGTTCTCCCTCTGTTGCCATGACTACGCTTTTTCACATATTAGTCTTACTCATTGATCAAGTCTCACTATAAATTGTTCTTTGGGGATCTTCTCAACTTTCCTTGGCTTAGTGGTCATTTCCTCCACTGAACACTCAAAGCACTGTGTGTTACCAGTTTCCATCCTACATTCCACTTACTTATTTGTATCTAGGGTCCCCATCTAAAGAATCTCTTTTACAAATCAAGATATCATCATCTTTGACTTCACAACAATAGCATAATAACTGGCATGTACTAGGTACTCTGTAATATAGTTAATTTATAAGTCAGTCAGTCATTCTGCAAATGTACAATGAGTTCCTATCATGTACAGGCATTATTTGAGGCTTTGGAAATAAAGCAGTGGACAAAACAAATTAAATTTCTGGTCTCAAGGAGCTTATATTCTAGGAGGAAGGAAATGTGTAATAAGCAAGGAGATAAATAAAAGGATGTCAGGTAGTGCTAAAAACAATGCAGAATAAGGTAATAAAGAGTGAAGAACAATGTTGTTTTGTATCAGATCAAGAAAGTTTTCATGTATGAATTGGCATGTGAGCATACTTGAATGAAGCAGGAAATTAATTCAATACCACAATAATAAGTGTTGAATAAATGAATTAATTACAAGGGCAGGTGCATTTAAGTGTCCCATGGTTTTCTGCATGCATTTGACTCGTTTTTTCACCCCAGGTTTCTGCTTTTCCCATATTGAGATAATAAGCTAGTCATAGTTAATTATTTGGGGGAGGATCTTTAATATATCTGAGTGATTTAAGTTACTCCCATAAGTTACATCAAATCATTGTGACCATGGGGAGTTTTTTTCACTAGTAGGAGAAGTACAGCATCTCCTCCCCCACCTCACAAGAGAAGTACCAGAATATTTAGAACCATAGCTAAAATTTAACCAGTCCCTCCTCAAGTGATCCTAATATGCTTTACTGATTAGACCTCGACCTCCCTAAAATGGGCCTAATTAATTCTTCAATTCTGTTCCAAGAGCATTTTTATAATGTGCTATTGTAACACTTAGTACATTGTTTTAAAGTTAATTGCTTATACATATATCTCATCCCATAAGCAGGGGAGCTCTTCCAAAGCACAGACTGCATCTTATTCATTTAGAGATTTTATCAGGATGCCTGGCGCAGAGTTCCCATTAAATAAGTGTTTGTCAAATTAAATTGATGATTTACCAGTTCCAAATTTTCTCTACACCTGTCATAACACTGAACATGCAAATAAATCCAGTGGAGAAAGTTTTTTTACTTCTCATTCAAGGACTTGTTGAAGTACAACACTTAGTTGAGGAATGTTTTAATATTATTCCTTTGGTTTTTGTTTTTGTTTTTTTAAATAGGAGTCTTAACATGAAATGAATCTTACATCTAATTGACACAAAATAATTTAAAGGTTTATTTCGAGACTTGGAAGTTTGAAATACTATAATATTGCCAGGCTTTGGCCACTGAAGAAGCATCTCAACATTCAAAGGTGATTTAAAAGAGGATACCCTGCCCTGTCATTTCTTCCTGCTCTACTAATAGGGTTGTTAATCAAAGAGATCAATTGAGAATATCCTTTACTCTATTTAATTCTACACATAACATATTTGACAAATTGCTGATGGGAATAAGGGGAAACTGCATTAAAGAGAATGACTTGGCTGAATTTTCTTTTTCTTTGCCATGATATGACTGCTGGAAATATTTTCTGATGTCCAAGGCTCAGACACACTGGCATACAGAAAGTTCTCTTACTCAATGGACACACATAGAATTTCTAATAGATAAATATTCTCTTCTCATATTTTACTAAAAGCCACTCAAATGAATGGTGCCCTTCTGTGAATACATCCTGCCTGAATCCATACTGTTCAAGTCAATGGAGAATAAAACAAATTTTAAAGAATATATTCATATCTTTATGACACAGTAAAATCACAAACAATTGCTTTGTGTTTTCCCATTGTTTATGATGAGATGTAATTGATTTCTTCTTAGAATTGAAATGGACCCTCAACTCTATGGTCAACTAATCTTCGACAAAGCAGGAAAGAACATCCAATGGAAAAAAGACAGTCTCTTCAATAAATGGTGCTGGGCACCACATGCAGAAGAATGTAACTAGACCATTCTCTTACACCATACACAAAGATAAACTCAAAATGAAAGACTTCAACGTGAGACAGGAATCCATCAAAATCCCAGAGGATAACATAGGCAGTAACCTCTTTGACGTTGGCCACAGCAACTTCTTTCAAGACATGTCTCTAACAGCAAGGGAAACAAAAGCAAAAATGAACTTTGGGGATTTCATCAAGATAAAAAGCTCTTGCATAGCAAGGGAAACAGTCAACAAAACTAAGAGGCAATCCACAGAATGGGAGAAGATATTTGCAAATGACATTTTAGATAAAGGGCTGATATCCAAGATCTATAAAGAACTTATCAAACTCAACACCCAAAAAACAAATAATCCAGTCAAGAAATGGGCAGAAGACATAACAGACACTTCTCCAAAGAAGACATACAAATGGCTAACAGACACATGAAATAATGTTCAACATCACTAGCCATCAGGGAAATACAAATCAAAACTACAATGAGATACCACCTTACACCAGTTAAAATGGCAAAAATTAACAAAACAGGAAACTACAAGTGTTGGTGAGGTTGTGGAGAAAGGGGATCCCTCTTACACTGTTGGTGGGAAAGCAAGCAGGTATAGCCACTCTGGAAAACAGTATGGAGGTTCCTCAAGATGTTAAAAATAGAGTTACCCTATGACCCAGCAATTGCACTACTAGGTATTTACCCCAAAGATACAGATGTAGTAAAAAAGAAGTGGCATATGCACCCCAATGTTCATAGCAATGTCCACAATAGCCAAACTGTGGAAGGAACCAAGATGCCCTACAACAGACAAATGGATAAAGAAGATGTGGTCCATACATACAATGGAATATTACTCAGCCATTATAAAGGATGAATACCCACCATTCTCATTGACATGGATGGACCTAGAGGGGATTAAGCTAAGTGAAATAAGTCATGCAGAGAAAGACAATTATCATATGGTTTCACTCATGTGGAATAGAAGGAATAGTGCAGAGGACCACAGGGGAAGGGAAGGGAAACTGAATGGGAAGAAATCAGAGAGGGAGACAAACCATGAAAGACTCTGGACTCCGGGAACCAAACAGCATTACAGAAGGGAGGGGGTGGGGAGATGGGGTAAACAGGTGACAGGCATTAAGGAGGGCACATGTTGGGATGAGCACTGGGTGTTATATGCAACTAATGAATCATTGAACACTACAACAAAAACTTATGATGTATTATATCCCGGCTAACTGAACATAATAATAAAAAAAAAAAGAACTGAATTAACAAAGAAAAAAAAGCATTACATTCTTATATTAGGAATAAATATAACTTTTCTCTCAGTGTCAAGAGAAATGACACAGATGACAAAGGCTTACAGCCATAGCCATTTACTCAGGAAAGTTTTGGCAATCTGTTCTTAGAGAAGATTTACTGTGCAATAGATTTAAATTTAAAAGGATGGGTTTCTGACCAACATGTTGGATTGAACAGAATGGAAAGTGTTTTCCTGGTCCAAATCATAAAAAATGATGGATAATGTATATTTAAAATATTAAAAATGTATGTCTGAAACCACACACATGGAAGAGAAATCCCTAAGTGCCCTAAAAACAAAACAACAACAGTAAAAATGACCTCATAACCATTTTTGCTAACCAGGAATCAAAGTTGAGCAACCCATAAGATACTATAACCAGTTATATAACTTGTAAGTTAAAGGAGAAAGAGCTATGAAGGGAGATTAAGGGACTGTATACATTAAGCGGTAGGAAAAAGGATCCCAGTCTGAAGCTGGATTTCAGGAAATTATGGCTTCATATATAAATGCTGGTCTAGATTTGTATTCTGGAAGTAGGAGAAATGAAGTCATGAATACCTGAAACTCTGAGCATAAAATATAGTTTTGAGGATCAACTTTGTGCAAACTGTATAGTACAAAAGCCCTAAGTCTGAAAGTTTCACATACAATCTACTTCAGAATTGGTGAACCAAGTAGAAAAGAGTCAGAGGTAACCGGCACTGTGGCAACCAGGTGACTGTGCTCTAGAAGGCACCTACACAGACCACCCATGTAAGACTCCTGAGATCCAAGTCCATGGAATTTGAACTCTGACCACAGATATGTGTAACCAATGGGCATATGAGAAAGTTCAATGCTAAGGAAGACAACTCTAAGTTGAATAACTAGGAGGATATATGACTGGGAATTAGAGTAACTTGAGAGGGACTTTAAAATACATATTTGATATGTGTAAAGAAGTAAAGGGATTAGTGACATCCTTAAAATAAAAAGGGGAAGATTATGAAGCAAGATTAGGTAATTTTGAAAATAAAGTAGATATCTTAAGATTATTCACTATGTGACCTTAGACATGTTACTTAATCCTCTTCCCCTAAGTTTCTTGACCTGGAAAATAAGATAACTCATGGAGTTAGTGTGAGATTTAATAATTGAAGCACTTAGAATAGTGCCTGGTACAACATAATGAGTCATTATATATTAGTGCTTAGTACTATTGGAAATGATGCACATCAGGGCACCTGGGTGGTTCAGTCAGTTAAGCGTCAGACTCTTGGTTTTGGCTCAGGTCATGATCTCAGGGTCATGGGATCAAGCCCTGTGTCAAGCTCTGGGCTCAATGTGGAGTCTGCTTGAGATTCTCTCCCTCTCCCTCTGCCAATCCCCATGCTTGTTCACTCCCTCTTTCTTTCTCTCTCTCTCTCAAATAAATAAATCTTTAAAACAAAGATTCTCTTTATCTCTCCCTTTGCCTCTCCCCCCTCGCATACTATCTCTAAAAAAAAGAAAAGAAAAGACAGAAATGATGGCACATCTATTAAATATGAGGAGGCTGAAAAAATTGCATTTTAAAAAAGTTCTTATCTAGATTTAAACATTTTACTTAAAAAGTTGAAGACCACAGAACAAACAAGTTTGAAGGCCAATATAATAATAGTGTATATAAGTTGAGGAAATTTCAGAGAATTTAAAACAAGTGCATTTAGAATTGGAAAACATAAAAGAAAGTTTAAGAAACACAGGATTAGTTTCAGAAACACCAGTATATTCCTATTATAAATACAGAACAGAGACAAAGAATGAGACAAATTTATCAAAAAAATATTTTCTGATTTAAAAAATATTACATTCAGCCCCAAATATGAGTAAAATAAATCCACAACTGAACTGTGGATCATCAAGAATATCCAGAATTGCATGAAGGAAAAAAGAGATCACTTACAAAGGAAGAGAAATTAAAATTCTCATCAGCAACAATACATGTGAGAGACAATGGGATAATGTCTTCAAATTTTGAAGTTTCAAAATAATCTTAGCAATGCCTCGACAGCATGGAAATTTGCCTAGTCTCTTCTGTGGAACTCATTTGGTTCTGTATTGCAAATCTGAATAGGCATTGAGAGTTAAAAGGTTTTGATATGGTTGTCAGAGATAAGGGGACCAGAACATGCCCTGAAATTGAGTGTTCTTAGACATCAGTGTTTGACGATCTCCAATACTGAGAGTTTAGTTTTATGGTTAGAGACAAACAGCAAACAAATGTTCATGTAACTGAGTATAAAATAATAACTATGCTAAAAACTATGAACAGAAAAGATAAGTTGCTACTAATATATAGACAGGGAAACCTACCATAGTCTGGGAGTTAGAGAAGACCAGAGACTAGAACAATGTGTAGCTGTTAAATACATGGGATTCATATGTGAAAGAGATTTAGAGACCCACGTAATAAGATGAGTTCCAAATAGAGAAAGGGATAACTCCATCATTTATATAAAATATGTTATAATAAAAATACGTAATCAATTAATGCCAAAATTAACCTAATCCACCCATGATACAGGCTAACTGACTATTTATTCCCATACTGGTACTTTTATCTTTCAAAAAATGGCTTTATATACTTGAAATAGTCACTTTCTATTATTGTATAGACAAGAATGAAGATTCTTCCTCTCATAAAAGATCTTATAAAGGACCTCTTTGTTTTGTTATTTTTTATTTTTATTTTTATTTTATTAAAGATTTTATTTATTTATTTGACACAGAGAAACACAGCGAGAGAGGGAACACAAACAGGGGAAGTGGGAGAGAGAGAAGCAGACTTCCCGCTGAGCAGGGAGCCCGATGCGGGGCTCGATCCCAGGACCCTGGGGTCATGACCTGAGCCAAAGGCAGGTGCTTAACGACTGAGCCACCCAGAAGCCCTGATTTTTTTTATTTTTTAAAGTAATCTCTATACCCAACATGGGGCTCAAACTCACAACCCTGAGATCGAGTCACATGCTCCACTGAGTCAGCCAGGTGCCTCTAGTAAAAGTTCTCTTTGATGGAACATCATAGGCTATCCCATTCTTGGTCTCTAACATCTCAGCAGATAGGTTATCAAAATATCTGAGGAAATCTGATACCAATCTGTTCTCCCCAATTATTTCTGCATCTTAGTCTTGATATTTTCCAATAAAGTTGTCCTCAGGTTTTCATCATTCAGTTAACAGTGAGAAGATGGGTGACTTCCCCTTCCTTTTAAGTCAGAAAGTCTCCTCCATAGGATAGTAATTAAAGATTCCCTGACAAAAGTTAATAGCGAAGACTGTATAATTGTTTCAGCACTATCCTACTGTGATGTGAGATTTCTGCCTTTGTTCATTTATTTAAATTTTTCAAGATTTTATTTATTTATTTAGAGAGAGAGTACAAGCAGGAGAGAGGTAGGGGGGAGAGAGAGAGAATCTCAGACTCCACACTGAGCACAAGTCCTACACAAGGCTCCATCTGGGACACCCTGAGATCATGACCCAAGCTGAAACCAAGAGTCAGACACTTAACTGACTGAGCCACCCAGGCACCTCAATTTCTGCCTTTTAAATCAAGTAATCTAATAAGCAGAAAAATAAGCATATTAGGGGCACCTGGGTGGCTCAGTTGTTAAGCGTCTGCCTTCGGCTCAGGTCACAATCCCAGAGTCCTGGGATTGAGCCCCGCATCAGGTTCCCTGCTTGGCGGGAAGCCTGCCTCTCTCTCTCCCACTCCCCCTGCTTGTGTCCCCTCTCTCGCTGTGTCTCTCTCTGTCAGATAAATAAATAAAATCTTAAAAAAAAATAAATTAAATAAATAAGCATATCAACAGTTTCACTGGAATTAAGTATAAGGTTTACCATAGTAAAACCAGTTCTCTTTAGGGGTTCTTTAGGGATTTAATTTAATTTCTCTTTTAGCATTCTTTTTTAAAGATTTTATTGATTTATTTAAGATACAGTGAGCATGAGAGAGAGAGAGAGCGTGGGGGGGGGCAGAGGGAGGGGGAGAAGTAGGCTCTCCACTGAGCAGGGACTCCAATGCAGGGCCCAATCTCAGGACCCCAGGATCATGATCTGAGCCAAAGGCAGAAGGCAGACACCTAACACACTGAGCCACCCAGGCGCCCCTATCTTTACAGTTCTTCAGGTGTTTTAATGTATTGAGAAGTTGTGTTTGTTTATTTGTTTTTGCTTGTTTTGTATTTGGATGCTAGAGATTTTCAATTAAAGACAAGAGGGGGAGCAAGATGGAGGAGGAGTAGGGGACCTAAATTTCATCTGGTCCCAGGAATTCACATGGACAGGGCTCAAACCATTCTGAACACCTACGAACTCAACAGGAGATCAAAGAAAAGAATAGCAGCAGGTCTCTGAACAGGAAAGTGACCACTTTCTGGAAGGTAGGACGTGTGGAGAAGTGAATCCGAGGGGATACTCAGGAGGATAGACTGCGGGGGGGCAGAGGGAGGAGGGAGCCTCCCTCAGCCGCTACTGGCAAGTGATAGAGAACTGGAGCACAAAATCAGAACTTTTAGAAGTCTGCTCCACTGAGGGACATCGCTCCAGTGGCTAAGCGGGAGGTGGAACCCTTGCTAGGACAATGTGGTCTCAGGACCCTCAGGGTCACAGAAAGACTGGGGGTGCCTGAGTGTGGCAGAGCTCCCAGGTATCAGAGCAGGGAAGCCGGCTGCAGAGACGGAGCCAAGGCACGGGCACTCAGCTCCGGGTTGCCATAAACCATGATTCACGGCACAGTCGGGCCACTGCTCTTCCAGCAGGGACCCAACAAGCAGCAGATCCAGGGAGACTCTCCTTCCTCCCTAGGATGAGTGGTGTGGGAGTGCATTGCAGTAATCTGCTGGGTTTGGAGACTCCACATGGGGTCGTGTGCCAGAGAAAGAAATGCTCGGTCACAGGCCAGGTGAGCACAGAGTGTGGCCGGAGACTGGGGAGACGGGAGTGATTGACTGCTTTTCTCTGGGGCTCACTGAGGAGTGGGGCCCCAAGCTCTCGGCTCCTCCAGGGTAGAGATGGGGAGGCCGCCATTTTCACTCTCATCTTCCAAAGCTGTGTGGAAAGCTTGCAGGGAACAAAAGCTCCTGAAAGCAAACCCCAGCGGATAACTTAGCCCGGACTGGCAAGGGTGGGGCAATTCCGCCTTCAGCAAAGACATTTGGGAACCACGGCAACAGGCCCCCCGCAAGAAGATCAGCAAGAACAGCCAGCCAAGACCAAGTTTACTGATCAATGAGAACGGCAGAACTCCAGCACTAGGGGAATACTGCACATAGAATTCATGGCTTTTTTACCATGATTCTTTAGTCTTTCAAAGTTAATTTTTTTAATTTTCTTTTTTTCTTTTTCTATTTTCTTTTAGAATTTTTCTTTTTCCCTTTTTCAACCAACATCTTATCAATCCCTTTTTTAAAAATCTTTTTTATTTTTCATTTTTAGAGTAATATTCTATCCCTTCATTATAGTTAACCTTATTTTTGGTATATATACAAGTTGTTCTCTCTTTAAAATTTTGGGATACAGTTTCTTCTAAGAGACCAAAATATATCCTAAATCTCTAATGTATGGCTTTGTTCTAGTCTCCTGCCTAATCACATTCTTCCTTCTTTTTTTTTTTTTAATTTCTCTTCTTTCTTTTTTCAACCAACTTCTTATCTTTTCAATTCCTTTTATAAAAATCTTTTATAATTTTCATCTTTACAATCATATTCCATCCCTTCATTGTATTTACCCTTATTTTTGTACATATACAAGTTTTTCTTTCTTTAAAATTTTGGGAGGCAGTGTCTCCTAACTGACCAAAATATGCCCAAAATCTAGTGTGTGGCACTCCTATTCACCAGCCTGATCATATTTGATCATATTCTTTTTCTTTCTTTCTTTCTTTCTTTCTTTCCCTTTCTTTTCTCCCCAGTTTCAGGTCTCTTCTGATTTCTTTAGTGTATGTTTTTCTGGGGTTGTTGTTACCCTGTTAGCATTTTGTTCTCTCATTCATCTATTCTCCTCTGGACAAAATGACAAGACAGAAAAACTCACCTCAAAAAAAAGAACAAGAGGCAGTACTGACTGCCAGGGAACTAACCAGTATGGACATTAATAAGATGCCAGAACTAGAGTTCAGAATGATGATTATAAAAATACTATCAGGGCTTGAAAAAAGCATGGAATATACTAGAGAAACCCTTTCTGGATAAATAAAAGTACTAATATCTAACCAAGTCAAAATCAAGAAGGCTATTAATGAGGTGCAATAAAAAATAGGGGCGCTAACTGCTAGGATAAATGAGGCAGAAGAGAGAATTAGTGATATAGAAGACCAAATGATGGAAAATAAAGCTGAGAAAAAGAGAGATAAACAACTACTGGATCACGAGGGCAGAATTCGAGAGATAAGTGATACCATAAGATGAAACAATATTAGAATAATTGGTTTCCCAGAAGAAGAGAGAGAGAGAGGGGCAGAAGGTATATGGGGCATATTATAGCAGAGAACTTCCCTAATTTGGGGAAGGAAACAGGCATCAAAATCCAGGAGGCACAGAGAACCTCCTCAAAATCAATAAAAATAGGGCAACACCCTGACATCTAATAGTAAAACTTACAAGTCTCAGAGACAAAGAGAAAATCCTGAAAGCAGCTTGGGACAAGAGGTCTGTAACCTACAATGGTAGAAACATTAGAATGACAACAGACCTATCCACAGAGACCTGGCAGGCCAGAAAGGACTGGTATGATATATTCAGAGCACTAAATGAGAAAAATATGCAGCCAAGAATACTATATCCAGGTAGGCTGTCATTGAAAATAGAAGGAGAGATACAAAGCTTCCAGGACAAACAAAAACTAAAGGAATTTGCAAACATGAAACCAGCCCTACAAGAAATCTTGAAAGGGGGCCTCTAAGCAAAGAGAGAGCCTAAAAGTAACATAGACCAGAAAGGAACACAGACAATATACAGTAACAGTCACCTTACAGGTAATACAATGGCACTAAATTCATATCTTTCAATAGTTACCCTGAATGTAAATGGGCTCAATGCCCCAATCAAAACACACAGGCTATCAGATTGGATAAAAAAACAAGACCCATCGATAGGCTGTCTGCAAGAGACTCATTTTAGACCCAAAGAAACCTTCATATTGAAAGTGAGGGAGTGGAAAACCATTTATCATGCTAATGGACACCAAAAGAAAGCTGGGGTGGCAATCCTTATATCAGACAAATTAGATTTTAAACCAAAGACTATAATAAGAGATGACAAAGGACACTATATCCTACTTAAAGGGCCTATTCAACAAGAAGATCCAACAATTGTAAATATCTATGCTCCTAACATGGGAGTAGCCAATTATATAAGCCAAATAATAACAAAAGCAAAGAAACACACCAACAACAATACAATAATAGTAGGGGACTTTAACACCCACCCCCACTGAAATGGACAGTTCATCTAAGCAAAAGATCAAGAAGGAAATAAAGACTTTAAATGACACACTGGACCAAATGGACTTCACAGATATATTCAGAACATTCCTTCCCAAAGCAACAGAATACACATTCTTCTCTAGTGCCCATGGAACATTCTCCAGAATAGATCACATCCTAGGTCACATATCAGGTCTCAACCGGTACCAAAAGATTAGGATCATCCCCTGCCTATTTTCAGACCACAATGCTTTGAAACTAGAACTCAATCACAAGAGAGTCGGAAAGAACTCAAATACATGGAAGCTAAAGAGCATCCTACTAAAGAATGAATGGGTCAACTAGGAAATTAAAGAAGAATTTAAAAAAATTCATGGAAAAAAATGAAAATGAAAACACAACTGTTCAAAATCTTTGGGATGCAGCAAAGGCAGTCCTAAGAGGAAAGTATATAGCAATACAAGCCTTTCTCAAGAAACAAGAAAGGTCTCAAATACACAACCTAACCCTACACCTAAAGGAGCTGGAGAAAGAACAGCAAATAAAGCCTGAGCCCAGCAGGAGAAGAGAAATAACAAAGATCAGAGCAGAAATCAATGAAATAGAAACCACCAGAACAGTAGAACAGATCAATGAAACCAGGAGCTGGTTCTTTGAAAGAATTAACAAGATTGATAAACCCCTGGCCAGACTTAACAAAAAGAAAAGAGAAATGAATAAATAAAATCATGAATGAGGGCGCCTGGGTGGCTCAGTTGGTTAAGCGACTGCCTTCAGCTCGGGTCATGATCCCAGGGTCCTGGGATCGAGTCCCACATCGGGCTCCCTGCTCTGCGGGGAGCCTGCTTCTCCCTCTCCCACTCTCCCTGCTTGTGTTCCCTCTCTCGCTGTGTCTCTCTCTGTCAAATAAATAAATAAAATCTTTAAAAAAAAAAAATCATGAATGAAAGAGGAGAGATCACAACCAACACCAAAGAAATAAAAACAATTATAAGAACATATTATGAGCAACTATATGCCAGCAAATTAGATAATCTGGAAGAAATGGGTGCATTCCTAGAGATGTATAAACTACCAAAACTGAAGCTGGAAGAAATAGAAAACCTGAACAGACCTATAACCACTAAGGAAATTGAAGCAGTAATCAAACATCTCCCAACAAACAAGAGCCCAGGGCCAGACGGCTTCCCAGGGGAATTCTACCTAATATTTATTATTTTTTTTTTTAATTTTTTTTTTTAGATTTTATTTATTTATTTGACAGAGAGATAGCGAGAGCAGGAACACAAGGAGGGGGAGTGGGAGAGGGAGAAGCAGGCTTCCTGCTGAGCTGGGAGCCTGATGTGGGACTCAATCCTAGGACCCTGGGATCATGACCTGAGCCGAAGGCAGACGCTTAACAACTGAGCCACCCAGGTGCCCTCTACCTAATATTTAAAGAATAATTAATACCTATTCTTCTGAAACTGTTTCAAAAAATAGAAATGGAAGGAAAACTTCCAAACTCATTTTATGAGGCCAGCATTACCTTGATCCCAAAACCAGACAAAGACCCCACCAAAAAGGAGAATTACAGACCAATATCCCTGATAAACATGGATACAAAAATTCTCACCAAAGTACTAGCCAATAGGATCAACAGTACATTAAAAGTATTATTCACCACAACCAAGGGGGATTTTTTTCCTGGACTGCAAGGTTGGTTCAACATCTGCAAATTAATCAATGTGATACAATACATTAATAAAAGAAAGAACAGGAAACATATGATCCTCTAAATAGATGCAGAAAAAGCATTTGACAAAGTACAGTATCCTTTCTTGATTAAAACTCTTCACAGTGTAGGGATAAAGGGTACATACCTCAATATCATAAAAGCCATCTATGAAAAACCCACAGCGAGTATCATTCTCAATGGGGAAAAACTGAGAGCTTTCCCCCTAAGGTCAGGAACATGGCAGGGATGTCCACTATCACCACTGCTATTCAACATAGTATTAGAAGTCCTAGCCACAGCAATCAGACAACAGAAAGAAATAAAAGACATCCGAATCAGTGAAGAAGAAGTCAAACTCTCACTGTTTGCACATGATATGATACTTTATGTGGAAAACCCCAAAGACTCCACCCCAAAACTGCTAGAACTCATACAGGAATTCAGTCAAGTGGCAGGATATAAAATCAATGCACAGAAGTCAGTGACATTCCTATACACCAACAACAAGACAGAAGAAAGAAATTAAGTAGTCAATCCCATTTACAATTGCACCCAAAACCATAAGATACCTAGGAATAAATCTAACCAAAGAGGCAAAGAATCTGTGCTCAGAAAACTATAGAATACTCATGAATGAAATTGAGGAAGACACAAAGAAATGGAAAAACGTTCCACGCTCATGGATTGCAAGAACAAATATTGTGAAAATGTCAATGCTACCTAGAGCAATCTACACATTTAATGCAGTCCCTATCAAAATACCATCCACTTTTTTCAAAGAAATGGAACAAATAATCCTAAAATTTTATGGAACCAGGAAAGACCCTGAATAGCCAGAGGAATGTTGAAAAAGGAAAGCAAAGCTGGTGGCATCACAATTCCGGACTTCAAGCTCTATTACAAAGCTGTAATCATCAAGGCAGTATGGCACAAAACAGACACATAGATCAAAGGAACAGGATAGAGAGCCCAGAAATGGACTCTCAACTCTATGGTCAACTAATCTTCGACAAAGCAGGAAAGAATGTCCAATGGAAAAAAGACAGTCTCTTCAAGAAATGGTGTTGGGAAAATTTGATGGCCACATGCAGAAGAATGAAACTGGACCATTTCCTTACACCACACACAAAAATAGACTCAAAATGGTTGAAAGACCTCAATGTGAGGCAGGAATCCATCAAAATCCTAGAGGAGAACACAGGCAGCAACCTCTTCGACCTCAGCCACAGCAACTTCTTCCTAGAAACATCGCCAAAGACGAGGGAAGCAAGGGCAAAAATGAAGTATTGGGACTACATCAAGATAAAAAGCTTTTGCACAGCAAAGGAAACAGTCAACAAAACCAAAAGACAACCGACAGAATGGGGGAAGATATTTGCAAATGATATCAGATAAAGGGCTAGTATCCAAAATCTATAAAGAACTTATGAAATTCAACACCCAAAGAACAAATAATCCAATCAAGAAATGGGCAGAAGACATGAACAGACATTTCTGCAAAGAAGACATCCAAATGGCCAACAGGCACATGAAAAAGTGCTCAATATTACTCAGCATCAGGAAAATACAAATCAAAACCTCAATGAGATACCACCTCACACCAGTCAGAATGGCTAAAATTAACAAGTCAGGAAACAACAGATATTGGCGAGGATTCGGAGAAAGGGTAACCCTCCTGCACTGTTGGTGGGAATGCAAGCTGGTGCAGCCACTCTGGAAAACAGCATGGAGGTTCCTCAAAAAGTTGAAAATAGAGCTACCCTACAACCCAGCAATTGCACTACTGGGTATTTACCCCAAAGATACAAATATAGTGATCCGAAGGGATACATGCACCCCAATGTTTATAGCAGCAATGTCCACAATAGCCAAACTATGGAAAGAGCCTAGCTGTCCATCAACAGATGAATGGATAAAGAAGATGTGGTATATATATATATACACAATGGAATATTATGCAGCCATAAAAAACCCCGAAATCTTACCATTTGCAAGGACATGGGTAGAACTAGAGGGTATTATGCTAAGCGAAGTAAGTCAATCAGAGAAAGACAAGTATCATATGATCTCACTGATATGAGGAATTCTTAATCTCAGGAAACAAACTGAAGGTTGCTGGAGTGGTGGGGGGTGGGAGGGATGGGGTGCCTAGGTGATAGATACTGGGGACAGTATGTGCTATGGTGAGCGCTGTGAATTATGTAAGACTGATGAATCACAGACCTGTACCTCTGAAACAAATAATACATTATATGTTAAAAAAAAAAAAGATAGCAGGAAGGGAAAAATGAAGGGGAGGAAATCGGATGGGGAGACGTACCATGAGGGACTATGGACTCTGAGAAACAAACTGAGGTTTTTAGAGGGGAAGAGTGTGGGGGGATGGGTTAGCCTGGTGATGGGTATTAAGTAGGGCACGTATTGAAAGGAGCACTGGGGGCGCCTGGGTGGCTGAGTTGGTTAAGCGACTGCCTTCAGCTCAGGTCCTGATCCTGGAGTCCCTGGATCGAGTCCCGCATCGGGCTCCCTGCTCGGCAGGGAGTCTGCTTCTCCCTCTGACCCTCCCCCCTCTCATGTGCTTGCTCTCTCTCATTCTCTCTCTCTCAAATAAATAAATAAAATCTTAAAAAAAAAAAAGAAAGGAGCACTGGTTGTTATACACAAACAATGAATCATGGAACAGTACATCAAAAACTAATGATGTAATGAATGGTGACTGACATAACATAAAAAAATAAAATTTAAAAAATTAAAAAAAATAAAGACAAGAATAATAGACCAAAAGTGGAATTTGGTTGGGAAAGGTGCTTATTAAGTGTACCCCTAGTGTTACATTAATTCTAGACTTCACAGTCTACAGGTTGCATTATGACTAAACAATAATGTCCAATCTGTGGTCCTTCAGATCAAATATCTTCTGTGTTCCAAGGTCAAGGCAGGATTGAGCATGATAGGTGTGGCTGGAGTCTAACACACTTTACTTTGGAAAAGCTCTTACCTTCATACACCCCACCCACTTGTCACAATATATTTCCATAGGCAATGAATTCACTATGAGCCAGTTCTGAATATGTGCAAAAGGAATCACACTTTCTTTTTTATCTTAGAAATAAACTTCATAAATTATCATCATAGATGACTGAAAGAGTCCCTGAAGACAGGAAAAAGTGAGGGAGTAAATAATGACATGTTTTGAGGACACAGTTTCTTGGGAACTTTCTGAGACAATTTCCTATTCTATCATTGTTTTGTTTCCTTTATGAATGTACATAGTATATAGAGTGGGTATAATTAGTCAGCACATATTAGAAGGGATACTTCTCTCCATTATTGTAAAATCCTATGTACCCATGTGATGGCTCACCATAGCTGAGAGGAAAGTCTAGCCCAATATTTCTAATACCAGATAGGGCTATCCCAAGATACATCCTGTTATTTTTTCCCAGTCACCCATTCACACATTCTGTAAGTAAATCTGGAGGAATAAGTTAAAATGCTGGAAGCTGGAAACCGCTCCAAGGTCAGACAATGCTCAATTCAGTCCACCCAATTTTGGTGATGAGGTGGGCGTGATATAATGGGTGAAATCAGAGAATAATTCCCACCTGGTCAATCTTTTATGAGTGTGAATAGTCAGAGTCACAAGGTGATTCTGAGAATTTTTATGAAGCAACTTTAAAGAGAATTTTTTTTTAAAGATTTTACTTATTTATTCATGAGAGATAGAGAGAGAGAGGCAGAGGCAGAGGGAGAAGCAGGCTCCCCACGGAGCAGGGAGCCCGATGCGGGACTCGATCCCAGGACCCTGGGATCATGACCTGAGCTGAAGGCAGACGCTTAACTGACTGAGCCACCCAGGCGTCCCTAAAGAGAATTTTTAAGGTGATTAAAAAAAAAAAAAAACTGTCTACACAATCCACAGCTATCAATTTTACCTACCAATTTCAGAACAAAATATCTTAACCAGTGCCTGAGTAATATTAAATTTGCTACCAGAAAGCTGAGAATCATCTCCCACCTCTGGTGAATTTATAGGAATTAACAGTATGTATTTGGTGCTTTAAACTCATGTCAATATCCATTATGTATTGCTACCTGTAGTCAATTACTTGACATCAATGTGCAATTTATATTTATGTAGGATGCCTTAAGTCCCTTTTGAAAGAGTTATTTAAAGCCATAATATGATATAATGTCTTCAAAAATTCTCATATCAAAATTTATTGGAAGGTGTCTGCATTACACATGAGATATTTAAGGTGATTTAATGCAGGGACTGTGTTTTCTCCATCATCATATACTCAAGACTAATAAAATGCTGGGCACATAGTACATGTTAAATTAATATATTCTTTTTTGTTCAGTTTGCTTATTGACTTGCCACTAGGTATAATGTAATATGCTAAGAATTCTTTTATTTAATGAAAAATACTATAAATATAACACTCTCAGTGTGACTGATGGTAATGATTGAGAAATAAAGAAATAGGTATATCTGAGCAAAAAAAAATCAATTTTTTTTCTTTTGTTCTGTGCAGTTTTCAGGTTTTAGTTTTTAAGCATGGTTGAAATACTAACCATTTTTACATCAAACCTTGTCTTAAAAACAGTCTAATTTAAATACAATCCCTTTGAATTTATATATTTCTTCCCTTTTAGGCCCAGTTCTTTTGAATTATTTAGCAGAATATTCTTAAGGCAATTAAAGGGATCCATTCAGCAGGATTTAAGCCAACAAATCAGTCAGCAGTTTTGGTCACCTCATAAAGCAGTTAAGCATTACATCCAGTCCATGTACTTGAGATCTCACATGCCTTCATAATAGAGCTATCAATTTTCTGATTTGCAAGCCAGCTGACAGAGTTAATACCCCAAAGGGCTATTGCAGTGTTAAGCTCCTAAAATTGTTTTAGACTCACCCATAAATTAGAGTATAGCCCAATCATGTACAATTTTATCCTTGTGCTCCTTGAAAAAGCATGAGCTCAGTGTTCCAGAAACAACACTCTTTAGAAGAATAGCTTATTGGATCTATTAATCTTTTTTTAACTTTTGATGCTGACTAAATATTCATTTCACCATAACATGCTGCAAGTTACACAAGTAACACCAGGATACTGCTTGACCTATTATTTTTGAAGTTGGTGCTTTAAATATTAACAAAGCCTAACATAGCTCAGGACACATATGGAGTATTCAAAATATGTGAGTAGGAGGTTGAATAACTGAGCTGTCTATGGTCCTTTGCACTGGTTGGCTAAAATTTCGTATACTTTGAGTAAACCACTTAAAGATTTTGACCAAAAATTATCCCTCCCTAGGAAAAGAAAAAATATGAAATATGACTGAGTATGTTTTTTTTTTTTAAGATTTTATTTATTTATTTTATAGAGAAAGACACAGCGAGAGAGGGGACACAAGCAGGGGGAGTGGGAGAGGGAGAAGCAGACTCTCTGCCGAGCAGGGAGCCCGATGCGGGACTCGATCCAGGGACTCCAGGATCATGACCTGAGCTGAAGGCAGTCGCTTAACCAACTGAGCCACCCAGGCGCCCTTTGTTTTGTAATTCTCATGTTTCACTCATAGGATTGTCCTAGGCAGTGTATTTTTGTGGTTTGCTAAAAATCAGTTCTATGTCTGACAAGAAGTTTATTCCTGAATTAGCATTATGGTTAAGGTTACTGATATCAGTCATATAAAAAATGAAGGAACACTTATACATTTTGTATCACTATTTAGTACACTAATTTAATGAAATCCTGCCCCAGGATAATTTTAACAGAGATTTTTCTCTGATTCAAAAATTTAGATGAAGAACATGAAAATATGCATGTATCTGTCGACACACATGGAGAGAAAAGCCCTGCCAAATTTAATGATAACTTTTAAATCTATATGTCCAGTCGCATTCTCCATTTTGATAAGTAGTGCCATTATTCTATAGACTGAAGGATATTTTTACCCAAATTTCTAACAGAACCTTTAATTTAAACACATTCAAAATTGAACTTACTGTATTTTATCATCAATCTGCTCTTCTTGGGTCCCCATCTCAATGAACAATGTATTACTCAATCAGTTTTCCAAATACAGAAAAATAATAGTTCTTTCCTTCATTTCCCATATATGACTGGTCAATAAAATGTATCAGGTCTACTTACTATCACTTGATCTGAACACATTTCTTCAATGCCTTCTACCATTGACTTACTTCAAATTGTCTTAAGTTCTTTTCTTTACACACCAAGGACATCTAAAAATGGTTTCTATCTCTAATATTCTACAAAGGTTTCTCTGAAATGTACTCAAAGTGGTATTTCCAAAACAAAAATATAAATGTAATAATTATTCTTATTGTGGTATTGATAATGATAATTTCCATTTACTCTGTACTTACTATGTGCCGGGCACAATCTAGTATAGGTTTTCTTGTTGATATCACACACACACACACACACACACACACAAGAGTGATATAGGTAACACTGTTATTACTGTTTTAAAGGTGAAAAAGCTGTCATTTGTCCAAGGTCAGACTCTAAGTGGCAGTAACAGAAATCTGACTCTAGATAATCAGCACTTAACCATTAAGATATGCTACCTGATTTAAAATGAGCAATTGAATAATAAAAACTGATAATGACTTTCTTGAATAAAGTTTTTAAGTGGCCCCTGATGCCTTTAAAATAACATCAAACACTCCTTGGCTCCAAATACTTTGTGATCTTACTCAATCACATCGATCCCTCTTACCCTCGTTACTATCCAAATATCTTTAATTTTTCACAGTTCACTTTCACTATGGCACCATGTTATATACTACTTCCATAGTCTTCCTTGTGCTATTCTCTCTACTTTGAAAATCCTTACAGGGCTTCTCTACTTGGATAATATAGGGCTTCTTGAAATTTTCCATAATTAACCCCATCTTCCTTCCCCTCTAACCAGTGATAAACAATTTATCTTATTTTCAGATGCTGTGATATAAATGGACCACATTTACTAATGGATCAGGTCACTGTTGACTTTGGAGTATGTTTGGAGGTAATGCTCAGGAACTACCACCATGTCCCCAACTCATACCTGCACACACACTCATCCGCTCTTTGGTGTTTTCGTCTTTTGTACCTTGTGGCTTGCAAAGTAAAGTCATATTGGTAGCCTGACACCTACCTAAGACCCTGAACCATACTGAATCAGTAAACTCACTTCCATCAGAGCATGCCAGGCCAACTTGGGAATCCTTATTTTCCATCTTGTAAATTTGGGTCTATAACTATATAGGTGTCCCTCATAAAGGAATTTGGGGCATTCTTGATAAATGTCAAAGTACTGCTGAGTTTGAGGTCAAGTTACTAGTGTGGCAACTATATCATTGTCAGTGTACTCCAGAAGATTTTGCTCTATTTTCTGCTTCCTTTCTTATTATGTAAGCCCACATTAGCAGTATCTCTCATCCTCCAAACAATTTTATACCAACACGTGCTGTTTTCTGATTGGCCATTCATAAATTTAAAAGAATAATGTGATGGGAGTAGAAATGCCTTTATTTGAAGTAATTGAGACATATTAGCTCTTGAAGGTCCCTGGGTAGGACTTAAATTCCTTTTTTTCCTCTTTTCCTTTTTTTTTTTTAAATGGTATCATGAACAAGTTTTAATAGTTGATCACCTAGTCAAGCACTGCATTGACAATTTTCATTACCATGCAAATCCTACCCGACATTGCCATTTTTGGGAAAAGCTGTTTTAGAATAAAACCAATTCCTATGCTCTTCCATGGAAATAGTGCACATGTGTGCAAAGTAACATATATATGAAAATTCCCTCTCCCACCCCCTCTCTCCTTCCCTCTACCTTTCTCTTTAGCCCCACAATATGGTCAGCTATAAAGTGAGTGGATATGACAGGTACTGCATGGGACCACAGGGATTTGAGGTTTGCACTGCAACTAACAAAGTGAAATTTGATAAACTAAAATCCATTATCAATCAACAAATTAAATAAAATAACTGAAAACATATCTAATGGAAGAGACTTTAATTAGCAGCAGTTTATATAAAATCTAGTGTTTTACTTGACTGTGATTTCTCATTAAGCCATCAGTATGATATAGTTATCTGGAAGGCTAATACATACAATGCAGTCTACATTAATAAGATGCAAAGTCTATGGGGGAGAGCATATCTACTCTTTGGTGCCAGTCATCTGTATTGGGGAACTCTTAAAAAGTAATAACAATGAATCTCAGAGTTATAAAGACCTCTTCCCTTAGTGCCAAATTTGTTCTTTAAAATGTCTGTCTTTCTGTTTTTCAGGATTAGCAATATTTCAGCAATATTTCAGTTTCTTGCTGAGGCAATCTTAGTCCTCTAACTTTCATTATTATCTATTAAAATGGACCATCCTGTGATAATCCTTATTCTATTATTTTTCAGAATATTTTATCTTCCTCTTAATTATTGTATAGGATTTGCATAATTTTGCTACTTTTAGTCTAATCATCCTAAATATTTGGGAGGACTAAAGACTAAAGATTAAACACTAAACCCATAGTGTTTATATTTATTTTACTATAAATACTATAAATTTTCTTTACTGAAAAGAGTAATTATTCAGTGGTTAAACAAGGTATTCAATAACACTTCCTACTAGAACTCGCATAATGAGTTAAGACCTCTAAGAATCTTATCCCCTGACTGCGGCAACACTCACAATCAACGCCTCTTTTGATACTGTTATCCTCCCAACTCATCTCATCCCTGCCCACTTCTTACCCATTAACCTTCTCAGAGTGTTGAAAAGTGAAGAGAAGAATGAACTTAGGAGAGAGTTGTAGAATTCTGCACAGGAGAGGGGTTGTCATATGAACATACACATCTTTTTTATTCATGTCTGCATGGTCTATAAGAAATTGATCTTTTATTTTTTGAGTTTTTCTCTTTGGAAAGTATTAGATCAATTTTTTGAAAATGTTCCATATGCTTTCAGTACAGTTAAAGTACAGTGCTTAAAATATAGTTTCTTCTAGAATTGTTGGGTACAGGATTGTTTCAAAATTCATTAGATCAAGTTGGATTATTTTAGTGTTCTAATTTTCTCTTTCTTTACTGACTTTTAGTAATGGACTTACTAAACTAATAACGCTGCCATTTTTTGCTTTATCTCTTTTAAGTCTCGTGTTAGTACCTACTATCTGATAATAGCATGGCTATACTAATTCTCTTTTGGTTACTATGCATTTGTCTGGTATGTATTTTCCCATATCATTATTTTCAACTGTGCTGAATCATTATGCTTTAGGTGCATATATATATATATATATGCACATAAAAATTTGGACTTAAAATTTCTACTACAATATGTAAAGAGCTTAGAGGTTATAATTCCCATCATCATATGAATAAAAAAACTTAAACTGAAAGTAAACTTTTCCTAGATCAATCAGCTATTTGAGGTCACAAAGGAAACAGCCTTTATTATATCAAAAGATATTTTGGGGACGCCTGGGTGGTTCAATCAGTTGAGCATCCAACTCTTGATTTTGGCTCAGGTCATGATCTCAGGGTCGTGGGCTCATGTCCTGCCTCTGGCTCCCTGCTCAATGGGGAGTCTGCTTGAGATTCTCTCTCCCTCCGTCTGCCCCTCCCCCTGCTTGCACAGGCACTCTCTCTCTCTCAAATAAATAATTTTTTTAAAAAAACAAGGTATTTTGCTCAATATGAGAAAAAAAATCTTCTCTAAAAGGGTACAGAAAGAGTTCAGGGACGTTAAAAACATGGTTGCCCAAAGACAAAACAATTCTACTGATACACAAAATAAGAGAAATAGACATAGCTAAGTTCAAAATAGGCATGTCAAAGATAAAGGTAAGGAAATTTTCCAGAATTGAGTAAAAATTCAAGTTGATAAAAAGTGTTAGGATAACATTAATCATATACAATATTTGTCTAATATCACTAATTCTAATAACAGAAATGAATGTGGGAGTCAACAACAACCTCTTCTCAAGACAAAAAACATGAAAACAATGCAGTCCTTTAAATTAATGAATTCTTCCAATGTTAGATACATGAAGACTATATAAGATTGACGAATATGATGAATGAAAATACATGCACGCACACACACACACACACACACACACACACCCACCTTCTCTTTCCTGGCTTTCTCCAGTTCAACACTGTCTTTTTCATCCCCAACATTAAGTGACTATGAGAGCTCCAGCCATAAAACTCTAGTTTTTCATGGAAATAGGAAAAAAAAAAAAAGACACTTCTGTCTTTTAAGGAGAAATCCCTCAAATCTAACTTTTGGCCAGTCCTTAGTTTCTTGAATATTTAACAAGAATAAGATGAAGTGAGTAGATTTATTTTAAAAATATGGAATTAAAATGTTAGATGTGTCCTCACTGTAACAACAGAAACAACAAAACTCAAACTTAGCTCATCTCCTAATTACGTTGTCAACTAATGACCTGACTGAGGAAGAGACATTTTAATTTTCACACATAAATACTATTTAACATCAGTCTATGCTGTTCTATGTATGATCCTCAACATTCAATAAAAAATTAAAGACACACAGGAAAAGCAAAAATAATCCATTGTCAAGAGACAAAAAAAAAAAAGTCAATAGAACCATACTTATAGACGGTCTAGGATGTTGGAAATATAAGCCAAGGACTTTAAAACAACTATGTTATGATACATTAAACCTTATAGTGAAAAAGGTAGCTAATGGCTTGAATGATCAGATAGAGACTTTCAACAAAGAGATGAAAAATATGAAAAAGGAGTCAAATAGAAATTCTAGAAATATAAAAACATATTAGAGATGAAGAATTTCTTTGATGGACTCATCAGTAGACTAAACTTAAGAAACCAGTGAACTTAAATCAAAAGAAAACAAGAAAATTGAATCTAAAGGAAACAACAACTACAAAAAGACACAGAAAAGAAGATCTATGAACTATGGATTGTGGGACAATATCAAACGGCTGAACATAGGGTTAACTGGAGTAAGTACCAGAGGAAGAATGGAGACAGAATATGGCAGACAAAATGTAATGGACAGGAATTTTCTAAAATAATGAAAGTTATCAAACCACAGAACCAAGAAGCTCCAAAAAATACCCAACAGGAAAAATATAAAATAAAATGCATCTAGATATGTCATATTTAAGCTACTACAAACCAATGATAAAGGAAAGAAAACTTGTCGGGGGGAAAAATACTACAGAGAGAAGAATTAAGCTAAGAAATACAACAGACGTCTTGTCAGAAAATATGCAAACTACAAGAAAACATGTGATGAGAGAGGACAAAATGTAATGGGCAGGAATTTTCAAAAATAATGAAATAAAATAATGAAAGTTATAATGCGAGTTAAAAAAAAAAAGCCCACAAAATACCAGATCAACACTTGAATCTTCACAAAGATACGAGGAAATTTAGAAATGGTAAAAATTAATGTAGATATAAATATATTTTCATTATTTTTATTACTCTAAATGATAATCATCAAAACCAGAAATAATATTAATATGCTGTAACATTCTAATATGTATGAAGGTGAAATATATAACAACAGCATAAGGGGGGGATGGAAGAATTTGGATATACTGTAAGAGATTATGTTAATTATGAAGTGGCATAGTACTATCCAAAGGTAGACTGATAAATAATATTGCAAACTCTAAGGAAACCACTAACAAGTAGAAAAAGAGGTATAATTAATAAACTAATAGTGGAAATTAAATGGAATAATAAGTAATGTACAATTAGTCCAAAGTTAGGCAGAAAGAAAGGGAAAAGAAAAAATACACAAAGAGTAGATGAACAAATAGAAAAAAAAAACCCTTGCAAAACTGTGCATTTAAATCAATCATAAGGATAATTACACTAATAGTAAATCATCTTTAAAAAGCAATTAAAAGACAAAGATTACAGATTGGATAAAAAAACAAAACCAACCATATACCGTCTACCACAAATGTACTTTAAATACACAGGCATAGATAGGTTAATATTAAAAGGATGAAAACAATGGTATATAATGAAAACAAAGGAAATAAAGCTTACATCTGCTATGTTTTTTGTTTTTTTTTTTACACATGGGTGTTTTGTTTTTGTTTTTGCCTTTTAAGTAGGCTCCATGTACAACATAAGGGCTTGAACTCTTGACCCTGAGATCGAGTCACATGTTCTACTGACTGAACCAACCAGGTGCCCCTATGCATGGATTTTTAACTATTTTAACCACTTATTATCTAGTCAACATGCTGTTGTGCTTTCTGAGTTATAGAAAGATATTAAAAATTTCTAATTCAAAGAAATCATCTTAGTTATTTCGAATTGTGTCAAAGATTTCTTCTGTAACTGTACATAAGATTTATATATAATATATATTATAATAATAATATAATACAATATAACATACTATATAATGCAATAATATATGATATACTATATGCAATATAATATTTTACACATATAATTTATGAAATTTTACAATTAGAGAACTAAACTAATACATAAGCTAATGTGTAGATCTACTTTCTTAAAAAGATCTCTCGTTTTTACATGATTTTACTTATTTTATGAGATGAAATCAACTACATAAGTATTTTGATGATTCAATATGACCTTTTAGTTCCAAGAATTTCTCCACTTTCACAGCAAATAATTTGTGAAGTTTTGCATAGCAAGAGCCTAGATCAGTGATCTAAAAACCAATTAATTTCTTTCTAATCAGAGGAGATTCCAAATAACTCGTGTTGATGAATTAGCAAGATTACAGTGGTTATGTGCTTATTTTATTAAAATTAAAGGTAAATCTCTTATTACCTTTTCCTAGAGTTTTTCACATATAATTATTATCTATTTTATGTCCCATAAATATAACCTCCCTTAATTTTTTCCCAATCATGGAAAAGTCTTATGAAAATGCCCACAAAACTCGGTGTGTTGTTGTGATTATAAGGTTAAAAAACTTGATAAGATATGCTTCACACCGGGCGCCTGGGTGGCTCAGTTGGTTAAGCGACTGCCTTCGGCTCAGGTCGTGATCCCGGAGTCCCTGGATCAAGTCCCACATCAGGCTCCCTGCTCGGCAGGGAGTCTGCTTCTCCCTCTGACCCTCCCCCCTCTCATGCGCTCTCTCTCATTCTCTCTCACACAAATAAATAAATAAAATCTTTAAAAAAAAAAAGATATGCTTCACACCTTGTTATTGAAATATTTTTACTAAAATGAGTGATTATTTTTCAGTGTATTTTTTTCCACTATGGAAACTACAAACCCACCTGCTCACACTATAAATTTGATTGAGGTGGGGGAAATGCTCACAATAAAAAGACAAATGTAAATAAACTTGAGGTTTTGTAGAAAAGAAACCACAGTGGTTGGAGGAAAGAAAACATGTTTTAGCAGTTTACAAATATTAATGAAATGGATATGCCACTAGTAATTCCATTAATAATTTCTAATTTCCCAAACTTTCACAGATGACAAAAAAATTAAGAGCTCTGCAGAGAACTCTAACCTTTTACTTAATGTGAACATTTATATTTGAAATCCAATCAAATCAAGCTTGGTGGATGATGAGTCAATGTTCAAATGATTGACATGGTATCTAAAGATTCACTCGCTATGGCTTCATCAGCTGCATCATAGAATTTTTCAAGACTCATTTTAACTCATGAAGTTTTATAGGCTTTACTATTGCAGTCATCAATATCAGGTGCTAAAGTGTTGTGAATTCTACATTTTACTTTGAATTTTATTGAATGCCATTGCTGTATTCTAGCCTTAGAATGTGGTTAATTGTGTTTTTGAATGAAGCATATTGTGACTTAAAATTACAATTAATTAATTAATATATAAAGCATTACATTCAGGGAGCAATTTTAAATATTATTATAATAAATGACTTGAATCAAAGCATTTAAGAAGATATTAAATATATAAAGTATTTTAAATTTCAATCATTTTATAGTAGGAATTTTAACACGTTAGGGAAGGATCTTTTTTTATATAAATGTACATGTTCAATTTTTTTTCCATTTGTAGGGTATTTGGATCATAAATATTTTAAAGATAGAGAAATATCCTACTTCCTTTAGTCATTTATCATATATTATTTCAGATGGAACTCTTGGGAGATTTACTATGTCTCAAGGCAGAAGTTTCCTTCATTGGATAAATGTGACTATGAGCAATATCTTCCTTATAATCAGCCAAGAGCCATGTCTTCCTAAGTCACACGTTAAACTGATATTGCCCTCAACAGTGACAAAGAATCATTCTATACTCTTTCTCTGTCCCTTGACAGTGCTTCAGATATTTGAAGACAGCTGTCATGTCTCCACTAAGACCTTTTTTCTCTGCGGAGAGGGTGCCTTAGGTTTTGGGGGTTTTTTCTCTCTCTTTCTCCTTTTCTTTTTTCCCCACTGTGCCTCTTACAACATTTCCATCAGCTCACCATTCTGGTTGTCCTTCACTGTACTCTCTTGTGTGTCAATTCCTCTTTTAAAATGTGACACTCAGAATTTAACACAATACTAGTTTACGTAGTTTGACTGGTATGGAACACAAAGATAATAGTTTTATGCTCTGTCCTCTGTACTTCGATTAACACAGCCTGAATTCACACAAGTGATTTTAATACTAGGTTACACTGTTGGTTTATTTTAAGGTTGTGTTTAAAAAATTGGTAAGGGAATGAGAGCCACACATTGATAGTGTTGGATAAGGTGAAGCAAGGATGGAGCTGTTATAGATTAGGCCAGTAAATGTGTAAATTGGACTAAATGGCCTATCACAAAAATCACAGGAGCAGAGAAAATTGTCAGTGGCAGAAGCTAGACAAAAGACAGTAATAAAAAAGACATATACAGAAGAGGGATGGGCCTACTGGAAAGCCAACATTTTGGCTAACAATGAGGAATTAAGAAATCTTCATGTACTGAAGAATCAGAATACATTCAAGACTTTTGGGAAAAGGATTATTCTTAGAGTAACTGGATGAGCCCGGTATTAATAATTAGTATTTCAAACCTACATTTGTAGTGTGAATTTCAATACCTTACTTGGGTCCATTTTATTAATAAAGAAAATTGGAGATATTTTAATATAGTAATATAATAGCTGATAGTGAATTTTTAATTATCACAACCATTTTGGGCAGCAGTTTAGTGATTGGTACTAATGTTGAAGATGCACAAATTTGAATCTGGAAGTTCTCAGTATCCATTCAAGATTTCTCTCAAACATGAAAACAAGGAGGTGTATTCAAGCATGTTCAATACTGCATTATAATGGAGAAAAAAAGCTAAAACAATCTTTCTCAGTAGGGACATAAATGACAGATTATTAATTGAGGTTAAAATGACTAACATAACATAATAAAATTTAAAAAAATGACTATACTGGATCTTTATATATCTACATTGTAAATGTAGAAAAATGTTAACCAAAACATGGTAGAAATACTACCAAATATATCAATAACCAAAATAAGTATTAACTCATTTGTTAAAGAGAAGGGGTCTATCAGATTGTAAAACAATAACAATAAAAACAGCTAAATGTAATTTAAAAGAGACATACCTAAAATATTACAATGCAGAATTTAAATGTAAATGGGAAAAAATTGTTTGGTGGAGTCTTTTAGGTTTTATGCATACAGTATCATGTTGTCTGCAAATAGTGAAAGTTTGACTTTTTCCTTGCCAATTTGGTTGCCTTTTATTTCTTTCTGTTGTCTGATTGCTGAGGTTAGGACTTCCAGTACAACATTAAATAACAGTGGTGAGAGTGAACATCCCTGTCTTGTTCCTGACCTTAGAGGAAAAGCTCTCAGTTTTTCCCCATTGAAGATGATATTAGCTGAGGGTTTTTTGTACATGGTCTTTATGGTGTTGAGGTATGTTCCCTCTATCCCTACTTTGTTGAAGGTTTTTATGAAGAATGGATGCTGTACTTTGTCAAATGTTTTTCCTGCATCTATTGAGAGGATCACATAGTTGTTCTTAACCTTTCTTTTATTAATGTGGTGGATTACATTGATTGATTTGTGAATATTGAACTATCTTGCATCTCAGGAATAAATCCCACTTGATTTTGAATAATTCTTCTAAAGTACTGTTGTTTCAATTTGCTAGTATCTTGTTGAAAAATTTTAATCCACCAAAATATTTCTAGAACTGATACAAGAATTCAGTAGAGTCACAGTGTATAAAATCAATGTACAGAAATCTATTGGATTTCTATACATCAATAATGAAGCAAAGAAAGAGAAATCAAGGAATTGATCCCATTTACAATTGCACTGAAGACCATAAGATACCTAGGAATAAACCTAACCAAAGAGGTAAAAGATCTGTACTCTGAAAACTACAGAACACTTATGAATGAAACTGAAGATGACACAAAGAAATGGAAACACATTCCATGCTCATGGATTGGAAGAACAAATATTGTTAAAATGTTATACTACCCAAAGCAATCTACACATTTAATGCAATCCCTATCAAAATACCACCAGCATTTTTCACAGAGCTAAAACAAACAATCTTAAAATCTGTATGGAACCACAAAAGACCCAGAATAGCCAAAGCAAACTAGAAAAAGAAAAGCAAAGCTGGAGATATCACAATTCCAGACTTCAAGTTGTATTACGAAACTGTAGTCATCAAGGCAATATGCTACTGGCACAAAAACAGACACATAGAAAGCCCAGGAATGTACCCACAACTATATGGTCAACTCATCTTTGACAAAGCAGGAAAGAATATCCAATGATAAAAAGACAGTTTCTTCCTATGGACTCTGAGAAACAAACTGAGGGTTCTAGAGGGGAGGGGGTGGGGAGATGGGTTAGCTTGGTGTTGGGTATTAAAGAGGGCACGTATTGAATGGAGCACTGGGTGTTATACGCAAACAATGAATCATGGAACACTACATCAAAAACTAATGATGCGATGTATGGTGATTAACATAACATAATAAAAAATAAAAATAAAAAAACAATAAAAAAAAAGACTGTCCCTTCAACAAATGGTGTTGGCAAAACTGGACAGCAACATGCAGAAGAATGAAACTGGACCACTTTCTTACACCATAGACAAAAAATATACTCAAAAAGGATGAAAGACCTAAGTGTGTGACAGGAAACCATCAAAATCCTAGAAGAGAGCACAGGCAGCAATCTATTTGACATCAGACATAGCAACTTCTTACCAGACACATCTCCAGCATCAAGGGAAACTAAAGCAAAAATGAACTATTGGGACTTCATCAAGATAAAAGACTTCTGCACAGCGAAGGAAACCATCAACAAAACTAAAAGGCAACCTTCAGAATGGGAGAAGATATTTGCAAATGCATATCTGATAAAGGGTTAGTCTCCAAAATCTACAAAGAACTTATCAAACTCAACACCCAAAAACAAATAATCCAGTTAAGAAATGGGCAGAAGACATGAATAGACACTTTCCCAAAGAAGACATCCAGATGACTAACAGACACATGAAAAAATGCTCAACATCACTTGGCATCTGGGAAATACAAATCAAAACCACAATGAGATACCACCTTACACCAGTTAGAATGCCTAAAATTAACAACACAAGAAACAACAGGTGTTGGTGAGGATGCGGAGAAAGGGGAACCCCCTTGCACTGTTGGTGGGAATGCAAACTGGTGCAACCACTCTGGAAAACAGTATGGAGCCTCCTCAAAAAGATAAAAATAGAACTACCCTATGATCCAGCGATTGCACTACTAGGTATCTACACAAAGGATATAAAAGGGGTACATGCAATCCAGTGTTTATAGCAGCAGTATCAACAATAGTCAAACTATAGAAGGATCCCAAATGTCCATTGACTGATAAATGAACAAAGAAAATATGGTATATATATATATATATATATATATATATATATGTTTGTAACACTGGAATATTATCAACCAACAAAAGAATGAAATCTTGCCATTTGAAATGATGTGGATGGAACTACAGAGTATTATGCTAAGTGAAATAAGTCAGTCAGAGAAAGACAAATACCGTATGATTACACTCCTATGTGGAATTTCAGAAACAAAACAGATGAACATAGGGGAAGGAAGAAAAAACGAAAAAGAGAGGGAGGCAAACCATAAGAGACTCTTACCTATAGAGAACAAACTGAGGGTTGCTGGAGGGGAGTTAGGTGGGGAATGGGCTAGATAGATGATAGGGATTAAGGAGGGCACTTGTTATGATGAGCACTGGGTGTTACATGTAAATGATAAATCACTAAATTCTACTCCTGAATCCAATATTTACTCTATGTTAACTAACTAGAATTTAAATAAAAAGTTGAAACAAAAAAAGTGTAAATGGGAAGAAAACATATATTAATAAATGATAAAACAAAAAAGTGGAGTAGCTTTTTTAACAATATCAGGAAAATATACTGAAAATTTAAAACAATAAGGACAAAAAGAGCCACCCAATCTACCAAAAATATAATTCTTAATGAATGGGTAACACATGACAAAAGAGCTGCAAAATAAAGTAAAAATGAAATTATAAAGAGAAATTAGGATAATCATATATCAGAAGAGTTTTAAAATGTCTCTCTCAGTAATTGAACCATTAGTCAAAAAACAAAACAAAACAAAACAAAACAAACAGAAAAAGAAATAAAGAAAAGAAATAAGAAAAAAGAAAAAATGATGAATTATTAAAACAATAATACAAGATTAGAACAATGCATTCTCTTAAATGTGCATATATAGAATCCTTCAACCAATGACATTTTCCTAGATATCTATGAGCAAAACCAACTATGTACTGGACCATAAAGAAAGTAATAAATACCAAAGAATCAATAACATATATATAATTTTCTTTAAATATAAATCAGTAAAATTAGAAATCAATGTAAAACAAATTATAAAATGTGATTTTGGAAATGTAAAGGAAATAGCATAAATAGTTAAAAAATTAAGGAAGAAATAATAATGACAACCAGAAAATATTTAGAACTCAACAATCTGCAGAAAAGATTAGGGCTAGCGGATAGTAAGACTCAGTATGGTCACTTGTTCCCTAATTAATGTCTAACTTCAATGTGAATGTTGAATACCTTTTCCTAAAACTTTACAAATGGTTTACAAAATTCATATAGAAAATAAAAGACCACCAGTGCCAATGCAATTTTGAAGATACGTAAAGGGTTACTTGCCTTCCAATATCAATTGTTGATAAATAAACTGTTGATAAATGGAATAGGAAGAAAAATGCTCATAAACAGCCCATTGTAAAAATTGGGAATTTGCATATGATGGAGACATTGCTTATTATCATTTACAGATGAAAAAAAATAGGCATAGAGAGGTTGAGAGGCTTGCTCAAGATTCTGTAGTAAGCAAGTAGCTCAGACTGCTTTGACCCCAGACTTTCTGATGTGAGGATTTGAGATCTTGATCTCTATGCTGCTGAGACAGAAAAGGGAGTATATGACATAAGAAACATGGGGTAGTCATTGGTCCTAACCCTTTCTGGTGCTCTGTCTTCCAGTGCACATGGTGGGTTGCACTTCTCTATTGATTTTGAAGTTAGGCATGGTAATAAGAATTGCTTTGGACAACAAAATGGGAGTTTAAATCAAATATCTCACTTCCACCCAGAGGGTTAAGAGTCTGTCTGATTTGGATTTGCTGCATTTCTTTCCCATTGCTGTGATTTTGAGTGAATTTGCTGAACCATGTTGTTCATGCAATTTGAGCAAAAAATACATTTTTGTTAAGTGAATCCACTGATATTTGGCAGCATAATCCAGCCCATCCTGACAAAATAAAATAATTATGGGGGGGGGGGAGAAGGTAGGATTGAGAGCTATATGATTCTATCTTTTTACCTAAGTTAAATCATGAGATTTACTTTTATTTCTCTCAATGCCACATTTTGTCACACAGACCAAAGTTAATCCAGTAGAAGAATTTGTTCAACCTAAAATGCTAGGAAGTAATAAATTAGTCTCCTAGATTCAAAATGTCACACAGAAAGGCTGGCTTAATGGTTAAAGCTCTGTATGGTTAAACTCATGTTTCAATTCATTCTTTCATAAGAGAGACCTTGAGTATTTAAGAGCCAAATCAGAAGGGTATCAAATGGTGTTGGTGTAATTCTTCTCAATTCCTCTGAAAAGCCATACCAGAGGGTGATGCTGACGTACTGCATTTAGGTGCTCTGCTGGGAAGAGGATAAATGAAGTGTTTAATTCCTGCATATGATTCAGAACCATAAAGCCAAATACCAACCTGTGTTTTCAGAGTCAACTGTCAGGATAATTTCTGGCAAGAGCCCTTCTTTCTTTTCTGTTAATACCGAAAGTGTATGAACTATTCAGATTAGCTGCCTGGCTTGATGCAAATCACCAGAAAATTACTTAAATTTCTACTATTCCACTGTGAGCAATTTGCATTTTTTATTCATAGATCTTAGTAAATTAGGTTAGTGATTTCTCTTATTATCAAAAGCCATAGCTTTGTCATATATGTAAGGTGTTAACTAGCATTTGTGAATATCTAAGTAAAAGGAAGGAAATATTTTAGGGCAGTGCATGGAAAGACATAAAAATACAAGCTAATGTAAGTACTAAGAGAAAAATTATGTCAATGAGTGTTTTTTTTCCAAGTTAAAATATGAAAGTCTTCCCGCTTGACAGTATTTTAAAAATACTTAAGCATTCATTCATTTAAAAAATGATGATGTAGGGGTGCCTGGGTGGCTCAGTGGGTTTCGCATCTGACTTGATTTGGGCTCAGGGGCTCAGGTTATGATCTCAAGATTGAGAGACTGAGACCTGTGTCAGGCTCTGTGCTGGCTGTGAAGCCTGCTTAAGATTCTCTCTATTCCTCTCTCTCTGCCCCCACCACTGCTCATTCTTGCTCATGTGCTCTCTCTCTCTAAAAAAAGAAAAAAAAAAAAAAGATTATGTAGTAGTGAGAGGTTACCGCAGATCTTCATATGGAGGTAGAGAGATGCATGGCACCAGTCCCTGTCTTCAGAGTGCATAGGTCTTTTGGAAAATATAAACCTTTATATGAAAAGGAAAAAAGTAAAGGAGCTAGGAGGCCAAGGGCAAAATGTCAAAGAAGCTTTAAGACCTGAGTGGTTGCACCCCAGGTAAACAAACAACATCAACAACGTCCTTCTCCCACATTTCCTGAAATCTTCATTTTACTTTTGCTATATTTAACATAATTTCAGCTATTAAAAAATTTCCTCTTTCAGCATATTTTAACAGAAAAAGTATAGAATTTGAAGTCACTTAGAACTAGGTTTGAATGTCAATTGATAGTCACCATTTCGGGCTAGTTTCTTGCAGACTTACTTTCCTGACCTAAAAAGAAGGATATTGTGCCTGTGCTTTAATAAAAATACATTTTTGCACCAAAAAAAATTAAAAATAAAAAAATAAAAATAAAAAGTAGGATATTTATCCCATGGATTTTACTTTAATTCTAGAAAATTTATATAAAACATCTGAAATGCCTAGGACATATTAGGACATGCCATTTCCCTTAATTTCAATAAGTCAACTCCTTAAGAAACAATGAAAAGCCAGTTTAAGGCAAGAATCTTAAAAACATCATTGTTATTAGA
Organism: Mirounga leonina; assembly: GCF_011800145.1. NCBI lineage: Eukaryota > Metazoa > Chordata > Mammalia > Carnivora > Phocidae > Mirounga > Mirounga leonina. The sequence continues at coordinate 20,987,849 of NW_023270305.1, forward strand.
TAATGCAAAATATTAAATAATAGATATTATTTTAGAATAGTGTATATTATTAGATTTAGAACTAATAGATACTATCATTATCAAAAACATTACTGAATGTATGCTAAATACTAAGCACTGTGCTAAAACGTCAAAGACAATAAAAAAATGAGAAAGTCTAGTATCCTCTTTAAAGTAGTTTATATCCGTGTGTCCTTCATAGCTTAACTGAAGTGAATTTGATCTCTTTCATCCCTTTGCAGAATTAGTCTCCTTAGAAAAAGAAAATGGTATACTTGAGGAGATTTAGAATTTCAGATGAGTGGGAAGCACAATGCAGGAGGATGGGGCTGGTCTAGGGCTGGCCCAGGCAGCGTAGGAGAAAGCAGGGATCTGGGAAAACGGGTTTGAAGAGGTGAAGATGAAGTCCTTAAACAAACAGAATAATGATCAAAATCACAGTTCTCTGTTTTCAAAATTCTACTTGTATTTATCCTAGGCAAAGGATCTTTCCCCTTTTTCATTCTCTTGTACATTTTAACGTCACTGATCCCAGGATATAAAGCTTGCATTAGTAAAATCTGACTGGAGAACCACAATTTATTACATTGATTATTTGGGAAATATACTCCAACTTTCAGACAACCAACTTACAAATGAATTTTCAAGACTGCCTTTATTGACCACCCATATACTATTTGGACAGAAATGAAACACTATGTAGAACAAGCTATAAATCTGCGCCATATTATTTAACAAACAGACATTTCTTCAACAGTAACAACAACAACAACAACAATAACAACAAAGAATACAAGAAATGGTAACATGCACTGTGAAGGTGTGAAGGAGTTAGATTCTCTCAAATATTTAATATAGAAAGTATCACAAAATATGTGACTGAGGTCTCAAGTGATAGAATGTGCCAATTTCAGAGGAACGATGAGTGACTGTGCAGTACATATAAACCTTCATGTCATCCACCGTTCTGGAGTTTATTTAGAACAAAAGCATTTGGATAAATAAGCTGTAGAAGTTAAGGATAAATTTACTAGATGCCTCTTTATAGAAACAGGTAGTTTCTAATTCATATGCCAGGAAATGTGATGTGTTTGTCAGATAAATTTGCATGTCATTAAAGCAGCAGTATGGCAGAAGTTGGAAAAAAGGAAAAAGATGGATTTCAATTTTTCTTGTCTACAAATCTCCTGGTCATCAAGGAGTGCCCATCAAGACAGGGAACCACAAGGGTACATCACAGTTATCTACCCACTTTTTTTTTTCCTTTTTACTTCCTCCCATCTTATCCTATTGTCTTGGCCAGGATGCAGGACAGAAACCAAATCCCTAGATGATTTTATACCCAGAAACAAATATTACCTAAAAACATATCTTGGAGATGATCCTTTTGAGGGTGAACCTGCTTTCTCTGATTTGATTACTCTTATCACCAAAGAAAGAGACTTCTTTTTCCTCCTCTGACATTCACCATGAGATAACTCAGCACTTAGCCCAATATGGACTTGTTGTTCCAGGCCCCTCTTTTCAAACAGAACACAGAAAAGGTTAAGTTGTAAACCACATTTTTTTATGTGTTTTAACACAAACACTACCTAGGATGTTTAAACCCTATTAGAAAGAAATGACTATATCATATGCCCTGTCAGGGCAGAAAACAGCTTACTCTGTGGACCATAGGTTTAATTACATGAGCAAAAATGATCAGGAGCCTTCAAAATGTCAGAATAGTTTAAGAAACTGCCCTGCGCAAATGCCATTTTAAAGACTAATGGTAGTAATTATGTTAGAAACCCACACTTAATACAACATAACAATAGCCTCCATGATCAAGAAAAAGAAAGGCCTATTTAGAATTATTAAGTGTCACATTCATCCTGCTGAATGTGACACTTTCAGCCTGCAAATATTCGCATCATTACTTGAGGGTTGATCTGCACTGGAAACATATCCATTGTTTTCAATTCCCTTGAGTTGGATTAATGTGTGTTATATCTTGTACCAGAAGGGCCTTTTTGATTGTCATAGATTGTCATTAGAACACAACCTTAACTCAAAAGTGACTAGTAACATTACTTGAGTCGTCACTACCAACTCATATTGGCAGAATAGCAAACTATTCGTACTCACGATCTGTCATCTTCTTCTGAAGTCACTTAACTCAGGTTCTGTGTGACAGAACTTAATATTAGAGGCATTGACCTTCAGCAATTTTGTCTGAATGTGGTTGACAGGTATAATGATCATAGGAAATTCAGATAATTGGATCGAAGAAATGAGTTTCACTGTACAGCAATATACTCTACCCCCTGGTTTCACTGTTGATGGGTTAGATATAAATTTTGTTGGCTTTTATAGTCATTTTGCTGTCCTTAAATATTATAGAAATACTTGTCCAAAATCCCTCAATGACGGAGGGATGACTCTTTCATATTTATTATTTAGCAGAGGTCCCAGGAGGAAAAAAAATTTTTTTTCAAGTGACAATTACATAACAAATAAGAAGAGCCTTTTCCTTCACAGAGAGAAGTACTCCTGAAGCACATACAATAGTGAAACTTTTGGAAAATCATCACGGTATTCATAGAAATAGTCAACAAGATTTTGCACTTATTTTTACAGTTTATGAATATTCGTCTCTGAGTAGTGGAGAAACAGTTCTCATCATTGTATGGTTTTAGAGTCCTCAGTCCATTTAAACAGTTGGATTACTCTCTCTCTTTAGATATATAGTATTCCCAGTGTTTAACTACATATATCCTATGGCATTTAATAAATTAATTCTATGTAACCATATAATGAGCTTCTGTTAAATATATAAGCACAAGTGTTGCTTAACAGTTCAGAGGTAAACATTGTAGTTCAACAACATATTTTAGCTCTGCCATGTCCTAGTTGTATGGTCTTGGAAATATTAATTGGTAAGTTTAAGCTTGTTTCCTCACGTACAAAATAGAAATAATTGGTTCTTATGCCACCGCATTGCTGTGCGGATTAAATGAGCCCATGTTTGTCAGCAGGAATTACTGTGCCTGTCCCATGGCAACTATATGTCCTTTTACCACTGCTGCTCTTACTAATGGTGCTGATTCTGTACGTGGGATGTTTACTCTGGTATTTCAACTCGATAAATTAAGTACATCGCGATCTAATGCACTGATCTAAGCACATTGAGAAATTTAGGTTTGATTTTTCAGAGTTTTGAGGAATATAAGCCTTCTTTAATCAGAATTAATCCTTCACAAATATGTGAGGTCAGTGAGAGCTATTTTTGAAGATGCAGAGTGTGTTTTTCTGGATCCTTTTAGCCTTGAAGAGTTCTGTTCCTTTCGGAGGCTTCTGTATTTAAGCTTCCTGTCTCTTATACACGGGGATGTTGAGTATTTGTCTGTTACAATTCCCAAGGGTGGAAGGGCAGAGAATGGAGAAATAGTTAGATTTCAATTCTAGTTCTCCCAATAGTTTTCCTGCTATGAGTGATTGAGTCTTGTTAAACCTCACATTCTTATAAATACAGATAATAACCTTTCAAGAGTTACTTTTAAGTGTTTAATTATCAGGCCCCAGATTCAGACAGATTTAGGTTTGAACATAGACTCTAACGTTTTTTGGTGGTATGGCAATAGGTAAACTAGTTGAACTCCCTAATCATCATTTCTTCCCACTATTAACTGGGATAGTAAAAATACCTACTTCATTTCTTCATAAGTTTTTTTTTAACATTTTAATTTATTTATTTGTCAGAGAGAGAGAGAGAGAGAGAGCACAAGCAGGGGGAGGGGCAGAGGGAGAGGGAGAAGCAGGCTCCCCGTTAAGCAGGGAGCCTGATGTGGGACTCGATCCCTGGACCCTGGGATCATGAACTGAGCTGAAGGCAGTCGCTTAACCAACTGAGCCACCCAGGCATCCCACCTCATAAGATTTTTTTGATGATTAAATAAAACAACAGCTGAAAGATTTTCAAAAATGATCACAAAGATACATGGTCAATAAACATTATGTTATAAATAAGTAGCAGAAAACTCAACTGGAAATAATTGATCTTCTTCTGTTCTCTTTCTGCTTTTTAAAAAAGGCATATGCTTTGGGACTTCTTAAATTTAGATTGGTGAAATCAGATTCTCCAATGGTCAAGACATTCCTAGGAGATCCCTCAAATTAGGGCCAGAGATAGCTGATGATTTTATATGTATGTGAACACAGCCCTGGTTAGAAACACTGGACAATATGCATATTAAAATTGATTTTATTTGTGTCTTGTGCCCTTTTCTGTGAAAAGGTACTTTCTATTCAGCAAGAATGATGAATGAAATCCTAAAGTTATTTACCAATAGAGTTCCTTTTCATTTTTTCTAATCATTATACACACATTTCTGACAAATGAATGGATGGTGGGTTTTTTCTTTTACTTTATTTTTTTCCTCATTTTTTTCTGGTGTTAATGAGGCATTTCAGATGTTGCAGAGCTGATTTATATCACTGGTGTTAGAAAGTAAGCTTTAAAGAAAAAACAAACAGGTTTATCTTAAGTGGACGTGTTTTTTCCTCTTTCTGTATATATGGGCAAAGGAATATTTTAATTGCACATATCAACTTATTAATTGAAGGAATAAAGGCTATATTCAAGCTGGTTTAAAAAACACACGCTTGATGTCACACAGCATTATCAGTTACCCATTTATAGGAGTCATGGCCCCTTTCTGTGACAAGCATGGAGAGGATCCATGCTGCTGAACTAGTTGAGAAGAGTGAACTTCTCTTTTTCAGTTGTCCCTGGGGCATCTCTAAAAATTCAAGTAAGGCTTCTGGAAGATTACAACATGTTGCAAATCTGACTTCTCAAAATAATTTCAGTTGAGGTTTGAGTTGCTCAAAGTATATGTTCATTTTGTATAAGAAATCAAATCTATAATGCCAATTAATTTATCACATAATTTCAAGTGTCTGATTTCAAATTTATATTGTTTGGATATTTCTCACTACTGAAAAAAGAAACAAGTTATACAAGTACATTAGATAGATTTACTATTACATTCAATAAAATGAATGTACAATTAGTGGTTTAGCACCATAAACTCCTATCATTAGAGGTGTGATACAGTCTTCTGGAATCTAAAGGTAATACCTAATTTGAAGAGTTAGAACTATGCACTCACAGATAAATTCATGCACCCTTTTGATTTAAATACATTTATTCTTCAGCAGTTGTTTCACTGAACAAAACACAGCATCTATCCAATGTTTTGGCCATCTTCCTATTTGGTCTCAGATCCCCACCCAGCCCTTACCTGCCTGCTCTACACTGTAGAAAATTGCATTTCCCATAATCCCTTGCCTTCTAGCTTTTAGGAAGCTTCAGCCAATGAGAGTCTCTAGCAGAAGACAAAGTTGGGAGGTGAGGAATGCCCACATATTTCTCTCCCTTTCTTTCTCTGAGAGAAGCTGCATCTCCTCCTTCCTTATCTTCCACCAGACGGCTTTACCATCTGTGATCTCAGCTCCAACCAGGAAAGCTCAATGTATTTTCAGTTTTTACCAGTTGACACCAGCTCTGGGGATCTAGTTATGTAATTTCTTCTTTGTCCCTCTAGCCCTACAGATGGAGACCTGCTTTTTCTTATCTTTTTGTCATCTCATTGACCTTAATTTGGCTCCTCTCTACCTCTACCACCTGTGCAGCAATGTCCTGTATCTGGAAAACCTAGAGTGGATGTATTTTCTTACTAAATCCTAGCTAGTACATTTAAATTTAAAGAGGATCTATCTGCCTTCCACCCCCAAGGAGCTAAATTCCTTCTTTCCAAAATCTTCTGGAATTTAGTCATTATGGATCAATTCCATCATGGAGATTGTCAGAACTTACTCCAGGAGAAGCAAGGCTTAGAAGCATACATTATTGGTTATCTCATCTGCACCACAACAATATGCAAATTATACATAAGAAAAGAGGCAGGCTATTAAAGTAGATCACATATGGGTCATATAGCAAATCAAATACTATGTAACTACACAAAGTAGGTTATTAGACCATAATGGTATTAAGGTAGAAGTGACTAACAGAAGGATAATAGGAAAATGTCTGAATACTTGGAAACTAAAAACCTTACTCCTAAGTAACTCATGGGTAAAGAAGATGTCCTGAAGAAAATTAGAAAATGTTTTCAGCTATACCAAAATGAAAACACAATATAATAGTCCCTCCTTTATCCACTGGGAAAATGCTTGAAGACTCCCAGGGGATGCCTGAAACCATGGATAGTACCAAACCCTATATATACTATGTTTTTTCCTATACATACATACATACCTATGAGAAAGTTTAATTTATAAATTAGGCACAGTAAGAGATTAACAACAATAACTGATAATAAAATAGAATAATTATAACAATAGACTGTAATAAAAGTTATATGAATATGGTCTCTCTCCCTCAAAATACTGTATTCACTCTTCTTGTAATGACATGAGATGATATAATGCCTACGTGATGAGTTGGAGTGGAATGAATGATGTAGGCACTGAGACATAGTGTTAGGCTACTATTGATCTTCTGATGATATGTCAGAAAGAAGATCATCTGCTTCCAGACTACAGTTGACTTCAGGTAATTGAAACAACAGAAAGCAAAACCACAGATGGGGCGGAGTGGGGGGGACTGTATATCAAAATCTGTGGAATTCAGCTGACGCAAGGATTACATGGAAATTTATAGCATCAAATACATATTAGAATAGAAGATACTTCTCAAATCATGAATCTAAGCTTTCACCTTAAGTAAGTTAAAAATAAAACAGCCAAGTCAAGAAGAAAAAAAATCATGAAAGAAATAATAACTAGTAGAAATAAAACTGAAAACAGAAAACCAATAGAGAAAAAACAATCAAACCACAGGTTGCCAATAAAAACTTGTATTTTCCAAAAGTCAATAAAATTGGTACAACTCTAGTAAGAATGACAGAGAATATAAAACAAAAGACATAATTTACCAATATCATGAATGAAAGAAGAGATATCACTATATATACCCTGCAAATATTGGCAGGAAACCAATGGAACACTAAAAGTAACTCTGTGAATATAAATTTGACCACTTAAATGAAATGGACCAATTCTACAAAATGACAAACTAACAAAACTCACCGAAAATGAAATAAATGACCTTAATAGTCCTATAACTGTTAAAAATTAAACACATTGTTAAAAAACTTTCCAAAAACTTTTTCAAGGCCCAGATGATTTATTTTTATTTTTTTATCTTTATTTAAATTATAGTAAGTTAACAGATAATGCTATATTGGTTTCAGGAGTAGAATTCAATGATTAATCACTTACATACAATACCCAGTGTTCATTGTAACAAGTGCCCTCTTTAATACCCATCACCCATCTAGCCCATCCCCCACCCACCTCCCTCCAGCAACCCTCAGTTTGTTTTCTATAGGTAAGAGTCTCTTATGGTTGCCTCCCTCTCTTTTTCATTTTTTCTTCCCTCCCCTATGTTCATCTGTTTTGCTTCTGAAATTCCACATAGGAGTGTAATCATTTGTCTTTCTCTGACTGACTTATTTCACTTAGCATAATACTTTCTAGCTCCAACCACATCATTGCAAATGGCAAGATTTCATTCTATTGTTGGTTGAGTAATATTCCATTGCATATATATACATGTGTGTATATATATGTATATATATACATATATATACAATGTTTTCTTTGTCCATGGACATTTGGGATCCTTCTATAGTTTGACTATTGCTGATACTGCTGCTATAAACACTGGGGTGCATGTTATAAACATTGGGGTGCATGTACCCCTTATAATCTGCATTTTTGTATCCTTTGTGTAGATACCTAACAGTGCAATAGCTGGATCATAGGGTAGTTCTGTTTTTATCTTTTTGAGGAGGCTCCATACTGTTTTCCAGAGTGGTTGTACCAGTTTGCATTCCCACCAACAGTGCAAGGGGGTTCCCCTTTCTCCGCATCCTCACCAACACCTGTTGTTTCTTGTGTTGTTAATTTTAGCCATTCTAACTGGTGTAAGGTGGTATCTCATTGTGGTTTTGATTTGTATTTCCCGGATGCCGAGTGATGTTGAGCATTTTTTCATGTGTCTGTTAGCCATCTGGATGTCTTCTTTGGGAAAGTGTCTATTCATGTCTTCTGCCCATTTCTTAACTGGATTATTTGTTTTTGGGGTGTTGAGTTTGATAAGTTCTTTGTAGATTTTGGAGACTAACCCTTTATCAGATATGCATTTGCAAATATCTTCTCCCATTCTGAAGGTTGCCTTTTAGTTTTGTTGATGGTTTCCTTCGCTGTGCAGAAGTCTTTTATCTTGATGAAGTCCCAATAGTTCATTTTTGCTTTAGTTTCCCTTGATGCTGGAGATGTGTCTGGTAAGAAGTTGCTATGTCTGATGTCAAATAGATTGCTGCCTGTGCTCTCTTCTAGGATTTTGATGGTTTCCTGCCTCAACTTAGGTCTTTCATCCTTTTTGAGTATATTTTTGTGTATGGTGTAAGAAAGTGGTCTGGTTTCATTCTTCTGCATGTTGCTATCCAGTTTTGCCAACACAGTTTGTTGACTGTCTTTTTACCATTGGATATTCTTTCCTGCTTTGTCAAAGATGAGTTGACCACATAGTTGTGGGTCCATTCCTGGGTTTTCTATTCTGTTCCATTGATATATGTGTCTGTTTTTGTGCCAGCACCATATTGCCTTGATAACTACAGTTTTGTAAAACAGCTTGAAATCCAGAATTGTGATGTCTCCAGCTTTGCTTTTCTTTTTCTAGTTTGTTTTGGCTATTCTGGGTCCTTTGTGGTTCCATATAAATTTTAGGATTGTTTGTTTTAGCTCTGTGAAAGATTCTGGTGGTATTTCGATAGGGATTGCATTAAATGTGTAGATTGTTTTGGGTAGTATAGACATTTTAACAATATTTGTTCTTCCAATCCATGAGCATGGAATGTTTTTTGATTTCTTTGTGTCATCTTCGGTTTCTTTCATAATGTTCTATAGTTTTCAAAGTACAGATCTTTTACTCTTTAGTTAGGTTATTCCTAGGTATCTTGTTTTTTGGTGCAACTGCAAATGGGATCAATTTCCTTGATTTCTTTTTCTGCTGCATCATTATTGGTGTGTAGAAATGCAACAGATTTCTGTGTGTTCATCTTATATCCTGCAACTTTACTGAATTCATGTATTAGTTCTAGCAATGTTTTGGTGGAGTCTTATGGGTGATCATGTAGTTTGCAAGTAGTGAAAGTTTGGCTTCTTCTTTGCCTATTTGGATGCCTTTTATTCCTTTTTGTTGTCTGATTGTTGAGGCTAAGACCTCCAGTACTATGTTAAATAGTAATGGTGAGAGTGAACATCCCTGTCTTGTTTGTGACCATAGGGGAAAAGCTCTCAAGTTTTTCCCCACTGAGGATATTAGCTGTGAGTCTTTCACATATAAGACCCAGATGATTTAATGGTGAATTCTACCAAACACTTTAAACTAGAAATAACACCAAATCTATACAAACTCTTCCAGAAAATAGTACTGAAGGAGACACCTCTAAACTCATGATGTCAGTCTTACCCTGACTGATACCAAAATCAGATAAGTTCATTTACACAAGGGAAAAGAAAAATAAAATTACTCTTGTTAACCTAAAGTTACTGTTTCCATAGACAGTAGAAGATGAACAAAGATGGGGGCAATTAAAATGTTGTTCTTTACCTGTCAGTGTATATTTTAATTTCTAAGTGTCTAGAGATTTTTCCTATTATACTCTGTTACTGATTTTTAGTTAGGATTGGGAATAAAGAAGCCAACGTTATATATTTGACTTTGATAATTATAAAGTATATGCTTCATTTAATAATCCATTTTTTTACTCTGTAGATTGGCAAACAGCAAAACTAAAATAGAATGATCTCTCTGAAATAAGTAAAAAGATGCAAGTGTATGCATACTATAAATATAATCCATGATATTTGACAACTATTCGAGTGAAGTAGTATTTATTTCACCTCTTACTGGACCATTTAGCTGAATCACCTCTCAGTGAACAGTTCATCATTTTACAAATTTTAATAAACTATTATGCTACATCTGTGCTTCTATGAGTTTTAGAGTCACCATTAATCGATATCTTAGTTAGTTCCAAGCTTCCATTTTTCTCAAAAGTGAAAAATTAAACTATATTATTAAATCAATAACTGGATTATATTTTGAATGCCTATTGTCCTGTTTGACTAAGGTACCAAATCAATAGAATTTTCTCTTTTTTTGTTTTTCTTCATTTCTCCTTAAGATGTTGTGAGCCCTTTTTTTTTTAAAGATTTTTTTTTTTTAACTTGTAAGTAATCTCTACACCCAACATGGGGCTTGAACTTATAACCCTGAGATCAAGAGTCGCATGCTCCACCGACTGAGCCAGCCAGGAGCTCCAAGATGTTGTGAGTTGTAAGAGGCTTACACATCCTAAGCACAGAGGATTCTTTTCTGTACAGTACTATCTGAGAATGCTAGGTTTTATTAAAATGGACAGTCTCCAGTGGCTTTTGGTTATATTTTACCCACCCAGGTGCATCTGCAGCTGACATATCTGCATTACCCTTTACTTTCCAAATGTCAAATCTGTGTTGGTCACTTCCTCCTCCTCATATAAGCCACACTTTTCCAATTCTTTGTGATATAATGAACACTTGACTCTTCTCTCATAGAAGAAGATCATGTAGTCAAGACACACGAAATTTGTCTACTTGCCAACACGAATGTATTGCTTCTGTTGTACCACGTGGAACAAGATTTCTCTATTAGACTTTCTGGCTTCATGGCTTTCTCCCAAGAAATAAATACTCTTTTCTCTCAGATCCCACAAAACTCTGATTTCTAATGATAATCCTGAGGCATAGCCCAAGGGATGAGAGGGCCTGGGCCCTTTCCTAGAGATATTAACCCTTATGCTTCATTTGAATCTTTCTTTTCCCACTTAACCAAAATGTTCTCTCTCTTTGTGTGAGGCAAAATTAGTTTTCCACTTTTACACTTTTCTATTCAATGGAATAAATATTATCTTCTGAAAGTTCAATATACTTATTTTTTTTTAAGATTTTATTTATTTATTTGAGAGAGAGAGAATGAGAGAGAGCACATGAGAAGGGGGAGGGTCAGAGGGAGAAACAGACTCCCTGTAGAGCAGGGAGCCCGATGCGGGACTCGATCCAGGGACTCCAGGATCATGACCTGAGCCGAAGGCAGTCGCTTAACCAACTGAGCCACCCAGGCGCCCAGAAAGTTCAATATACTTATTTATCTGGCACTTATATAATATATAATAATAACATTAATATTAATATATTAGAATATATAATTATATATTATATATTATATATTAAAATTATAAATTATATAATAATTTATATATAAATTATAGTATATATAGTATGTACTATATATATACTATATATACACATATATATAGTATATATATAAACACACATATATAGTATATATATAACATATATACATATATATGAGAGCAGAACATACACACATCAAGACACATAGATGCACTCACACACACACACACACATCAACACACATAAACTCACTCACACACATACATCAACACACATAGACCCACTCACACACACATCAACACACATAAACCCACTCACACACACACACACATCAACACACATAGACCCACTCACACACACACACACACACACACACACGGTTTCTGTAATCTGGATTTCCTTTGCCCAATTTTCAACTTGCTAAAATCTTTTACATTCTTCAAGTCTCAGATTACATGTCACCCTTTGAGAGGCACCATTCCTGTTACACCTACAGTCTAAACTTGGCCCACTCTCCATTCATTAGCATAAAACCATTTTTCTCTTACAACATTTTTCATATCATAGTTGTGATTTTCATTTAAGATCTGTTTCATCTACTATAATTTTAATATCCATGAGTCTATGTTTGGATACCAAAGGCAAATTCAATGCCAACAGAGTATGAATAAATTATAAGAAGATGAATTATATTAATCTTAAGTAATAAATCTTATATTAAGATATATATTAGTACAATAATGCACATCAATGTGTCAATTGATATAAAGTACATCAAAGTGTCAATTAAGGAAAAGAAAAGCATGCAATTAATCATATCTTCAAACAAAAAACATTTTTATTTTTTAATTTTTATTTATTTTTAAAGATTTTATTTATTTTAGAGAGAGACAGAAAGAGTGTGAGTGGAGGGAGAGGTAGGGGGAGAGGAAGAGAGAATCTCAAGCAGACTCCCCACTGAATGTGGAGCTGGATGTGGGGCTTGATCCCATGACCCTGAGATCATGACCTGAGCCAAAACAAAGAGTTGGATGCTTAATCTATTGAGCCACCCAGTCACCCCAAACAAAAAATATTTTTTAAAAGAGTTCAAATTTAATACTCATTTGTAATTGAAAACCACACACACACACACACACACACACAGAGCCCTGGAAGGCATAGTTTACTTCTTGAACATTAGAAAAACGATTAGATTTAAGCAACAAAGCAAAATACATTTCACAGCAAAATAATAAAAGTATTCCTACTAAACTAAAAAAAAATACATAAAAATGCCTGTTTTTAATTCACTAATTCAAAGGGATACATGCACCACTAGGGTTACTGAAGCATTATTTACAACAGCCAAACTATGGAAGCAGCCCAAATGTCCATTAATAGATGAATGGATAAAGAAGATATATATATACTGGAATATTATTCAGACATAAAAAAGAATGAAATCTTGCCATTTGCAACAACATGGTTGGAGCTAGAGAGTATAATTATACTAAGCAAGATATGTCAGTCAGAGAAAGACAAATACCATATGATCTCACTCATATGTAGAATTTAAAAACAAAACAAATGAGCAAAGGAAAAAGAACGCAAATCAAGAAACAAAATGAGGAAAGGGGAAAGAGATAAAGAGAGAGAGGCAAACCAAGAAACGGACTCTTAACTATAGAGAACAAACTGATGTTGACCAGAGGGGAGATGGGTAGGGGGATGGGTGAATTAGGTAATGGGGATTAAAGAGCATACTTATCATGATTAAAAAAAAAGAATTAAAAAAAAAGAAAGGCCACACTCCACAGGTAGCTACCATCAGTGCCCCAGTTCTCTGTAGCTTGATCTACACTTCTGCTAATAAAATTAAATAAATAAATAAATAAATAAATAAATGCACGCTTTTTCCATATTCTGTTAAAGGTGTATCCAAAAAAATAAAATACAAATAAAATTCTTTGCAGTGTGACCTTGAGTAAACTACTGAAGATAAAAAATATAAACAGAAAGAATAAATGAATGAATGGTAAAAATAATGCCTGTTCCTATATGATTATATAATTTTAAGTTTTAGATCAACCCAGTATGGTCTGAAACAGAGAGTTTTAATGATGAGTGGAACGGAGACAAAATTCTGACCCCCTATAGATAACATAATTATATGCTTTAGAAACTTAGGAAAGTCAACCAAAAATAATTAGTAATAATGAGTCAACTAAAAGTCAAGGCAAATATATGTAAAAATAATTAGTAGCATATACTCCTGTAATAAGCAGTCAGAAACATACATGGAAATAGAATTCACAAAGGCACAAAATATGAATTTTAAAACTGTTCTAATGAAACATATGCAAGATGTGTATGTGTGTGTGTGATTAAATGAGAATACAATATATTCTGATAGTATAATTTAATATTGTATGCTAATTCTTCCTAATGTGCCATACTAAGTATTAAGATATATTTCAGAGACATAATAAGTAAAATGATATAATACTCAGGCAACATACAGATTAAGTAGAGTGTCAATTAAAAGACCTAATTGCTTTAATGCTTTTAATGTTTTCTTGCTTTCAATAATATATGATTTTAATATTTGTTAAACAGATCCTCCTGAATAGTTTGGGGAAGTGAAGTATTTTTTTTTAAGATTTATTTATTTATGGGCGCCTGGGTGGCTCAGTTGGTTAAGCGACTGTCTTTGGCTCAGGTCATGATCCTGGAGTCCCTGGATTGAGTCCCGCATCGGGCTCCCTGCTCAGCAGGGAGTCTGATTCTCTCTCTGACCCTCACCCCTCTCATGCTCTCTCTCTCATTCTCTCTCTCCAATAAATAAATAAAATCTTTAAAAAATAAATAAATCTTATTTATTTATTTATTGGAGAGAGAGAGGGAGGGAGTGGGTTAAGGGAAGAGGGAGAGAATCTTCAAGCAGACTCCCCACTGAGCATGGAGCCTGACATGGGGCTCAATCTCAGGACCCATAAGATCATGACCTAAGCCAAAAACAAGAGTTGGAGGCTTCACCATCTGAGCCGCCCAGGCACCCTTGGGGAAGTAAAGTATTTAACAAATAGTGTCATTATACTTTTTAGTATAAAAGACACCTTTAGATTTTTCTCTTCACGAGGTACATTTCCTTTTGGGTGATCTGTTTAGTATTCATAGTTTCATCGATCGTCTCTATGAATAAGGACACCAAATCTATCTTTATCCTTGTTTCCTCTTCCCCAAAATGAGATATTCCCAATATCTCTATTGAACTAAAAGATAACATTTCCCAAACTATGCTCAGGCTTTTATCCACTGTTTCAAACTGTGGACCCATTGGAGGCCAGCTACCTGTCCCTTTCCTGTCTCACACAATTGAGTAAACACTCATCAAAATGGTGCAATATGAAGTATGAAGACTTCACCCTTTCTATGTGATTCCATCCTCTCCCACCTCCAGTGCTTGAGTAATAAAAAGACAAGCAGTTCACTCTGCTCTGTTAGGATGGGGAGGCCTTTCAGTAATGCTGCTGTCATGGATACTCACCACCTCTTAGTATTCAGGTGCTAATGATATACAATACTACTCTCTCTGAAAGACTTATTAATGTATGCATTCCTCATGGTAAGTTATCTAAATAAATTTTCAAGTGTAAATTTTTTAAAAAGGCAAATCACACATTCTTCCCAAAGCCATTGTTCAAGTATAAGTGGTCATAGTCACAGTGATGATACATTCTTCCGTATTATGAAACAACTATTTAAATAATTATTGATGTATTATTAACACGTTGGACCATGACATCAACATAGGTTTTTTCTACGGAAAATTAATTTCTATAGAGATACGGTTTGCTATCGGTGTTTACAAAATTAGATATGGTGATTTCTTATAATTTTAGAATGTGTACTTTATTAAAAACTAGATTCTTTAGAGATATTATTTTTAGAATTCTTTTTTTTTTAAAGATTTTATTTATTTATTTGAGAGAGAGAGAATGAGAGAGAGCACATGAGAGGGGGGAGGGTCAGAGGGAGAAGCAGACTCCCTGCCAAGCAGGGAGCCGGATGCGGGACTCAATCCACGGACTCCAGGATCATGACCTGAGCCGAAGGCAGTTGCTTAACCAACTGAGCCACCCAGGCGCCCTATTTTTAGAATTCTTGTACACTTTAAAATTTGGGGGAATGTTGCCTCATTTAATCTTGAAGCAAATTAGGACTTCTACTTGGGGGTAGGACGAGGTAACAAGCAGAGGACTGGAACATGACAAGAACAGTAAGTTAAGTTGGAAGCGAGGAGAGCCATGGAAAGTCGCTGAGGCAAGCAGGACTAGAACAGTTAACAGTGAAGACAGACAAACACTGAAGGCGTAGTTATTTGTTAAAACTGGGAAGGAGGCAAAGGAGGCTGGGAATTCAGGGTTTGTATAAGCTTTCTCAGGGGCAAAATATTCAGCAGAGCTTAGAGTGGAGACGAGGTACTTCAAGTGGATGACCACTCTGCCATTCAAGGCATTTACCTCATTTTGGAATTGCACGGGGTCAGAAGGAAAACTTCAATGGGAAAAGGACATTTTACAATTGTTTGGACCTGATTGTTTCAGACGTCCCCAAGAGACGAATATTTGGCTTGTGTGTTGCTTTGTCAGTATCCTTTGAATCACTGGAAAACTTGGTAAGGGGTAAAATGTATAATTCATGTTGAGCCTGATTTGACAATGCAAACTTTTGTATTATCTCACAAGCTCTACGACTGAACATAGGATAGAAAACTAAGAGAAAAGAAAAGCAGTAGAAACTGGGCTACACATAATGCAGATACTAGAGTTGGCTGACTGGAAAGTTAAACAGTTCAAACAGCTGTAATTGACTTCTACCTGTGGCCTCGACGGAAAGGCCCTCGAGAGCAACCTATGGGAGCAGGGCCTGAGGGGCTGTGGTCTTTGAGAATGAGTAATTGCAAAAGGGGAGGTCCACAGTCACTTTTTTCTTTTTAAAAGATTTTATTTATTTGAGAGAGAGAGAGAGAGCGAGAGCGCACAAGCAGGGGGAGGGCAGAAGCAGACTCCCAGCTGAGTAGGAAGCCTGACGAGGGGCTTGATCCCAGGATCCTGGGATCATGACCAGAACGAAGGCAGACGCTTAACGACTGAGCCACCCAGGCACCCTTCAGGTTGACTTTTCACGGAAGGTATTTGAAAACTCTGTGGGAGAATGATGCCCCTACAAGCAACTGCCTTAAATGCTGAGGAGACAAGTTTATAACAGATTTGCAAAATCGACAGACTTGAAGGAGGTATTCAGAACAAACCAAGTAAATTTTAAACACAGAATTTATATTCTAAGCCCTCAGAATAAAGGAAAAAAAACACTAAACAAATATTGAACATTAGTCAATAGCTTCTTTTTGCAGAAGCCCAGGTTAACAATTCTGAAAATATTCTGTATATTCTAGGATTGAAGCAAATAAATATATTTGGAATTGAGAGCAGATTTCTCAATATTAGAGAAATAAGTTACTAATATGAAGGGGGTGCCAGAATGAAATGCATGTTGATGGATTGGTATAGTGTCAATTAATGTTTTGATATTCAGTGTTTTAATAAATATTTAATAAAGATATTACATATAAATATATATAAATGGATAATAAATATATGAAAATAGATTGATATAAATATATAAAACATAATATTTCAATTTCAATTTATATATATATGAAATATATAATATTTCAATTATAATAGATAAATATAAAACATATATTAGTGTACATTTGTCTATAAATACACAGGATAAATTTGTGTATTGATAAATGAACATTCCATTGTGTAAAGCAACTCAGATGACAAAGCCCAAAATTAGTGAGCAGGAAAGTTTACCCACAGGCAAGCTATGGTTAACAAAGGGAGAACAGGAAGAATAATACAACAAATAATACAATCCATACCAGCTAACAACCCAGAATGATACCAAAAATTCTTCTGACAATATTTTAGAAAATGAAATTCTAGGGGTCCCTGGGTGGCTCAGTCGTTAAGTGTCTGCCGTCAGCTCAGGTTATGATCCCAGGGTCCTGGGATCGAGTCCCACATTGGGCTCCCTGCTCAGCGGGAAGCCTGCTTCTCCCTCTCCCATTCCCCCTGCTTGTGTTCCTGCTCTCGCTGTCTCTCTCTGTCAAATAAATAAATAAAATCTTAAAAAAAAAAAAGAAAATGAAATTCTAAATTATATTAAGAGAAAGTCATCATAGGCTGAAACACTTTTTAATAAAATATTTACCGTGGAAGATGCTAGGTACTGCCCTAGAATCCCGATATGACTTCTGCATTTACCTGACACCTGACTACTGCTCAGAATATACTTTTCATCCCACTTCATTCACTTTGATTTCATATATGTAAACATTCCTCTCACTCGTTTGGTTTATTACAAAGTGGTGCAATACTTATCCCTTCAATATGCTTCCAGCTATGTTAGATGTATCCTGGATTTGATACAGAATGGCATAAAGGTGTCCTTTGAGTCAATATCAGTAGATTATTCTCATTCTATTTCCTGCAGGCTATCCCCAGCCCTCAGATAAATCCAGTCAAACCACCGGTAAGGACAAAACTGTGCAGGAATAAAACAATGTACTTAATATGCTCCTACTAAAATAGTAGTCTATTAATTTGGGGGTTAGAGGCCATAATATTTCAAATATGGTAATTCTGCCATCTGTTTAGATAAAATGTAGCCCAGTAGCATTTTCCCATTCCCTGACAGTAATAAGTTTCCAATTAGCCTTACTATAGAAATTTAAACAACATTGATAGTCTTTAGTATTCTGGAAAATCCATGCACAAACCTACTGGAAACATAACTGTCTTTCTACCTTACCTCAGCTTCAAAAGGTTGTTGCAATTCAGTGAGTAGGCTCAGAGTGTTTCAGAAATATATCTCTGAGCTCTTCTGCCCTGAATTCCTCTTAAGAATGCCTTTCATTCTCACTGAGGAAAATCCATTTGGCCTGACAGCAAACTCTTTTACTATGCATCTAGACTTCATCATACTATGTCATGCATGTGAGAGGCCTGTAAGAAAAATTTGGCAAGTAGAGAAAAACTGCTTCTTTCTCTGGTATTGTTCAGAATACTAATCCATCACGCTAATCCACACACAACTACTACAAATTCATTAGGTGTTTGTCTTTATTTCTGTTTTGGGTAGATTTTTCTTCCTAACAGCACACTGACAAAAATTAAAGAAATCCTGGTTCTTTTTTTTCCAAGATAGGATTATCACTTTCTATAATTTAGTTAATTTAGATTTCTTTGTAATCTCAGCTGTTTCCTTTATAAAATCTCCGATTTTGTAGTTTATTTGGCAAATTTTTGTGATTCAGTGGGGGGAAAAAAAGGACATGCACTTGTGACTCCCTTCATGCTAAGTGGTAGCAAAAGTTTTTGCCTCTCATCTGCCTTATTTAATTTCAACTTGTTTTCAGGTAACACACGTTTTTCACAATTTTTCCCATTCTAAAACTATGGATTTGTTTTTTCTATATTAACTCTCAACAATCCTTAAGGAATTTAATTTCTATTCACCTTTGCATCTTCATATTTTTTCCACACTAATACTGGTTCCTTGGGTTCTTGTCCGGTTAGCTTTCAATTCTTCTTGATGAGATCGTTTTGAATGGTTTCTGAGATCCCATTAGATTTTCATTTTGGACATATCATAGTTTTTATTTATGTTGTGCTTAGTATTGTAAGTCATCCTGAAGGTAAGTTGTAATACTACTCTGAGAAGCAAAATTAGTATTGGTACATTAAATGCTCTTGAATGTTACTACTTTGGCTGCTTTGTCCTATATATTATATTTGCTTATCAGATCTAATCACAACTTCAATGCTATGTCCTCTAGGTGAATGATTTTTGTAAAATTGATCATCTCATTTTACTTTTCAAACTTAGACTTCAAAATGATATTTGTGTTTTTATCATTATGCTAGTAAATACTCTATTTCTTTCTGAATGAGATATAAAACAAGATTACTGTATTGTTTTTAAAGCACTAAAAATACAGTAACTATGTTACACTGAAAATTAAATCATGCAGAGAAATCATGAGCAAAATTATGGTTAAAGACAACATGCTAAGAATGGACGTTATACATGCCATATTTTCCTCATTTACCTAAGCCCAAATTTATCATTATATTTCTAGAGAGATACAATTTTAGATTACTGTTTTTTGAATATATCAGTACTTTCATATATATGGAATTAAAAAGTTTTAAGCACACACTTTATTAAATTATTAAACATTCAACTTTAAGGTTGTTTTATAATTCTGTATTGCATACTTCTCTTTAAATTAAAAAAAAATAAGTTTAACATTTCTTTTTATCTAGTCTATCTCCCTTAGGGAATTCACCAACTTCACTGAGTATTCACAGGCTGCAATGATGACCTTATTAAATCTTTATCCTATGAACTATAATGATATAAATATGATTAGTTGTATTTTTTTCTACTATTCAGGTATACAGATAAGAAGCCTAACATAACATTTATCAAGAGGTGAGGTTTTAATGAATAATCTACTGCTGTATGGCCTTCCTTATACATGTCTAGTTTGGAGTTTACTGAACCTCTTGGGTCTGTTGTTTTTTTTTTTTTTCTTTATTGTTACATTTACAAAATTTTCAGTCAATATTTCTTTGGTTATATTTTCTATGCCATTCTGTTTCTCTCTCTCTTTCTGAGATTCCAGTTACATTTTTGTTAGTCTCCTTGACACTGTGTCATAGGTTATTGAGGTTCTGTTCTTCCATTTTGGAGGTAAGTCACCTTGATCATAGCTATTAGAGGGCATCAGGAGAAGTAAAACCACAGGGGCTGAGGGTATTCTTATATCCAAGTTTGCACAAAGAGTACCACATACATTCAACTAAGGCATCTGTGTGTGTGTGTGTGTGTATTACGTCAATTTTATTGAGGTAAAAATTTAATAAAGTAGGAGACAAGTCCTTTAACAGATAGATGGAGGGCAAATATTTTCTCTCAGCCTGTAGCTTATTTTTTTGTTTCTTTAATGGCACATTTCAGAAAAAGTACATTTTAATTTTTATTAAGTCCCTATGCTGACTTTTATGTTTAGTGTCCATTTTATCTAAACAAAGAAATCTTCACAGGTTTCAAGTTTGTCACATGATTTTGAAACTTGTCAGGGCCCGGGCTGATGCTGCGGTCCTGAACTGCTCATCATTGATGTCTGTTTCTTTAAATCAGCATTGGGGATAACAAACCACATAACATATCATGAAATCTTTCCCAGCTTCACCAGGACCTCAGAAATGCTGTGTCTGACGGTACTGAGCATTTGTGGCCTCGGGGAAGTGCTAAAATTGTTTGGCAAGTCTCATTTTCCATTTTGATGGTATTTTTATCTTGCTAAAAGAAGCTGTATAAACAGCGATTAGGCAGCAAGACTGGATTTCTAATTGATGCCCCAGCCTTTAAATCTGCCTTCACACAAGCTGTGATGTCTTAAAGAAACACTTTACTCAAGGGGCCATTAGGCAGAAATGCTCTCTCCTGATAAAGGATGTCCTGCCCTTTCAATTTGTCTTTCTCAAGGTGGCTCTTTATTTAAGGGGTACCTTGAAGAAGAAAGAACGGGGAGGAGTGGGGAAGACTAAAATGCATTCCTGGCCATTATCTCATGCCTAATAACCCATTTTCTTACATTTTTCTTAATTGAAGTAGGAACTTAAAAAGGAATCCCTTTTATCATGAGAAATTTCAGACCAATGATGTCTGTAGTCATTATATTACCCTATGTGTTTTTCTTTTCTAAAGGAGAAGGATGGGTTGTCCTGTGCCAACCTCAAGTGTAGTGAGAATAGCCTCATGGAAGCCCCTTGGTGAACTTGATCTATATCCCTTGGAGATATATAGGAACAGAGGACTAGTGTCTGACGTGGACCCAAGGAATCTAAATGTGTGAATGTATAAATGTATGGCAATGGGTCTAAGCTGACAGAGGAGAAGGAAGGAGAGAAATTCTGTTGTATTGGGAAATAGCTACATTTCTAGTGACAGGAGACATGCATGTGTTTCACAGAACAGAAGCCGCATGTGCCGGAAAAAAAGACTGCCAGAAATCATTTACTGTTACTGAAAACCTGAGAAAGGAGAAAAATAAAACCAAGGAAAGGACAAGGAATTGGGTAACAGAGTTAAAAATAAATTATTCATCATCACAGGGAGGCAGTCGGATGCTATGGGGCAAGTTGCAGGAAGCACCAATGCAAACCACCCTCAAGAGAAAGACTCAACTTTAAATACCTGCGTGGCCCAGAAAGGACAAATCCATCCACAGAAATTCCCAGGTAGTGGTGACCCTCACATGCCACTTACCCCTCCACTCTCCTCCCACTTATGATACTGGTGGGATCACACTTTGGTTAGCAATGTGAAGGAAGAGAAGGAATAGTAAGAGCAGGAAAGAGATGAGGAGAAACCACATCCTTATCCCTGAATAAATTATAGGAACACCTGTATAGCTAGAACTAGCCCCAGCTACCCTGACTGTTATCTGTGAATAGAGGTGCATATTTTGGACAAGACACTGATAATTGCTGACTTGTGAGTTAGAAGGATGGCACAATTTCCTAAAAGTGACAGGAAAATCATGGGTCCATCTGAGTTTTTACTCAGTGGCAAGATGAGACCTAACACAACAGAATAAATACACAAGGTGGAGGAAGGCAAACATGAAATTGCATTTTGTATATATCCCATGAGTCCTGCTGCTTCATCATGGCAAGTTCATATCGGAGTCACAAGCATATTTAATTTTCCTTCTCATCATCCAAATCTTATCTCAATATGACTTTTTCTGAAAGACTTTTCTCTGATCACTATAGCTAATGAGCTATTCTTAACCCTCTACCCCATTACCTGTTTTGTAGCCATCAAAAGTCTTCTTTCTCATGTATTTACTTGTCCTTTTCCCCAACTTTCCCAATAGAACATAAGTTTCTATAAAGACAATATTTTCTTCTACCTTATTCATTTCTATATTCCAGAGGCAAAAGTGAATGGAAGTGAATGAATGGAAGGAATGTTTCTAGACTGAGCGCGCAATCATGGGAGAAGACTGATTTGAGAGGAACCTCAAACATCCCCTAACAAATACACATAGCAGAAGATATTATAACAAATAAAGATAGAAATTTTTATGGACCCAAGTCTAGCTGTTCCAGCATGGTTTATTTATTTAGTTTTGTCTTGTGTTTTCCTGTAATACTAAGATTTTAATATGATTCCACAGAGAGGGAAGAGAACATGCAAAATAATTTAGATTGCATCTCTGACTAGCTAGGTAGGTGGAGGCACAGAGATGATTAATTTTTTTTCTAGGGAAAAAAAAGAAATGCATCCATTATTGTACCTTAACAATGTAGACAAATTATTTAAACATAATATTTATATGTATGAATACACAACTCATTTTTCAATGTATAGATAAAAATAATAGATATAGATATGGGCATATTAGAGATAGATTAAATAGATAGACATAGATGGATATACACTAGGTAATAAAAATAGTTATGGGTATTTTAATTTCTTCATATTTTCTAACTTTGAAAACAATGAATATATTACTCAGGTGATATGATATATTTAGTTTAATTAGATTGTTAATAGTACACATCTCTTAGAACTATAACATTTATGTATATGAATATGTATAATACATGAACATCATTTTTTTAAAACTTGATTTCATGAAAAACCCAATGTTTAAGTTACATGCAAAAATATTTTCATATTTGAGAAAGAAAAAATAAGGTGTTAATGACCCTTGATCTTGGGTTACTGGAGAACATCACAGAAAGTCAGACTTAAAGGAGAGAATCCAGACTTAAAGAAGTCTGCCTAGTGGTTGGGATTCTGCAGCACGAATGAGAAAAAAAAAATTAGGTGAACATCAAGAGAAGAAAGAAGAAAGTAAATAGAGAATGATTGAAAAGAGATTAAAAAAAAAAGGATTAAGCACCAAGAATAGTTGGAAAAAAGAAAGCAACATGAGATAAGATTTGACAGAGCATCATATTCTTTTTCACAAGTAAACTTCCACAGATTTTTTTTAAAATAAGGAATAAAGAAAGAAAAAGTAATGACAAGTTCCTACTTAATGACTGAACCTAAAAATCAACATCCCCTAATTTGGTCCATATAAGGCCATCCTTAAAATACAAGTATTTTATCATCCACTGATTATGAATTTTATGAAATAAATTATGGATATCATAAGGTCATGTGGAACATGTGTTCTACAACTTTTCCAAAAATATTTCAGAAGGGTATGTGTTTTTCTTATGAGAGAAAATATTTTTTGTTTGGAAAATAAAGGAAATGCCAGAAGCACTAAAACTTACAATAATTAAATCAAATAAACATCTTCTCTATAATTTATATTCAAGGCAGAAAATGTAAATGCATTTCTCCATATAATTCTAGTAGATAATGGATTTTACTAGTTTAAGGAAAAATACCAAAATGCACATCCATCATCTTCAGTCTAGAAAGATAAGCAGCCTGAAGACCAACAACCTAAGATGCTGAGAATGAAAGCAGTGAAATAAAAGGCTATTTCTTTTAGATTCTCTTCTATAGAGAAGATCTATAGATTTTCTCTCTCTTTGATAAGAGAGAATATCAAAATACCACTAAGATTCTGATGATACTTTACTGAACCTCACCATGGGAACTATTAATAATGAAGACATATTTTCTTATAGCTGTTGTTTCTCCAAGCAAGGTAACTGTCACAAAGTCAATGAGAAAGATAACAAATTAACCTACAGTCATTTTTTAAAACCACAAATCAATAAAATGAAGATACAAAAAAAAGCAGTACATGTGATAAAATCCATGCCATTAAAACAACTATTTTTAAACTAATGTCAATGGCGAACATACATCCCTAAATGAATATATTCCCCAAGGTTTAAGAGGCAGAATAGTCTAATCATCAGTTAAATCAGTTTTTGTGAAGAAAGGATCAGTAAGAGACTGCAGTTTTTGATGGGAAAACATTCCTAGAAATCTGCCAATTCAAGGAGTGTGCCTAAGATTTAGACTGGGAAGGCCAGAAATCAGATCACAGAGACAGGGCTTAACCAGTGATCAACACTGTTGCCTTTGAATACAGGGCAGATACTGTTTCTCTGAGCTCCAGATGCCGACTACAGAGAAAAGTTTCCCCAAATCCCACAATAGAGCCTCAATTCTCTCAGGAAAGAAAATATTGGGATCTGTGCAACATCGTCTGGAGTAGCTACTGTATTCATGGTACGTGGTTAGATCTGGATGTCTGGGAAACTTGAATAATAAATCATCACTGAGTCTCTGACCTTCAGGCAAACACTACAGTGAAAAAGCCAGAGGAAAAGAACAATGCAATATGTTGTACAACGTTGGAACATGACTACAGCTATAATGAAGGTGTCTATGAACACATAAACATAAAGCAGATAACTCTTTATAAAGGACCTGGAAAGGACTGTGACTATCTTCTGGAAAGGATCTTGAAAAATAAAGAGGTGTTCAACTGGAAGAGAAGAACAGGAAGACAAAAGTTAGAAAATTGCACAAAATAAAGGTCTGGATGGTTGGGTGAAGTGATTAGGAATGTTTCAAATAATTAATTCAAATGTGATAAGATAATGTGAACAGAAAAGATGAATGACTTTATTTGTAGTAATAAATTTATAAATTACGATGGATAATACATGTGGAAAGGCAATGATAGGAATGTATATAGAATAGTCATTTGGTCCGAAGTTCATTAGAAATTATTATTTTAATCAAAATAATCAACTATTTGTGCTTATAGTTTATTTCCACAGGATTTGATCCATTGACTATGCCTAAATGCTTTTGTTAATATTACTCAGCAAAGAATCAAATAGGAGCTTCAAGATTTCTAGAATCCTCAATTCATTTAGTGTTCTAGATTTCCATTTTACTCCCTTTGTGAACATTGCAATGAAAATAGTTCCCTCAATGATGATTTTATTCCCCTTTTTCTGCTGTAAAATATCACTAGTGTTAATTATGTGTTTAATAGTTTCCTGCTCATTTGCAAAGATAAAATTTTTCCCCTAGTGTGTTAATAACATCCATGCAAAATAATTTCTTTGATTTGACCCCATAAACAATATGTGAGCAATAGCAATCTCTGAAATTATTGAATCATAAGAAAAATTTCCTTTAATCTTAAGCAGTCATTAGCCATATGGAGAATAAGTATACCATTTATGGATGATACTCACTAATATGGGATAGGATTATAAAAATACAAAATGATTTAAAAAACAATAGAATCAGTTGAGATGTTAAGAAAGTTTTCCATCTGGGGCGCCTGGGTGGCTCAGTTGGTTAAGCATCTGCCTTCGGCTCAGGTCATGATCCCAGGGTCCTGGGATAGAGCCCCGCATCGGGCTCCCTGCTCAGCGGTGAGCCTGCTTCTCCCTCTCGCACTCCCCCTGCTTGTGCTCCTGCTCATGCTATCTCTCTCTCTGTCAAAAAATAAATAGAATCTTTAAAAAAAAAAAAGAAAGTTTTCCATCTGAACTGCGTATTTTCCATCTGAACTACATTGTTTCCATGAAATTTCAAATTTTACTCCACAACTTTAGTACTTGATTTTTATCATATACTGAATGCACTGCATGTAAGAGTCCTAATTATCACCACAATAATTAAAAGTAAGTTTTATTTTCCTTTTAGAGATAAGGAATTTAAGGTTCAGATATATACATATTATCCATGTAATAAATACATGTCAGTTTCAAACCGTATCTCAAGAATCTCAAATTTTATTTGCTCTACATGTTACTATGCTCCACCAGATGATCCTAAATTATTTTCACTGATTTTGATACAATAAATGGAAAATAAAATTAGCAGGAAGTGTATTTATAATAACTGAGGCTTTGTTGATGTGTTTTGTCTAACATGCTCTTTTTTTTTTTAATCATTTGAAAAATTGTATTATTCACTATGAGGACCACAGATGTGTTTCTTATAAAGGCTGTTACTGCTCAGGGTCCTCTTTTAGTTTCTGGTTTGGTTTTCAGTACTTTGGCTAATGTCACCTTCACTTTCAAGAAGCACAATAAGGAAAAATTTCTTTTAAAAGCCTTTTGTATAAAGACACAGAAAGTGCATGTGAATACTTCATGACACCTGTACATTTGTAAGGGGAAGTCTGAGGCAGCTAGGAATTTATCAAATTACTAACCTGTTCTTTCATGAAAATAAATGAGGAATGCCCAGAAGGCATGAGTCCAGGTGAAGCTTCAGAGTTATAGACCATGAATTCTCTCTCCATGACTCTGTGAAAACTTTTATCTGACCCTTAAATTGTTCTCCTTTTTTTTTTTAGGAATTGACTTTTTATGTCTTTTATTACATTTATTCTGAAATAATTCAAATATTCATATATAAAGAAAACAACATAATTATCACTCATGAACCCCAAACCTTCCTTCTATAAAACTTAATATTTTGGCATTAATATTACATATTTTGGTTTGTTTGGTCTTAAGAAATGCAACATTACTTGGGGCACCTGGGTGGCTCAGTCGTTGGGTGTCTGCCTTCGGCTCAGGTTATGATCCCAGGGTCCTGGGATCAAGCCCTGCATCGGGCTCCCTGCTCCACGGGAAGCCTGCTTCTCCCTCTCCCACTCCCCCTGCTTGTGTTCCCCCTCTCACTGTCTCTCTCTCTATCAAATAAATAAATAAATAAAATCTTTAAAAAAATTTAAAAAAAAAAGAAACGTAACATTACAGATGAAGTCCAAAATTCTGAAGAGTACCTTTCCTTAATTCCTTAATAAAAGCCAGTATCCTGGAGTAAGAGTATATAGTTTCTATGGATATATTTTTTTACTTATAGGTTTGCATAAAAAGATAGTTTTATATGTGGGTATTTACTTACTTATTTATTTATTTATTTATTCATTTATTTATTTGTTTGTTTATTATTTGACAGAGAGAGAGCAGGAGAGCGCAAGCAGGGGGGAGCAGCAGACGGAGAGGAAGAAGCAGGCTCCCTGCTGAGCAGGGACCCCCCGATGTGTGACTCCATCCCAGGACCCTGGGATCATAACCTGAGCCAAAGGCAGATGCTTAACCAACTGAGCCAGCCAGGCACACTTATATGTGGGTTTTTAAAACAAATAACACAAATGAGGGACAAATTATATCAATCATTTAAATTTGATCCCGTCTTAAGTTTTTGAGATGTATTTATTTGTTCTTTTCAATGTGCCTCTATTTTATTCATTTTAACTGCCTATAGTATTTTGTTTTTTATTGTAATAGAGTTTACTTCAACCATATGTTAGCTGATGGGCTTTTAGTTTGAATAAACTTTGTGCTACAAAGAACATCCCTGAACCTATCTCCCTGTGACTATGTGGAAAGCTTTCTCTAGAACTGTGTTCCTCAAACTTCATCCTGCACATGGAAAACCTGCAAAACTTCCTAAACACAATTGCTGGGGCCCGCCCAAGATTTGTAGCAGCAACTTTAGCCTCATCCGGGAGCCTCTTAGAAGTGACTATCAGACTTAAGCTCAAACTTCCTAAATCATAATCTGTACAAGTGGAGTCATGGAATTTTTGTTTGAACATGTTCTTCAGGTCATTCTTCTATACAATAGTGCTTGAGAAGAGCTCATCTAGTGTATATAACTAGTAGGGAAACAAATCAGTCATGCTCCATACACATATTTAAATCTCATTTATAGTACCAAATTGAACTCTACTGTGATTTTACAAATGTATGCTCCCTTAAATGATGTTTTTCCCTTATCCACATGCTTGTCTACAATTAGTATAAGCAGGTAATTCTAAACTTATTTTACTTTTAAAACTTTGCCAGTCTGATTGGTGTGAAGCAGGATCTTATTTATTTCATTTGCATTTCACAAATTACTAGTGCTCTTGAGGATCTTTTATTAAAGTCTTTCTGGTATCCTTATATGTTCATATTCTGGAACTTTTTCTTACTGAATTATTTCTCCTTTTCATATTGATATCTAAGAGTTATTACTATACTTCTGTTAAATATGCATGTTAAGAATATTTTTTCCCAAACCGTCTCATTGCAGAAATTAAATTTTAATGTATCAGATTTGTCAATGCATTGCCTAATAGTGCATTTTGTATGGTGTTTAAGAAACTAGGGACACCTGGGTGGCTTCGTCCGTTAAGCTTCTGCCTTCAGCTCAGGTCATGATCCTGGGGTCCTGGGATCAAGACCCGCATTGGGCTCCCTGCTCCCCCTCTGCCTGCCGCTCCCCCTGCTTGTGCTCTTTCTCTCTCTCTCTCTCTCTCTCTTTGACAAATAAATAAATAAAATATCTTTTTAAAAAAAGAAACTATTTACTACTCAAATATCATGAAGACATTTTGCAATATTTTCCTGAAATATTCAATGTTTTGAATTTTACAGTGAGGTAATTGATCTGAATTTTATTTTTACATGTGCTATTAACCAGGAATCTGAAATTATATACATGAATAATCATTTCTTCTGGAAACATTTATTTATAACAATTTAGCCTCTAATTATGTGTATTGTTACTTCTCTCATATAAAAAGTTTTCATATTTTTGTGGGTATATTTTTTGGAGTTTTTACATAAATTCCAGTTAGTTAACATAGCGTGTAGTTTCAAGTGTACGGTATCGTGTACTCAGCACGTCCATACTACACCCAATGCTCAGGTGCTCAACACAACAAGTGCACTCCTTGGTCTCCATCACCTTTTTAACCCATTCCCCTGTCCATCTCCCCTCTGGTAACCATCAATTTGTTCTCTATAGTTAAGAGTCTGTTTCTTGTTTTGCCTCTCTCTCTTTTTCCCCTTTGCTCATTTGTTTTGCTTCTTACATTCCATGAGTGAAATCATATGGTATTTGTCTTTCTCTGACTTGTTTCACTTAACATAATACTCTGTACCTCCATCCATGTTATTGAAAATGGCAAGATTTCACTCTTTTTTTATGGCTAAGTAATATTCCTCTGTGTGTGTGTGTGTGTGTGTGTATTCCACCTCTTCTTTATCCATTCATCTGTCGATGGACACTTGGCTATTTCTATAATTTGGCTATTGTAGATAATGCTGCTATAAACATTGGGGTGCATGTATCCCTTTGAATTAGTATTTTTGTATTCTTTGGGTAAATACCTAGTAGTGCAATTGCTGGATTGTAGGGTAGTTCTATTTTTAACTTTTTGAGGAAACTCCATAGTGTTTTCCAGAGTGACTGCATCATTTGGTGTTCCCACCAATAGTGCAAGAGGGTTCCCCTTTCTCCATATCCTTGCTAACACAACAAAACCAAAAGCAACCTATGGAATGGAAGAAAATATTTGCAAATGACATATCTGATAAAGGGTTAGTATTCAAAATATATAAAGAACTTATAAACCTCAACACTCAAAAAATGAATAATCCACTTTAAAATGCACAAATGACATGAATAGACATTTTTCCATAGAAGACATACCGATGGCCAACAGACACATGAAAAGATGTTTAACATCACTGATCATCAGGGAAATGCAAATCAAAACTACAATGAAATGTCACCTCACATCTATCTCAGAATGGCTAAAATCAACAACAGAAGAAACAACAGGGCATATATAGAAATGGAGCCTGATGCAGGGCTCAATCTCAGGACCTGCGGTCATGACCCAAGCCAAAAATCGAGTTGGGACACTTAAACCCACTGAGCCACCTAGGCAGCCCAACAGGGTATATTTTAAATCTCTACTTGATTGTAGACTAATGACATAATAAATATCAAATCCTTTGTTCCTCCAAATTGTCTTATGTCTCTTCACTCATTTATTCATCTATGGGATTCTGAGTTTAATTTGTTCAATTAGGTTAAAAAAAAAAAGGAAAGAAAACCAATAGATTTTATGTAGGAATTAAACTGAGTAAGTTTAAGATGAAGGAAATTTATCATAGTAAGTCTCTTTATCAATGAAAATATTATATCTTCATATTTATGTAGGTTTTTTAAAAATGAGATTTTATTTTATTTTTTATTATGTTCAGTTAGCCAACATATAGTACATCATGTAGGTTTTGTTTTAATGTATCCATTAGTAGTTTTCTTCATATAGTGAGTATTTTATACTTGCTACAATTCTAACCTGAACATTTTAGCTATTAACTAAATTATATTTACTACTGTATAGGAATGTCTTTGAATTCTGTAAGTTATTTTTATTTTTTGAACTTATTAAACTTTCTTATAGTTTATCATCAGATTATCCAAATTTTATAGGCACTTTTGCCATGTTGCTTCTAATTATTCTAAATCCAATGTATTTTTCTTACTTCCAAAGCTCCTATCTCCATTACAATGTTGAAAAATGGAGGTGATAGCAGGCATCTACCACTTCTTTCTGATAATACTAAAAGTTCTTCTAAAGTTTTCCATTAAGTATATTTTCTACTGAATTTCAACAGATCTTTTTCATGAGGTTTCCTAATAAAGTGTCTATTTCTAGTTTTTTAGAGGTTTCTTTTCATTGCAAATAAGAATTGAACTTGGTTAAATGATTTTTCTTCATATATCATGATGCATTTATTTTTTTATTTAATATGTTAATATGATGGATTTTCTTTTTTATTGCTGGGTTAATCTTTTGTGGTTCTAATATATGATGAGAATTTTTATTCACTTAAGACATCAATTTTTTAACATTTAATCTGTAACTTTTCTTTGCATGATTAAGTCTATTGTTTTGGTATATTTCATATAAAGATTATGCTATCCTTTTAGATTACTTATATTCAAAATTATATTTAAATTTGATATATTTGTAATTAATTGTTATATATGTATATACATAATGTGTATATTATTGTTATATCTGTGTATATATACATACACACATACATACATGATATGCATGGTTTTGTTTTCAGTTTTATGTATATCATTTATTTTACGTCATTTTCTCTCTCAGTGTCCTTTTTTCTTATTGATATTCATTAGTAGTTCATACTGTGGAGATTTATGTATGATAACTTACTCTGCTTATGTTTAAAAATGTCTTCTCTTTTAAAGTTTTTTTTTTTTTTTCTTTAAAGATGGTTTGGCTGACTAGAATTTTAGGCTGACAGATATGTAACTTAACACTTGAGGATATTTTTCTATTCATCAGAAGTCTGTTTTCAATTTAAATTTCATTATAGGCACAATCTTCTTCCTGATAGTTTTTATATCTTCTCTTTATTCTTTATGTTATATATTTCACTATTATGAGTCTAGATGTGGATCTATTTCCTTTATTCTGTTAGATATTCAGTAGACTTTTCATTTTCAAAGTTGTGATCTTCCCTTCCCTAATGTTTTTCTACTTTTCCTTCTCCCCTATACTTCTGAACTCCTATTTGACAAATGGTGGGTTTTTTGATCTATCTCTTCTTCATATATCTAAATCCTTCTCCAATATATTCCATCAGTTTTATCTTCTGTGTTAACTTCTGGGTGATTTCCTCAGTAAATTTATCAATTCACTAAATGTCCTTTTAACTTGTCCAGTCTGAAATCAGTAGTATCTACTGAGAATTTTTTTAAATTTAAATGACAGTATTTTTCACTATAAAACATTTTACTTAGTTCTTTATTATAACTACCAATATCTAATATCTAAGGACCAATATCTATATTACCAGTATCTAAAGGACATATTTATTTTTTGTTGTTACTATTTCTAAATTTAATCACTTTAAAAATTATTTTTAAACTTCTTTAAAAGCATTAGAATAAGTATAATACTTATTTAAAAGTATTAAAATTATTTTATCTGCTGTTATTTTAATTTTATGTATAATGTTTTCAAGTTATGACTGTTGATGTGCAGCTATATTTCTTGTTAATGCAGATATATTTGCTAGTATTAAATTTTATCATGATTTTTTTTAAAGATTTTATTTATTTATTTGAGAGAATGAGATAAAGAGAGAGAGCATGAGAGGGGGGAGGGTCAGAGGGAGAAGCAGACTCCCTGCTGAGCAGAGAGCCCGATGCGGAACTCAATCCAGGGACTCCAGGATCATGACTTGAGCCGAAGGCAGTCGCTTAACCAACTGAGCCACCCAGGCGCCCCTAAATTTTATCATGATTTATAAGCTCATGTTGGACAGGAGATATGTTTGTTTGAGTTTTTTTCTTTTTGCATTCAATCCACATATTCTAACAAATTTGTATTGCTTCCACCAGTGTGTTCTGGTTAACATCACAGAAATACAAATTTGATATTGATTACTTGGATTTGGGTCGCCATTGTTGATTCACTAATACTGCAATATTTACCTCATAGCAGGAGAAAAGTATGTTTCAATTTCTGGTCACTGGCTATGTATGTGTTATGCCCACCTCCCTATAGCTGAGATTTGTCTTAAAGCCACTGATCTCAACAGTGGTAAATTGTAGCTTTTTATAACCTTTCTGAAGCAAGGAATGCCACTCCAGTCCCTAGAATATAACAAGGAGTGTGTTCCAGCCCCTCAAGCAAGAATGGAGTATTTTGAGGATGATGCTCAGGTTCCATAGCTTCTCCTTCAATTTGTCGTCTAAATTGGTCTAGAGTGGGGAATTATCAAGGGTATAAAAAAGTTACTGGTAATTCTAATGTGCAGCGGGGATGGAAAACATTGGCCAGTCTGAGACATGGAGCACAACAGATCTTAACTTTAGCCCCACCTATTGCTTTCTTTTTCACTTTTTTTTTTTTTCCTGCTCTAGCGGTATTTACAGTCATGAACTGCCCACTAAATTATCCTTTATTGAGTGAAGACACAGTAGGTTTTCATTAAATATTTGATTGTCAGGTACTTAAGAAAGCTGGCCCATTCTCACATTCCCCTCCAAAAATGTTCCTAAGGTTCTCATTAATGTGACACCATTTATTGACTGTCTAATGTGTGCCAAGCATGGTATTAGGAGCAACAGACAGAATTGAATAAGCTTTAAAATTAGAAAAGGAGAAAGATAGGCAAATAGGCAAACACAATAAAGTTGAATAAATACTTAAACACTAGGAGCTGTAACAAGACAAATGTAAGTGCTTTGTTAATCACGACTTAAGAATAACTGGAGGAGGGGTGCCTGACTGGCTCAGTAGCTTCAGCTTATGACTCTTGATCTCAGGGTTGTGAGTTCAAGCCTCACACTGGGTGTAGAGCTTCCTTAAAAAAAAAAAAGAAGAAAGAAAGAAAAACGAGAGGAGAAATGTGATTTGGGCATAAAATGAAGAAAATCCTGTTGTATGCTATAACCGGGAAGAAACTTGAGGGCACTGTAATAAATGTAGGAAGCCAGCCATAAATGACAAATACTGCAGGATTCCATTCATATGAAGTACCTTAAGAGGTCAGTCTCATGGAGGAAGAGAGTAGAATGACGCAGAGTTCCCATTCAGTGCTATAGAGTTCCAGTCATGCAAGATGAAAAGCTGTACAACATCATGCTTATAGTTAACAGTACCTGATGTCAGGTGGGTTTTATTTTAATTTATTTATTTGTCAGAGAGAGAGAGAGAGAAAGCGGCAGCAGAGGGAGAAGCAGACTCCCCACTGAGCAGGGAGCCCGATGCAGGACTCGATCCCAGAACCCTGGGATCATGACCCTAGCTGAAGGCAGATGCTCAACCGACCAAGCCACCCAGGAGCCCCTTGTGTTGTTTTTTGTTTGTTTGTTTGTTTTTATTATTAAAAGAAAAACTGGAGGATAAGTAGCCATGGGAAAAGTCAGACATGATTAGTCCAAGGAAAGAAAGCTGCATATTAAAAAAAAAAAAAAAAAGAGAACACTGGGGACATAGAGGTACCTCAGTTCAATTTGTTGGTTGCTTAGAATGCAGGTGTGGGAGAGAACGAGTGGGGTCTCTAAACCTCGATTGAGGGTTCAGAATTTACTCATAAATACAAAGCATTTAGAAGGGCTTAAGGAAAAGTCAATATAGTTTGTATTTGGATCACTGGTTTTCAACATGGTTTTAGTAGTAGAGACAACCATTTCAAATAAAATCTTATGTGAAATTACAATGTATAAAATGGGTCAAATCCAAGGTGCTCTTCTTTAAACTAGAAAGGACTGCACTGATCCTTCCAGGCCAAAGCATCCTCTGAAGTTACACCAAGGAATATGTGCTCAGATGGAGACCCGTCTGAAAACCTATGATATAGACAAATCTTGAGCTGACTATTTATCCAGCTTATAATTAAAGTAAATTTTATTTAAGTATCTGTAAATCTCCAAATTATCAGCCAACAGTATCTTATATCTCTCAGTCTTCTGACCCAAGGTTAGTGGTAGCTGATGCGTGATAACGCAATTGCTGTAAAATATTTTCTAATATTTAGCATAACACTGACCTTGCTAGTGATTAAGTACATTATTTAAAATGTCTTGTCTGACTTATGAGGATAATTAGCCCCTAGTCTATTTATAAATGTTTATGTTTTTATAGATTGCTTATTAGCTTGTTCCAAAAAATCTCTCATAGTATTATTTATCATTATCACAACACTTTTTCTAGAAATTTTATGTTTATGAATACTTGATCAATTTTATATATATAAATTATATAATATACATGTAAGTGTGCATATATATACGCAAATATGATACATATTTTAAAAATCCATATTTGTGAGTAGCTATGACATTTAATTATAGGGATCTCTTTTGAAGTTAGTTGTACATTTGTTTTAAATGTATACAATGTTATATCTCTTATTGATACAGTGGGAGGCACTTAAGAGGGTTGTATATAAAGCTGATGAGAAATCATCCTCTATAAAAAAAAAAGAAAGAAAGAAATGGTTCTCTATATCAGAAAAAGAGGGTAAATAGCGTAAGTATACTTTAGGAGAGTATGTTCACGGCATATGGGTTTGAATTTAAAAAGCTCAGTTATCTTCTGAAAATCTGATTAATGACATAAATTTAAAATTATTAAAGGTTATTAGAGCAAGTTTTCAAAAGTTTTTCTCAAATCAAGTAAATTATCTTCTCTGTAAGGGAGTTCAGATCTTTGATTCTGGGTAATGAGAACAGTCACACCTAAACCCATTACCAAGGAATATTCTAAAATTTCTGATGGGGGGAGATGGAATGGGAAGAAGGGAGAGAGGGAGAGAATAGGAACAAGGAGGAAGAGGTGGTGGTGGGAAGGAGGAAGGGAATGGGAAGAAGGAAGAAGAGGGAGGAGGAAGAGGAGAAAAAGGAGCAAAGGAGGAAGGGAGGGAGAAAGGAAGAAAGGAAGGATTGTTTAGCATCTTAAACCAAAACAACAACAAATTTTCAATGAGGTTGTCCACACTGGGTCGGGCAGTTTTAATACCTAAACTAAACAATTAAACTTAAAATACTTGTATGAATTTACCTGGAGGGACAAAATCCCAAGTGTAATCTGTCCAAAATAAAAACAGAACTTTGTCATTCAGTCAGCAAAGGCCGCAAAGGAAGTTAAATTAAAGCAACAGATGAATGCATTGCTCTTGGCTGAGAACATTTCTGATGGTGCTAATTACCGTTCTGAACACAGGCATGGCTAGGTGGTAAAAGATTGGTGGAAAGGTTGCCAGGGTCCAAGACTGTGTCCATACAGGCCCTTGGTGTCTGACACGGTTGAATGGTTTGCTTCTTCCAATTTGCTACAGGCCATTTACATGACTGAATAGCAGTAGAGTCCAGAATATATGTTCTGCCTTCAGCTTGGTCATAGGATCACATGAAACACAATGCTCTCTTTGTTTTCCTTACTCAAAAATTACACCATGATTTAGACTTTTTTGACAATGTAAATGCTCTACCTGGGAATCTTCCACCTCAACCATCTTCCTTGAATTTATTTTGAAGGCAAGCTCTCCAAGAAGATACTGTGTCTGAATGTGTGCAGAGGCTAGTTCTTAAAGCATAAGGAGGCAAGAGAAGCAAATGAAGTTAACTAGCTCTTTATTTGCATTTATGTAGGTAAACACAGACACAGGTGTGTTTGTGTGTGCATGTTACTTGTGTGTTAGTAGTTTTTATTTGTCTACAGGAAAAATAAAAGAAGATTAACATAAAAAAAATGAGGTATAGTGTAAAGAGCCCTATAAGGGACTCAGGGGGCTTGCTCTCTAGTCTTTATTCTATTACTAACCAATTATGATTCATCTGATAGGATTTTAATAATAGAACTTGGACTTGACCCTAGATTTTCTGATTACAGGCTATCAAGTAGATTTAAACTAATGGCTCAACAATTCTGTAGCTCTGAAATGAGAGCTAAAAGTCAGAGAATAAACTTTGTGAGCCTCTGGATTAGAAACAGTTTAGGTCTGTACTACTTCTCAATATGCATGATCTAAGATAAATCATATAGCCCTATTGAGTATATTTGCTAATCTATAAGATCTATAAAATGGCCCAAATATGTCAAATAATTGAGGTATATGGCTCATATAATTATGGCAATGGCTAGACATTGGAGTGATAGTGTAAAAAAAATACCCACAAGCATTTTGGCTATCATCTTCTCATGTGGGACAGGTTTTGGATAGAATTTTACAAGGTATCTTGCAAATTACCCTATAATACTACTGTGTAGAAAGCTGCTTCCTCTCCTTAACCACAAAGTTGGCCTTACTCATTGGCAATGCTGAAAACTAACAAAATAGAGTTAGATCACAATTCGCCCATTATTTCTCTTACAATGAACCAGAACTACTCCAAGAGCTTTACTAACTTTTTTAAACTAACTTTTACTTACATATATTAACTAGTTTTATCCTCACAACAACCTATGATATGGTTACTATTATTATCATTCTCATTTTACAGATGAGGATATTCTAACAGAGAGAGAAACAACTTGCCCAAGGACCCCCAGCTAGCCAAGAGTGGAGTAGGAATTTAAATTCAGGTAGTGTGCCTCACAGTAATTAAGACCTGAAACCTTAGATAACATTTAATTCTACCTTATGCAGTATCATTCTTTTTTAACCTGCGTAACGCCTCCTATTTATAGGCTGCTCACTCCTGGTAAACACCTTGACTTACAACCTCTCACACAGCTTACTTCAGCAGCTGTCTACTTGATCTCTCACCTCACCACATTGTCCCTCCCACAATCAATTTCACACAAAGCAATGAAGTTTATCTTTTAAGAATCAGGTTTCTTCTCCAAAACCTTTCAGAATTCCCTTCAATCTTTCAAATGAAGTCTGAACTTTTTACTCTCGTGCTCACAGCTTTCCCATATGTACTCAACCTATATTTTTCCCTTCTGCAAATCAACCAAATTATAGTTCTGAAATTGAAGTGCTTACCTGTCCCTGGAAATTTCTTGATCTTTCGCACATTATGTCTTTGATCAAACCATAGAGATACTCTTGTTTTTCAAAACTTATTGCTGCTACTTGGACCCTATCTCTAATTCAGGATACAATTTAAATGTAATTTTAACCATCAGATTTCCTTGATCCCCCTCAGCTTAGAAGTTGTTTCCCTTCTCTGAGGAAATTTTGGCACAAAGCTCAGCTTTTAGAGTGTGCTTATAATAAAGCCACGGTAGGTTTATAGGTGTGTGTGCATGTGTGTGTGTGTGTATGTGTCCCAATGAGTCATTTCCCTGATTGTAAGATTTATATCAATATACTGAGATCAACTAATCATTAGTAAGTATGTATTTAATGAGTGAATGAATGAATGAATGTATCAACTGTGCTGGCACCGATGGTTTTCTGCCAAGATAATTTAATTGTTCACTTTACTGATTTCATAAGGATCTGTTAGCACATTTTAGAAGTATTACAAAAGTAAAAGGAAGTAAAGAGTCCTTGAAAACTAAAGTGACATTTATCATTGATTGTGCCTGCCAAAGCCACATATCTACAGAGACATATCCTTATCTCAGTTCCACCAAAACATTTTTGATATATTAACAGACTTTAATAAAGACAGTAGCCATCAATTAAACAATCAACTCTAACACTGCAAACGAATATGCCAAGCATAATCCATAAAGTCCTTGATTTTTAAGTGAAACCAGTCATTTGACAAACACTTGTTCCCTTTCAAGACAGTGAACTTCAGAATTCTGTCCCCTCTAAGAAAGTCCAGATCTGAGAGTAATTAAAGATCTAATAATTAATTTAGAAGTATATTATATTTTACACATCTGTTATGAAATATGGATAAATGTATTTATGTTTCTATACACATAGTATTCATAATCAAAAGTTTTGGACAAATATTAAAAAGTAAATAAACACATTCCATTGCATTCAGACAAGATGAGAACACCTGAGAGATACAAAGGGGAACTCAAGAGGCAGCTCCTCACCAGCACCTGACTCCTTTGTTGTTTTGTTCTGAACCTTCTGTGACAGACACTTTGTCTAAGGATGACAGCTTTTCATCACCTTCATGAGATTAAAGCTCCCTTTCAAATATTGGTTCCAACACTGTTCAAATGTGTCAGCAGAGTAAAAAATTCAATAAAAATCCCTGGGGGTGAGATGCCAATTAGGCCTAAGACACTAAGATTTGCCAAAGAACAAGAAGGAGGCCACCGGGGCTATTCGAATGGTACAGATTCTCAAGCACTCATTGATTCTCTGGTCCCACCAACCTTTGGGCATTTTAAAATTTCCTTTTTGGGAAGAGTGGGGGGTGCGATGGGGTGCAGTGGAGGGGTTCAGTGAGGATGTATAACTAATCTCAGTACATAGACCGAAACTATCCAGACAACTTATGACACTGTTTTCACGGAATGATGTGTCAAAATCACAATCAGGCTTAGAAAATCTATTTCTCCTTACTTTACTAGGATGTTAAATTGAAGTATTCAGAACCGAAACTGTCCATTAGTTTTATTTGAGAAACAGTAGGGGGGCAGATTTCAGTCTCTTACCACAACTCCACAAAATCAATATATACATATACCCTCATATATATCAATATGTGTATATACTCATATATATACATAAATATGTATGTCTACTCAAATACTAACATTTCTTTAATCTTTTATGTCTCTCTGATTTCAAAATGTTGTCTGGAGAACTAAGTAAGTAATCATTAGCTTTTGGTGAATTAAATGACAATCGTAGCTGTCATCTATTAGCTATGTTTTGATCTAGTTTAATAGATGAGGCAGGCAGTAAGGTTGCAGGGCTGGGAGGGAATGGACCCAATGACACGTCAGTTCTCACAGGGAAAAAAGAGGAAAATCTCAGAGCACAGCACACTGACGGCACAGCAAAGCATGCTGAATACCTGGGAGCATCTTCAGACAGTTCTGAAGAGAGCTGCAGTGCAGGAAGAGAAACAAAGAGATGCAAAAGAACAGTATCATCTGTTTCCCAATTGAAAGCAATTAATTCTCACACACACACACACACACACACACACATACACATACACATCTTGTAGTATAAGAATGAAAGAAAGTAACACTGAACAATTCTCCATGTTCAGCCTGCCACTGTGTATTGGGACTTTAGATATGCTATCTGATCTAACATAAGATTAGATAGGTACTATAATCCTCATTTAACGGATACCCGGGAACATGAAGAAACATGAAAAAATTTCCCAAATTCATATAATTTCTCAGACAGTGAGACAGTGAGCTAGAATTCTAAATGAAAAAAAAAAAAAAAAAAAAAAAACTTTCTCTCTCTTTCTCTCCATGTCTCTTTCTTAAACACACACACTCACACTCATAGACACACAACTTGGGACAAATATTAGTTGACAGAATCAAAATTTAGCTAATCCATGTCAGATTCATAACCATGTGTTTTGTGATTTAAAATGGACTTTAATCAACGTTAACTCAAGACATATCAATATGTATCCAGCAAGCTTCAGAAGTATTAGAAGAGGAAGGTGTTGTTAGTCACAGATGATTAGAAAGGTGCAAAAGGGTATTAATTGTCAGGTGCTCAAAAGGCCTCAAGTGTGTAATATGACTACTGAAATGTATTAGAATTTCGGTTGCATTAAGACCAATACTACATCTGGAGCAAAGGAAGAGTAAACCTGCTCTACATTTAATAAATCAATCATAACCTAATTTATTCTGCAAAGTTCTATTTGGCATATTCATGAACAGCTATAGGAAGCTGGGACACACTCTAAGAGAGCAGTAGAATATTAAAAGGACTAAAAACTCTGTAAGGAGAAGCAGCTAAAGAAAATGAGAATGTTAGGCCTACAAAAAGACTCAAGGTAATGTGATAATTCTGCATCTGAAAGACTACCATATAGATAATTATTCAGGGACATTTGTTGTCCATATAAAAAAGAGAAATAATATAGGTTAAAAACTACAGAATAAAAACATGTAATGCAAACAAAATATATATGACTATCTTTCTGATTTTGGAGGAAAATAATTTCTTAAAACATAAATTATAAAGAAAACACTGCACATAAAGGATAGAATAATAAATTTGACTACATAAAATTAAAATTAATTAATACTAAAATCTCTACAATCAGATTCCAAACGAGTGACAGATGGCAAGATATTATTTATACTGCTTATCACTGAGAAAGGGTAAATATCCAAATGCAGACAGTACTTCCTTGAATCAATAAGAAAATATTATACAGGGGCGCCTGGGTGGCTCAGTTGGTTAAGCAACTGCCTTCGGCTCAGGTCATGATCCTGGAGTCCCGGGATCGAGTCCCGCATCGGGCTCCCTGCTCAGGGAGGAGCCTGCTTCTCCCTCTGACCCTCCCCCCTCTCACGTACTCTCTCTCATTCTCACTCTCTCAAATAAATAAATAAATCTTTAAAAAAAAAAAGTAAGAAAATATTATACAGCTCGATATGAGCAATGCATGTGGAACAGTGTTTCACATAGACTATGGACTCTGAAAAACAAACTGAGGGTTCTAGCTTGGAGAGGGGTGGGGGATGGGTTAGCCCAGTGATGGGTATTAAAGAGGGCACATATTGAATGGAGCACTGGGTGTTATATGCAAACAATGAATCATGGAACACTACATCAAAAACTAATGATGTAATGTATAGTGATTAGCATAACATAATAAAATAAAATTTTAAAAAAATGGAAAAAAGAAAGACGAAAGTCACTTGGAAGATAAACACATAAAAATGTGCTAACTTCACTATTAATCAGGCAAACAACAGGGAAATGTTTTTCCACATCCGTACCACTGAAAAATTTACAAAATGCCAAATACAATGCGTGGAGTAACAGGAACTCTCAAACACTGCTGGGGGAGTTATAGTTTACTACAAATATTTTATAGAGATTTTACCAATTTCTAATAAAACTAAGATGACTTTTACTAGGCAGCCTTTCATGTCTAGGAGACTCGAACACTGATGTTCATGGGCACCATTGTTTGCAACATAATGGAAACCACTTGAGTTCACTTTGATTGTGAAATGGAGAGATAAGACAGTCTATAATCACTTAGTAAACTACCATGCAAGAGTTAAAACAAACAAATGAATTGGAACAATATGTGTCAATGTTGATAAATACCAAAACAAGAACAAACCATAGTTGCAAAATGCACATTAAAAAACAGAAAAAAACCAATATTCTATGAATTCATATGTATGCGTTAAATTACATAAATATGGACTAAGATAATACACATCAAATGTATGGCCATCTCTTCCTCTGGGAAAGTAAGTGAAGGGAATGGTTTGGGGAGGACTATGAAGAAAATTTCACTTTTTCTATTGTCTCTTATGTTAAAAATTAATTTGAAGCAAATATAACAATGTGTTAATGTCAGCTCATCCCAAGTGATAAATATAAAGATGTTTGCCATATTATTTTATTGACTCCTAGGTGATTTGTGTTCTATAATCAAAAAGAAAAAATATATATGGTTTAGAAGTGATTTGTCTAATCTTGAAGAAATGATGACATTTAATAGCTTTCAGGTAAAATCTCTCAAATATTGAAAGGACAGCCCAAAGAGATCATGAATCCATAAAGATTTTCAAGGCAAGTTTGAATAAGAACTTTCTGCAGAAGTACCAGAATTGGATGGCAGTTTAGACTAAATAAATTTCGAGGTCCCTAAAAGTCTGAGAATATATAATCAAAATGTGTAGTGGATTTTAAATTTTCATTGTGGTTAACTAGTTATTGCTTTTTATAAATAATATTTAAATTAAAATTTATATCTTTTAAATGGCGATTCAATTTGTGTCCCCATATAATGGAAAGGTGAGATTTGAAATTTCAAACTATAAACTACCTGGGCCTTTTTATTTTCAGCCACACAGTGACTCCTGGATTTCAGTTTCATACATGCCTCTGAATTTATGGGGCTCAGGGAGGTAAATGCTTTGTGTCAGAATTGAGAATTTTACATTTCAGCTTTTAAATATGGGCAAGCAATCAGACTCGGGATTACTCGTCTGTCACTCTTCACTGGTTTTATTTGCCTTTTCCTACTCTGAGCCCTTTCAATTCCCCTCTGAACATCTTTGGGAAATATTACTGTGGCATTCAGTCAACGAGGAGAGCTTAACTAACAAAGAGTTGGCTAGTTTTATTGGCAGAGACGAAAAGCAGGGGGCCGCATCAGTGATCATCATGTGAACAGCCCAGCTCCTGTGAGGCACCATCCCGGGGCTCATTTCTCAGATGGCCCAGGAGAGCTGTGAGATTTCAGAGGCTCAGTGGTTAAAAGCGAATGTCAGTTCAGTTGCTGGGTGAAATACAACAAAAGGGAGAAAAGGCCAATTGAGCTGTTCTTTAAAATCTTTGAGTGTCGGGCGCCTGGGTGGCTCAGTTGTTAAGCGTCTGCCTTCGGCTCAGGTCATGGTCCCAGGGTCCTGGGATCGAGTTCCACATCGGGCTCCCTGCTCCACGGGAAGCCTGCTTCTCCCTCTCCCACTCCCCCTGCTTCTGTTCCTGCTCTCGCTATCTCTCTCTCTGTCAAATAAATAAATAAAATCTTAAAAAAATTTAAATTAAAATAAAATAAATAAAATAAATAAAATAAAATCTTTGAGTGTCTTTTACCCTTTTAATCCCAAACGCTCCTTGTGCAGGCTTTGTCTACCCATATTTATGTGGGCAGAGGTGAACAAAGCACAAATGAGAGAATGTGCTGGTGTTTGAGCCCCTGGGCAAGGAAAGCAGAGCACAGGGTCAGATGCCTGATGCTTCATCCACTCTGGGCTAGATAGAAAGTATAGAAGAGGTGGGAGTGTGTGTGTGTGTGTGTCGGGGGAGGGGGGATGCCACTTCTCTTTCTAGGGGGCACTGACCCATGTCCTTGGAAAGATTTATGTAGTGTATTTCACCTCCTTAATGAGGCAGACGCAGGAGACATGCTACCAGCTCATCTTTAGTTCCTTTGATAGGACCACAGTCTGCAAAGTGGAGTGAGTGAGCAAAACCCTAGAATCAATGAAATGAGTACTCTTAGAGGGGAAAAAATTAAGAAGTGGATTAATTTTCTATTTTCTTACACCCTTGCCTTGGTCACCAAGTATCAGACTGAGTATTTATACAGAAAGAGGGAAACTTCATTATATTTGTGTTTTATTATATAGAAATATTTCTAGAGTTCTGTGAGAACTCTGATGTTTGTAGAGTTTCATTGTCACATTTCCAATAATCTAGATGTATTCATAAAGGTAGGTGCTATTATTATCATTTTACAGAATAACCTGAGATAGTCATACAAGAAATGCTATTTCTATTGCTATGGACTAAATATTTGTGTCCCCCCTGCCCAAATTCATATATTGAAGCCCTAATTCCCAAACATGATAGTATTTGAAGGCAGGGCCTTAGAGAAGTGCTTAAATAATGAGGGTGGAGTCCTCATGAATGGGATCAGTACCTTAGAAAAGAGGCTCCACAAAGATCCTTAGCCCCCTCCACCATGTGAGAACACAGAAAGAAGGAGACCATCTGCAAACCAGAAGAAGAATCCCACCAGGAACCTAGTCAGTCAAAATTTTGATCTTGGACTTCCCAGCCTCCAGAACTGTGGGACATAAATGTCTAAATGTCTGTTTAAGTCACCCAGTTGGTGGCATTCTGTCAAATCAGCCCTAACTAAGACACCCAGGGTCAACAAACTATTTGGTTGTGAACGCTTACCTAGAATCCAGACTCCAGTCTAAGATATTTTTTTTCTTGTTTTAGTGAGTTGTTGTTATTATTAATTTAAAGGTTGAGCATTTGTCACTTGTCACAAATAATTACAAGGACCAGATAGATAATGTAATTATCTTCATTGACCATGCATAGAGGGACAGGGGGGTTATATG
The DNA here is from genome assembly GCF_011800145.1 of Mirounga leonina. Taxonomy (NCBI): domain Eukaryota; kingdom Metazoa; phylum Chordata; class Mammalia; order Carnivora; family Phocidae; genus Mirounga; species Mirounga leonina. The sequence continues at coordinate 21,032,583 of NW_023270305.1, forward strand.
AAAAACTGGAGAGTGAGGGGTCTGCATCACTCATTCAAATTATTTTTTAACAATGCATGAGCTAAACAAATCACATGTACACACACACACATATATACATATACACATGGTATTTCTTATATAGTAAGCTGAATAATATATGATTTCATTATAAATTTTATTTGTTCTTGATATATTTTTGGAAATTAGATCTGAATCTGTAATGACTAAAAACAAATAAACATTATAATTAACAACAACAAAAATATATCGTGAACTTGTTATGTCCCCAAAAAATTTTTGTTGAAAACAGTTGAAGTCTTTCCACATTACAGTAACTTAAGCATTTTTAACTGATTGCACATTTTTTATTTAACACATGTTTATTATGTATCTCTTGTGGGTAACAGGGACACAGAGAACAAGAAACAGAATGTAGACAAATTGGGGAAAAGGTGAGTGTATTTAGAAATACCAGCCTCAGGGTTCCCAAATATAGTGACCTTATTTTCCAAATTGGAATATGTTTGAGAGTAAAGGGGTGCTCTTAATAAGTGTTCTGGGACCACAGTGTGACCTAAAAAGTATGGTTCACACCACGTAAATAGACCATTAGCATTGTCTTGAGATGGCAATACTTTTCCATTTAAATCCAGGAGCCAGCAATGTGCAAATAATCCTTTCTGCCTTATTGCTAGAATAATAGGTCAAATGAAGTCCTGTGGCAAGAATGTTGAATGCCACATTTATTTCTATTTTAATAATTTCACTCAAGCTAGTAGACTAAAAATCTAGTATGCCTGATTCTTTTAGGCTACGTCAAAATCAGGTGAATCCAACATGAAGCATATAAAGATTTCTTCCAGCCTATTTTCTTGGGTACCTTAAATTCTTTATTATTCCCTTTATGAAGTATCCACTGTAATTTTTGACAACCTATAAAACATTCTACATTGGTCCTGCTCAGTGGCTTGTTACATTCCTTGTTAGCCCCAAATCATTTCTATCTCCATGTCTTACAATTTCTGATTCAGTGGGAAAAAAACATTTCTTACCTTTGTGAGAATATGAGCTAATATGTCATGTCTTCCAGATGCCTTATTATCGTCTTTGTGGATGAGTTTCATCTACCCTACCTGAAGACAGTCTGCCAACCCAATGCAAAGTCAAAAATTCTCTAACTCTGCATGTTCAACCTATATACAATTTCATGAAAATACATATTGAATAACATGTAACTGAAATCGACAGTTATAGATCATGAATGAAGGTTGGATTATGTCTTTTGCAATAGTATTTCAGATTTTGAATAGCGTATTTCACAGTATGACCAAAAAATACTGTTATGACCTTTCATAATCCATGACTGACTGTACCTTTTGGGGAATTACTAAGATAAAATATACTCTTCACTTTTCATTGATAAATTTGGTTTACGGTTTCATTTTATTTCTATTTTCATGAGTTATGATACCAAGTTTAATATTGTATTCACAACTGCCTAAATAGTTTCTTTCACAGTTTTGTTCCTTTTATATAGGCATAACTTCCAGTAATCTAGGTGCACTTTTAGAATGGGACTCCATTAGTCTGATACTCTGCTTAACATATATCTGGCTTATGGCTTCACCACTTTGTCAATATGGAAAAGAACAAGTTGAAGACAAGAATTTTCATTTTACTTTCTTTGATTTCATTTTCTTTCCAACAGGAAGTCATCTGTGTTTTTTCCTGATTAACACATTTCTTCATCAACCATAATTGCAAACCATTAAATTAGATTGCCTCCTTTTCATCTTTGCTGGCTTCAATACTCTTATGAGGTGGAATATTGTAAACTTGCAGATCTGAAATGTATATGTCATTCTTAGCGCTGAGGAAAAATATTGTTTAATAAAATGACTTTTCATCATAATGCATCTTAACATTGCACAATTATGATAATTTAAAAACTTTAGACTTGCATATAAATGGAAAATGTTTTCATTAAGGAAGAAAAGCTAAATATCATATTAAAGCAGATGGTATTTTCAAATGCAGCTTTCCTAAGCCTCTATAGAGACTTTAGATTTCGAGAAGGCCTCAGGCAAAAAGGCTGCAAAGAGTATCACTTGAAAGGCCAATTTATATTCTAATATAAAGTTTATAGAGATAGATTTCAAAAAGTAGGTAGTAGAATCATCATGAATATATCGTATCATTTGAAAAATAATGCATAGTATGACAATTCTTGGTCTAAATTTAAAGAGGGAAAATTGGACAGTATTAAAAATCTTGCACTTGGGATGGATTCCATTTCTGTCTTGATTTACAGTGATAAGGAATTTGCAATAGGCTGCTGAATAGGAAAAATGTATGCTCTGTTATCATTTATTTGTTATTTATTTATAGTATTTTCCCCTGATAGAACCAACATCCAAGCATTTAGTATAAAATAGATAAAACAGGGGTGCCTGGGTGGCTCAGTCGGTTGAGCGTCCAACTCTTGGTTTCAGCTCAGGTCATGATCTCATGCCTGGGTCGTGAGACTGAGCCCCAAGTACGGCTCAGGCTCAACATAGAGTCTGTTTGGGATTTTCTCCCTCTGCTCCTCCCCCTACTCACGCACGCACATTCTCTCTCTCATTCTCTCTCTCTCTCAAACAAATAAATCTTTTAAAAAGTAGATAAAACATCTGGAAATATTAACTAAATATTTCTCATTTATTTTGATGTTCTGTTCTCATATAGAACAAATATAAGAGACTCATCCATAAATTTTTACTGGCTCTACTGAAAGCCGCAGTGGGCTTAGATTAATAAGGTTTGTACAAAAGGTGATCATTATCATTGTATTTCTTATAGTTACATTTGTGTGTGTATATATATATATATATTCTCACATGGTCACCATGAAATTTCCCCCAACCAGACCACTTCTACATAAGTTCTATTTGGGACAACTTTGGCATCTAGGATCACTGCCTTATAGAGTTTTCAATTATACATGTATGCAACTCAAGCATGAGCATGCTTCCCTTCCCACCCCAATTGTCTCTAGTCTGGCCAAGAAAGGACATTTTCTCACATCTCTTACTGAGTCATTACCCAGTGTTTGCTCTTTCCCACTGGCCGGTCACAGTTCAGCTCTGGGTCACTTTTCACTTCGATGCTTAGCATTTACAGAGATGACTGGGCCCCAGTCCCTGGGTTGGTTCTTGATCCTTACACACTAGTGTCGAGACTCAAGAGTCTGGGGCACCTGGGTGGCTCAGATGGTTGAGCATCTGCCTTCGGCTCAGGTCATGATCCCAGGGTCCTGGGATCGAGCCCCACATCGGGCTCTTGGCTTGGCAGGAAGCCTGCTTCTCCCTCTCCCTCTGCCTCTCCCCCTGCTCATGCTCTCTCTCTCTCTCTGTGTATCTCTGTGTCTCAAATGAATAAATAAAAATCTTAAAAAAAAAAAGACTCAAGAGTCAATTAAGGGACTCTGCGCAGCATGAAAAAAAATAATGAACTGTATGATTCACACGACAGTTTCCATAGACCAGTAAAAACATACAGACACAAACTGAGTTTGTGCAGGGAAGCTGCATATGCACCTCAGGACAGATTTAGTGCCCTCAGAGTTTTCACTCCTATGAGATTGACTCTTCCCAACTTCTATCAAACAAATATTACCATCTTTTAGAAAATCCCACCTTAAATGCTGGTCATGCAAATGATCTAATCATTCCCTTCAGTTTATAGCACTTGAAATGCCATGATCTTCGGCATCATATTTTGCAAACCTAAATTGTTCAGTCTAGATTCCATCTGAGAAAGTGGAAAGAGTAGTTCAGTGTAGGCATTGTCACCTTAGGCATTTCCTCATTGTGAGGGGGATTGCATATTTTGGTCTTCTAATTAGGATCTTAAGCATTATTTTATATATACACAGATCTCAAAGACTGACTACATTATTGCTCAGGGACAGTAAAAAGGAGCAAGTCATTTCTTAAATATAGTATCCTCTGTTTAATACACTACATTCAATGGAAATATTACTTTAAATAAGTAGAGCCAAAATACTTATTCTTCTTTGCTCTTGACACAAGACCAAAGCTCATTACAAAGCTATTAATGTTTTACTTTGTAAAGACCTGATAGAATATTTGAAATTGATACTTTTCTGTACATAAAGACAGATTTCAATGTTAACGTAGGTTTGCTCCAAGTTAAATTTTGTAATAATGAAGGTAAATGAGAATTTATTAACCTCATATAAAAACAATCCTCTAGATTTTAATAGAAAATGAAAGTTTATTTTCAATTCCATGATATGCCTTATTTTCTCTACAAGATAAACTTCCATAGGGTTTAGACTTTTCTTATCCATATTTGTATCCCTGGGGCTTATTACACAGTTACCATTTAGTAAATGCTTGCTTACATGAATAATGATCATAAACAGACACATAGGCACATGCACACCCATGCGCATACACCAACCGGTAACACAGGACAGAATGACAACAGAGAGTATATTGCAAATTATGCCCCTTCTACTCTATAAAATAATTCATTCTCTCTCTATTCATCTAGTCATCTCATGTCGAACACCAGCTGAATAAAATTGCTAGCTGTCTAGTGGAGAAGTCACACAGGTAAAGAAATGCTTATATGATAATGGGAGAGGCTTTACCATAGTACTAGGTATCAGATACCAGGGGAGAAAAGGCAACAAATCTGCCTGGGATGGGAGGGAATTTCCATGCAGAAAATTTTGGTGGCAAAACATTTCTGCTGCTCTTTCAACCACCAAAACATTCTGTCAGGGCTTTTAAGAAATATCTGTTATGTTTGGTGTCTTCTATGGGGTTGATAGACTGCAGTAGGTGGGGAGATGTTTATTGAACTTTCACTATTGGGGTCTTTAATATGAACTCAAGGTTCATCCTACAATCCAATAATTTTATTTTTTTAGATTCCTGGCAAGGCATTCAATCATTAAATGTTTTTTCCCCTTGGTTCCATTTTCTGAGAATCTCCCTCAGAAATTCTTCTGTATTCAGGGACCTCATTTTAGAGATATATTTTTTCTTTTTGCGTTACTGTGGTTGTCTTTCCAGCTTATTCAACCATTTGAAACCTCCACAGATGACCCTTAAATGATACTATGCTTTCATATACTTTAAGCCCATGGCTAACACATGCTATTTGCATTTTTGCAAGTTAAATAGTTTTATTTCTTTACAGTTGATTCACTCAGCATTCTTAAAAAATAGCAAGATTCTGAATGCCACAAGTTGCTTTCCCTGGGGTAGTTTTTCATTGGAACTGTCATATGGCTTCATATACTAAATACATTATAAATTTAAATACAATAAAAACTAAAACTAAAATAAAATAAGCAATCAGAAAATGCTCTTGTAGCACAGATTGGTTGAAGCAGTGGTCCCACCCACTGGGTAACTAGGTTGGTTTGTAGGACCAGAGGTGGCCATAGGACCCTTGAGCATGATTACTCAGAAGCTGTCAGCCCATACTAAAATTGTGGTTACATCTCAGAATACTTATAATTAATTAATGAAATTTGTTTCTAGATACTTTTTATTGATGAGGAAATTATAGCAGGCTTGATATTATTATTATTAAGAGATTATCTAATGCAGAGAACAGCAGACCTGCACTGATATCTAAGACAGCTTAGCTTTACCAGGTAAATCCAGCCATATACAGCTTCTTCACAGACTAAACTAATCAGTGGATTGAAAATGTAACATGCTAGTCTCTGTGGGAAATAAACCGCCCACCCAAATAAATTCTTCAAACAACACTATGCATAAAACATGTTATACTTTGTGCAATGCACAAAGCTAAATAAGACAAGATCCCTGTTCCCAGAAGCTTCCTAAGCTACAGAGAGAAAGGCATACTTAAATAGTGAACTGTGTTAGATGGAAAGAAATTCATGCTATAATAGAGGATTAGCAGAATGATGCAGAGTAGACTTAATCCAAGAAGTGGCATTTTGACTTGAATCGTTAGCTGAGTATCTAGAAATATTAAAACAGATGGCCATTTTGAAGATCAAAGGAAAATCCTTTATGAATTTTTAGGATGTATAAGATGAAATGTAGCTAGAAAATTGGCTAGATTTTAGAGGGTTTTGAAGGCCAGTCAAAATGGTTAGATTTTATTCTATAGGCAATGAGTAGACATGAAAAAGCTTAAGGAAGGGAGTGATACTACCTATCTTGCATTTTAGGAATACAAGTATAGTTGGCTTGTGAGTAATTAATTGCTGAGATAATTCATTGCAATAGAGCAGAATAGAGATGATTAAGGCCTGGGCAGCTATAGTAAATATAAGGGATGAAAAAGATAAACAGAACAGAGTAGGATGTATTAAGTTATTGAATGCAGAAAAAGACCAAAAAAAACATCAGAAGTAGTTCCAAATGTACAGCATAGGTATCTAGTAAGCTATTAGACTCGGAACCCAGATGAAGATCAATTTGTTCAACAAAATGATTGAGTTCCACCAGGGGACTGTTGATGTTAGGGAATCTAAAATTAGACTCAAAACAAAACAGACCTGATGCTCATAAAAGTGGGATGGGGAGAAGATGGAGAGGTAGAAGCTATGTGCAAAGGAGATTGTTCAAGTCAGGAAAGTAAGTGATCTTGAGCACAGGAAGTCTGTCTTTGTAAATTACCTTCATTTCATTTAAGAGTTTAATGAAGATGGAGCCACAAAAATGAAACGTAGAAAAAATGATGTGAAGTATAACTTTTTTAACTCAAAGAATGTAATGAAATCATCCCTTCATTTCTTTCATTTAATCCATATTATTTCACTTATTATGTGGTAGGTGTTTTTCTAGATTCTAGATTGTACAAAAATTACAAAAATCTTTATTCTAATGAAGATTATATCCTCCCTTAATGAAGCTTAGAAGAAAAGATGAAATTTATAACCCTAAAATCAGAGGAAAGATAGAAAGAAGCTAATAATTTACTCATTTTTTTGTACTTAGTAGGAAAATGTGACATCTTTCCTTCTTTTTCATGACTGCATCCATTTGTCAGGTAACACCACCTCCCAGCTCCATCTCTGATAACATCCTAGAAAAGTTTACACATTGAGTACATAGACTACAAATGCAGAGAGTATTCAGTAACATTCCTCAATAGATGCTCAACCTATGACAAATGTAAGGGGAAGGTCAAGGTTGTAGACAAGCAGTGTGGCCATTCTGCACAGATCTAAAACCCAGATCTCCTTGGAGATTTCCAAGTTTCTCCTTTAGTCAAAAACAAAAACCCGAAAAAACAAAAACAAACAAAAGAAAGAAAAAACAAGTATTCTTTTTACTTCCAGTCATTTTCTAAAACTGGTAAACCACATTTCAGCAAACATGAAAGCACAAAGCAGATATTTTAGAAATAAGTGTTTATTTTTAAGCTATTAGTATAATGCAATGAAAATATTCAAAATATTTTATATATGATTTACACCCAACAACTACTTAGAGAATACATTCTGCTATATATTTTTTTAAAAAAGGCAAATCATGGAAGCACCAATTATGTTTTTATTGAATTTGGTTAGAATGAATTTGCTTGTAGAAATCATGCTTTGCATAATCAAGAAATCAAATAGTGCTGATCTAACTACTCTGTAGGAATTTTAAGAGTGAAAAAAATGGGGGGGTTATTTAGATATTATCATTTTGCTTCTGCTTTGGTTGCTGAATTGGAAGTGGATTTCTAAAAGGGGATTAGAATAAGAATAGAAAAGACAAAACAGTTTAGGGTAATTTACTGCTTGATGAAAGACTAATGAATATTTGAAAATCTCATTTATGGCTTAGCTCAACTTGGATATAAGTAATTCATTGAGTGGAAATAGTTAAACAATTCATTGGAAATAGTTGTTAATCAGCGACTATCTTGTATATTTGATACAAGTCATTTCATTCTTTCACCAAACATTTATTGAGTGCTTCATAGGTTTCTGGTAGATACTAAAGATCACATGTTAGTGAGATGTGTACCTGAATTCAAGGAAAGTAAAATGTAAAGGAACAGACTGGCAAGCCAACAACCACAAATTAACTCTAGGAGAAGTGGAGACACCAAAAGCCTCAGGAACACATGGAAAGCATCATCATCAAGGGAGTGGGGGGAAAGAAAAGTATGAAGAGGTGTTTCCATAGACCATGTTGCTCAGTTACCAACTCTATGTAATATTAGCTAAATAATATCTAAGGTCCATTCTAGCTCTCAGCATCTAGGAAGTCTAAGATAATTGCAATACATTGTTTATAAAAAAACAAAAGAAAACCTTAAATCAGACAAACAAAGCAGACCAATTATTTTCTTCACTGTCTCAGACCATCAATATCTTTCATGAGTAACTAAATAATTCATTTTTTAGCATGAGAATTATTTAGGAGGAAGTTTCAGAAATCTGCTTGTGGTATATGCTGACAGAAAGAGATAATGAATTAATAGGAGATACAATAAAATTAAAAGGTTTATTATGCCAGTGGCAAGACCTATTCTAGTTCCTGAATTTTGTATTGTTACCTGGTTAGGAAATCTTTTATTTCATTTTTTTAGTCACTATATGGTTTTAATAGAGGAAATATTTTTTCTCCTTAAACCATATTTTTAAAAGAATTAAAGACAAATAACTATTCTGAAATATGATATCCTAAAAGGAAAAAGTTCATTATTTTCACCCCACCGGCCAACACAACACAACTGGACAGAAAGAACAAGAGTCCGTTCACCTCAGCTCAACTCATCCCACTTTTGAAGCATCTGCAATATATGATGGCCTTTGTTCTAGTTCCTGTGGAGTGGTCGGAGAGACATGTAGAATTGGTGTCAATTCCTTAAAAAGCAGATGATCACTTGAGAGAAGCAGACAAGTGCTGAAGCTACTGAAATATGAGACAATATATAATAAGGGATGATCATGTATGTAGGAAGACCGTGTTGTCATGTATCATGGGTGATTTGTAGGTACTGGCATTCTGGCCAGATCTTAAAAGGTGATTGGATTTTGTCAGAGAGATAAGTGGAAGGAAGAACTGGAAACTGGAGCAAGAGTGTGTGCCATGAGCTATTACCTATGGGTGGATCACTGAGTAATTATTTCAGAGTGAATACTGAAAGGTGGGGTTGTACTCTGAAATAAGTCTAGAAAGTTAGGTTAGTAGAGGAAAGACTATTGAAAATGTAGATTCTAGTGCTCCTTCACTAATAACTAAGGAAGATAAACAGATTATCACTGATGACCTCTATGTTCCCTTCCAGTTTCATAAGTGTTATTCTGAAGTGTAGTAATTGCACCTTTCTTTTTTACACATCCTACTTTTTTCCATTGCCTTGTTTCTTTGATATAAGGATTATTACAAGGAATTACAGGGGGATTAGGAACTATGGGACTATTATATTCACCACACCATAGTCATCTTGGGTTCCAGAAATTTAGAGACTGGAACATGTCAGAATTTCAAAGATGGTAGGAAAAGTTTCTTACAGTTCCTCAGGATATATTAACAGCTCTAATGACCCAGTTTTCTTTAAACCTTTTCAGAATAGGGTACATTTTCCTTGTGTTATATTTTCTATGTGGACCTTCTTTCAATGTTTCCCGATTATGCTTTTGAGTATCCAATATAGTACACCAGTACTAAGAGATCTTACGTTAAATCACCTCTGGGTAGTTCATCTTTTTTATTAACAAGTAATCCATGATTGCCTCTGGCTCTAGATTCAATCTATTATGACCAGGCAGAAGAATACAGAAAAAAAGTGAGAGAAAACTATATAGAAATAACTTCTTGTCACTGGTTTCCTCAGAAAGAGGTGGTAGGCATGGCTGGCACCTAGAATTAAAAAAAAAAAAAATTGCACTCCATGACACACAATTAAATATAGACTTTCCTGGATTAAAGGTCATTTAATTAGCATCTGTCACAGAAACATGTGAGCTGAGGTTACAATGCTGATAATGTACAATTAGAATAAAACTCAATTCTGACTTTCTTCTGCTTCACTGTTTATTTTATGAGGAAAAAAAAGAACTATGACTACTCTAAATATTTCAAAAGAAAGAAAGCAAACAAAATCTGTGCACTATGTCATTGCATGGTAATTGCCAAAACATGTCTAAGGAAAAAATATCTAATTCCATTACAATAGCTAAATTGGTTTGATCAGCAGTAGCCATGCCTCCCAAACACACACATACACACATCATTCATCCTCCTTCCACCCACACAAACATTACTAGCACTGACTTAAACTTAGAACGTAATTTACTAATGACTAGAAATGAAAATTCTAGGAAGTCTGTACATGCAACATAGAAATTGACCTGTTTAAAAAAACTGTGACAGTATTAAGATATACATTTAACCAATTTATCTCACTGATTTAGTTGAGTCTTAAAATCTATGGTCGTCAAAATGTTGCTTCCATTTGTTTATGCCTCCTGTAGATTATTTCTAATCTAGAGGAACACATCATATGGGAAAGGGACAATTCCGAGAAATGACACATGGAGCCACTCCGCAAAATTCAAGGTGGTTTTTGAAGAGACATTATTAAGATAAGATACCAGACTTCAGGTTTGTATTTATTTATTTATAACTTGTTGGATATAAATTTTCACACATTTTATAATTCCTGCTCCTCAACACAGTACTGCTTATAAACTAACAAAAGTGAATGAAGACTGAAGTCAACATCTAGATATAATAACTGTGCAAAAGAAAGGCAGATTATCATTTTAGAAGACTACATTAGGGCTTTTTCATGATCTGAGGGGTAACGATCTTGATAAACAGAAAATGAAAATTTTGTCCTAGAGCAATGTATTTTTCCACACTTTTTCTGTAGGGGAGTATTACTGCCAACTACAGTAGTCTATACAGTAATTGGTGATGTGTGCAGATAATTTTAGTGACACATAATTACCTCTTAATTTCTACAACATCTAAATTAGTGCATACTGCAATTAATCATAACCTGTGGCCATATAGTTACAAAATACATCATTTGATTGTCTGTGAAATGAAAACTGTTGATATAAGCTTTCATGCAGAAACTAGCAACCTCAGTGGGAGTCTGGTAAAGAGAACAGTGATGAAGGTACTCAAGCCCTTACCTGCGATATGACTTTGGGCAAATCACTTCTCATGTCTAATCTTCAGTTTTGTTAGCTGCCATGTGTGAACAATGGTGCTTATCTCTTCCGGTCAGACTCAGTGGAATCTCATCCAATTCTTCTCAAAGAGGTATAAAACAGCTGAAATCTTCTTTGGGGATTAACACCATATGAAGACAGCAATGTGTTATCTGTCTGATCAGGCACCGGGGCAAAGTTGTCTCATCCTCATCTCCCCACTAGCTATTTGACTTTGGACAAATCACTTTACTTTTCTCTTTTTTTTTTTTTTTTTAAGATTTTATTTATTTGACAGAGAGAGACACAGCAAGAGAGGGAACACAAACAGGGAGAGTGGGAGAGGGAGAAGCAGGCTTCCAGCAGAGCGGGGAGCCTTCTGTGGGGCTCGATCCCAGGACCCTGGGATCATGACCTGAGCAGAAGTCAGAGGCTTAACGACTGAGCCACCCAGGCGCCCCACTTTACTTTTCTCTTTCCTCACTTATAAAATGAGTACATTTGACCAGATGTTCCTTAAAAGTGTGTCTGTCTCTAAAACTATGGCTTAAATATATGATAGGAGTCTGATTTTTAAAAGTTCTGAAACATTGAATTATCTCTTTGTTCCTGAAATAATTTAGGTACCAGAGATATATCTTTTATATGTGCAAAGCTAAAAAAATTCATGGCCACATGATTGAAATAACCATGTTATTCTATAATCCAATAAAGAAATAACCCCACCCCCCATATATGAGTAAACTAGTATGGGGGTGTGTTGCAGGAATTTAAAAATAGACTGCTTTAATCTTATAGATTGGAGGTTCTGGAAGTGACTGAAAATGTAATGATCCTGAACTCAGTCTCCATCATCTACAAAGCTGACTATTAATCTTAAAATGTTCCAAAATATGCAGGTTTTACTTTACTCTCTTAACAGAAAATGTTTGCATTTAAAAACCATTCACTTATAACTGATAAAAAGATATGAGTAGCCATAGAGTTTTCAGTGTACCCCAAGGTGCTTTTTATGATAAGGCTGAATTGGAATGTGCTTGAGGAGACTATCCTTATATTAGGTCTTATGGGTGAGTGCACTGTGTCACTATGATTTATAGTAACTCAACTCTGCCTTAGGAGAACATGGGTCTTTTGAGGAGCTGCAGTCTTATTTTGGAGAATCAGTTTGGGATTGCTAATTGGAAATTGTCAAAATGTGTTGCTTCAGTCCCATGAGAACTTACCAGGCTTACTTTACTGTACTGGTAGTAAATAGGATAACACCTTTGATTCATGCATAACTGCTCATGATATTCCAGCTGGGTTTTAACTTGACTGAAGATAGTTTGAATATGAGTGACATTCTGGTAAAAGTATCCATAAGGGTAATTATAGATGGTTGAATAAATTCACTATAAAAATATCAGATGGTATTAAACCTGAGACAACCCATTCATCAAGTATTTGAAAAAACTTACTAAATCTCTGGCCTTGAACAACTTATACCCTAGTATAAGGTCTGTCCATAAAGGGACAGGGTAAAAGAAATAGGTTTGGTTTTCTGGGCTACGTGGTTCCTGTCACAACTGTTAAACTCTTCTATCGTTGACCTGAAACAGCCATAGACAAAACATAAACAATTGGGTGTGGTTTTGTTGTTTACACTAGCAGTTTGCTTACAATAAATAGTAACTTACATGCAATGTGAACATAGAGCAAATGAGGAAGAAAACTTAAACCAAGCACAGAAAAGTAAGAAAACAATTGATACAGAAAAGAAATGATTTAGAAATTCAGAGAAGCAAGATTTCTGTGGGTGGAAGAGATTCCTGAGATGATACAATGTTCAGTCTTTTTTTTTTTTTTTTTTGAGGTGAGGGAAACTGGATTTTATTGATTAAGAAACTAACCAAATAGGTAACTAACTATCCATATTTATATTTGTTTTTTTTTCTTTTTTTTTTTTTTTGTTAATCACCATACATTACATCATTAGTTTTTGATGTAGTGTTCCATGATTCATTGTTTGTGTATAACACCCAGTGCTCCATTCAGTACATGCCCTCTTTAATACCCATCACCAGGCTAACCCATCCCCCCACGCCTTCCCCTCTAGAACTCTCAGTTTGTTTTTCAGAGTCCATCGTCTCTCATGGTTTGTCTCCCCCTCCGATTCCCCCCTTCATTCTTCCCCTCCTGCTATCGTCTTTTTAGAAATTTTATCTGATTTCATGATGAGGAGCTTCACCATGATCTTGTTAGTTCCTTTCATTATTCTTTCCTTTCGTAAATTATATGACAGTAGTTCATAATTATTATATGTGGTCTGGAATGGAAGTACTTGATGGCTGTGTTAGATAGTTCTTCATATTAGGATCAATCATGAAATCATTAAAAAAAAGGACAGTCATACATAAAACTCTTTTCATGGACTCCATCATAAGGTAAATTGACAAGCCTATTATATTCAAAAACTGGTAAGTTGAAATGGTTCAACTTGGGAGGTAGGGTTGAATAGATTCTTAATCTGTTTATTTATTGCTTTCAGCTCTGGAAAGGATTTCATCAGAGTCTATCTCAACACTCAGGTGTGATTCGCAGATAAATGAAAACAACTATCATGTTCTGGAAAAGAATACCTTCCTCAGCAATGGAGTCACTTGCACCAAGATTTTGTCTTCCTTTTAAGCCCAGATATTTTATCTACTACATTGAAATCATCATATTTTAGATTCAAAACAAGAGATTAAAACTCTTTAAGAAATCAATTGTATTACTGAAATATTCCACTTGAGCAATATATTAAAAATATAAATTGTCTTTACTAGCATTATTAGTGTCATTAAGACATTTTTATCCTAACCATAATTTACAGTGCTTACTTGAATACCGTGTCCACTTGATGGCTTATTTAAGAATGGAAAAGGAGGGCGCCTGGGTGGCTCAGCTGGTTAAGCGACTGCCTTCAGCTCAGGTCATGATCCCAGGATCCTGGGATTGAGTCCCGCATTGGGCTCCCTGCTCTGCGGGGAGCCTGCTTCTCCCTCTCCCACTCCCCCTGCTTGTGTTCCCTCTCTCGCTGTGTCTCTCTCTGTCAAATAAATAAATAAAATCTTTAAAAAAAAAAAAATGGAAAAGGAAAGTCTTTTGTTTGGTGCCAATTTTCTCCAAAGAGTACACTGAAAACAACCACTCTATGGCTATGATTTGACTGTATTTACAATTTGCACAATTTTCTTTAATACAGAACCAAGATGAGGAGCATTTTGTTATCTTCCAACTGGTTCCTGTGATTAAAGCAGTGGGTATACAGGCACTCAGGTGCAAACCTTTATTCATGTCACAGCATCCTTCTTTACATCTCTGCTCCATCAGCCTTGATTCCAATAAAACTGTGTATAGCCACATAAAGGCTTACAAAGACCAAATATGTATTCACCATATATGTGCCAAGAATGGATTCATACAGTTTAGTTTTATCAAAATGTAAGTTTAAATATCTCCCGGTCTGCATACAAGATAGTGCTTGCATTTCCTATTAAAAGCACTTAATGTTTGATGGCCAAAAATGCAATTGATTATGAATTTTGACAATAGTTTATTTTGTTTCTCTGAAAGGGCACTAACTTTTTTCATAAGCTACCATGCAAGGCAATTGACTGATTTTTGTCATAAGGAAAACAACTTCAAATGATGCCTTCCTAGATTTGTTATCCTCTCTACCATTAGTGACTGTATCCATCAAAATCATCCTGGACAGCATTACTCTGCACTTATTCAGAAAAATCTATTGACACAACAGAGAGGTTACTCTGCTTTCTTTGAAAATGTCAGGATAATCTATGGCTCAAGACACTGTGGTGAAATATTTAACAGGTAAGACAACGGGGACTAGGAGAACAATAGGTGTCTACAAAAAAAAAAATCTGATTTTCAGGTGTCTATATTATACTTATTCACATTTTGGTTTTGATGTCTGTAAAAAGTTACCCCACTCGCAGATAAATTTTTTTGAGCACACACAGATTCATGTTGTCTTTTTGGATTAATAGGATTTATGACATTTTGTTATGCTTATTACTACTTTTGTGCTTTAATGGATCATTTCTGAGCTACTGGACTTCTTATTACAATTTGGGATATAAAGTAACAAAAATAATGAAAATGCCAATTTAGCAAATGAAACTAGCACTCGAAAGATAAGAAAATACCCCTTTTTATGGCTGAGTAATATTCTATTGTGTATATATATATATCACATCTTTATCCATTCTTCAGTTGATGGACACTTGGGTTGCTTCCATATTCTTGCTATTGTCAATAATGCTGCAATAAACACAGGGGTGCATGTATCTTTTCGAATTCGTGTTTTCATTTTGGGGGGGCAAATACCCACTAGTGGAATAGTAGATCATATGGTAATTCTACTTTTAATTTTTTGAGGAACCTCTATATTTTTTTTCACAGTGGCTGCACCAATTTTCATTCCCACCAACAGTCCATGAGGGTTTCTTTTTCTCTGCATCCTTGCCAACACTTGTTATTTCTTGTGTTTTTGACTTTAGCCATTCTTAGTGTAAGGTGATATCTCAGTGTGGTTTTGATTTGTATTTCCCTGATGCTCAGCCATAAAAAAGAATAAGATCTTGCCATTTGCAACAACATGGATGGACCTAGAGGGTATAATGTTAAAGGAAATAAGTCGGAGGAAAACAAATACCATATGATTTCATTCACGTGGAATTTAAGAAACAAAACAAATGAACAAACAGAGGAAAAAAGAGACAAATGAAACGGACTCTTAAATACAGAGAACAAACTGGTGATTACCAGAGGGGAGGTGGGTGGGAGGATGGATGAAATAGGTGAAGGGGATTGAGTACACTTATTGCGGGGCACCTGGGTGGTGCAGTCGGTGAAGTGTCCAACTCTTGGTTTCTGCTCAGGTCATAATCTCAGGGTTGTGAGATAGAGCCCCATATTGGGCTCCACACTCAGTGCAGTCTGCTTAAGACTTTCTCTCCCTCTCCCTCTGCCCCTCCCACCCATTCTCTCTCTCAAATAAATAAATAAATCTTTTTTAAAAAGTACACTTATCATGACAAGCACTGAATAATGTATAGAATTGTTGAAACTAATATAGCACTCTGTTAATTATACTTCAATTATTAAAAAAAAATAGGGAAAATACTTAGGCTGAGACAAGGAGCAACTTGTAAACTGGAAGTTATGTGAAAAAAACTGCTCCAAATAGTCTTCGATAAAAACAGGTGCCATTTTTAAGCTTATGATGATACTTTGGTGAACATTTGTATCTTACATATGATAACATTTGTGAAATAATTGTGAACAAATTGCTTCATTTTTTCTTACAAAATGACCCAACTGTTTATAGATCACTCATAAAAATATATATACTTATTTATTATATATATATAATTACATATTGATATATATTGAAAATCCACCAGTAGCCCACAGAACACCCAAGCACACTGTGGAAATCCTTCCTTTATAGTCTTCGTCAAGCCCCAACCTAAAAGATTTCAGTAGCTCAAACTGCTCGTCTACCTCCTGCTTATAGGAAAAATTCCACTCTCTTGAGTAACCTGGAGGAAGGCAGATAGAAGTCCTTAATATTCCCTCTTACAGGCCCCCAAAGGAGAAAAAAAGAAGAAGAAAGCCAGTATATTGATTAAAAATATAACCTGAGCCAGATGGAAATGCACAAACCCAGAAGGCACAGAATTATCTGATGAAAAGTCTCTAAGTCCTATTTTCTACACCTGTGTCTCGTCTTCTTGCAACTTCCTATTGCCCTCTGAAGAAACTTTCATTTTCATTGGGCAGGGCTTTGGGAAAGGAAGGACAGGCTGGAACAGTAAATAACTACACACATTTCTCCCTGGGTAGCACTGTCTTTGTTTTCTCTTATAATTTGGACAATTCTAACAATGAGCATTAACCCAAGCGCTGTGACCTAAAAAGTTAGTAAAATTATAATGAAATAATTGAGTGGCTAGGATTAGTCATTGTCTCATCAGCTGAATGTGTACACTTCACCTTTCTTAGTCCACGGTGTGAGAGAACTGGCTGTTCCTGCCGACAGCTACTGAGAAGGCAGGTACTATCGTCTGTGCTGGCTCTCATAATCAAGGTGAGTTTGATGAAATGATTTTACTCAGTTACAATCTCTTCAATCAAACAAAGTCTATGGAAGTCTACATTTTACCAAGAAAAATCTTTAAATTGACAAACGGCAGCAAATTCTAAGGTGCATGATTTGTATTTGTCCATTCACTGTGAATACCCATAATTGGATTTCATGATTTTTATAAAGCCTCACTCTGTTTCCAACAGTAAAGAGGCAAAGCCATTTAATTTTAATTTTAAGCTAAGCAAACTATAAGAGGCAGTTTGTTTATTTTGAAAAGGATTTTGTCTTAAAGGTATTCTGAAACAATGAAATCAGTAATGTATTTGCACAACCTATTTAATTTATGCTATGTTATTACATTTGCAGTTAGATAATGGGTCTAAATTGCATGATGGGTGTTCTAACACAGAAGGTCCTTGACTCTCAAGTAGTATCTATATGTGTAAGAAATACAGCTTCCTATAGTTGAAAATCATGACTAGACGGTTGAATATCTTGTCCCCTGTGCATTCTCAACACCGTACATTAAAACTATGAATAAGAGACAGATAAAATACCACTTTTCCATGAAAATTTATCTATAATGGAATATTTACCTGCAAAGAGTTAACTCTTAAACCTCCAGAATAATCATTACTATTTCGTCAGTGCTTATTCTGTTCCAGGTACTGTGTGAAGCACTCAAATGGGACATTCCTAATTCTTAAACAGCCTAGTAAAGTACTTAAATCATCTGTAACCCACAGGTAAAGATATTGAGTCAGAGAAAGGAAAAGTACCTTGTCAAATTCACATAGAAAACAAACAACTATTTTTTTTAATCAGCATCTGACTTCAAAGTCTGTGCCAGGTTGTGCCACACATTGGCATGTACCATATGGGCACTGGCTCTTAAAGTACGACTATTTGCACATGTGTTTTATCTCCCTTATTGGACTGGGAAGTCCTAGACAGCTGGAAGTAAGCTTTCTTTGTATCCCTCAGATATATTCATATGAACTATCTGAGAATCTTGTTAAAATGCAGATTCTGATTCAGTAAGTCTGAGGCTGGCTTCATAATCTGCATTTCTAACAAGCTCCTAGGTGATGCAGATGCTTCTTGTTCCTGGGAAACATGTTAAGCTGCAAAGCCTTACGGTCCTAGTGATACAGACTTTCACATAAATATTCACTCAATAAATGTGTATGAATGGAAGAATGTACGACTTCGTGAATGAACAAATAGCTTTCTCAAAGCTAACTAGGCAAATTCTTCGCATGTGAATAACTAGGAAAGTTTCCATGGGCAACTGACTCTAAATACTTCTCATCTTGGTAAAGAAAGAGCGTCATCAGAATACTTGCTCTGCATATTTGCAAAATGCCTAGGCATCCTCTGGGCAGGCTTCCATGTCAAATGTAAATACAATTCTACAATGTGTCCTTCTGAATCTTTGATCACAAAGTCCTCTGCCTATAATGTCTTTCTCCTTTGTGCTCACCATGATCAATTCCTACCATTTTTTCCAAACCAACTTCCTCTAATAAACCCTTCCCAAACCTTCCCTCTGATAACATAACTATCAGTCAATTTGCCACACACATACTTGCAACAATTCTTCTATTCATTTTTAAGTAAACACTCATTAAATAGTGATTATGTGCCAAGCTTTATAACAGGTATTTGCCTCCATATCAGATAGAACATTTCATTGCACTTATATGATTCTTCTTCTTCTTGTTTATACTTTAAGCCTATTTAAGACAAAGAATATGACCTTATAATCATTGTAATCCTCATACTATTAGAGTGCCTTGCATACAAAAATTCATGCTTGCTAAATAAAGCATGAATAAAACATTTTGAAATTTGGTCATCTCAAATAAGATATAATTACGATATAAAAACTAGTATCTTTGATGTCCATGCAAGTCTTGATTAGGATCTTAACCCATAGATGAGACCACTGGATATACATTTCACACTGCCACTCATTTGGCCTCCTTCAAAAATATGTTATTCCAATTATTCTCTCCACTTGGCCAGTCTGTCTACCTCTACAGTTGCAACCAATTTTTAAAGATACCTTATGGTATTTTTTGGTTATCTTTGATAGAGTTCTTATGTATATCTCACTATGTATTTAAGATATACACATTTCTAAATTAGGCAAAAGTTCCTCAGTTTATTGTAAAGATTGAGGTCTTATTCAATGAGAAAGTGCAGATCCATTCAGATTAATCAACAGTTGCTGTTTCCATTAGCTTGACAGTGATTGCACAGGATGGGCCAGATATTCAGATGATAGGGTTTGATTACTTGAGGGCCTAGAGAATATGTAGAAGTTTTGAGGGAATCAGCAAGAGAATAAAAAGAAAGAGTTTCATAAAGGAATTGTGATATGATTTAAAGCAAGCAGAGCTTTTATTTTCTTCTCTGGCTTAAGGTAAGACCAGAGTTGGCTTAGTGAACTCCTTGGCCTATTCACTCCATCTGTACGCAGTAATCTTAGACTTAATTTGTTTTCTACTCTAATCACAAGAATTGCAGAAAAAATAACCTTCTTAAGCAAGTCCACTAAACAGAATTTCCCTAGGCCGCCTAGTCCTTGTCTGGGTGGGTCCAGTGATCCCAAATGAGAGACAATGCCAGGTTTCTCATGCTTTACCAATGACAGGAAGAAGTAAACCAAAAGAGTATGGAGATTTTGTGATTTCCAAAAATAGGAATCTAAAGAGGGATTCCAAATAACATTCCACCTGGCAGTATATATTTGTAACCTCTATCAAGTACAATAAAAGCAACAGTTCCTATTCCTGGACCTTATAAGAGCTCCTACTCCTTAAGAGTCCAGTGTGTTTGTGTGTTGGGGGGTGGTAGTGTGGTAGGGCAGTAATTAATTTCTCCCAGAGTTTACAGTATTTCCATAAAATGTGTTATTTTTCAGTTGAGGAAACTGGCACAGAGTAGTTAATAAGTCACCCTAATCAATGGAGTAAATTACTAACAAAGTCAGGAGCAGGATTGAGGTCTTAGGACTCCAAGTAGAGCCCTTTTTGCACCATATCATCCTACTCTAAGTATAAGCACAATCAGAAATGTGAAATTCCACATGAGTAAAGTAGCATAGTCTTCTGATGAAGGAAGTCAGGGTGCATGGACAATATTATTTTTTTTCCATGGCCTTTCAAAAGGCCCTGAATACATGTCTTAATCTAGTAAGAAATCAGAGTTTCCCCGGAAAAGAAAGGAAGAGATTCTAATGAAATTATTTCCGTTGGTTGCACATTTATAGAGATAGGTCTATTTGGAGGCCTTTGACTATAAATAACAGGATACCCAACCCAAAGTGGCTTAGAAAATAAGGTAATTTATTATTTAAAAAAATACTCCTGGAAGCAAATGGTAGTCCTAGGGTTGATTTGAGCAACTCAAAAGTGTAATCAATGACAACATTTCTACTGTTACAGCAGCAACCCTAAACATGGCCATGATTCTGCTCTCATTGTTCCAGGATGGTTGCCACAGGAGACATACGAAACATGGCCACATCCAGGCAACACAAAAACAAGCATTTTTCCACGTGTCTTTTCAGAGAAAAGCTTTTTCCAGAAAATCAGAAGTGGACATTCCCTCTGATCTCATTTTCCAGAATTGGATCATTATAAAAGAGGTTATAAAAGTAACAATGTGGCATTTTTTGTTTCTGTGTAGTTTAATGGAATCTAGCAGAAAATAAGGTAGTGGGGTAGTTGGGCCATAGAATGTGCCTGATATAATGGAAGACCAAGTATTTCAAAGCACATACCATTATTTATCCTGAGGGTTACACAACCCAAATCTTGTCATTAGTAATGGTGCTTAGGAGATGTGTTAAACTTTTGTAAACTCAACTGCAGACTTTTAAATTTTAAGTATTGAATTTATTTTTACTTTGGTATTTATATCTTTGTATATGAACCCAATAGTGTATGGGGAAAAAAGTGGATTTTAAATACATCATTAACAGGCAATTGGTAGGTCTAATATATATCTATATTATATAAAATATGTATATATTTTAAACTCAAACTTTTTATAGCTAATGTTCTGTAAATCAGTTTCTGTCAACATCAAATGTACAATATGAAAAACAAGGTAAAATATTAACTTTTCTTCTTAAATAAGAGAAAGTGTTGGTTGGTTAAGATTAAAGACATACATTATTGTTTCCTTAAAATTTCTTGTCTTAGCTGATTCTAAAATTTGTATGTAAGAACAAAGGGACCGAAATGTCTATAGCAGCTTAAA
Source organism: Mirounga leonina (assembly GCF_011800145.1). Taxonomy (NCBI): domain Eukaryota; kingdom Metazoa; phylum Chordata; class Mammalia; order Carnivora; family Phocidae; genus Mirounga; species Mirounga leonina. Next base: position 21,054,140 of record NW_023270305.1, read on the forward strand.
AGAGAAGAACAGGTTTGGAAGATTCAGACTACTTGATTTTAAGACTCACTATAAAGCTACAGTAATCAAGAAGGTGGTATTGGCATAGAAAGACATAATTACTTGAAAAGAATAGGTAGAGCAGAAAAAGGCTCAAACAGATATAGCCATTTGCTATTTGACAAAGATGAAGAATCAGTTAAATGGAGAAAAGTTGGTCTTTACAACACATGGCATTGGAATAATTGGTCATCCATAGGTGAAAACAAATTTTGACCTAAATATCACACTTCATGCAAAGGTCAACTCAAAATGGATCCTAAATCTAAATGTAAACTAAAAATTATAAAACTTTCAGGAGAAAATCCTCATGACCCGGGTTTAGAACAAGAGTTCTTAAAAATGACACCTAAAGCATTTTTGATGATAAAAATGATAAATAGGACTTCTTCAAAATTGAAAACTTTTGCTCTGTCAAAGACTATCAAGAGAACGAAAAGACAAGCTATGAGTTGGAAGAAAATATTTGCAAACCACACATCTATGAAGAATTGTATCCAAACTATATAAAGAATTCTCAAAACCCTATACAATTATAACGGACAAGTCAAATGTACAAAACGGACAAAGGACTTAAACAGACACTTCAAAGAAAATATAAGGATGGCAAAAACTCACATGAAGAGATGTCCAACATCATTAGCTACTAGGAAAATACAAATTTAAACCACAATGATATGTCACTACCCAAATATTAGGATAACTAAAATAAGATTACAGACAATATCAAATGCAGAGTGGGATGCAGAACAACTGGAACTCATGCATTTCTGGTGGGAAAACACAGTGTTACTGTCACTCTGGAAAACAGTCTGAAAATACTTATAAAGTTAAACATATACTCACCATTTGACCCAGCATTCTTATTTCTGGGTATTGTACTTAGAGAAATAACAATATTTGTCCACACCAAAACACAGATGTAAATGTTTATAGCAGCTTTATTCGTGATTTCTAAAAGCTGTCATGGTCCAGTCCTCACAAAATCCTATGGTGAGAGCATGACAGCCACAGTGGAAAACCATGAGCCAAACTCGGAGGGAAGGAACCTTCCTCCAGGCTGACCAGAACTGCCCTTCCAAGAGAGCAGGTCCAACTCCTCTGATTTTTCTCTTTCTGTGTCTATCCGCCTCTCCCTACCATTCTCACGTCCACACCCCTCGTTCCTGTTTAGTCTCCAACACAAATGACAATACTACAAATGGATGGCTTCTGGATGGAGGACTGAAAAGGAAAACCAGAGAGAACCAGGAGGATTACACAGTGAAACAGGAAACGCTTGGGAAAGCAATCCCATAAAGTTGCTTATGAACCCTGGTTTTACTCCCCTTGCTGCCTGTGTGTGCATTTGATCCTAACTATCATCCCAAAAACTGAGAACTGAGCTAATGAATAGACTTCCACTCAGGTCCCAGACTGACTACTGAGTGGAAGACAACAAAACCACTGCAAAAGCTTTAAACGCTTAACTAACACCTGAAACAGTGGAGCCAGGGGTCACAGAAGGCAGACTAGAACTTGTGGCCTGAATCCAACCAGGACAATTGCCCAAACTCACTGGATGAGCCTCAGGAAACTATGAGATAATAACAAAATATAGAGGGACGCCTGGGTGGTTCAGTCATTAAGCGTCTGCCTTTGGCTCAGGTCATGATCCCAGGGTCCTGGGATCAAATCCTGCATCGGGCTCCCTGCTCTGTGGGAAGCCTGCTTCTCCCTCTCCCTCTGCCTCTGCTTGTGTTCCCTCTCTCACTGTGTCTCTCTCTGTCAAAAAAAAAAAAAAGTTCTTCAGAAGGGAGGGAAATGATAGTGGTAAGAAAATGTGGAACATGAGAAATAAAAGAAGAGCAAGAGATATATGATAAATATCTGGGTATATATAATAGATTATTTTTCTCTACCTGAGTTTTTAAAAAATGCACTTGGCAATTAAACACACAAAAATAACATTATATGATGAGGTTTTGGATGTGGAGATAATGTTTAAATTCCAGATACTTTGGAAAATGATTTGGCAGTTTCTTACAGAGCTGAACATGCACTCTGCACATGACCTAGTCACCCTGTGCCTAAGTAGTTATCCTTCAGAAATGAAAACATAGATTAACACAAAAACCCACCTATGCATATGTATAGTGGCTGTGTGAGTAAATGCTAAAAAAGCAGAAACAATACAAATATCCTTCAGTGGATAAGTAAATAAGCAAAATATGGTACAACCATAGTATGGAATCCCATTCATTAATAAAAAAGAACAAATTATCGATATATGCAACAACTTGGATGAAACTCACAGGCATTATATTGAGTGACAGAAGCCAGTCTCAAAAGGTTACCATCTCAAAGGTTATATGTTGTATGGTTCCATTTATGTCATCTGGAAAATAAAACTTTAGTGATGGAGAGCAGATTTATTTTCAGGTTTAGGGGTGGGTTGAACATGCAACTGTATATGCAGATCCTGAGGGGATGTGTTTGGGTGAAGGGATTGTCCCAATAAGAGTGATGACTCAATGAATCTGTGCACATGTTAAAATCATAGAGTTAAAAAATTAAAAACAGAAATTATAAAACTGTACACAAAAAGTAAAAAGTCAATTGGATTGTATGATCATTTAAGTATACACATTACTTACAGGGTGCTTATCGGATTCAATCTTTTTCTAAAGAAGTATAGTTCTTTAGAAATCATATATGTGAAGCAATAGCCTCTTTGTAACACATTAGTATATAATGTTTATATATCACTTGGACAAAAGTAGAGGCAGGTCATCTGCATTTCTTTCCATGCTTACATAACTAATAGGGCAAAGAGGGAGAGGAAAATGCTGAGCCTTGTGTCCTGGCTATCAAACCAAGGTGTGGCTTTGTCATTGCAGAGCAGTAGTAACTAGACATTCTAGCCTGTCTTTTATCTCACCTTCTGCTTTAAATTTTAGATGAGATCCTTGCTGCTGCTCATCTTAATTCAATTCCTCGTGAGTTAAACTGGCATCATCTGATATATTGTTTCCATATATGCAGATGATTTATTACAGGTGTTTGCATACTCAGACTTTTCTTCTGATCGTTTTTCAGATCACAAAAAGCTATTTTTAAAACAGGATTTATCTGTCAGTTGGAATCAAATTGGACTCCTATTGCACAACATGTCTCTTTAATGGCTTAGACTTGTCAGCAACTATTATATATTTCACTGAATTCTTTACTGCTATCAGTTTCTTACCAGTTTGGATTTCTTTGCCTCTCCTCTCTCAAAATAAAATAAGGATTTGAAAGCATCTTTCATTCTTACCTCTATGTGAGAATATTAAAATACACATGAATGATGGTTTCGGTCGTGTGACTTTTAATTGGTTTTAAGAAAACTTCATTTAATAACTTTGAAATACTGCTTAGGTTTACTTTCTTTCCTGTTACTACAAAAAACGTAGTAAAAAAAAATTGTCTTGTGCATGTTGCCCTCCACTAGAATACTCACTGGCCTATTACAACTTTAATATTATTGTATCAAAACTTTCTCCACCTACTTTTATGGCTATTATGTTTGCTTGCTTTGAACTCTAGCCAAACCCCAGAATTTTCAACCACACTTTGTATATTATACATGCTACTTTTGTTGCACTTTATAGTAGTCCTTGAATTTAACACTCATATCATCTCTAAGAAATGTAGAAAAATTCCTTGTGGGCAGAGCTCAAGATTTTCCACTTTTATATGCCTAGCTCATTATACAGTACTGGTTTATAACAAATATTTAGTAACTATGGCTTATCCATAAATACCTAGGTATTAAGGTACTTCCATTTTCTTTCTATTTAGTACTTACTCTATTTCTTATTACCGTGACAAAGATATTTGTGTATTTGTATGTCTTAGGCAGTATTTTCATTGTTTTCTTTCCATTGCTACCTATTACACTTAAGAAGATTGTTTAAAGTCCAGAAGTACAGAAAAGAACTACATGAATGACCAAATGAATCAGATTTTTGGCAAAGGCAGATTCTTAGTGGTAGGGCCAATTAAGTAGGAAGTGATTATAATTCCATCTAGAAACTTCTTAGCACTCTGACCAGTTGTGGCCACTCAGCTTCTCCATCCTACGGACATGAGTGATATTCCATGTCCATTCTGTGGGTGGTACTTCCTGCACATATTCCTGCATGTTTTCCCTCTGAACTCCTAATAAAGAAAATTCTCCATTTGGGGCCCTAAGAAATACTTTCTAGTATTCAGTCCACCATATATTTACTAAGGTACTGCTTCAGATGCACTTGGAGATTCCCATGGCTCCTGGGTTGTGGCAGACCAAACAGGGCCCACTCTGCCCACTGAAAGGTAGGGCTAAAGTCTCCTACCCTCAAGTCTGGGCAGGCTCTGGAACAGCTTTGAATGATGGTAAAAGTGATTCTCTCCCAGGTTTTGGCTGATGATTTAAGACTATCAATTTCCACTTCTTATATTTTTGAACTCTCACTCTTAGAACCCAGCTGCCATGATTTAAGGAGGCCGCAGCAGTCTCATTAAGAAATCCATATGGAATGGGACTGAAGTCCCCTGCCCTGTGTCCCTTGCTGAGCTCCCAGTCAGCACTACCATGTCAGCAAGGTGGGAGAGGCCACCACCAGTGAATTATCCACTCCCATTCAAACTTCCTAGCTGAAGCACCATCTGGAACAGAGGTAAGCCTTTCCTGCCATATGTTACCTACATGGCAAATTCAGGGGCAAAATAAATCATGAGTGCTGGTATAAGTTACTAAATTTTAGGCTGGTTTCTTATGCAGTGATAGATGAATGAAGCACAGACCCTAAAAATCTAGGCTTATCTCTTATTTCTCCATGTCCTAGCGTTTGTATCAGCTCATTTATTAAAGTCAGTTTTACCTTTTGGGGACTTTGAAGCTTTTCACCCAGATTTCAAGACTTGTATTTGGGCCTATCTCACCGGCAGCTCCATCATCCCATGGGCTCATGAGGATACTTTCTTAGACCCTGGCACATGGCTGAATGTGAGCTCCTCCAGTGGCTGATTCCTGAATCTTTATTTTTCCTATAAACTTATGTATCCTCCTGACTAAGTTCTCTCCTAACAAAGGATTTCTCCAGCTTTTAGCTCACTTGCAAACAAAGAATACTGAGTCAAGTATATATTAAGGTACTTCCTGGATCAGGTAATTAGCTCTACTTTGTTCCTAAAGTCTCTCTCTACTTGTATGGGTAATTTCATTTTTTATTAAAACTCCATGGAAAAATGGCAGACAAGGGATTGCTCAGACTACCACACAAGCAAGTTGCCTCTTCAAAACTTTGATAATTCTGACCCCAACTTACACATTATTTTTAATTTTTATTGAAATCCTATGAAAGAGCATCTTCCTTGCCCCCTTTTCCACATGTTTTCATCTTTACAGAACCTATCTGTAATCTCAATATTATCAAAGTGTCTGTTTTTCAGTTTCAGTTTAAAATTTACATTTTTCTAATAAGCCTACTCAACCATCTCTTTTCTTATACATGAACAGAAAAATGGACAGACAGCAGTTTTCAACAATTTCACTAAAAAATTCATTTTTCCCTTAAATATTGCCAGGTATCAGGGTAGGATTTTTAAAATTTTTTTTGTTGTATTTTGTTTTAGTTCGGTTTGGTTTTCAAAGTTTCCTAAAAATCGAAGAATAGAAAAACTACATAAAAATATGTCAATTTCAGTTTCCAAGTGGTCGTTCAGTTTAGGTTTTTGAATCAACATCCCCAAAGAATGTATACTAAGTAGAACATTCTAACAATGAACACTAATGTCTTTAAGTGTTTCTATTTTATATAGTTGAACCCTCTCTCCATCTTAACTACCTCTGACATACGTACTTCAGGTACCTGTTAAATTTCAGCATGAGCTAAATACCAAAAGGCAAGATGGAAATTAGAATGAGGCTTAAAGAAAATGACGTATATATACAATACATGGCTGAGTGGAGCTCCCTTTCTTGGATGGAATTGGCCTTTCTTTTATTATGCACTTGTTCTTTCAGATAATTTCTACAGAAATCAAAGTTATAATTATGTTTTCACAAAAATGAAATGCATTACACTCCGTTAATTTCTTAGGCAACAGCTGATATATAGCTTTGAGACCCCTTTATATATCATGTCATATTTCGTGCTCATAAATGGAAAATAGCTGGCTCCTATTCACCTCTTCTCTCATGGGCATGATTATTTCTCACACCCATGTTCAAACCTCAGTTAGCTTAGGTCTCTTAATGGGACTTCTGGTGTATCATTTTAAATAGAAATATTTGGGGGTGGGACACCCAGGTGGTTCAGCTGTTAAGTGTCTGCCTTCGGCTCAGGTCGTGATCCCAGGGTCCTGGGATTGAGCCCCACATCAGGCTCCCTGCTCTGAGGGAAGCCTGCTTCTCCCTCTCCCACTGCCCCTGCTTGTGTTCCCTCTCTCGCTGTGTCTCTCTCTGTCAAATAAAAAAAATCTTAAAAAAAAGAAAAGAAAAGAAATCTTTGGGGGCCAGGACCTAAGCGATAAAAACTCTGGGTGGATGGAATTAGGTATCATTCTTTCTGCCACATTGAAATACCGTTTGCCTTGATGGTCAGGTGCTGTTAGTTGAAGCCTGATTGTACCTATCCCCACACAGACCTATTTCCTTCTCTACAATTATATAGGAGAGATGCACAGATGGACATTGATATGGGGTACCATGGGCATGCTATTGGTAATAGCCCCTTCAAAGCTGTATTTCATAAATATTCAGCATTAAAAAATAACATGGGTGTTATATGAATGAGGGGTAACTGTATTCAAGTTTGTGACCTTTGTACCAAGTGATTCGCCTTTGGCTCCAACATGTCTATCAAACTCAGAAACAAAAAAAACAAATAAAGCAAAACAATGAAAGCCCTCTGCAGTTAATTAGACCCACCTTCACAGAAAACAGACACTTAATTCTACCTCCAGCAAAAGCTAGCACTCAGTTCCCTCAGGTGTGATTGTCCTATTCCTGGTTTTGTTTCTCTTACTCAGCACAATCCTCTGCAAGGTCTGTAATCACACCTCCCCCGGTGGTCCTCCCATCCCCTCAGTACACTCCTTGCCCCTAGCTATGACCATGTTGACTCCTTTGCAACGTGCATAGCCCCCTCACAAAGGGAAGGGCATGGTAGTCTATAAAGTAAATAAGGCAGGTAATTTATTCCTATTTATAGACAAGTCACTTGTAGCCCAGAAATGTTCATTGATTTTTCCTAAAACAATAGAAATGAATTCTTAAGAATAGACTAATTTCTCAGGACTCTAGACTCCTTGAAATACTCTCTCTCCAAAATAGCCCTATGATGAAATAATAAACAAACAAACAAACAAAAGATTCTTACACACACACACAGGGATAGATACAAGACCACTGGTTAACCACGATATGACATGTGTGTATGTGTATGTGTGTGTGTGTTAACACAAAGTTGTTGTAAACTAGACACTGGATACAAATTCAAAAAAGCAAAATGAATTAAATCCTCATCTCTACTCTTAGCACAGCTCTTCTATTTTCTGCAGAAGGGTGAAAAGTGTGTCTGGAAGAGGGATAGCTGATATAAATCTGTGAAGGGATGACAGAATGAAGCATCTCTCCAGAAAATAATGTAGAACAGAGATGAAAGTATTCTCTTTCCAGTTCTTGTGGCACAGAAAAACTGAGCTCATTTATTCATACACAAAATTATCAATTACATATTGATCACCTTCTAATTATTTCCCTAATGGTTTCCACCCAAACCTTCCAAGTTTCCTTGTAAAGATAGGATGGTAAATCATATGGGCTAATAGCGGAAGGTGTGTATATGAGGAGAGGGAGTTGAACAAACCAATGGGCTGTCCTAGCCTTCATTACTGGCCACAGACTGTGCATCTCATGGGTAGGTTTCTTGGAATGAAATCTAGGAAAGGAGAGAGTGAACAAAACTCCCCACTCTACCTGCATTTATCCATTCACCACCCTGCAAACATGGATTATATGTTTCCATCCAACCTCTATTCCTTTCCTACTGTGATGAATTCCCTGGTGCCTTTTATTTTACATCCTTGGTGAGTATCTCATAAACTTGCTTAAGCCTCACCTCCTCCAGCAAGCATTTCCTGACACTGTTTTCATAAGACTCTCTTTCCCCTGAGCTTTTTAAGCTCTAGGTAGGTGGGTCATTGCTGGTTTCTCTTTATTACTGTGAGTACTCAGACTGAGAGTACATATCTAAGACACACGAGTGTTCCTCAGTGTTAACGCTTTTCTGAGGTTTCCATTCCTCTCCTTTCTTTCAGGTTGTCTTCTCTTTCTTCCTTCACTACCAAACTTTTTGGAAAAATAAATGTCTACATTTACCACCATCAGTTTCCACCACCTACTTCTGAATTCTTGGAAATCAGCTTCTTTGCATCCCACCATATCAAAGCTATTTTTTAAGATCAAGGAATGTGTGGTCAAATGCAAAGGTGGAATAAATATGAATTTCCATATGAGAGACCAAGGCTTGCCTACTGACTTTTCTTATATTAAATATGCACTTTTGAGTAGGTTGTTAATTCTATATGAGGTCAGCTCTTTTGTTTATAAAAATGCATATAGTAACAACTCCTCACTCTGAGGATTGGAATAACATATATAGGCTTCTGGTCAATATGGAGTAACAGGATTGATATACCTTCTTTCCTGAAACAACTATAACATTTGGATAAAATATATATCACCTAAGAATTTTAGCACAAAGCAGTGATCCCTGAGATAGGGAAACAAACCAGATGATGTGGTGATTGCCTCCACATACCGCCTGAAGACAGTTTCCAGGCCATAGCATAGGAAGAGGGAGCCCAAATAGGGCCCAGCAGACTCTCTCAGATGAAGTATACAGTTGAGAATTCAGAAGCCAAGTTGGCTAGACCTTGAAGACTACAGTACAAAGCAGAGACTGCTGGGTAGAGAGGAGAGTGCTACATGAAAGAAGAAAGTGCTGCAGAGAGAGAGCTCTGGAGACTTCCAGGTTTCCTCTGAGTCCTCAGCTGAGGACTAATCAGTGCATGTAAAAAAAAAAAAAAAATCTGATTCTGGGAAAGAACTGCCAGAAAGGACAAGGCGACACAGTCCTTAGAGTTCACAAAGGGCTGAAAATAGTTAGGGTTCCCGTGACATAGAGTGGAAAACCTCATAATGCATAGGCCATTGGAGAGACTACTCAGAAGTCTTTTTTATCTCAACAGTGTAGCAAAATCAGTCTTAGACTTACAAGTGTTATGGTCCCACATAGCAAAGCTTAAAAGCAACCCTGAAATGGATTAAAGTGCTCCCAACTAAGTTAATTGCAACCCAGTTGAAAGCTCACAATTAAAAGAATACAATATTATCCAGCATTCCAAAAAGATAAAATCCTAATGTCTGGCATCCAATCAAAAATGACCAGGCAATAAAAGAAGCAGGAAAATACAACCCATAATGAAGGGAAAAATCAACCAATAGAAACAAATGGAGATACTACACAGATGATAGAATTAAACTGGGACATCAAATAGCCCTTATAAATATGTCATATACTCATGAAGGTATAATGAAGCATGAGAATGTTAAAGCATGGACAATGTGTTAAAAGTCCTCAGTTGAACTTCTAGTGATAAAATAGCATATATGAAATCTTCCAGGTTAATTGCCTATAACTCTCATTCATCTCAACTTCAATAGTTTAGAACATACTAGCCTTTCTATAAAATTGCTTTTCCCTTCAACTTCTACAACACCTCTCAAGTTCCTTGGGCATAGGAAGTGAGAGCAAGCAAGTTTAATTGGTTCCTGGTTAGAAATGCAAATCAGGTCAGCATCTAAGTTATCCAATATCTTATTTCTAGTATTTAGCATAGTGTCTGGCATACTATAAGCATACCATGAAAGAAGTGGGGGGAAGGGTGAGGGTGGAGATAGGGAGAAAGTGGTCAGGAAAAGGGAGAAAGGGAGGGAAGGGAGAGGAAAGAAGAGAGAGGGAGGAGAGATTGCTGACTTAGCCAGAGAACTGACAACCTCTTCCAATGGTTTAAAAAGCTCCAGAAAATTAACTCATCTCATAGACACCTAATGTAAATGTATAGGTTCATTTGCAAGACCGGATCAAACAAACATGTTTAATTATATCATATTCCTTAAGTGAAGACAAATTGAAAGTAATCATTATGCAGTAATTTAAATTCATTGATTTAAATACCAAAGTGATATATAATTTAAGTGTGGAGCACTCTAAAATCCTACAAAGCATATTCTGAAGAAGCCGTAAATAAGAACTTATTAAGAAAAGTAAAATCTTCAGTGATGGATTGGGCACTTCAATCAACTGAATCACTCCGAAGCTAAGATTTAGCACACGAGAGAAGCACACCTTATTAAGCTATGTATAAACACTGTGCCTCATGGAGATGGACCATCTAGAGACTGCAGAGGCCGCTGCAATGAAATGAGAAGCTATCCATATATTTAGAATAACTGAAGAGAAATCCTGCCAGAAAATAGAAGCAAGGACTTGAAGTGATTTCTTTAGGCTTGAAAAATCTTCTGGCCAGAATCAAAATAGCGTTTGGTCCAAATAATGCAATATATGTTAAGAAAAAAAAGAAGAAGAAGAAGAAGGTAGCGGGAGGGGAAGAATGAAGCGGGGGAAATCGGAGGGGTAGACGAACCATGAGAGACGATGGACTCTGAAAAACAAACTGAGGGTTCTAGAGGGGAGGGGGGTGGGAGGATGGGTTAGCCTGGTGGTGGGTATTGAGGAGGGCACATTCTGCATGGAGCACTGGGTGTTATGCACAAACAATGAATCATGGAACACTTCATCTAAAACTAATGATGTAATGTATGGGGATTAACATAAGAATAAAAAAAATTTTTTTAATTAAAAAAAAAAGAAACAAACAAACAAACAAAAAAATAGCGTTTGGTCCAATTCTTTCTGTGGAGGAAGAAGCAAATGATTGTCAATCAGACTGTGTTTGCTGCAGAAAGACAGGAGGCACCTCAAGCTCAGAACGGGCAACAGTGCTTCCTCAGAGGAGCTTCACTGAGAACTAAGCAGGGAGCAAATCACACAACACAGCTCTCCAAGCTTCCATGGGCTCTGCTCTGACTCCTCAGAACCTTACATAACGCCTTCTCTGCACCCCCCAGGGTTACCAATTCTCAGTTAGATTTCCCAGTGACTGGCCAATCTTGCTGCTAATATGGATAAACCCAGGCTTGCACACCATGTTCACCTTAATTTTCCTAGGAGTTTGACATAGATTATTATGAACAGTAAGTCAAACTTTTCTTTATTTTGTAGAATAGAGGAGTTTATAAAATTTGTACAGATACTGGAAATAACATCGTATATTGCCAAAGCAGAACTCTGTCTTTGAAACTTGCACCACCTTGCAATGAATGGATCCTAAACATGTTTTCACTTCTTACAAAATAGTTCTGGTGCATTTTTCTTTTTCCCGATTTAATCATCATACATTGTGTTGTTCTGTTAAATCTCTATAAATCTGATCTGTTTTCCACTTCTGTGTCTCTCACATTTGTGTTAGTAGGCTGATAGTTGGAAAAACTGAAAATCATCTAAAGTTTGGGTGTAGAGCTTACACTATAATTTTACAGCTTTATTTCTCAAGGTTGTGACAGTCTACCCAAACCCCTCTGGTGACTCTGTGCATTATTTTGTTGTTTTTTTTTTTAAGATTTTATTTATTTGACAGAGAGAGACACAGTGAGAGAGGGAACACAAGCAGGAGGAGTGGGAAAGGGAGAAGCAGGCTTTCCGCGGAGCAGGGAGCCTGATGTGGGGCTCAATCCCAGAACCCTGGGATCACAACCTGAGCCGAAGGCAGAAGCTTAATGACTAAGCCACCCAGGCACCCCAACTCTGTGCATTATAAAGCAAATAATAATAGGTTAATTCATGCTTCAAGAATGTTTGATCGCTTTTATGGAAAATGTTTTCAATGTAAATTTTCAAACAAAACAGAATTCGAGAAAATAGTATATTAAACATTCCTATACACACCATACGATTATCAATATTTTGCTGATATTGTTCCATCTCTATTTTTGGTTATCTACCATCTGGTCCTTCTACTCCCTTCCTCTTTCTTGCTCTCCCTCATTTCCTTTCTTTCTGCCTTCCTTCCTTGCTTGCTTTCTTTCTTTGATGAACTATTTTAAAGTAAATCCAGTAATCTTATTATTCATAAATTACTTCAGGATATCTTTTTAAAAAATAAGGGCCTTAAAAACCATAACTGGTGCTAACATAATTTATCATAATTTCTTAGTATCTAATACCCAGATTTGATCAAATTCCCATAACTGCCTCAAAAAAGTTTTTTCTGGTTAGCTCAAAAAAAAAAAAATCAGAACATTCTGCTGTAAATATATTACATTTATTTCCTCTAATCTCCTAAATTAAAAAAAAAAAAAACTTCCCACCACAATTTTTTTTTTTTAAATGTCATCTATACATGAATGAAAGAGACATTTGGCCCATCAAATTTTCTACTTTCTGATGATAATATCATCATGTTGTTTTTTAAACATACACACTTATTCTCCCTATTTCTTCCTACCAGGTAGTTAGAGCAAGATGCTTGCTAATATTCAGGTTCAATTATTTTTGGACGAATACAATATAGGTGTTGCTTTGTTCTTCCTATTGCATCATACCAGGAGGTACATGATGTCTGGATATTTCATTTATACTGATTTCAACTTCAGTCAGTGAACTTAGTTATTTTCAGTCTAACCCATTCATTAGAAGGTCCTCATTAACTGTTGCCTTAAGGGCATCAATATCTACCAGTAATCACTGCCTAAATACATTATTTCATTAGAAGTTACAAAACGATGATTTCCTAATTTCCTATTTCCTCTACAGTGCTCCATGGGTGTCTCATCACATCTTGAGAGCAGTGGTGCCGATGGACTTTGCTCCAAAATATTTTTTGAAGGGTATATGTATAAGGAGCAGATTCAGAAGACAGAGATGGTAACTCCCTCTGGAACAAAGGGCAGGTCTGTTTTCTGTCCAGTAGAATACAGATAATGAGTTCCTCTGGAACAAAAGTCGAGTAAGTTTGTTGCAGTCCATTGTAAAAGATCACTGATTTAAAAACCCTAACGCTGAGGGTTCCTCTCTTTTAACATAATCCACTGTGTGTGCTGACATCACCTGACCCTCATCAAACTGCTCTGTGGGAACTGGCGTTTGGGGAACCAGTGCAAGAAACTGGCTACTGCCATTCATTTGAGTAATAAAGAGTAATAAACAAACCTTCCTTTTGCTGTTATCCAAGACTTTCATGTCTTCTGCCAGCATCCACAAAACTATGGCAGGCTAACTTCTAAGCTTGCAAATAGGGTAAAATCTCAGACCCTTTTGTTCTTGACATTTATTAGCTGGAACTCTTCTACAAGGAAAAATTTCATCACGCTTTATCACCTATGTGGTTACCCTGAGAGGGAGTCCATAGAGAAAGGAGGATTAATGTTTATCTTTCCATATCTGTGCTAGCTGTCAGAATGAACTATGGTGTAACAATCCAAAACTACAGGTTTTTCTATATTTTAATTTTAATTTTTGAGTATCATTATGAACTCACAAAGTTTTATGTATCTGAGTTGCAATCATTTAGCACCGTGGTTTTAATATGCAAATTGTCCCATCTTTGGCCAGTGAGGCCATTGCAATCCCATCCCACATTTTGATAGATTCCTTGCTTTCCGGTTCAGATTTAATGGGCTCCTTTTACCCCTTCTCTGTCATAGACCTGAAATAGCTATTTCTCCAAGCAACTTTATTTGTTTTTGTGGGAAATTCTATATGGATATTACAATATTACAATACATCACAATTCTATGTGGATATTACAATTACAACATGTTCTTATTAATGAATTTTCATAGCATGTAGGCAGTAAAATAGAATATGTGTATGTTTTTAGAAAAAAAATCAGGAGTTCATATGGCTATTTCCTGATCAAAATGAATAATTCTGAGATTTTATTTAACTTGGATGATTTTACATTTGTATCTATTTTCTCTTATGCTGAAAACAGTGATTCCCAACAGCATTAGTAATTGCTTTGCTATACCTATTGTACTTAGATAGGTGGTTAATTTGTTTCTATTTATTTATTTTTACTTTTTAAATTTTACAAGCAGCAAAATTCACCATTTTGGGTGCCTGTTACATAAATTTGTACATGTGCATAGATTCTTTTGACCATCAAGTCAGGGAGGATAAAGAATGATTCTAACATCCCAAAGAATTTCCTTGTTTGTTTGTTTGTTTGTTTTGGTATATTTCATTTAATACTTTTCAATGTATACATAACTTCACAACTCAGTATCATTATTGACACAACTTGTACTGATTTTTTTTCACTTCACATCATTTATGTGCAGTTTTTTAAATTTTTTTATTCTTATGTTAATCCCCATACATTACATCATTAGTTTTAGATGTAGTGTTCCATGATTCATTGTTTGTGCATAACACCCAGTGCTCCATGCAGAATGTGCCCTCCTCAATACCCATCACCAGGCTAACCCATCCTCCCACCCCCTCCCCTCTAGAACCCTCAGTTTGTTTTTCAGAGTCCATCGTCTCTCATGGTTTGTCTACCCCTCCGATTTCCCCCCCTTCATTCTTCCCCTCCTGCTACCTTCTTTTTTTTTTTCTTAACATATATTGCATTATTTGTTTCAGAGGTACAGATCTGAGATTCAACAATCTTGCACAATTCACAGCACTTACCAGAGCACATACCCTCCCCAGTGTCTATCACCCAGTCACCCCATCCCTCCCACCCCACCCCCCACTCCAGCAACCCTCAGTTTGTTTCCTGCGATTAAGAATTCCTCATATCAGTGAGGTCATATGATACATGTCTTTCTCTGTTTGACTTATTTCGCTCAACATAATACCCTCCAGTTCCATCCACGTCGTTGCAAATGGCAAGATCTCATTCCTTTTGATGGCTGCATGATATTCCATTGTATATATATACCACATCTTCTTTATCCATTCATCTGTCGATGGACGTATTCCTCACCCCAAACCCTTCCCTGGGATACTGTAGGGACTGAACTGAACTGATGATCTTACATGTGAGTTACTGCCATAAATATATGTCTCCACCTGTTGGGTTTGTGGGGTACTTTGCTACCTATGTTTTGTTTAAATATTATGCAGGTATATTTTTTTAGCTTTTGTTTTTTAAAAGGAAGTAATATATTCAAATAATATGCCTTTACTACTATCTTGTAACCATGTGAACACCAACTGTCCCACTGAAATTCATTCACTGAAGTTAGTTACAGTGTGGCTAAATTATTTGAGAATGTGCAGTTTTCGCTGAGGCTATTGGAAATCAGTAACATTTATATGGTGCCTAATTGTGCCAAACATCATGCCAGGGACTTAAATATAATATTTACTTTTCATAGTTAGCCTTTAAATTTAGCAATATTATCACACTTATTAATGTTAGCAAATACAGTTTTGAAAAAGTTAAATAATTAACTCAATTACATAGCTAAGGAATGTAGAACCCAGATTCACAGTGATTTGTTAATCTCTCTCTCATACTCTCCCTAGGGCACTTCCCAGGAGATTTAGTTAAAATTTAAACTATATCTCTGGTTGGAGAATAATAATCACTGACTTCAAATTTAAAAGAAAGAAAATCAATAAACAATTTGAAATTATTATTTGAGATGATTATTTGAATATTAAAACTTTGATTCAGTGAATGTTAGCCTAAATTTGAAATGCCACGTGGGGGCCCCTGGGTGGCACAGCTGGTTAAGTGTCTGACTCTTGGTTTTGGCTCAGGCGGTGATATCCGGGTCCTGAGATCAAGCCTCCGGGGCTGGGCTCCAAGCTCAGCGAGGAGTCTGTTGAAAGTTTCTCTCTCCTTCTCCCTCTGCCCTTCCCCATATGCTCTCTCCCTCTCTCAAATAAATAAATCTTAAAACAAAAAAAACAAAAAAAACACCTCTACAGGGAAATTGGCCTAATAAAGTAACCACAAAAAAAACATAAAGATGATTATTCCTGATCACCTCTAATCATTAGTGATGGAAATCACATCATTGTGGAGGGTGAGAATTGGGTGGGAGGAACTAATTATAAAGGCCACAAAGGAACTTTCTGGGGAGATGAAGATATTCTAGAATTTGATTATGGTGGCATACTCAGGAATGTAACAGAATGCATACATTTGTCCAAAATCATTGAACCATCCACTTAATATCTGAATTTCATTAAATTCAAACTATACCAAAATATTTGTGATCCTCTACCTAAAGACAGGATATGGCTAGAATTTCTACCAATATCAAGGCCAATGGAACTGCATAGAAAATGAAAACGTAAGCCTATTGGAAAATATAGAGTATATTGCTCCCATTGAAATGATTTGAATTACCATAAATCCTCAAATATTTTTGGAACTCCTTTAATTAAGAGAAAAATGAGAAAAAGTCAGGAAACTACAGATGTTGGCAAGGATGCAGAGAAAGGGGAACCCTCCTACACTGTTGGTGAGAATGCAAACTGGTGCAGCCACTCTGGAAAACATTATGGAGTTTTCTCAAGAAGTTAAAAATAGAGATACCCTTCGACCCAGCAATTGCACTACTAGGTATTTATCCCAAAGATACAAATGTAGTGATCTGAAGGAGCACCAGCACCCTAGTGTTCATAGCAGCAATGTTCACAATAGCCAAACTATGGAAAGAGCCCAGATATCCATCGACAGATGAATGGATAAAGAAGATGTATATCTATATGTACAACGGAATATTACTCAGCCATCAGAAAGGATGAAATCTTACCATTTACATCGATGTAGATGGAACTGGAGGGTATTATGCTGAGCGAATTAAGTCAATCAGAGAAAGACAATTATCATATGGTCTCACTCATATGAGGAATGTAAGAAATAGTGAAGAGGATCATAGGGGAAGGGAGGGAAAACAGAATGAGAAGAAATCAGAGAGAGAAACCATGAGAGACTCTTAACTATGGGAAAGAAACTGAGGATTGCTGGAGGGGAGGTGGGTAGGGGGAATGGTGTAACTGGGTGACAGGCATTACGGAGGGCATGTGATGTGATGAGCATTGGGTGTTATATGGAACTGATGAATTACTGAACTCTACACCTGAAAGTACTGATGTATTATATATTGGCTAATTGAATTTAATAAAAAAATATAATAAAAACACAAAATAAGCATTCCTATTTCAATGTAGATACAAAAAATAAAAATCAATAATATCAAAATGAAAAAATAATCAGTTACATAGGTTTTCTGAAAGAAATGTAATACATTAATATTGGAAAATCTATGAATATAATATAGCATGTCAATATGTTTAAGTTTTGCAGTAAGCATCCAAAGCCTATAATTCTAATTCTAAGAATTTACATTAAGGAAAAGAAATAGAGAGTCTGGCTAATATTTGATAAAAATTATTTTCATTCTTTTTATTTAAAAAGAGAAGCTTTAAATTATTGAACACTACATCTGAAACTCATGATGTACTATAGATTGGCTAATTGAATTTAAATAAAAAAATATTCAAGGAAAAAAATAAAAAGAGAAGCTTCAGTTCTGATAATTGTAGGGTAGCTTGTATAAGATGTATCCTACCATGAAGATCATTATGAACTCTAGACAAAATATACAAAAGTAAACACACACATGCGCGCACACACACACACACAAACTATTTGAAGGTACTGGAGAATGAAAAAAAGCAAGTACAACCTAGAGGGATTTTGTCCTTTGAAAGAAGAAACTCAGTGGAAGAAATATTTACTTGTATAGCTTTCCCCCAAGGAAATACTTCTGTTCACATGATGCAGCATATCAAACACTCAAGCAGAAAACATCAGTCTTATTGGCTTCTGACAGCAGAAGACAGAATTCCAGGTTGCCCAGGAAGCTAGAAAGTAAGGAGGGAAATCTCACCAAGGAGTGAGCCATAACAGGGAGGGTTCATAAAACTACTTATAAACTCCCTGCCAATTTTTGGCAGTCCCATGAATTGTGCATGTGAAGGGAAGATTCCAAAAAATCTGGTGTAACATACCAGCTGGAAAGTTTAAAAAGCTGAGCAGAAGTTTTAACTGTCACCAATCTCAGAAAAGACAGACATTGTAGTTTGAATGCTACCAAGTTTGACTGCCTCGGTAAACATCTCATGCTTTGCAGTGAAACATTAGAAGGGCCATGCTACAGGAGTAAAGAGTATGCCACATAATTAAATAGACCAGCCCTAACAAGGTATAAAAATCAAGCCTCTACAAGTTCAAGGTGACAAGCCAGCATACTAACTGTTGAACATCAACACTGTTTAAAGAAACATAGTAAAGGATCTCTAGAGCATGTCATCCCGCCCAAGATGAAGTAAATTTAGAATATGTACAAAACAGAAAAGAAACATGTGACAAGAACAAAAGTATCTGTAAAAAGAGACACTAAGATGACCCAGATTTTGAAATGAACAGATAAAGCAGCTATTATAAATATATTCAAAGACAAAATAAAAATGATCATAATGAGTTAATCAGGGAAGACTATCAGCAGAGAAATGGAAACAATTCAAAGAATCCCCATGGAAATTCTAGTGTTAAGTGTGCAATGTAAAATTTTTAAATCCTAAAGATGAGCATAAACAAGAGATTGGAGAGAACAGAATTACTGCTCAGCAGAATTGTCAAAGATTGATGATAGACAATATCTAATGCAAAAGACAGAGAGAAATAAGTTTGGAATAAAAATTTCAGATACCTGCATTCTAACATACATGTGATTTGTGGTCCAGAGGAGAAAAGAAAGAAAATGCAGCAGAAGAAATAATTGAGGAAATAATAGTTGAAACCTTCACATATTGGGTGAAAAACTATATAGAAATACAGAAAGCTCTGCAAACCCAAGCAGGATAAATACAAAGAAAACCACAAATAGGCACCTCATATTCGAACAGCTGAAAACTGAAGATGAAAGGGAAATTGTAAACACAGCTGGAAAAAAACCAATACTTTATACAAAAGGCAAGAAAAGAGTGAATGATGCCTGGCTTAATGAAACAATGGACTCTTAGACAATGGAATGACATATTGAAAGTGATGAAAGAAAAAAATAATCAATAATTCTCTATTTAGCCAAAAAAAAAAAAGAAAGAAAGAAAGAAAATGAAAAAGGAAAAGGAAAAGAAATTTAAAATACAGACATGGTCAGACAAATAAAATCTAACATATAGACAATAGGCCAGTTAAAAAAAAAAAAGTGCTTTATGAAGGAAGATATTCAGACTGAAAGGAAATGGTACCAAAGAAACTCAGATAGAGGAGAATCAGAAATTACAAATATTTTAATAAATGCAAAAAAATATATTTTATTTTCTTAATTTCTTTAAAAAGCAGATTTTTAACATAAAGATTATAACATTACATTGTAAGATTTATATGACAACAATAGCAAAAAGAATGCAGAAAAAATAAATGCACCATTGTAAGGTTCTCACTTTGTGCATGAAACACAAGACTAATAAAAAAATAAAAGTGAGAGAAAAAAATTTCAAGTTACCAATTTTAGAACTGAAAAGAGGGATATTACTACAAATCATTAATAAAGCAAAGCAAAATAATGAATAGGAAATATCATGATCTTTATGCTGGAAATTTTACAAATTTGACAACTGGTTCTGAAGGAGGGGCAATATTGCCCCTGAGGACATTTGATAATGTCTGGAAACATATTTAGTTGTCACATGGGGAAGGTGTTAATGGTATTTTTTTTTAAAGATTTTTTTTTATTTATTTATTTGAGAGAGAGAGAATGAGAGACAGAGAGCATGAGAGGGAGGAGGGTCAGAGGGAGAAGCAGACTCCCTGCCGAACAGGGAGCCCGATGCGGGACTCGATCCCGGGACTCCAAGATCATGACCTGAGCCGAAGGCAGTCGCTTAACCAACTGAGCCACCCAGGCGCCTGGTGTTAATGGTATTAATGGCATCTGGCAGATAGAGGTTAGGGATGCCACTAAATGTCCTATATGTACAGGACAGTCCTCCACAACAAATAATTATCCAGGCCAAAATGTTAATGGTGCTGAGGTTAACAAACCCTGCCATAGAATGAAGTAGATAAAATCCCGCAGGGAATACAGCTGATCAAACATGATTCAATAATAAATAGAAAAATCTGAATATTTGAAAGTCTAATAATGAAGTGTAATTCATAATCAAAGCTCTTCCTACTCAGAAAAAGGTACAGGCCTGGGGGGTTTTACTGTTAATTTCTATAAAACATGTAAGGAAGAAATAATATCAATCTTAGACTAATTTCCTGAAAATTAGGGCAGCCAGAAACACAACTCGACAGTTTTATGAAGCTGGCATAACCCTAATATTAAACCTGATAAAGTCATTGCAAGAAAAGAAAATTAAAGACAAATGTTCCTCATGAACATAGAAGCAAACATCCCAAAATAAATATCCAACAGTACAGAAAAAATACACCACAGTGTGACCACATGAGTTTGTACCAGTGGTGCAAAATTGGTTTAACGTTAGAAAATCAATCAATGAAATATATCATATTAGTAGAATAAAGATGAAAAAAAATACAGGGTCATGTACATTCATACTGAAAGAGGATTTGACAAAATCCAACACCTATTTATGACAAAAATTGGCTTGCAAATAACATGTGTGGATTTTATGTATATGTATATATATATATGTGTATATATATATATTTAATTTACAAATCTATTAAACTTTATTATTAGCAAAATATGTTTATGGTTATGTTAACAGGAAATAAAGTCCTATACATAGTCCTATATGATAAGTAGTGGAAGAATATCATTTTTTTTTACAATAGTAGAAATGCCTTCATAAACAACAAAAATCATACTTTTTTGAAGACACCAGAAACAAAGAAGGCTAGATGAACCAAAAATTCTGTGAGAGAAAGAACTGTCCTTCACTGCACTGAGATGGACATCCCTTGTTTCCTTGGGGTCTTTGCTTCGTCTGAGCATGGGCTGAGATTTGGGGTTGGCCTTGGCAGCGATTATCTACTGAAGGAACTCCATCACTTGTGGTGATGAGACTGTTCTGAAGCTTGACTATGGTGACAGGTAGAGAAACCTACACGTTGAGTAGAACTAAGCACTCATGGATAATAGGTTACACCACTGTTGATTTTTTGGTTGAAATACTGGACTCTGGTTGCTCTGTTATAACCACATCTGCCTTATTCCGGTCTCTTTCCCTATCTCTAACCCCTGCCCACCACGAATTTGTCCTCCACATCTATAATTTTGTCAATCAATATTTTTCCTTTGCAGTTTTTATAACACTAACAACATTTTCCTTTTATCTGATCCTATAAGTAATCACAAAATTTAATAAAATATCATGTGATAAACTTTTGTTCCTTTTCTTGGCCTGCATCAGCATATTGGTACTCATAAATTATTCTTCTTGATGTACTCCTCTTTTTACCCCATGTACTATGAGCTTTGTCATCCTCATTTATAGATTCAACTACTACCAGGTTCTGAAAATTTCCATAATTATATCTCTACCTGCACACTTTCTTCTGAGGTCCAAGCTGTTTACCATATAACCCCAATGGATTTCTTCATAGATTTAAATGCAACTCTCCAAAATTGAAACGATCATCTACTCTCTCTTCTTTGCTCTCCCCTTACACACCCCATTTTCAACAGATTTATAGAGTCTAATGACTTTATAGCAAAGTACATGCCTCCAACTACAATTACAGGTTCAGGTTTCCTTCAATTTTAAATATGTCACAAACTGGGGAGTGGCTCTAGGTCTAATGTCTACTTTCTCCCATTATAGTTAATCTTTTTCCCCATGCTGTGGAAAAAGTTCTACCTCTTCTGCAGCAAGTCCTTTATTTTACTTCTATTTTCTACACTTAGGTTTCTCATTTATTAAATGTCTCTATTAAGAATTCTTATGAAATGGAAACAAAATTCATGCATTTACTGAAATGCTATCTAGAAAAGCATTTCCTTGCCCTGCTATATGTGGTTTTGGCTGGGATAACTATATCTTCCATTTGCTTTAATACACGTATCTCAAATGCACTGGACAATTTGTTTTCATCAAGGGCCTTCAATCCTATGCTAACTCTACCTCACCTTTTCTTACTTTTTGAAAATTTTACATAAAGAGGGATATGGGTAGCTGAAAAACTGCTTTGTTTCAGTCTTGATGATGGACGTCCAAGAGAAATCTGTGAAAAAAGGATTGCAGAATTCTAAATGACAAAGTACCTCCAGACCACCTGAGTACAGAGAAGAGGGGTTTGGGGAGGGAGGCTTTCCAATACCATCCCTTGTTATGAGTATTGAAAAATCAAGGACATTAAATATAAAATGTGAGAAAGTGAATCATTTTAATAGGCTGAGATGTTTTGAGAAAGCTGAGAAACTGAAAATTGAGAATTTCCTATGGGTTAGATATGCCTTGAGGAATACTGGGTTCCATAATTATGTTATTAAATAGTCTTTTAAAGAAAAGTCAAACCATGTCTTTTATATAGACAAGAAAGAAGTCATGATAAGTAGTGGAAATAAGTACTTTTATTAATTTATGTATATAATATTTAAAAACAATGTAAAAGTATTTTTAAAGAGAAAAATTGAATTGTTTTTAAAATTATCTATTATGAACTGTATGGTAATTACACTGGCTGGGAACATTTTCTAAAAATTAAGAAAAATATTAAATTCCACTCTTATAGATGGAAGAGAAAAAAAGCTTATTCAGAATTTGAACAAATAGAAGAAAATAAACACCAAAAGTGTATTTGAAAAAAAGAACTCAATAGAAATGAGGATATCTGCCATACTGAAATAATTACCCCTAATTTTTGAAATAATTTACTTTGCTATCTTTAAAATCACTGTTATATCCATTATATTCCTTTACATTTAAAACAATTAAGAGAGCAAGTACTGGCAGTGCTTTTCTTTGTCTAAGATAGTCAAACTGTTGCTAAATCTCTATAATTATTTCTTTATGAGATCTGTTGGGAAGGATGATCAAACTGTAAGACTAGTCTATCTGCTTTATTGGAAAGAAGTAGGTTTGAGTATATTCAAGTTCTATCTTATGGTACTACTGCTAAAACTTATAATTGCTTTCATTTTGGATTTTTTAAACATTCCTTATTCATGTTACAGTTATTTGTTAATCATCCTTTTCCTAATTTAGTATAATTATGCTTTAAGCTATATAGAAATAACCATGTATAGGGAAGCACAGAAAGATAACAAAAATAAATGTACTTCCTGATCAACTTTATGCACATTCTTTGGTTACATGCAGAGAGTGTTTGCATGAAATATGAAATAGCAAAGTGACTGAGAGCTCTTTGCTCCTGTCAGAGACCAGGGTTTGAATTCTGTCTCTGTCACTTGAGAACTGTGTGGTCTTTGTGTGTGTGTGTGTGTGTGTGTGTTGTTTTTAATATTTTATTTATTTATTTTGAGAGAGAGAGGGCGAGCAGAGGGGAGGGCAGAGGTAGAGGGAGAAGCAGATTGCCCGCTGAGCAGGGAGCCCAATGCAGGACTCAATCCCAGGACCCTGGGATCATGACCTGAGCTGAAAGCAGACGCTTAACTGACTGAGCCACCCAGGAACTGTGTGGTCTTAATAAATTTAATTTATTGAGCAAACGTTTCTTCATTTGTAAAATGTGGACAATGTTGATATTTACCTTTGTTATTGTCATGGGATTTTAATCTATCTTAAGACAATATCAACACACACACACACACACATACACACACTGAGAGTATGATTTACTATGATAAAAATGATGCTGCTGAGAGGAGAAAAATAAGAATATCTGATTTGGATTGGCTGGCCAGGGAATTTTCTTTGAGGAAGTAGCATTTATATGTGTTATTCTATGATTACTATTATTAATGAAAATTAGACCTGGTTATAGGAAATTTAAAAACAATATTAAGGAATTTTGATCATTTTTTTGAAGTAAAAAAAACTCAGAATAAGCTGCTTATAATGGGATATGAACTTTATTCTTTTATGGTTTCTCTGTCATGGGTCAGGAGTAAGTTAAAAATTCCTAAATCCAGTTGCATTTTATACTATTCTCATGTCCCAACAAGAGTATTTGCTCCTGTTCTTAAACATACCTTAAGAGAAAAATTAGTGTAAACTGAGGATATCTGGTGCAGCAACTACTAGGGTGATAGTAAGAATTTGTATATAATTTCAAATGAGAGTCGGTTACAGATATTAGAAGTATTTAATTTAGAAAAAAGAAAATTTGAGGCAAACTCTATAATTGCTAGAAAGATTTGAAGAGCTGGCATATCAGAAAGCAGGTACACATAGTTCCTGGGGCTCATAATTTAAAAACAGGAATGAAAATTTTAAATTATAAAGGAAAGAAATTTGGTTTATTGTTAGGAAAACAGCACTAATAGATAAGCAGTTTGGAAATTGAATGGACTGTCTTGCAGAAACAGCAAATGCTCTGCCATTATAGATTTTAGATAAGAAGATACATAGCACCGTAAAAACCATCTAGTTTAAAAGAACATAGAAGAAACACATACTTCGTGCAGGAAGTACAAATGACTTCTAAAATAACTATCAGCTGAGTGGTCTGTGCCATCACTGATACTATGTTATCTTTATTTTTCATATCCATTTTGTAAGTCTTTTTAACTCTCTACTCAGTACTCAATATTTTCCCTTTCTTTTGTCAAAGTATAATTATGAAAAATTGTTCAAAACATGACATATAAATACAGAGTGAATTTATGAATGAATTAATGAGGAAACCAGGTGGATGGTAAAATTGGTTCAAAGAATTAGAAAAGGCAGATTTTATATATGCTTCCAGAAAAGACATACTAAAATAAGTTTGCAAAATTAGAGACAAAGTGAGTAATGTCCTACATGGCAATAAACTAACTGTGGGGTTGTATTTTTACTGGACAGAGATCATTTGCATCTCAAGTAGACAAAATCTACACACTATCCCACAAGTTCACAGAGTCTATATTCTAATCGATGGAAATAGTAGGTCAAACAAGTGTTTGCTACATAATTATGCTACATAATTAAATAGTTCTAATAGTCCTTGCGTGGGTCTGTTAGACGATGTTCCAGTATAATATTAGAAGGATGTGCAGTACCTCTTGTGCATATTTACAAGTTTTGGATGCCTTCACATTTTCAGTTCCCAATATAACTTTTACTCTCTATCTCATTTATCATGCCAAGTTTAATAGGCAATAGTCACCTTTTAGTGTCCGCACCAAGATCCATCATGCTCAAGACTATTTTTTTAAATCTTTCTTTGAACTTACTTTCCTCTGAACATCTAGGGTATATATTGTTTATGCTACATCAATTATATATTATCAAATATTCATTCAGCAGTTTCATTTTCATTTGTTAATCTAATATATAAAGAAGATGAAAATAAAATCCTTATCTTTTGCTTGAAAATTTTGATGTACATGGGAAAACATGATAATAGAAATAAACATGAAATAAGTCAAAAGAGTGTATCTAAAATAGTTTCTTAATGAGGCACCTGAGTGGCTCAGTTCAACTCAGGTCATGATCCCGGGGTCCTGGGATTGAGTCCCACATCAAGCCCCCCATCGGGCACCCTTCTCGGAATCTGCTTCTCCCTCTCCCTCCTACCCTCCTCCTGCTCTTGCTCACTCTCTCACTTGCTCTCTCTCTCAAATGAATAAATAAAAAATCTTAAAAAAAGATAAAATAGTTTCTTAATGCAAAACCAAAACAAGAACACTGTCATTTTTGTTGCTAATAATATTTATATAAAAATATCAATAATCAATTTTGTCTGGAAGACAGAATTCAGAAAAGTTGAAGTTATCTATGTCAATATTATTTAAGATTAATCACCAAATTTCAAACTTGACTGTTAAGTCCATTTTGAACTACATGTTTCTGACACCTAGTCATCTAGTGGGGAAGGTAGTAATACCATGGATCAAATTATCCCCCCACCTTCCCCACCCCCTAGCCTCAATAGCTGTAACAATCTAGCCAGAAAACAAGAAAATAGAAGACAGAGGCAAAGGACTAAGTTTTCACTCTCATGAAAAAATGCTACTTAATTTGAGGAACCAAGATTTATTAGGCAATAAGAAATAACACCATGTGGATATCATAAAGAGAGTAACCTCAGTGCAGACACTGGGAGATTGAAACTTACGGGAAAATGTCTGTTGGAAGATTCATAAAACATTCTGAATTCAAATTAAAAGAATCATAAAATCTACTTAAATATTATAAAGTACAGGGAAATGATCAACAAACAGCAAAGAATGCTGAACTAATTGATCATAATCTCCAATTTCTAGGAGTTTTTTATATACAGATATTTGCATGAACTAATTTATAAATGCACTGTTTTTCTATTTTTAAAAACACAATGAAAACATTTATCATAACATTCAGCAAAACACCAGAGGTAGTTCAGATCCCACAAATGCTTTGCAGCAATCCAGGTTCTCAAAGGAGGCAAAGCTTTTTTTGACATCTCTGTTCTGCTGCCTTTCCATGTTCGATTCATTCTCAGTCTGGCCCTTCTCAAGGTTGCAAAATGGTTAAAGTTCCAGTCTTCAAATCCAAATTAAGGATGACAATCAAAAGAATAAGGGGGTATCTCCCACTGTGTTACTTTCTTTGTATTTTGTAAACTCATCCCTGGAATCCCAAATAGTTTCCTAACCATATCTGATGGCACAATTCTAGATACACATATATTTATTTTAAAAAAATGTAATAGAAGCATAAAGTGAATGAAGCTTTGTGTGTAAAGTGCACTTATATTTATTACATTGCTTTATGAGTTTATATATATAATACATATACATATATACATATATATACACATATACATACATATATATACATATACATACATATATATAATCACCATCCAGATAAAGAACCCCCAAATATCAAGCAAACAAAATTTTCTTTCATGCATCTGAGCCAAAATCCTACCGAGAAGCAACCAGTATTGTGACTTTTAAAAACTTTAATTAATTTTGCCTGTATTTAACTTCTATGAAATCGTAAGAATTACTTTTTTGTACTTCATTTCCTTTGCTTACCATTTTTTCTATGAGACTCATCCATATTATTGCATGTAGCAATAATTCATTCTTCTTAATGCTGTGTGATATTCTATTTTGCAAATGTACCACAAAATATGAATTCTATTGTTATTGGACCATTTTTTTCCTGTTTAGATGATGATAAAGCTGCTATGAACAATACATTGTTATAACTTCTGCTTTAAATTTTCAATTGTCTTTTATAGAATTATTTTAAATGAAGGGAAAAAGTCTTATATTTATCTACATATTCGCCATTCCTGGTCCTCATTATTCCTTTGGGCAGATTGGAGTTTTCATGTACTGTCATTTCCCTTCAGGATGAACAATTTCTTCTGATATTACTTACATTACAGGTTCTGCTGGTGACTAATTCCTTCAACTTTGATTTGTCTGTAAAAAGCTTTATTCACCTTCATTTTGGAAGGGTATTTTCACTGGACAGAAAACAATAAGTTGAAAGTACTTTTGTTTTTTCTGATATCTTTATTTGCTTTGCTTAGTTTCTACAAAGATGTCAGGGGATAGTTCTATCTTTTTTCCTTATATCTAATTTGTCTTTTTCTCTGTCTGCATTTATGCTTTTCATGTTACTCCTGGTTTTTGGAAATGTGATTTTGATGAGCTAGTATGTGGTTTTCTTTGGGTCTTTTGTGTGTGTAGTTGAGTTTCTCAGTTCTATAGGCTTATAATTTTCATTGTATTTGAAGTCCTTCTTGTTTCTTCAAACACCACCACTTTTGGACGTTTGTATTAGACTACTTGATGTAATGATTTTTCAAATTTCTTTATTTCTTTGCTTCAGTTTAGGTAATTTCTACTGCTAGGTCTCAAAGCTCACTCTTGTATCTAAACTGCTGATAAATTTATTCAATGCATCTTTACTTTAGATATTGTATATTTCAGTATAATTCCATTTAGGTTTTCTTTTTTTCTTATTAAAGATTTTATGTATGTATTTGGAAGGGATGGGGAGAAGCAGAGGGAGAGGGACAAGCTGATTCTGTGATAAACAAAGAGCTAGAAGCAGGGCTTGATCCCACGACTCTAAGATCATGACCTGAGCCGAAATCAAGAGTAGAATGCTTAACTGACTGAGCCATCCAGGCAACCCTCCATTTAGGTTTTCCTGATGGTCTACAATCCCCCCATTATTTTCACATTGTCCCTTAAATCCTTGAGGATATTTATTATAGTTGTTTCAAATTATTTTTCCCTGCAAATTCTATCATTACTGTTGTCTCTGTCTGTGCCTATTGATTAAATTTCCCCATGATTTAGATCACATTTTACCCTGCATCCCCCATCCAGTATTCTTTTTTCCAGTGAATGTTGAACAATAGGCATGTTATATTGTTGAATGTCCGTATTTTATTGTCTTTCTTTAAAGAGTGTTGTTCTGGCAGATTGTATAACATTCAGGTGAGCTTGGTACATTCAAGTCCTGGTTTTATACTTAGATGTTTCTATAGTAGCCTTTACCCTGGGGATTATTTAGTATTATTCCTAAAGTGCAAAGCCAGTATTGAATGTCCTGGGTATACAATGAAGTTTCTCAGTTACAGCTGGTAAGAGCTGGAATGTCTCCTTCAGGCTGCAGCTCCCCAGCAGTCTTTTCCTGACCTCAGGGAATATCACTCTCCATGTGAGTAGCTTTGAATTCTGGGAAGCCTCAAGGGTACCCCTACTTAAATTTCTAGAGCTCTTCCTCTGCTCAGTTCCCTGCTTTCCAACTACCTGCTTTCCAATTTCCAGATGCCAACCCCACCCCCAATTTGAGTTCTGTCTCCTTAACTCAGCAAGACTGTCATGTTTTATCTTTTCTGTTATACCATCAGAAATGCCTCAACTCAAGAGTTAGGATGATTATAGGGCTCACCTCATTTTTGTTGTTGTTGTCATCTGAAAAATAACTTTTACTGCCTGCAAGCTCTATCTGAAAAGAGTTGCTTCATATATTTTGTCCAGTTTTCTATTTCACTGAAAGCTGACCTCTCTTTTTTTTTTTTTTTTTTAAAGTAGGCTCCATGCCCAGCATGGAGCCCAACGTGGGGCTTGAACTCACAACCCTGAGATCGAGACCTGACCTGAAATCAAGAATTGAACACTTAACTGACTGAGCCACCCAGGCACGCTTAAAAGCCAACTCCCTCTTTAGCAAGTTGTTTTAAAGTCCTTGTTTGCCAACTCTAAAATCTGGCTTAACTGTAAGTCTGCTCTTATAACTTTTTTCTCCTGATTGCCACTCGTATTTGTCTGCATCTTATCATATCTCATAATTTCTTGCTGTATGATGGCTATTTTGTACAAAAGAACCCTGAAGACTGAAAATAATGTTTCATTCCCTGGAAGAATATTCCATTCATTTTTTTTCCCTTTGGCAGATAGGGGAGAGTTTGAGCACCTCAATCCAAACAAAGATTGGACTAGTTTGAGGCTGAGTGGAAAATAGAGTTAGATTCTTTCTACATATTTTCCCTTAGTCTGAAGTGCAAAATCCACCATATCCTTCTTTAACCCTCTCTTTCAAGTGCCATGACACTGGGGGAAATCTCACGTCCTTTAGGTCCTGCCTTCCAGACTCCTGGAATGCTCAAGCTCTCAGAAGATTTTCCTTGGGGTAAAACAGCCATGGGCTTGTGTATACTCTTGATTCTCACCCATCATAATGGCCTATTCTTGAATAGCAATTTTGTGCTAAAGATTTGCAGGATGTTACCATTGAGGGAAACTGGGTAAAGGTTGCCTGAAATCTCTCTGCATTACTTGTTACCATGACATATAAACTTACAATTACCCCATAATAAAAAGTTTAATTTAAAAAAATATGAATAATATATAGATAAGGAATTTTTAAATAGCTCATAAGACTTATTTATATGTGATAAAATATATATCACAAATATATATAACATATAAAGACATTTAATATATATCACATATAAAGGATTATATATGCATTCAAACATATTTACCCTTAAGGTTTTCTCTATGAATATCTGTCTTATTGAGCTAATAATTTAAACACTGTGCATTCCTTTTAGTTGGACCACTGTCTCTGTATACAATTTCTTGTGCTGGAATAGAGCTTAAGATTTTAAAAAATAAACAAAGAGAATACATGACTGAACATGGAGCTCATATATAGGTAAATATTATGTAAAAACTCACTCATCTTTGTATTATTTATCTTTTTTGAATTTAACAAGTTTCTAAAATTATAATGAAAATAATCAATTTTCATTGAGAAATATAATAAAAATTCATGAGCTCACAATACCAAGAGATTTGATATCACAATATCAAATTGCTAACATAAACATCATCTGTGTGCCTGTTCACAATATATTGCATATAGTAGCTATAGTGTGAAAACACGTATCACAGAAATCTGGGCCAGATTTAAAAAAAAAAAAATGCTGTTAGTCCTAACTAGGCCAGGCTCAGGTTTAATTCATATATTAACCATTTTTTTTCTTCCATGGTCCTCTTATTTACTTGTCCTTGTGTCTGTCTGTAAGCCCCCTACCTCCTTCCCAGTGAAATCAGAGAGTCCTCCACTAGATAACTAGATAACTAGAATCCATGCCATCCCCTGCCTGCCCAGAGTGTTCCAGGGTCTTCGACCCCTGGCATCTCATCTTAATAGCTTGGGTTTTTTTGGTATCTTAAACATCCTCTATCTAATTTGCTTTAGCAATTGTTAAATGGGAAAATTTCTTCATGACAAGTGTGTTGACTGGTACTAATAGCTGGTGATTATCAAAGCATTTAAAAATCAGTAGGGCACAGGGACTTCCCATTATGTATATTGTACATTATATATATATATATATATATATATATATATATATATATATATATATGGAACCAGTATCCTGTGGATAGGAATCTGTGGCATTAATGGTATATACCAGCTAATTATCAGCCCTAATAATAATGATAATGCTTCCTATTGATTATTTTCCAGGTTTCAATACATGTAAACTGCTATTCTTCCTGATAGTACTTGCATTTCAAAAAAGATTTTCCAAATAAGTAATATCTTTACCAGGGAGAAGTTCTATTGCCTGATAGAATAATTCCTTGGGCAAGTATGCCTTTTAGCACCCCTCAAATCACTCTCTGTAAATGGTTCTTACTCTGTTTAGTTCTAAGTAATGGTCCTCAATACCCTGCCTTGCACCAGAATATTGCCTCAGGTAATTACCTGCCTCAGGTATGCCTAGGCCACGGATCTGATCAATTGTATCAGAACTTCTGGGGGTGTCATTAGGCATCCTTATTTTTCAAGTTCCCCCAAGTAATTCCATGGTACATTAGAAGTTGAAAAACACTGTTCTAAACCTTCTCCTGACTCCTGAAGGTCATTCTAGATATTTCGAATATTTTCTTAGAAACCTATGATAAAATTATTTTTTAGATCTCTTCTTTTTCCCTAGTTGATTCATATCCCAAGATTTTTTTTACACGACCAGGGTTTTGTCTATATTGATTTGCAAGTGTGTGTGTGTGTGTGTGTGTGATTAAGATGTTTTTATCAGGTTTTCCACAGGTATCATACTATCACCGACCCAAGATTAGAAATCATCATCTTTTGGTTGAATCATTTATTCATATTCTTTTTATCTCTTGCTCCACTGTATGCAATGTGCTTACATGTGTTAGAGATTTAGCTGATGCCCATAAACTTTATTTTTTTTAATTTTTTATTTTTTTTAAGATTTTATTTATTTAACAGAGAGAGACACAGCGAGAGAGGGAACACAGGCAGAGGGAGTGGGAGAGGGAGAAGCAGGCTTCCCGCCGAGCAGGGAGCCCAATGCGGGGCTCGATCCCAGGACCCTGGGATCATGACCCGAGCCGAAGGCAGACGCTTAACGACTGAGCCACTCAGGCGCCCCTGATGCCCATAAACTTTAAAATCTCTCCTATTTGTCCTTTAGTTTCAGATCATACATTGGTTTTGCTGAATTATCGCATGTTAAGAAAATTCCAGGGTTTGGTTGAAAATCCTCCTCCATGCCAGGATTTACCACAACATATAAGAAAAGAATTTGAAAATATGACAAAAGGTTATGAGTGTGAATCAGTGGGAGTCCTCCTCAAAACAATCTTGGAAATGATGCCACTCTAGATCCTTTCAATATAATTGACTATGATTCTCTCATTTCCTTGTAATTTTCCTCCCTACTTCCTTCTAAACTCCAATTTTATTACTATTAATTTCATGGAGTTTTCTCAATATACTGATTGGATTTCTTTTCCTCTTACTTCAGGTATTCTCAGACTTAGACTATCCTTAATTCATGATTACTTTTAATTTCCAAAACAGTGACTTCTCTTAGGTTTTATGGCAAGGGAAATATATTTTATGCAATGATTTTCAGTGTGTTGAAAGATTACAGATTTCCTAAAGATTCCAATTCAATTCCAAGCAATTTGGAGATCATGCTCATAGAAAGACAGCTTTTAGTGGGAAAGACTGATTGGCAGTAGGAAAGCTAAAAGCAGGTAGAGGTGGAAAGGAGCTAATTTCTGCCTTCTCTAAAAGACAGGCATTTAATGATCATAGGTCACCAATCAAGTTCCTTTTAGTTTTTTCTTCCATTGCCTGTAGTTCAACAACTTTTTTTTTTCTGGATTTTTATTTATTTATTCGAGAGAGAGAGCATGAGCAGGGGGAAGAGGGAGAAGCAGGCTCCCTGCTGAGCAGGGAACCCAACATGGGGCTCCATCCCAGGACTCCGGGATCATGAACTGAGCTGAAGGCAGACGCTTAACTGACTGAGCCACCCAGGCGCCCCTCAACAACTTCGTAAGTGAAGATTTTTTCACATTTGGAATTCTCCTGAGTGTTTAGGTAGGCATTTTGTACTTTTTCATATGTGCTTCCACACATGGTGTTGAACATTGAACAAAATCATCCAATTGATGCAAAAAGTACAATGCGCTATCAGATGATGACTGTCTGAGATCTGGATACCAGTGTTCTATCTGTAGTTTTTCAAAGCCCTGGTGCTGGGATATAATCCTTCATGGCTCTCTCACATTTCTGCACGGCTTGTTAGCAAAGGGACTGACTGTCTTTTTTTTTTGGTCAAGACTACATTTTCAAGCATATTTGTACAGCAAAAGCCTTTGAAGATAGTGTGTCTATCTCCAGAGCCAGGGAAGGGTTGTTTACCGTTCAGTATAATGTCAGTGTAAAAAATAATGTCTCCCTCTGGGGCAAAGGGCAAGTTTGTTTACTGTTCACTATAAACTCAAGAGTTTCTCTCTTGTACTGCAACCCATTGCCTGGGCAGGTGTCACCTGGCCCTCTTTCCCTCACCCGGTGGGAACAGGAGGTCAGGGAAACTGACAAATGATGATTTTTTGGCCATTGCTATTAATGAGTAACAAACTACCCTTTGTCTCTGACCCAAGAAGCTCACTCATGTGAAAAGCTCTGGGTCCTTGCTGAATTTTATATGAAGTTTACTCTAAAAAATTTAATGCCTTTTAATTATTCTAGTAGCCCTGGGTAAACCATATTAGGTGAATTTAATGGAACAAGTGCTTACTGGAATAGGCCATGTATTAAAAATGCATTTAATTATAAAAAAAAAAAACACATGGGTTTGGATTCAAAGTACTTATAGTCAAAGAAAGAAAATGAAACAGGTTCACAAATAATTATAATATGAAGCTGACTTTAAGAAATACTATAAAATATGTATACCTGAAACAAAATAGAAGTTTAAAGGGGTTATTTCTTTTCTGAGGGAAATGAGCAAAGGTACATAGATGCTCTATAATGAATAGACATTGGTCAGGATGTCATAAATATTTGGAAGATAATTGGATATATCTGCCAAAACCATATCCATTTTTTCTTCTGCTTCTCTCTAATTTCTTCTCCCCCCTCCCTTGTTCTTCTTCAGATTTCAACATCCACTGTGTAATGGCAAAGATGTTAACATCTGTAATACCAAAACAATGATTTTTCTGGACTTAAGAATGTTTGGTGAGGCATCAGACTGACTTACTTCAACTCTGATTATCTTGATTAGCAATGTAAAAATGTACTTCCGTTGTTTAAAACACATGCCCATCGCTGTTTAAAATTTGCACTTTTGTGAGCTACTGCTTTTGCCGTTGAGTTTTGTTAATAAACTAAAAAGGGAAAGCTTCTATGCTCAGAGCATTGCAAATTCTTTTTTATTATAGTTTTATTTTATTGTATAGTACTGTAATTATGTGACCATAAAACTTAAAATCCATGTGTAATATATTTATTTTTGTATTTGTATTCCTGGCACTGCTACTAAGCCAAGCAGATGCTTAAAATATTTAGAGAATGCCAGAGTCTAATCCCAGCGCCAGTGTTTATTACTTTTGTGGCCTGGCCAAGTCATACTATCTCTCCAAGCCTCATTTATCTCACCTGCAATAAGAACTTACCCATAATGCTATATGAGATAATAAATGGAAAGTTCTTTGAGGGACACCTGGGTGTCTTAGTTGGTGGAATATCGGACTCTTGGTTTTGGCTCAGGTCATGATCTCGGAGTCATGAGATCGAGCCCAGCATGGAGCTCCGCATTCAGCGCGGAGTCTGCTTGTCCCTCTTCTTCCCCCTGCTTGTGTATTCTCTCGCTGTCTCAAATAAATTAATTGATTAAAATTTTTTTTAAAAAAGAAAGTTCTTTGCAAACTCTCTAGGACATAGGAAACATTTAGTATATATTAGCTGCTACAATTAGCCATTGACAAGATTTTTGTGTATATGCTAAATACATGGCCTTTCTCGTCACACATACTTACTTCCAAAGAGTATTTTAACTTGAAGAGAATAAAAGATATATGTACAGGGGCGCCTGGGTGGCTCAGTTGGTTAAGCGACTGCCTTCGGCTCAGGTCATGATCCTGGAGTCCCGGGATCGAGTCCCGCATCGGGCTCCCTGCTCGGCGAGGAGCCTGCTTCTCCCTCTAACCCTCCCACCTCTCATGTACTCTCTCTCTCTCATTCTCGCTCTCTCAAATAAATAAATAAATCTTAAAAAAAAAAAGATATATGTACAATGTTAAAGATTGTCTCATAAATATTAAATGATTGCTTAAAACAGTAGATTCAGTTTAGTTACTGCTATATGAACTATAATTTCTACATTTCCAATCTTTTATGCATATGAATGTGTGTGATAATTCTTTCCTTGATATAAAGATATGCATTTAGTGTGCCTGCAAATACTTATCATTCAGTGGTGTTCAATTTATGGAGAGCTCCATTCACAATTTCTTTTATACAACTGCCTCCATTCTTCAGGTGGCTGGCCTTATGGATAATATATCATACACCAGGCATCCCTATAATTGCTAGATGGCCTGATTCACCAACAATTCAAATCAAGATAATGCAGTCTAAGAGCTAAGAGAATGAATTGATTTGATAGTGCTCTATTAAATCAATTTAGGCTACCATAAAAGTAGCTATAAAATAATTTTTAGTACTTTATGGTTGCTAGAATTCTATGACCAGTACTCTTGAGAAAACTGCAGTTTCCTCTAGATCAATATAGAAATCTGTGTGGTATTCCAAATTTTGTTTCTGCTACTTTCAACTTAGAGGCTCTGGGCTTGCTTTCATCTAAAATCCAATAGAATATAAGACCTACCCTATCTATGATTCTCAAGGAATGTACCTTCTGGAGAACCGAGGCATTTTGTTCTAGTCTATTTCACTGTAGCAGGTGTTCAATAAAACTTCTCTGAATTATTTTGTTTACATTCTTACTCACAAATGACTATATTAAATTAAAGATTTAGCAGATTATGGATTGCAATAATATAGGCTGCAAACTCAAACGCCAACATGGTCCAGGACAGTAATGTCCATGATTAAATCTTTCTCTCTTTTTTGAAACTAGATGATTTAGAGATTTTATTGACTGGGTCATTTGAAGGAAGGTAGCTGCTCTTTACCTCCTTTAAAGTGTTGCCATAAGGACTATGGGCCCAGGTTTTTCAGATAGAATATCTGAAGATATGTTACATGTCCAGATTTTTATGGGAAATATTTTAACTGTTGTTTAAATGTAACAGAACAAAAGATGAAATTTGTTAGTTCTTTTTAGTCAGTGGATTGATGTGCTTATGAGTTTCACATTTGGCATGCCAGATATTGTTTTCCCTGATACCTCATCCCATCCCACCCTGCCAGTTGATACCTTGAACAATACAACTATTAAAACACAACTTTAAGGGATGATTATGAAGTCATTACTACTGAAGACTCATTAATAAATCTATACAAACAGATGACTTAAGGCCATGAATGGAAGGGAAAAGTAGTTTATAAATAGGTGGTTTTCAATGAGAATCTGAATTTCAAAATCTTACTGGAAAACAAATATGGCAGAAGAAATAAAATAGGATGCTGGTGTGGGGGGAATGTTTTCTTAAAAAAAAAAGTGTAAAGTAAATCATTGCAGGAATTAAAAAAAGAAAAGAAAAAGAATGCCAGAATTTGGACAAATAATGTCACAGCCCTCAAAAGTCAATTCTTCTACCACAAATTTAGAGATTAATCAATAATTGGAAATGATTACACAAAAGATAGCAAAGAAACCAAAGCAAGGTTTTCAGTACTGCACATACGGGCTGTGGGAATTCAGTTTCTTGGTGACATCTAATTAGCAACCCAAACTACCTCCCAGTTCACTATAATAAAATACTGCTCTTCTCTAAATGTATTAAGATGATAAACTGTCAGAATAAAAGAGCATCTGGGGCTCATTCACTCATTTAGTAAGAATATATTGATTTTTTTTTTTTCTGGGCCAAACAGTAGACTAGGTGCTGAAAATATATCAGTGAACCCCTCTAAGAAAAGGTCTCTGTTCTTGAAACAGTTAACTCCGACAAAAAGTATCAGTGTGTGTGGTGTGAATATTTGTCTTTATGTCCCCCTCTAAAGACTCAGT
The DNA here is from genome assembly GCF_011800145.1 of Mirounga leonina. Classification (NCBI taxonomy): domain Eukaryota; kingdom Metazoa; phylum Chordata; class Mammalia; order Carnivora; family Phocidae; genus Mirounga; species Mirounga leonina. The sequence goes on from NW_023270305.1 coordinate 21,091,418, forward strand.
TTTGGAAACAGTACTGACTTTTTTTTTTAACCTCAGAATCATTTTACCTGAAAGATGGCTGAAATCTATAGACACCTATTACCAGACAAAGCCTTATTTTTCTCCTAAATTTTTACAGAAGGTTAGTTAAATTTACAGATTCCTTAGGGATTATGACAAGATATTTTGTTTCTGAGCAATACCCACAAACAGTAAGTGTTTTAAGAAGAGTAGGAATGAATGTAATGATTGAGAGGAACTGCTTCCAGAATCATAGTTCTTTCAGAGGTCTGGAAGTTCAAGAAATGCAAATGGATAGATAGATTTTTTTGTGCCTAATAAAATTCGTTATTAAGATCCTAATATAAATGTGTAATACAAAAAGCAATATAAATATGTGACAAACAAAACAATGCAAGACACATCACAATGTTTTTCTAAAATCAGTCGAAATATAAATCTGAGTTCCATTCTTTATAGACTGGTGGAAAGTGAATTTCAGTCACTACTGGCACATTCTCCATCACCACACCCTGATCAAGCAAAATTTTTTTTTTTTTTTTTTGTCTTGGATACAGAATGATGTTCTAGATTTCTTAAGCAACTGGGCCATATCAACCTCCAGGTGATACTTTCATTACCAACTTCTGTAGCATCCATTTGAAGTAGGGGGCTGTGGTACTTCCAAATCATCAAGTGTGAAAAAGGACTTTTCTACTGAAAAAAAATTTTTTGAAAATATTTCTTTAGAACATCAGTGTATTTTTCACTTGGGTTGGCAGATTTTTAGTAGGATATGAGATCCTACACTATAAAAAAGTAGATGCTACAAATAAACCAGTACTTGATTTATTCACTAACCGATAATTAGTAAACTGTTTTGTCATAAGCCAAAAAAAAAAAAAAAAAATCCTTGCACAGGTGGATTTTTCTGTTTAGTCAGTAGAGACAGAAAATAACCAACTAACAATCAATTACATAAGAATATACAATATATTAAAAGGGATATAAGTTATGAGGAAATGTAAAGAAAAGGAAAGAGAAAAGCAATACTGGATGTGTACAACTGTACATAGGGTGGAAAAGGAATGTGTCACCAAAAAAAAAAAAAAAAAAAGAGGTATTTGAGCAGATACTTGCAGATGGGAGGAAGTAAGTCTGGTAGATGACAAGGAGAGGGGATTCTGGCTAGAGGGAAAGGAAGGGTAAAAGGCCCTGAGGCAGGTATATGTTTGATATGGCCAAGGAATATCAAGGAGGCAAGTGTAACTTTGAACACCGTTAAGTACTTAGCATGGGGGAGGGGTGTTGGAGACAGAGCCAGAAGTGGTGGTGAGCCAGACCCTGCAGGGCTTATAAGCCACCGAAAGCACAACAGCTTTTATTCTGAGGAGGACGGGGAGCTCTTGGAGGGTTTTGATATAAGATGTAACCTCTTCTACTCATTTTTAAATTATCACTCTATGCACAGTGATGAATTAAACTATAGGAACAAAGCATGAATAAGGGAGTCCAGTTAGGCTTTTGCATTAATCCGTGAGATATAATGGTAGCTTCTCAAAGGCTGGTAGCAGCAGAGGAGGTTAAAAAGTGAGGGTGGAGCTGAGAGAATTTGCCCATGTCACCCAATGTGAAGGGTGAGAAAGTAATGGGAATGAAGAATGATCCAAGCTGTCAGCCTGAGCAGTGTGAGGCTGTGGGAAGAGAAGTCAGTTCAGGGCATATTAAGTTGAGATGCTTATCAGACTTTCAAATTGAGGGTCCAATAGGTAGAAGTCATACAAGCCTGGCTTTGAGGGAAGTGCTCTTGCTGGGGACATCAGTTTGGCACATAGCAAGGTTTTGGATGCATTTGTTGAACAGTGAGTGAAGGTCCATGTAGCGATAACTTAACGTTGTAGTAACTTATCTAATAATGGAAAGTAAACAATAACATAGATCTGTGTCAAGCTGCTGGCTTTTTGTTTTTAGATGCCAGCTAAGAGTCTGTTTTAACAAATATAATGGGGAATCTGTCTGGAAGTGAATCTTTTCCATCTCTAATTCTAACCTTAGGACACATCCTGAGAGAGAGGATTAACAAGTAAAAGTGTTTTACAGCATACTGTTAATATAATTTTCACAGAAGAAATGTCAACTCATATCCCCACTAGGAGAGCACTCAAGTTCTATCTGTGCTCTGGCCAGAACTCAGTTTTACTGTTCTTGTTTTCATTCATTTATCAGTAAATTGACAAGAAAAATTACTCACTAAGGCAATAAGTAATTAGGACACTTCCTTATAAATACCCATCAAATGTGGATAGTATATGCCTTAGTCATCTAGGGCCGTTTTTAACAAAATACCAAGGTGCCGGCTGATTTAGTCCTGGCTTCCTCTCATTATGTCCTTACCATGCCTTTCTTCAGTGTGTGCATGTAGAGAGGGAGTTCTTGAACTTCCTCCTTGAGTAAGACCACTAATCCCATCAGGAGGGCCTGCCCTCAAGATTTAATTAACCCTAATTACGCCCCAAAGGCCCCATCTTTAAATACCATCATATTGAGTACTAGGACTTCAACATACAAATTTGGGGGAGACACAAATATCTAGTCCATAACAATATATAAAAGGAAAAAAGTAAAAATATGAACAAATTTATCAGTGATAACAGAATGGAAACGCAAAGAGGAAAGATGACTAAAATATGACCTTGCGGCACTCTAGACTAGAATTAGGAACAGAGGCTGCAATCTAATCTATAGAAGGGAGATCGAAGATTTGAAGAGCCTCACTGGACAGAAGACAGTGGAATTCTGGCCACTACTTGACATCAGAGGTTTGCTTGGAATTTCTCATCCTGAAACTTCCTCCCATACATTTATCGGAAGGTTGGGAACAGCCTGTGATAAACTGCAGGCCAAGGCTATGGCTCATGTAAACCTTACCTAGAAAAGTGAGAAGATGCAGTCTCCAAACAAGGACAGAAACACAATACATTGCTTGTTCTCTCCGATGTTCACCCTTCCCCATTTCTTACTTACTAATTTATTTATTTTTACTGTGAATTGCTCATTTCCCATAAAATTTGGAAATATGGAAATCTTTGAGGTATGAGATAAAGTTGGTTTTCTCTAGAGCTTTGCATTACTGTTTCTAGGAGACAGAAGATACCAGTGCTGGTTCATGTAAACCAATTTCTTCTCCCGAGGGTTTTTAGACCACTGGTGTGATATATACTTGGCCAAAAGACTGGCTGAATGCTCCCATGCTGTTCCAATTACTCAGGGGCTTCCTCCTGCCCTTCCTCCTATTCTTCCTAATAACTAGATGTGAAATTATAGATTGTTCTCATGTTTATATTTTATTTTTGTTTTCTCCCTAATATTAATTGTGTAGACCTTGTATTCCTAGTTTCATGGATCATTTCATGGATTAATACATCCTCCAATTTGGATTTTCTATGTACTCTGAGACTGTGCAAATCAAAACTCAAGGTCTTATTGTTTAGCAAATGTCTTTAGGGTGACAAACTTGGCACAAAGCTCTGCTTATCTAGCTGGGTTCCCACCTTCACTTAGTCTTTTGATCTGAGAATTGCTTTCTTTCGTGCTAGCTCATTAATACATCGAAAAGTTGTGTTTTGCTTTTTTTTAAAATTTGTATCCTGGATTTTAGGCAGTGTCAGTGAAATAATCCAGATGTTTAGCCCACTGAAACTGAATCCTGAGTTGAGAAGGAAAAAAATCATTATATTGGTATCTGTTTGAACATTTTCTCTTGGAAAAGGAACAATTACAACTCTCTTTTTCTTTTTCTTGTGGTCTAGTAAGCTTACCAAAACCTCAAGAAGACATATAAGAATCAAAAGGAATAAAAAAAAACATGATGATGATGATTATTTATGATATGATGATGATAAAAAGTAGTAAATTAAAAATTTTATGAACCCTTTCTATTGTTATAGCTCTCTGTAAGAATGTAATATGGTTTGTAATCATTGTAATACATGTATGTATGCTGATGGAGTTTTAAGATAGTTGAACAATATAGGCTATCAGATATATAAGACTTGAAATTTCAGCTCAGTTTTTAGAAGAAATTAAATAAAATTATAGATTTTGTCAAATATATGGAAAAGCATGAAATTTTTTATTTAAATCTGATTTATTGCATGTAAGAAAGCACTGCAATATTTAGAAGAGAATCACTTAATGTTTAAAGAAATCTTACTTTTTCAATAGTTTTGTGAGATTAATACATGAGCACTAAACAGTGCACAAATACTCATGAGTCTTTCCTTGCTGGCATGAACACTTTTGGATATTAGAAAGGCAGAGAACTCAGGAAGACAAAGCTCTTTGAATATCCTTAGAAAGTAATTGTTCATCTTGGAGATTTATGATTCTTGTTAACAATAGGGTGGGGGGGGCATGCATGTTGTGGCTGGTGTTGGTAAGGACTGAATGTGAGTGAGTATTCAGGAGACTTAAATTTATAAATCCAGCCCTTGATAGTGTTCATAGGTTTAAAGTTGGGTAACTTCCAAATTATTTTTTTTGCAGGAAAATAAAATAGTTTTGCTTTAGTTGTTTTTCATATGGCCACCCACCTAAAAAAATGCTGGAGTTTTAAATTAACTTTGAATATATGCAGCTCCTCATTTGAAATTGCAGTCTGGTTTCTGGGAGAGTTCTTTCAACTCCAGTAGAGAGCTCTTTACTGCCAGTGGGGATAAGTAAAACATTACCCATCCCTAGATAAGGTTCTCCACAGGAGTTCAGAATCACTCCTTTTTTACTGTTCTAAAAGAAAGTGCTATAATAAATATTAAGTAGTTAAACTTAATTCTTCATAATATGGGCACATTTGCAGTATTTCATCAGATGCATCACTACCGAGGAATGCTTTGCTCTTAAGTAATATATGGAAAATTAGGTAAAATGCAACCGAACTGATTCTGGGAGTATAATTTGGCTATGAACGACTTTAAAACTTTAGCTGCCCTTGTTGTGATGGCCGCTCACTTCCAGTTTCCTCCCTGTATGTTATTAGGGTTACCTCTGAGCACCTACATTGAATATATCACAAAATATTTGTGTCATCACTTCCCCTTACAAGGTTGATTAAGGGTTGACTCTATTGCTATTTAAATGAAAGTAATAAAAGATAATCAGACTGTCCTGTCATTTTCTGAACAGTAATAATAATGAACATTTACTGACAGCTTACTGTATGTTAAGTCTTCTGCTCATTTAATATCTTATTTTGTCCTCCAGGTATGAACTGAGGTAAATGCTTATCACTCTTTTACAAATGGGAGAAACGTAAGCTCAAGAAAAGTAAGTAACTTGTCCAAAGTTCCATGGTTACCAAGTGGACAATACCAACTTTGGTCTGTATGAACCCAGTGCATTTTTTGTTTTTTACCACTAGACTATTGTGTTTCTTTTAACACAAAGACCTAAGCTATCATGGGGAGTTTGGGAAGGTGCTCTTCATTTTTTATCTCCATCTCGTTTCTGGTGTTTTCAACTCCTAGGGCAACTTTGAGGATCTGTGTGTCAGTGTTCTACCCCTTGCTTCCTGGAGTTCCTGCTACAGTATTCTTGATCTTACCTTCTTTTCTCATTACATTCCTTTTTTTTTTTTTTTTCAGACAGATACATCTGTTTGTGGATTAATATTAATCATCTGAAAGATTATCTTTGTAAAGCTGTTATTACAATGTTAATATATAGTATGTGCCCATTAAATGTAATTTGTTAGTATTATATTTTAATAAGGAGCATCCATATTTAAATGGGAAACTATACTTCCTTAATAGTAGAAATAGAATACTGCATATAATATCTTGAGATAATATGATCTCTGAATATTTTCTTTTTCATTTATTAAATTAAGATTAATTAATTTTAGAAATATTACAAGTTCTTTTCTTTAACATTTTGAAATTTTCAAAGACAGAAAGTTCTTGTTTCCTATAAAAAACCTCTAGACGAAGTTAATAGTGAAAGATGAAGAACCAATAGCTGGGGAGAGAGGGACTCACAATATGGACAATGCAATGCCCTCTTCATCTCTTTATTTGAGAAACCTTTTCACTCTCGGGATTTAGATGACCTTGTGATGCCAAGCATGTAGATCTACAGGTCAGAGTTGACTTTCATTGTGAGATATGGAAAATAGTTTCTCTTAGAGAAAGTAACATGCTTCTTAAATATTTTCTCCATAATGCCTAAAAGTTTAGAAACAAGAGCATTTATCCCCAGAGGTCAAGGAATCTAGACCAACGCTATAACATATTAGCATAGAACATCTTTTAATTATCCTTATTTTAACTTTAAAATTAATATAAATTTTATATTCCACTCCATAATAAATATGTCCTTGTCACTATGCTTACTGTATCATCTCAAAATATTGTATCAGAACTCTATCCTTGGTTTTTAATTCTTCCTATAGATTTTCTCAAAGCAGGCTTTCTAACTGAATCCATTATATACTATTTATTTATCTGAAGATGATTTTCATAATAATATCTGTAGTTATAATCTGTGCCATAAGTTCACACTCACATAACCAACTTACTTCTCAACAACTGTATTTGGATATCTAACAGGTATTTCAAATGAATTATTTCTAGGGAAGAGCTCTTAAGCCCCCTCTGTCTTTCATCACCATCAAATCTTACGTATATTGAGTATTTATCCAATATTCAAGCCAAAGCTCTTTGAGTTCTTCTTTTCCTCCAAATCTAATCAGTAATTCTATCAATCCTAAAACAGTGGCATTAGTAACTGATGTAAGGACCAATTGCTTGTTTTAGACTCTGTCCCAAGTTCTTGATATGGAATATTTTATTAATCTTCATAAAAAAGGTTAGGAGCTATTATTGTTCCTGTTGCAAGGATGAAAAAACAAAAGCAAATACACAAAAATGGATTAAGCAATTTGCCTAATCACTTGAAATTTTGGTATGATTTTTTAAAAGATTTATTTATTTATTTTAGAGAGAGAGCATGGGGCAGGGGTAGGGGGAGAAAGAGAAGCAGAGAGAGGGAGAAGCAGAGAGAGACTCTAAGCAGACTCCCTGCTGAGCTCAGAACCCAATGCAGGGCTCAATCTCAGGACCCTGAGATCATGACCTGAACTGAAATCAAGAGTCGGATACTTAAACAGCTGAGTCATCCAGGCACCCCTAAAGCCAGAATTTATTGATGACAAAATTTTTTTCTTTCTTTTTTTTTTTTTTTAAGATTTTATTCATTTATTTGACAGAGAGAGAGACACAGCGAGAGAGGGAACACAAGCAGGGGGAGTGGGAGAGGGAGAAGCAGGCTTCCCGTGGAGCAGGGAGCCCGATGTGGGGCTCGATCCCAGGACCCTGGGATCATGACCTGAGCCGAAGGCAGACCCTTAACAACCGAGCCACCCAGGCACCCCTGATGACAAAGTTTCTTAAATTATTCCTTGAGTTTTAAAAACAAAGTTCCTCTTATTTTGATGTATTTCTCATGGGCCTTATATGTAGGGGTTCATCAATTAAACAGTTTAAATTCCAGTAAAATTTTAATTCAAGTAAAATTTTCACTTATTAAACACATAACTAGGCAAAATTATATTATTGAGCAACTCTTCCCACTATCCCGTCACAAAATACTCTTGCTTCACTGTCTTTCTGTGCCCTGCCCCTCCTCACTGGGGCACTTGGTGGCAGCAGGAATTGCTGGCATTTTGCTGGGAAGTCTTAATACCCTTCCACTCTTCTTCCAAACTCTTTACGACCCTTCAACACCTTTTCTGGCTCTCTCATAATACACTACATAGCTACTCTTATTTCCTCCTCTTTTTTCACTCCACAAACATCCACGGAAATAGAACTGCCTCTGTGACTTCCCTTGAGCCACAACCAGAGAGTTGCTACGAGTATTGCTTCAGCCAAGAGAAGGGATCATTTAAATACAAAAATGCTAAAAATAAATAAATAAATAAATAAATAAATAAATAAATAAATAAATAAAAATTAAAAAGTAATGGTAGCTTTGAAGATGAAGAAAGAGTCTACAAAACAAAAATAAATAAATAAATAGATAGATAGGGCGCCTGGGTGGCTCAGTTGGTTAAGCGACTGCCTTCGGCTCAGGTCATGATCCTGGAGTCCCTGGATCGAGTCCCGCATCAGGCTCCCTGCTTGGCAGGGAGCCTGCTCCTCCCTCTGACCCTCCCCCCTCTTATGTGCTCTCTCTCTCTCATTCTCTCTGTCTCAAATAAATAAATAAAATCTTTAAAAAATAAATAAATAATAAATAAATAAATAGATAGATAGATAGATAGATAAATAAATAAATAAATAAATAAATAAATAAATACAAAAATGTTTCTAGGGGAAAACTGAACTGGGGAGGATGAGTCCAACTACCAAATCTTTTTTCTGAATTCTGTTCTCAATTTAAGCTAACAAATAATACGTTTCTCCTCCTCTCCACTCTCTTTGAAGAGGAGCACTATCAAGTTGTCACCCATTCCCCAGGTTTTATTTCCCATTGACAAGAAAGCTTCAAACACGCTGCAGTCATTTCTAAATGCACTCTTCCAAACTGTGACCCCACCCTCCCACCCCAACCCTAACACACAGTGTCATTCAGGGAGAGACACTAAATAGGCTTCTGAGTCCTACAGAGTTCTGCATTTAGCACATGCACACTCAGAGTCACAGCTAAACCTGCTGTCTGTGAGGCACAATGATGAGGAAATGAATCATCACTCAGTGGGAAGGATGAAGGTACCTGTGTCGCAAAGGATCAGATTCATCTCTTTTATGAGTTCCTATGTGCTAAGTCAAGTGTTAAAATCTATTCTTTTCAAAAATGACAACTTCACAATACATATCATTTGAGTAGGGGAGAATGTATCAACCAGCCAAAAATGAGGTGATAACTTATTTTTCATTTTTTTATCCTGATACATCTATTTCTAAGACATCAAAATAATCATGCCACAATAAAATTTCATTTATCTCATTTTGTTTGTATTTAATTTGGCGACATTTCCAATGGAAGAATTCTCAATTTCAAAGACAATAAATTAGGAATTGCTTTAAAAAAATTATACCATAAGATGAATCAATTCTCTTTTTCAGTGGATAGTATTCTCCTTGCCAGTAATCCTAAAGTATTGCCAAAACAGACAAATAAAAATGCTTCAACAACAGCTAACATTTCTAGAGGCAATTTTCTCTGAAAACTGCTTTTGTTTGCATCCTAACTAAAATGAATAAAAACCTCATATACTTCTTAAGGAAAAGAACTTTAAGAACAGAAAAATAAAAGAAAAAGGTCAGTTTTTTGAGGATAACTATGTTGTACCTTAAATGATAACAGGCTGTGGAATTCAAACTTTAACTTTCAAAATGTATGACTTTTAAAAAAAATAGGTAATATTATTTTATTAAGCACAGCATTCTGGCTTCAATTCCTCATTTTAAGAGCTGAGCAAAATCACAAGGGAGCTTTAGGAACTATGTGTCACTTACTACTTTCTCAGTCAGTCCTTTCTTTGATATAAAGTATAATCTTTGGCAAGGAAAAGAAAACAGAAAATGCTAAGATTCGGGTTCTAAAGAACATATGCACAAGGTTTCTTAATAGTTAATTTTCCTTTCCTTTATTGTTGTTGGGTTTTTTCCAAGGGCACAGCAAGATTTCGTAGAATTTTGTTTAGTTCAGCATTAACAGAGCACCTGCTGACAAGTTTAAAACATTAAATCTTAGACTGAGTTTCTACAAGTAATTATTAGCAATATAAAGTTTTCTTTTCTTTCATTTTTAATCCATGCTTGCATGCACGTGTGTGTGCATGTATACACACATGTGTATGCATAGGTGTGCAAGTACTGTTAAGTCTAAGAACACTGAGCAATCACCTGTACTTTTGGTATTGTAGATTTAACAATAATTTACGAAGCAATTGAAGCCATAGGGATTTCTGAACAGCTGTATTGTTTAATTTCATATTAACACACACTGAAGAGTGCTTGTACCCTATCCTTAGAAAATTCATTATCAGCCAGCACAGATGGGAACTTTATGGAAGACAGCATCCTGTGAACTTCTGACTCCGCTCTGTAACTCAGCAAAAAGAAAAGAAAAACAAAAAGAGTATTCATTCAACAAGTCCTTTTTTTGCTGGAGAGAGCCTAGGATATGGCAGATTCAGGTGGAGTCACAAAGCAGAGTACATGGTAAAACAAAGATACAGATGCAGTAAAGACATAGGATCCTAAACCTGGGCGGACATGAGACAAATCTATGGTTTGAGGAAAGAACTAAATGGTTCCAGGATAGAGAATTTCTTTATATTATTGGGGTGCTAATTGCTTCTGGTAACTCTTCAAAACCTAAAGAAAATATCTCAATAAAAAGGAAAGAGAGGGAAGGGGAAGGGAAAGGAAGGAGAGGAGGGAGGGGAGGGGAGGGGAGGAGGAGAGAGGAGGGGAGGGGAAGGAAAGAAGGAAGGAAGAAAGGAAGGAAGGAAATCACTAAAGAATCATGTGGCTCAATCTATATACCATTATTACTATGGGTGTCTGACCGGTTACATGCCAATCTCTATATTAATGCTTTGATAAATCTGTTTTGTTTTTTTTTTTTTTTAATTTAGAGAGAAGGAGAGAGAAAAACTGTGTAGAGGGAAGGGCAGAGGGAGAGAGAGAAAGGAGGCTCCTCAAGTAGCACAGAGCCCATCACAGGGCTTGATCTCACCACCTTGGGATCATGAGCTAAAATCAAGAGTCGGACACTTAACCAACTGAGCCACCCAGGCGCCCCAAGTCTGTTTCATTTTATTTATTGTTCATGAAACAAGTAATTTTTGGTATTTGTTGTAGTCTAATTCTGTACCTTTCAGGAGTGTTTTTAAATTTTCCTCATGAAGATTTTGCATATTTCTTTTAAAATGTGTTTCTAATATTTCAATAAAGCTATAAAAAAACAATATTGCTTAACATTTAAACATTTTTATTACTGTTACAGATTTTTTTGTACCCTTATGTCCTTTAATAGTTTATTATTTGGGTATATGAAGGCTATAGATTTTTGTATGTCAATTTTATTTCCCTTCATTTCACTGAATTCTTTGATTGTTTGAATTTGTTTTATGATTATTCCTTTGGTGTTTTCCAGGTATACTATTTTATGATCTTCAAAACTGTTCTTAGCTCTTTAATTGACTTCTATTATCTAACTGAACAAACTAATTGTATACAATAATGAATAGTAGTGGAGACAGTGGGTATCCCTGCATGTTTCTCAATTTCATGGAAATACATGAAAATAAGATACAGGCTTTAGACTAAAGTATACACTAAAGGAAGTACCCCCCCCCAACAGTCATGAACTTCTTTTCTCATATCAAATTTGAGCAGTAAAAATAATGGACAGGGGAAAGCATTCAGAGGGTGGGTGCAATCAAAGACCATAGGAAACCATGGCCACGGGAAATCTTCCCAGGGAACAGAAGGGCATGAAGAGTGAAGTCTTTGCAAAAGCTGCCAAGCCAAATTTCAGACTTACTACAGATGGATGACTGCTATGTCTCCCATTTTCTCCCTGTGTTTTTTTTTTTTCTTCCAAAGATTTTATTTATTTGACAGAGAGAGACACAGCGAGAGAGGGAACACAAGCAGGGGGAGTGGGAGAGGGAGAAGCAGGTTTCCCGCGGAGCAGGGAGCCCGATGTGGGGCTCGATCCCAGGACCCTGGGACCCTGACCTGAGCCGAAGGCAGATGCTTAATGACTGAGCCACCCAGGCGCCCCTCCCCCTGTGTTTTAAGAGCTACTATTATGTGTTTTACATACATGCTCTACCACTATTAGTTGGTTGTACATTGGAGAGTCACTAAGCCACCAGAAGCCCCATCAAGATCTTATGGGGAGAACTTCCTCCTCACTGAGAGATCCTGCATGGTGAGATAGGCATACTGACTTTGGGTGAGCCTCAGAGGGAGATGAGTATAATGATATAAAGCATTTTCAGGCCTGGACTTCTAGTCCTCCCCCACCCCCAAATACACCCATTTGTTTGATTTCAAGAAATAAGCAAATTTAGTTGCAAAAATAATTTAGAGCAGGACAGGAAGTCAATGTTTCAGAAAAGGAAGGAGAAGAGGGAGGTTATATATATTTTGTGAAATCAGAGACAGAAAAGCTTTAGGTACACCTAAGTACCTTTATGTTCTGAACAAAAGATTCACAACAGCTCTGTTTTGGTTTCAAAAAGGAAAGAAAACTTCATTATTATTACAGAAACCTAATAGAAACAGAAGAGGAAAGGAATCTACACATAGATGAAGGTAATAGTAGGCAATAAATGAGAATAAGGCCAAGTTACATCAAATCAGGTACTTACAACATCCGACCTCATCAGCTGGGGAAGCCTGTGGCAACAGCCAAGCTGGAGTCCTGATTGAGAGGCCTAGGCAGAGCATCCTCCCTTCAGGTGAGATTTCCAATTGATCATCCCTATAAGGGCCATATTTATAGGGCGAATAACAGGGCTTGAAATTAAACATTTGTTCACCTACATGTAGTTTGGGGCGACCTGCATTTCTATGTTACCATGTTTTTATGTTTTGAAGAAGCCTGGGCAATATGTGCCTGCCTCCCCTCCCAGATTCCATTCTGGGGGGCCAGCCCAGCCTGCAGCAGGAGGGGATGCAAGGCAAGATTTGTAGCTCTTGGTGTCCAGAACAGAAGGGCCAGTTCTGACCTGGAGGGCACATAACATCTTTTAAATAAAGCAGGCTCCCAAGGTTATTTATGTAGCATGAGTCTTACAAACAACACTTCTTAGCCTGCTTGTATACGTGCAAGTCCAAAGTGTCGGTTATGCAGAAATATTTATCCGTATAAAACACTTTGAAAGCAGTGTACTAGGTATACTAACACTTTTACTTGTACTTTAAAGAATACTATCTCCATGTCTTATGGTTATTCACCTGAATGCATTGGCTGGAGGAAAGGGGGAAGGGTGATTACGGGAAAGAGGGCAAGAGGGTGCACCACTGGCTGGAGTTAGAAGGGCTAGAAAAAAATAATGCCTGTATTTCATTAGACTGGTTTTCATCTCTGTCACTTCTACCCACTGCTCAGATACACTGAAACAACTTAAATGATATCAGATCATTTTATAGAATGAATTTTATAGAACACCCTGAAATTCAGAGAGATGAATGACTTACCTAAGGCCACTCAGCTGGTATGTGACAGAGCTTAGGTTCAATTTGGGTCTTTTGAGATCAAAGCTCCTGCCCTTACCATCACACTATACTGAATACCCTAGTAAGTTTATGTTCAGAGAGGTAAAGGTTTGTCTCATGCTGATGAGTTTAAAATATAAAGAGAAAAATTAGGTAGAGCATTAGGATTCCTTTTTTCATTCTGAATCAATTTAGCTATGGTATCTTAGGCTATGTCTATATACAACATCAAATTATCAATTTTCCAGCTGATGCTTTTCTTGCTGCCGTCAACACTCTGCCAATCAAACTCAGGAACTAGTATGGCTAAATTAGCTGCATGTGACCATATTTTTTCATTTTTTTCATCTGCCTTGCAGAGAAAAACAAATTAACTTCGTGACAAGTCAATCCAATAATTTTGCAATGTCACAATCTTTCCAAATGATACATGCAAATAAGTCAATGAAAGGAGTTTGGGCTTTGCTTTTAAAAACAGTATGGAAGTTTAATTTAAGTTAGGATAGGTATCCAGAATAGGAAAAACTGGTGTAGAACCATGGAACAAAATGGTGGAGCCATAAACCAGGATCTGGGCATGGACAAGAGTCTGAAACAAGGAGCTTGGGAGCCCAGTGTAGCAGAAAAGGAACAAGGAGGATTTGAGACAGTGAAGTCTAGAGATGAAAAATGAGGAAGGGCAGCCTGAAGAGATGAGAACAGGGAAAGGGACTGTCAGGAGCAGTATCTGGTGGCTTAAAACTCTTGGATTTGTCAGATGATTTTCATCACCTAGACTACTGGTTTTTCTCTAAGTACTAAGAAACACAGACCTAGGTGAGTGGTTTTTAAAATAAAAGGGAGAAACAATAACATACCAGTATCATTAATTTTTTATATTTACATTTCCAAAGATTTTTACGAAGCCACAGTTTCTATTTTATTAATAATGTTTGTATTCATTTTTTCTGAAATAACTGCTATTTCAACCCAGCTTACATAAATGCATAAATGAACAAGTGTTTGTGAAGAATATCCTACAAGCATAAAATCACACTAGGCATTAGAAAGCCTGTAAAAGGAGATTAAGACAAAGTTCCTGCCAGTAAAGATCCATAAACTTTGGAAAATAAGAACTCAGCTATGTGATACTGATTACACAGTACAGTAGGAAATGGTGGAGAGATTTGATTGGATTGGGTATAATAGATTTCTTGCATGATTTCGGACTGGGATTCAGTGAGGATTAGGGGGGCAATGAAGTGAAGGCAAATAGAATAAAAGAATGAATGTATCAAAAACCAGCATCTTAGTAAATTCAGAACATGTCAACTTGGCTTCCCCATCATACACTAGGAATGGATCTTTGTGAGCTTCTCGGCTCACATGAGAGAGAGGCTTTGAAGGGTGCATGCTCCCCCTTGCCTCATTCTTCACCCTATTCACAGCAACTGTGTTCAGCTGTTTGCCTAAAGGAAACCCAAGTAAGATTTCATGTGAAAATCAGCTTCTCTGATTGTTCATAGATGTGTTTCTGAGTAAGGAAGTGTCTTCCTCTATTGGGAGGCTTATCCTCTTCAAAAGAGAGATACACAGGAGTGCTGAAGTTGGAAGCTCACCTCTGCCTAGCAGACACTTTAGCAGCATCTACTCTGGCACAAATCACATGAGAGGAGTTAACAGACACTGTCCTTAAAGTAGAACATTCAAACAATTAATTCCACAATGCTGGAGAGACAGGATGGACTCAGACCTCCTGGGAATGAGATAGGAAATGTCCGGATAGAGTAATGAGAATGCTATAATGTGAAGGTCAGACTTAGAAGTGAGGATTTGATGCACTTAACCTTTCCTCCTCCACCCCAGAAAAAATACAGCCCCCCCCCCAATTCAAGCTTTTAAAGAAGAAAGCTTGGACATGGGTCGGGGATGGTGGCAGAGACATGGTCACTGTGACTCCATCATGGCCTCCTTTATCTGAATGGATCTATTTATTTCTCAGTGTTCAGCAAGGAAGCATCTCAAGGCTCAGTACATTATATCCTCCCTTTTTCATCTTAAGCTCTTTTATAGAAGACATATCCACCAAAGGCTTCTATTATCATCTTTACAAAGATTTATGAAAACCTCTCTCCTGGATAGGGGATGTAGAGCAGCTCTACATTGCTAGCTGCAGCTGAACAATTCCATTTAAATAGCCTGACATTTCCTACAAACTAATAAATTCCAAACTAATACATTCATGCTATGGAAATCCAAACTTAGCATTTTTAATTAGACAAGAGAGTTTCCTATCGATATTCTTCCTTTACTTTCTTATTTTTTTCTTATCATTTTTGCCCTTTATCTCCAAATCTGCAAAGATTGAGGTCCTTTTTAAGTTTTCCTTCTCTCTCATCAAATCTGGGATTTTCTATGTTAATGCTCTTATTATATACTCTTTCTTTTAATTCCAACTCCTATTACCCAAGAGTGAGTTTGATATCTTGTGCTGTTCTGCTGGATTTCTCTTACCAACATATTTCTCTATACTTATTCTACATGCTTCTTTCCATATCCCTGCCCCTTCAACAGAGATTTTCAGACTTCTTTAAACAAAGCACACCTGTGTTCACATGAAATCTTACTTGGGTTTCCTTTAGGCAAACAGCTGAACACAGTTGCTGTGAATAGGGTGAAGAATGAGGCATGGGGGAGCATGCACCCTTCAAAGCCTCTGTCTCATGAATAGCCCTCCTTTTGCTATAGTCAGCAGGGGAGTATAGGTGAGCGCGTATGCTACATGATGTCTAGGGAACAGAATTTGAAAACAACTAAAGCTACAGCTCTAGTGAAATAAGTCCCACCTCTTCTTACATATACAGGCCAGGTATATAACCTATTTGAAAGCATTTGCTCAAATCATTCCTCTTGTTCTTTTCTTTCAACCTCTCCCTTACTCTCTGATCTACCCTTTCTCCAAGAGTCACAACTTCTCCTTGCCGTGAAACTGAGTGAGGCCATAGAAGCCTTTAATGACCAAGTCCTCCTTCCAAACCTATATTTGCTGTGTGTGATTCATTTGGAGCATATGCTACTTTGCATTGTTATATGTAAAGATGATAGAGAGATGATAGATAGATAGATGCTATTTCTACATTTAATTTTCCTTTGCTTTGAATGGTGGCATTGCATTTCTTATTTATAAGCCTACATTCAAAATGACAATATATAAAAGTGTCAGTCAATGATATTGTACACTGTCACTATAAAATGCTATTACAATACCACTGACCACATTTGTGGTAAGCAGGGCATAATACATAGAGTTGTTGAACCACTATGTTGCATATCTGAAACTAATGTAACATTATTTTTCAACTATACTTCAATTTTAAAAAAGAAACAGAAGGAATAGACAATGGCATTTAAGAACTATCCCCTCAAATTAATTAACTAATTAATCAAAAGTGGTTGTCAATTATGGTAGTGCTGTTTTAATCAAGATTAGACTAGCAGGAATGAGCCTGTTTTTTGAAATGGAAGATACAAGCAAGGAAGACTGGATAGACATAATATTCATATGATATTCATCTAGGTAATGAATGCCTATAGCAAAAGGTACAATTTGACAATATCTACTGTACAAGATTAGGTGATCATAAAATAAAGTACTAAAGTGAAGAAGTTATATACAGTTGAAAGTGAGACATAGGAACGCATGAAAAAATCAAGTACCATACATTTAAAAAGAAGTGTCATTTTATATTTCTCAAATCAATAAGTGTGTTAATTAACAAGTAGTGCTGAAAAGAATGCTGTGAAATGGATAATTTTATAGACTGCAGATGGGAGTGAAAAATTATTGGGAAGACTCTTGACAATATGCACCTAGGACCTTAGAAATACTGCCATTTCTAAAACCTGCAATTCTGTTTCCAGAAGTCTGTGCAATGAAGATAACCAGAGATATAGACAAATGTTTAAGCACAAAGATGATAGGCTAACATTATTTATATCAGTGACAAAATGATTTAAATATCCAGCAATCGAGAAATGGTAAATTATGGTGTACTCAGTTAATAAAATATTATGAGACTATTAAATATTTACTAGGGAATTTTAATGACTTGGGAACAAGTTTATAACAAAATGGTAAGTGATAAAGCCAAATAATAAATATTTGTTCAGTATGTTCATGACTGTGTGAAATGGATAGAAAGAAAATTGGAAGGAAATAAATGAAAATATTAACTGTGGTTGCCTCTAGGCAATAGCATCCTGTTTATATTTTCTATGCTTTACATTTTTGTATAATGAGCATGCATTTATTTATACCAAGGCCTTTTAAATTAAATCAGTGCTTATAAAAACAAGGTCTAAGGTAGATTTGAGCTTCTCCTTCACTTCACTTCCACCCCCCAAATGATAAATTATGGACCAGCTACAGCTTGGCAATGATGTAAACAAGACCTGAACTAGGCTCTACTCCGCCCCCTTCTGGGAGGGGGGTGTCTAACTTCAACCCAAAATTCTTGGACAAGCTGGACCAGCTACTGCATTAGGGAATATGGGGTCTTGTCAAACTGACAAAGGGTTAGATTTCCAGAAAGCTCCTTGACCCCTAAGAAGTACTGTTTAAGCAAAAAACTGCTGAGAAAGTAATACGTATGGCCTTACCAATAACCAAATATGAAGCTGAAAAATGCTTTTCTAAATTAATAGTATAAAAAATAGGGGCATCTGGGTGGCTCAGTCAGTTGAACGGCCAACTCTTGATTTCAGCTCAGGTAATGATTTCAGGGTCGTGAGATGGAGCCCTCCATTGAGCTCTGTGCTGAGCATGGAACCTGCTTAAGAGTCTTTCTCTCCCTCTCCCTTTTCCCCTCCCCCTCCTCAAATAAATAAATTAATTAATTAATTTGCATTTGCCACTCTAAAGGAAAAATTGAATTTACTGTTGATTTTCTCTAGAGAAATGTTTATAAAATTTTTGCCCTATGAGAACATGATCATTACAATGCACCCAAAAATACAGACAGAAATATAGAAATGTTCCAGGCAGTTAATTAATAATTATTTTGTTTTACTTTGTGATGTTTGTGGTCTCTGTCAGCTTTTCAACATTTATAATTTGTTCAGTTTCTTTTCTCATTCTAAATACATATTAATTTACGTACCAAATTTAGTATCTGCAATTTTAAATTCTTTTTCTTACAGAGGACCCTCCAAAAAGTATAAACATCAGTGCTTGTGAAATCTGAATCTATTCTGAGTACAGAGACCTTGGACTAACTCTTATTTACACAAATATAGTCTGCAAAGGAGTCAAGTTTGGGAAGGATATAAAGTTAGGCATTGGGCTATGTCAAAAAAAACGTCAAGACACGTGTGCTGTTTTCTGATTGTATATTATAAGGTTGAAAAAAACACACAAGGATTTCAAGGCAACTGTCAACAGTCAATAGGATCCAAGTGGTACCTGAGGCAGGAACACAAAGGAGTTTTTAAACTGTGATATGATGTTTACAGATTATTTTGTACTTCCATGGAGGTTTAACATTTATGGAATTATTTAATTCAGTGGCTCAGAGATCTTTCAGCCTTTGTTTTCTTATAGAGAAATCATCAATGATGGTATTGACAACCATAACAAATTGAGATGGAAATGGTCAGGGTTAGATCCAATTTTAGAGCAATACCTGTAATTCTGCTCATTTTTTTTTCACTCAAAAAAAAAAAATCACGCTGAATGATAAAGATAAAATGTGGGCCTCTTTTCCTCCAGTGGTTATGTGACGACGATCATTTTTATTATTTCAATTTGATTTCTTTCTTACTGCACTGGCCAGATTTTTTTAACAATGTTATATAATTATAGTGATTATAGGGAATCCTTATCTTACTCTGATTTTTGTAGAGATGATTTTAAGAATTATGTGATAATTTTGTTTTGGAGAAACATTTTTCTTTGCTATTAGAAGTGTATCTTTCTATTCTTAGATATTTAAGGGCTTTGTTTTGATTTTTCTGAAACAAAGGCTGAAACATTGTTAATGTCTTTGCAACATATCTTTCAACCATCATTTGCCTACAACCACATGCAATCATATACATACACTACCTTCTCTACACCATGTGCAACTATTCCATACACCTGTCAGCCATGTTCTGTGCTACATATGTTAACCAAATTATGCCATGTAATATATGGATTTTTGGATTAAAGAGTGTTTATTCTTCTGTGATAATTTCAAATTAGTTTTAATTTTAGAAGAAGTATGTTAATATGTTTTCTTATAAAAATCTAAACGTTGTTGGGTAAGACTCAAGTCCTCACTCTCTTCCAAATTTCTCTCTCAAATCTTTAAAAAGCTATGTAAGCTTAATATACTTTATTTCTATGTGCTTTCTATGTATTTACACATATAGCCATAGAACATATTTCTATCAGTGTGATTATTTACATCTTACATAAATTATATATGCTTTTTCTGAAACCTTTTTTTCCAAAAATATGTTTTGTAAATCTTTCCTTGATAGTACATGTAAATCTTTTTTATTGCTTCAGAGCTGTCCATAATCCCACTAGAGTTTATTGAGCCATTCTCCTATTTAGGTTGTTTTGAATATTTTACCATATTAAATGATATTAAAAAGTAACTTCCTTGTTCATGCTTCCTGTGCATGGGATCTAGAGTAGATATTAAGAAATAGCTTTACTAGGTCATGGGATATATTCATTTCTAAGGCTATTAAAATCTTCCAAATTGCCTCCAAATTTGCTACAACCCTAGCTATGAAAGAGACCACCACCAGTATCCCATAGCCTTGCAAATGCATTATGAGACTCTTAACCTTTACTAGTCTGATGGATTGAAAAATATCTCACTGATGTAATGATTAGCATGATTCTGATTACTACTAAATTTCAATCATATTTTCATTGTCCACTTGCATTTTCTTGTCTGAATTGCTTATTCATACACTTTAGTCTATTTTAAATTGGATTATTTGCCTTCAGTAAAATTTTGAACACTAATCATTTGTCTGATATATGTTTTAGATATTTTCTTCAACAATGTCCTCTTTACATATTACACAGATGTTTCAGATATTTAAATAGTTAAATTTATTTATTCTCATCCTTCATGTATTTACTTTTTTTCTCCTTTAGAAGTTTTTTTCCTTCTATAAAGTCCATGAGCATATTTTCATATATATTCATTTTTTTCTAAATACATTTCATTTTAGGGTTTTTATATTAATATTTGGTTTGTTTTTATCATTATATCTTAAAGTTGTTTTTATATCTGGAATTTATTTTTATGAAAGTGTAAGGTAATAAACTAATTTAACCTTTTCTATGGAGAGGCAATTTTCATAACAAGACTTATTGACTAATTCATCTTTTCTATACTAATATTACATGCAGTATTTATATTAAATTCCCTTAAATTTATGAATTTCAAAGCCCTATATTATATATTATTTTAAATTGCTGTAGTTGTTTATCTATGAATATAAATGCTAATAGTGCAACTTTACTTCCTATAGATTTCCAATATATTCAGGTCCTGGATACAATAAGTGTCCTTGCTTCCAATAGTCTACTTGCTTCCACACAATCGCCCTTGGCAGCATTTTCCCAAAAGTTTTTTTGGTTATAATTACACATCTATTCCCATATATTTTTTTCAAATTAGGTGTCAGGTTACATGAATTCTTACTGAGTTCAATAATTCTTACTGAATATAGCCCACAGTGAAAGGGTTGGGGCAGGGAAAATGCAGAATGAGGGCAGAACATCTCGTCATGCCAGAAAGTAGGAATCGAAAGTATGAGGGCCTGTCAAGGGACTTAGGAGCCAACCTGAAAAAGGTCCCAAAAGGCAAAGCTGGGAAAAATTAAGTGATAAAATAAATAGCAATAGTACTGGCTTATATTCAATGTATAAAATACACATATATGAGCTCACCCAGGTATAAATAGATGAAAAGATAAATAAATGATTAAATGGGGGAGGGGTGAGACAAATCTTCTTTACAGAAAAATCTCAAATAATATATGTAGGTATCTCTGCCTCCAGGAGGTTAATTCTCTATTATTCTTAAGAAAAATGTAGACTTTATCATTTTAGCAGGCAGTTAAATAACTTAGTTGGATTCAAATGTAAACTCTATTCTTTGGGGTCAGCTGAAATCTCACTTGAGTTCTTTTACCCTTAGCTGGAGTTTGCCCACGTGTCCATGGTTCAGGGTTCGTGAAGAAATTTGGGAAGAGTTTATATGCCAAATTTGGGGCTTTCCTTCTAATTCTCTCCTTTTCAGGATCCTCCTGCTCCCACTACATGGTAGCAACTGTGGTTTCGGGTATTCTGTCCTTTGCTTCTTTAAGGCCAGAAAGAGATGACCGAGGATTTCCCATTGGAGTGTCAGTCATCCTGTGCTGTGTCTGTGGCTGGTCCTCAGGCTGAAACCTGTAGCCAAGGGTGATCCTCTGAGTCATTTACTTTTTCCCAGTATTAGCACTGCTAAAATCTGCCTGTATTTGCTCATTTTCCAATGCCTTGAGGCAATCTTTACTTCTTAGTAATTTGGTGTAAGTTCACAGTTATTTAGGGGAGGGTCAATCATACTGGAAACAGAATCTATTAATGTATATTTTTAAGTAAACTTCTAATTTTGGAATAGTTTTAGATTTACAGAAAAATTGCAAAGACATTACAGAGCTCCCATACACCCCATCTTGGTTTTCCTTATTGTTAACTTACTATGTTAGAAATGATGGCTGTATCACAACTAAGAAGCCAACCAGGTACATTACTGTTAATCAAATTCCGGAATGTATTCATATTTCACTTGATGTTCAACTAATGCATTTCTGCTCTCAGATTTAAGCCAGGATCCCACATTTCATTTAGTCATAATAGGTCCTTAGGTTCCCTCCAATCTCTGACAGTTTCTCAATTTTTCCTTGTTTTTCATTCTCTTGACAGTTTTGAGGAGTCCTGGTCAAGTATTTTATAGAATTTCCTCAATCTGGATTTTGTGTGATGTTTTCCTCATGGTTATGCTGGGGTTATGTGTTTAGGGGAAGAATACCATAGAAGTAAAGTGTTCCTTTCATCATATTATTTTAGGGTTGCGTGTCATTGATATGACTTATCATTAATGATGTTATCCTTGATTATATGGCCAAGATTCCTTCACTGTAGTTTTCTCTTTCCATATGCTAGTCTTTAGAAGTCACTAAGTGCAGCCCCTATTCAGGGAGGGAAGGGAGAAAGGGAAATTAACCTTCACCTTGGGAAGGCATAGAATACATATAAATTATTTGGAATTTTTCTATAAAAAAGATTTGTCTCTTCTACATTAATATATCTATTCCATAATTTAGTTATAAGTTATAACATGTGGACTCACGTATATTTATTTTATACTTTAGATTATGATCCAATATTATGTTGTTGCCCAAACTGTCCTGTTTTGGCCACTGGGAGTTCTTCCAGGTTGACTCATGTTCCTTTGACATGCTTCCATCCTTTTCTCTTTTTTGAACAGTCCTAACTTTCTGTTGTTACCTTATCTGTGAGATGGGCTGGGAAAAACACTAAACCTATAGACTGATTATAGGAATAAATATCTTAATACATGAGAAGTACAAAGAAGAGTCCTTGGTACACAGTAATCCCCCATTAAATTTTAGCTATTACTAACAACACATGACTACTTCATATCTAATATCTGTTGAATCAGCATTTTCATTTCTGTATTTTTTAATTGTAGGATAGTTTCTCCAGTGTATTATACCAACCTCTACTGCATGTTCCACAAAGGTTAATTCTTCTCCTTTACCTCTCCAATGTATATTATAAGTATATTCCTTTATTTTGTATTTCATTGCAATCTGTCATTTTCTCACCTATATTCCTTTTTGTCTTTTTTGATGTTCTTCTCCTCTTTCATAAACATACTGTCTTCTTGCATTCTTTTAAAGATACCAAAAAAGATTTCTGTAATTTTTTTTTTTTTTTTGCTCATGCCTGAAATAATGTCAGGTTCTGCTCTTCTACCAAGCTGTCAGAATGATGTTATAATTCCCTTACCCTGCAGTATTTTCTTTCCATAGATCCCACAATATTTCTATTGCTGCTAAATTATCCTGGACTAATTATCAAGCAGGATGTATAGTTTTCCCTTGGCTATACTTACTGATGATTTGGATTTTCTTGATTTCTCTTACTAGATTAACACTTTCAGGGCTAGTGGATGTACACTGGTTCTAGCCCAATTTCTTGTGCCTAGTATGCATTTGTCTCCTATGGCTGTCCTAGGTTAAAGTGGGCTAAATTTGGTGGGAAGGATTAGATGGCATTAAAAACTACAATCTAGTGGGCTTTGCATGTGAAAACTTCTTAATCTCCTCGGCTGCCTTTTTTTTTTTTTTTTTAACATACACAAGGTAGGAAGTCATCCTTCTTAATTCTCTCCTAATTGTCTACTCTTTTATTTATTAACTTTACACTTTCAGAATGGACATAGAAGGGAGAGTATGAATGAACTTCAGGGTATGAATGAGTGATAATAATATGTGAGTCTCAAAAAGCTGTACTTATGGAATAAAGGGAATCATGTTTGATCTTCCATTGAATCCATTGGGTAGGTGGTCAGGAGGGATGATTTGTGACAAGTGTCCCTATTTCCAAGTTTAGGCCTCAGGTTTACCCTATTTAATGACTTAAATGCTAGGTATCAATATAGCTCAAGTTTCTTGGCTTAATACTATTTGGCATGTGAAGAATTGTTGGCACTTCAGTATTGTTGATAGAGAACTAATATTCTTATTTCAAACTCAAAAATTTTAGTAATCTCAAAATAATATGAAAAAGTTCAATTAAAAGTCAGTGAAAACAATGTTAGGTACTGGCAGGTGTCTGGTATGTAACATTCGGGGATGATCAACAATACAGCACACAGAAGTGATACTAAGTAATACAAATATACAATAGTATTAAAATTGTCAAATACACAATGGCAGGAATTCTAGCATGGAGCTTCAAGAGTTATGGCCTGACCCAAGGTTCCTGGTAGCTTTTTAATGATGCTCAAGTGAGGTGTAGAATATGAGCTGATTAAGAGATATGCTAGTTCAACATAGAAAGTCCATAAGGCTGGAGACATATATAAAGGTAACACATTTTACCTTAAGACATTTTTTTCTCATCACCTCTTAAATATACCACCTTGCATATACCCTCCCCATATGGCCTGAGTGCAACAGGGTCAAATGTGGGTGAGCACTGTGTATTTTGAAATGCTAAGTCATAATTAGGTGCAATATAAATCATTAATTATATAATTAAATTCTTAACATCTAGGTATGTCTAGTTTTCTAAAATAATATCCTAGCATTGAATTCCCAGCATCCTCAGAACACTACTAGGTTGACTAATTCACTAATCTTTTGAATTCATTCAAAATTAATTATTAAGGGCGCCTGGGTGGCTCAGTCGTTAAACGTCTGCCTTCGGCTCAGGTCATGATCCCAGGGTCCTTGGGATCGAGCCCCGCATTGGGCTCCCTGCTCCGCGGGAAGCCTGCTTCTCCCTCTCCCACTCCCCCTGCTTGTGTTCCCTCTCTCGCTGTGTCTCTCTCTGTCAGGTAAATGAATAAACTCTTTAAAAAAATTAATTATTAATGACTGATAATAACAGTACTGTATCATGTTGTAAGAATTAAATAAGTTAATATATTTAAAGCCCTTAGCCTTATGCCTGATATATAATTGCCAAATATATATACATATATTTGATATATATGACATATGAAATATATATGATATATTTGAAATATATATATATATCAAGCTAAAAATGGCACTCTCATGCCTTTTTGTCATATTTATTTTACTGATAAATTAATGTGAGAATTTTATTGAAAACTATTTTTGAGGATGAAGAAACATTTTTCTGAGGGCCTTTATATTATATTATTTAGTTAGAAACCCACTGCATTTAGGTGCTTGTCAAATAGATAATTGTATTACCATGAATATAAACAATATTAAAAAATCCTAGTCTATGCCAGATACTGCACTAGGTACAGTGTCTGCCAAGCAGCCATCCAGGAAGTTATGCTTGATTGACATGTTATTTCATTCCATTGTGCAGATAAGGACATGAGCTAATCCTGGTAAAGTCCTCAGTTTGCAGAAAAAAAAAAAATTTGTGTATATATATATATATATATACTATATATATAACTATATATAATTGTATTATATATATTTTTTAAGTGCTTGTTTCTGCCATATTACTAAGGTCTTAGAAGAAATGCTCCTATTAAAATGCAGAGTGTCTCCTTCCAAGGTAATGATAACATCAGCAAATTTCAGAAGCATTGGGGGCAGCTAAAGCTAGAGAATTGATTAACTCTCTTACAAAGTGGCTCTAATTCAACTAATTAGATGTTGAACAGGTGTTAAAGTTCAGTTCTAGTGATTCATTGCTTTCTTTGGGAGCTCTACCTATCTCATTTAAAGTCCCTAAAACTTAAAGTGGTCCATATAAATACTTATAAACATGTGGTCTTTTTGTACTGGAAAATCTATCATAATTCTAATACACATGCAGGAAGCTATTTGCTAGATTCAAAGCTTAGTAAGCAACGCAGGCAGACCTGTGGTCTTTGTCCATTAATTTATTGTCATTTGGAGAGGCCATTCTCACTGTCATTTATCATTAAACACCAGGACCTTGACCCATTTTAAATTGTGACTTGAAAACAGAGAAAGTGCACAGCACTCTGCGTGGATGAAGGACTCCAGAGAATCGACTTTCAAGTTTCCACACTAAAAATGTCTTTGGGTCAGTAATCACTATAACATAGGAAAGTAGATGCAAGCTTCTAGTTGTTTCTGTTTCTAGTTGTGTATTTCTCTCTCCTTTACTGTGGTGGAATTTTACAATAAAAAAGAGAGTGAGAACACTGTTTCCACATTCAGATATTTTAACATCAATGGGCTGTGGTCACTGAAGAAAATAGACATCAATTATGGTTTTATTATGAATAATAATACATTAATAACAATAAACTATTAAAATGGATGTTTCCTATGTGTTGGGGAATGTTCTAAACCCTTTGAGACATTTTTATTCATTTAAACCTTATGTTTACTCTCTGTTGTGGTATTATTATCCTCATTTACAGAAGAATGAACTGAAATTCAAAGAGTCTAGTAACAATAAGCAAAGAAACAGAATCAATCTAAGTGTTTCTACATCACATACTTTCAAATAATATACGAGTCCCTCCTTTCCTTACCTCTGTCACAGCTCAGAGTTGAATACCAGAAAAACAACAAGGGAATTTGGACTGGAAATCTACGTAAACATCTGTACTAACATCAAGATGTCCAGCTGGGTGTTATATTCAACTAATGAATCATTGAACATTATATCAAAAACTAATGATGTACTAGACCTTGGCTAATTGAATTTAAATTTTAAAAAAAGATGTCCAAGCCGTTCTAATTGGGAGTTCATATAAAGTTGCCATAAGCACTGGCCATGTATTTAAATAATGGAGTCAATTTTTCATATTTCTAATATTTCTATTCCTTGTTCTCAGCTTTCCTACTTGAGATTGTCCTTCGGGGTCTTGCTTCTATTTATATTGTGCACCTCTCACCACACTCCTGAAAGATATTCTTAACCAACTGAGCCACCCAGGTGCCCAGAGATATTCTTATTTACTTTTTATTCCTAGGGATGATAGGAGCCACCCATACTGGTCATGGCATTTCCTATTTTCTCTTCATTTATGATTAATAACATTCATTTATTTGTATGGTTTAAACTAAGCTCTTATAACAAGAAGATTTCCAAAAGTACTGTGAAGGGAAGATGGAAGTTTGAGGAATGAGTCTCATAGTTTCTCTTTCTAGATTTATTTCCTGGAGATCAGAAAAGATAAAGAGGAAGTAGAGGGCAAGCAGCTTCCTCTTCAAAGATGTGATGCAGAAATGATTATATCACTTTTGCTCATGTGCTGAAAACTGATTGCAAGGGAGCCTAGGAAATAGAGTCTCTAATAGCTAATACCATCTAGATGCATCAGAAAGAGAGTCTGGTTCCTATTCCTAAACTGAGTAAGTGGAGAATGAATACGGATTATCAGTGAACTGTCTTTCACTTAACTTGCAGGCCAGAGGTGTACTTTGCCTATTTTTTTTTTTTTATCTCATATTGTCTCTTTCCCAGCTCTACATGTTTCCATTCCAGCTTCCTTAGCCCATATGTCCCAAATCAAAGAAAGAAAAATGATTAAAAGCTCAGGAACAACAATGACACCACTCAGCAATGTCAAAGCTGAATAGAGTGGAAACCGATGTGACAGTCACAGTCAGACAAAAGGTGAGGCCAGAAGAAATAAACAGAACCACTCCTTAGGCTGATACAAGTTGAACCAATCTGGTTGTTCAGTGTTTCTGGGCTTTTTAAATAGAAGGAAGACCAGCGATCTAGCCCACAGAGTTATTGATAGTTTAGCCAGTTATTCCGACCTAATGTTTCCTTACAAATTTTCATGTCTGAAAGACAGACTATGTC
The DNA here is from genome assembly GCF_011800145.1 of Mirounga leonina. Taxonomy (NCBI): domain Eukaryota; kingdom Metazoa; phylum Chordata; class Mammalia; order Carnivora; family Phocidae; genus Mirounga; species Mirounga leonina. The sequence goes on from NW_023270305.1 coordinate 21,119,204, forward strand.
AGACAGGCTGTGAAATAACACAGCATCAAAGAGCTAATACAGCTGTGTAAGACTGAGGAATCACAGACCTGTACTCCCGAAACAAATAATACACTATATGTTAATAAAAAAATTTGTTTAAATAAAAAAAAATAAAAATAATAATAAAAAAAGAAAAGAAAAGAATGCTATAGATCAAAAAGTACAATTCCTTGATTGGAATGAATTGCTTTCTTCAGGGACTTTGCCACAGAAACTGTTTGCTGTCTCAGTGGAGTTGTTTCTAGATAGTTGGGTCCTGGCTTCTTTTACCAGGTTTGAAAAGACCCTTCCTTCAATGTGATAATCTATCTGAGCATAACAATCCCAATGGGAAATAAATAGAAAGTATTATGAGTCTATGTGGACAATAGGTTTATTTGTTTTTAGCAGCCATGTGAAGATCACTGTTGACCACACGAGGTCCATGCCAATTACAATTCTCTCCTAACTCATATAGTTTTTCAGAAACAAAGCAAAGCATATTCTGTGCATGGGACAATGTTTTATTCAATTTAAATTCAACATATTACATTTGTCCCTTTATAGTTCATTGCCCACCATCTTGCAGCTCACGTAGAGCCATCTACATACATGCTTTTATGACCCTAAAATTTTACATATATCAGGTTTTTTTTACTTAAATGCCTTCTCCCTTTTTTTCCATCTAATCAACTTCCACTTATACCTTAAACCTCAATTCAAGTAAGCCTTGCCCTTGGCAGACTTGCCTTACATAATAATAGATGCAAAATTGTTGAATTGAACTGACTCTGTCCCAAACTTTATAATTTCAATCCATAGGCTCAAATTGCCGGAAATGTATTCTGCTGATCCATGTTGACTCTTCAGCCTTGAAGGATGAGTTAGATTCTCAAAGTAGACTAATGTAATCACTGAAGTAAAGTTTACTCTTGAACTGTATTCTCATAATTTGGGATCCAATGATCAAAGAAAATAAAAATAGTTTGCCTATTTTTAAATGATTATGATACATGACATCACCAGGGAGAAGACACTTGCAAACTGCCAAAATTGGAAAATTAGAAGAAATTCTAGGATCCATTTATATTAATAGTCAATTCTGCCAATAATCACTTTGTTACTTTGAGAGGCAAAAGAAATGAGGGAACCAGCAGTTAATTAAATATTCAGATGCTCTAGGCAATTTGCTGGGCACTTTGTTGTAGATTGCTTTAATTACCATGATAACTCTGTCTTGTAGACTCTGTTATCCAGCATTTAGAAAAGGAAAATTGAGAATAAGAGAAGTCAAGTAACTTTCTATTATAAGATGGATTCTCTTGGAGGTCCACTCTGAGTCAGAGATTAGCATACAGAATTTCTTAGGTAGTGCTCTTGGGATCAACATCTTCGGGAGAAGGTAAGGAAGCCAAACAGGGAGAAACTGGGCTGCAATTCAGTCTCAACAAGGATTCAGCAACCATAAGGAACTCAAGCTGGATGGCCCCTGAGACATGGTCAACTTGGGCTTATGGAGGCAGACATGTTATACCACTGCTTTGGCCAATCATTTGATGAAAGGTGCCACATAAAATGAGTGTGAGCTTAGGCAAGGTGCCTCTCTTCACCCAAAGTAAATTATTAGAAAGGGCTGACAGAGGAGAGATTTAATTGAAAAATTCCCCAGCAGTATGGACTAAAAAGAAATCTGGAGAGTAGAGTTGAGCAGCCGAGATAGTTCACTCACTGGGCTCTGATGTACCTGACTCATATATATCCCTAGGAGTAGCTATCTCAGAACTCCAGTCAGTCTCTTTCTTTGGGAAGTTCCCACAATAAGAGGGACAGTGAGTTAAACTGCAGGCCTTGCCAGTGAAACTAGTCTTGAGGACAAATCAAAATTTAATATAAGGTTTCCTAGTGACCTCATGCAGATCCTCATTTTTAAGAGGTCTGAGCTCTTGCTTAGCATGACATCTCAGGTCCAGATTGCTGCACTTATCCATTTACTGTCAAAATTGGACAACAGAATAATAAGAAATGTCCAAGTGGATCCCTGAGATGCCAAACATATTACTTCTATTGCCATTATATGTCACCAGCTTTATCTCCTCCTAATGATCAAAGTCAATTACCCTTGCCAGATGGTTATTTTTCTTCCAGCCTCATTGTCCTTTAGCATGAGGATTCAGAGTACCCAGGTGGCAGTACAGCTTAAAGCTAATTTGACTCTTGCTAAGTCTCCTGTGGAAGTGTTCTCCCTTTAGAAACAATGAATTTTAAGCCTAGAGAACCCAGAGTTACAGGGATGGAAAGAAGCAATTCTCCAAGAGTCACCTGGAGTGAGCAATCTGGGTCTCTCTGCTTTGAGAGAGTCACCAAACCATCTGCTCTATCTATTGTGGATGAAGAACAATATAATAATGGTCAATGATTCAGTGTGCATGCACACCTGAGTATTTTGCCTTGTCTTCTTAAGATATTGTCTCTCAATTGGGGCTTCAGGTGATGTGCACATTGCTGCACCTCCTTTGCTTATAGAGTGAATCCCTTGAACATGATACTCTTTGGGATGCCATGTAAGTGTATCAGACACCTACAAGTCCCTGGAATGTGGTCCTGGGTGAGGTCCTTCAAGCAGGGGGGGGAAAAAACAACAACCTCACACCTAAAATATGTTCCCACCAAAAATAAATCACTATCCCTTTCAAGTGAAAGGAATCTAATGTAGTAAACCTGCTACAAAGGGAATGATTGGTTTCCTTGAGGGATGAGACTGTATCCAGGGTTTATGTTTAGACTGTGGCTAACAGAATGAAATCCATTTGTTGGAGTACCTATATCAGATTGGTAAAAGGGAATTCATGCTGTTGGGCCCATTCCTGCCACAAGACTCTTGTTTAGTTATTTATCATGCCAGAATGGGGAAGAAGGGAGTAACAGAGGCTGGCTGATGTCAACCATCCAAGGCATACTCTACTTGGCTATTTAGTGCCCCTTCCATGGTGGATATTCAACAGTGGGCATTAACATGAGATGCAAAGATCTTTACACTTTGTGCCCAGACCTAGCACATCCCATGCTGCTATTCTAGACATCCTCACCAATTTTCTAATTTTTCTCTTTTCAGTTTCTTTTTTTTTAAGATTTATTTATTTGAGAGAGAGAGGGAGCAAGAGAGGGAGAATGAGCAGAAGGAGAGGCAGAGGGAGAAGCAGACTCCCTACTGATCAGGGAGCCCAATGCAGGGCTCAATCCCAGGACCCTGGGATCAGAACCTGAGCCAAAGGCATATGCTTAACTGGGAGCCACCCAGGTAGGGTGGCTCCCTTTTTTCAGTTTCTGACAAACTTGCCAACCCATTTATTTTCTCTGTTTAGCCTCTGATGATTTTCCAAGCTATTTGCTACTGCCCATGAATCTATATACTGACTCAAGTCATTTCTATTTAACCCAAAGTGGATTACCAGCTGCAATACATTTTCAGCTTGCAGTCATTTGATCAGAGACACTACCTGGCTCTTTTTTTTGCCTTTATCATTTGGTTGTAAGGAAGCTACCATGTCAGTGTAGAAACGAGCAGGGAGCCCGATGTGGGGCTTTTGCTGACTCAAAAGTATGTATGATATGAAGTCTGAGCAATTTGTTTGTATGACATACTTAGGGTTTCTGGGTATGTTTATGCTCGATCCCAAATGCACTACTTCCATCCTACAATGGATTTCTACTAATCCTCTTTGATTTCATGACTTGGTAGGTGCAACAGAACCAAGCACATGTGGCCACATGGTAACTGAGTATTAGTCACTCTGTCTCTGCCAAGGCATGTTAGCCTGCTAATTTCAGCTAGAGGCAATGATCTTCACCTATCACTATGATGAAGTTCTTATTTCCAGCAGGATCGGGGTGCTCTGTCTCCAAAATCTCATCTAAACATGTTCATTCTTAGATTACTCTGATCACTGTATTGGAAGCAGGGCTGAGATGGAGATTAACATACTGGACAGTAATTCAAGGGTGGTCTTGGAATCAATACTTTGGGGAAGGAAGAAAGGATTAGACAGAGGGGATAATGTAGGTTGTGGACATGTCACAAGAAGGCTTCATCCAACCTTACATGAAACTCTGAAGCCTGAGTAGCCCTTGAGAGCTGTCTCAAGTTGAGACAAAGGATCCAGTCCTTTATACAACTTATTGACCAATCATTTAATGGGGGCTACTCTGGGAAGAGGGCATGATTTTGGGAGAGGTGGCTCTCTTTAGCTAAAGGCAATTACATGAGAGGTCTGTCAGCTGACACCTGTCAGCCTTCCTTCCATGGGAGTTGAAAGGGATGATAAGTCCCTCAATCTTGAGGAAGGATCTGAACTGCACCACATCCCTGACACTTTCAAACATTACTTCACCAGGATAGGACAGAGAATTTAAGCCAAGTTTGTTTGTTTGTATTTTATCTTAACTCTAAAGCCTTTGCTTTCTACCACAACAAAGTTTTATTTGCCATTCTATATATAGTATTAAAAAATGTCAAAGTGTTTTCCAAAGGCAGATATATTATATACAGCTACAATCATTATTTAAATGCAATTTTCATCCAACTATTTTCACTTAAATGGTATTTTTCAATATATCCTTTGGCCAAACAATTGTCTTTGTTTTCCTTTTTGCTATATTTTGAAAGTTCAAATTATAGAACATTTTTATCATCTTTGCAATTATGACTGCAGGCAGGTAATTCTGTGAATTATGTTTAAACAACTGCTAAAGAGATTATAGCTCCTCTGTGGACATAATCAAAACAAATCAATCACTTTCTAGTCAATCTGTTTCTTTCTTTTTTTATTATAATTGCAGATCAATGAATGATTTATTAGATTGCTACACGATTACTTTGGTTATTGGATTAATTAAAATAACATGGGTCACGCAGAATCTTTTTAACTCCATAACCAATCATTTACTCTGAGGCATATAAGAGTGAGGTAGTGTTCTACCAGAGAGGACCAAAGTCCTCCTCTGACCTGTGACTCAAGACAACAAAGCATTCACAACCATTGCCTAATCAGGATCAGGCCCAAGAATGAGTAGAAGAATCTAAGTTTTATCTCTTTTTATTTCTTTTTTTTTTTAAGATTTTATTTATTTATTCATGACAGAGAGAGAGAGAGAGGCAGAGGGAGAAGCAGGCTCCCAAGGAGCAGGGAGCCCGATGTGGGACTCGATCCCAGGACCCTGAGATCATGACCTGAGCCGTAGGCAGACGCTTAACCATCTGAGCCACCCAGGTGCCCTCTCTTTTTATTTCTTAGCTAAGAGGTCAGATGAAACTACACCTAGTCTGAACCACTTCTGTTTCCCTGAGTTTTTGTGTGTGTGTGTGTGGTTTTTTTTTTTTTTAAGATTTTATCTATTTGTCGGATAGAGAGAGAGAGAGCACACACAGGGGGAGCAGCACGCAGAGGGAGAGGGAGAAGAAGACTCCCCAGTGAGCAGGGAGCCCAATGCGGGGCTTGATCCCAGGATCCGGGGATCACTACCTGAGCTGAAGGCAGACGTTCAACCAACCAGGCACCCTCCCTGAGTTTTCAATATAATCTAATTTGAAGTGTTTTTCTGAATATAAGGTTACTTTTCCTCATGACCAATACACTAATCCCTGAATTGTATTTTATGACTGTTTTGACTGCCATTATTTACCTGTCTGCCAGTGGCCAGAGGAATTTCAATTTAACATAGGACCTGACTTTATTTCTAAAAATAAGAGACAGGCCAGAATTGACCTGTGGACTATAGTATACCCATGGGCCATAGTTTGCCAGGTTCTGACTTATATAATGGCAAAGAACAGAGCCAGGTGAAAAGTGAGTCATTCTATTAAATGCATATTTGGTTTACTGAAACCCCAAAATTTTGATGATTGAAAATACTCAACAGATGGAGTGAATACCCTTAGCTTAAATCTGACTGTCTGAGATTATGTAAACAGAGCCACCTGACCCCCATCACAGACTATGGATGAAAGATGTAGGCAAACCAAATTTTTTGAGCTTCCATGTGTCTCTATGAAATCTAGCAGTAAATTCCACTGAACAAACATGTAAGTTCTAGACACTGTGCTAGACATAGGAGCCTAAAAATATAAAATATTTTATAAAATACAGGTACCTATTTTTTGTAGGATTCTATATGCAACATCATATACTTATATATGAGCATGTCGAAAATCAAGTTGATAAGAACAGTTTTCATCATTCTAGCCTCTCCCCCAGGTAATTCATTAATTTGTTATTTTCTTTTTTGGTCATTTTTCTGGAAATATAAATTTGTTTAATGTCTAGGAGTTATTTTTTACCATGAAAAATCATTTCTTTTAATAGCCTACCAGCTTTGCATAGATTTTTTTTCTCTATAGGATTGGCTGGTCTATCAGATCTGAGAATTCAAGAATCTTATTACATCTTCCTAAAGAAGTCACATGCTGATCTATCATTTCTCTTGAAAAATGTGGGGATTGCTTTTGAGCTGGAACAGCTCTCAGATTTATTCATTATTATATTTAATTTCATATTTTTGGCACATCAAATTCCAAGATAATGTTTTATGCTGCTTCACACACAACTTGCAGTTCAATTGATATCTTTAGTATATCATTTCTCTCATCTTCTAAGTGCATCTCAGAATGTTATATGACTTTTCTCTAGATCCCTAAAATCGTCACTGTAATTTATGTGAAGCATGAAATCTATCCATTTTTACTAGTCCACTTTTGGAATGTAAAATTTGCTGCTAGACAGCAAAGTCTGAGACAAAATTTTATGACAATTAATAGTACAAATATGCTTTACATATTTTTCTTTGTTTCTACTTTAAGTGTAACAGGTTATTTATATAGAAATCATCATTACCTCTCAAATGTTGCATTCTTTTTACACTACAATCAGGGAATACCAGTTATGATACTAAACATAATTAACAGTAATGACTGATTGAGGTTTCATTTAAACTATTTCTTTATGTAGTTTTCCTAGATCTCTAGGAATTTTATTTAATCGAAATTCCAGAAATCATTTACATGTAGCCCATCTTTCTTACAGTACTTCACAGTTTTTTTTTTCCATATTCAGCAATGTAAAATAACTCTGTGTATGTTTGTTAGAGCCTGGAAGAGTCACATCATAATTTCCCTCTGAGGAGAATAAACTACTTAGATAATGTCAATTGATCAATCATAGGAACGTATCTTGAAACAATTGGATCTTCAAAATTTGACATCACTCTTTTCACTAAGACTAAAATTTAACACGACACAGAAGACAACTACAGAAAATAATTCAAGTTTGCGTATTTGTTTAGGAGAGTTCTGTGGGCACTCACTGAAACACATTGGGAGTATGGCTGAGTGGGTTTGTCATTGCCTTCAAAGAGGTAAAACCATGGAAGCCTTTAAAATGAGTCCATCTTTGTCATCATCATCATCTAAAACAGAGGCCAGACATTGAGCCAGACCTATCCATTGGCTATGGGAATTTTGCTGCTTTTAGGTTGAAAAAGATGCAAGTGACACAAAAAAGAGTGCTCGTGAAAGGAAAGTCCAGCATTTTCCAGGTAGCGAAGGTGTGCTTTGTGTGTGTGTGTGTGTGTGTGTGTGTGACAGAGAGAGAGAGAGAGAGAGAGAGAGAAGAAGAAAGGGATGGACTAGAGTAAACATTTATTTTTTTTTCTGTTCATAAAATCTTCTCCCTTCTTAAGTGAGTTATTCAAGCAGTATTATTAGTATCTGACAGTCACAAATGCTACTTCCTCTTTCAAAAAAACAGTTATGTGAGTCACTTTGAACCAATCATGGTGTCTCACCCCATAGTAATGGTGATTTTTTCAAGGACTGGGAACTGAAATTGGTGAAAAAGAAGTTTCTTTCTGAGATTTAAAAAGTCAAGTTTATTGTCCATATTTTCTACTAGATCTTTTGTCAGATGGCATATAAATGTACTGACCTATGGGATGGAGCTAACAGAAATACGGGATAAGAGAGAAAGAGAAAAATAGTGGGAAAGATAGATATTTTCTTTAAAAACCTACCAGTATTGGTTTCCTGGAGCTGTCACAAACTGGGTGGTTAAGAGAAACTTATTGTCTCACCATCTGGAATGCAGAAGTCCCAAAGCAAGGTGTCACCAGGGCCACACTCTATCTGGAGGCTCTGCATGAAAATCCATCCCTTGTCTCTTCTATTGACATTTCTTGATTCAGTGCCACATCATTTCAGTGTCTGCCTCCGTGATCATATTGTGTCCTCCTCTTCTGTGTGTCTGTCTCCCTCTGTGTTTCTTGGTCTAATCTCTCTATCTTTTATAAGGTTACATGTGATTGCACTTAGAGCCCACCCAGAAAAATGAGGATAAAGTCTTCTTCTCAAGACCTTTAACTTAATCACATCTCAAAATATCCCCTTTTCCAAAGAAAGTAACATTCAGAGGTTCTGACGATTAAAATGTGAACATATCTATTTAGGGACCACCATCTAGCCCAGTACAGAATCTTTCCATAGCTTGGTTATACAAGCTGGAATTCTCTCTTTCTCACTCCACTCATTTTTTTTTTTCATTTATTAAGTTAGCTAAAATTAGATATTTGCCACTAATATCATATTAGTTTTCCATGATTCAAAAGTAAAATGGTAGAATAATAATTATATCTAGTCTGTTGTTTGGCTGGTTCTGTATAGTACTAAAACTTATTGATGGTCAATATGTCAGTACGGAATCAAGAGTCTCAACTACATGAATGCTATTTTACCGATCAATTTCACTTACTGAATGATTCTTCTAAATCTATTTAAAGTTATGCACAAAGATGTAGTAACATTTATAGTATAAAGTAAATTAGCATTCCAACTATAGAGAATTAGACTTCTATCTCTGGTAGTTTAGAAGACTGGATTATATGAATGTCTCTCGATTAAATCCATTAAAACTGTTGAATGTATTTTTAACTATATTTTAAATACACCATTAAACTAGCAAGAAAGGAAGCAACCATAAGAGGCGAAATACAAAGTGAAAGGTGGAATCCAGAGACATAAGTAGAACAGTGAAGCTCTGTTTACTCTGTGGGCATTTTTCAATTCTATGCAACTTTACCTTTGATTTTCATGCCTTTGCAGCCATGGGACATAAAATATAGAGGAGTCTAGTAGAAAATGATCTTCACAGAACTGGGATCACAAAGGTCTAATCTCTCAGTTTATGGGTGAAGCAAAAATCCCATAAACCTCCACACCTACATACAATATATCCTTAGATGAGGAAAAAGGAAAACAAGAACAAGCTCAAGAAAAAAATCTTGAGTTTTGTTCCTGGGTAGAAGGAAAAAGAACTCTTTCCTGTGCAGCTTCCCCTTCCCAATTCATACTACTTAGGTGGTCTGAAAAAGATCAGGCCAAGAATTTGGCTTCAAGAAGCCAAATTTCTTGTGTTCTTGGGTAGTTGGTAGAAACATAATGCAAATCTTTATGAAATAACCCACCTGCACCAGAAGTCTCAAAGTATTGCCTCATTTAAAATTCCAAATGATATGAGTTTAGCAACTGAAAAAAAAAAGTGAAGAAACAAAGAACAAACGAGACTAAGCAAGAAAAACAAACTAACAAAAATGAATTCCCCTAGGCACAGAGTATAAAATAAGCATATTTATTCAATAGAGAAATAAATAAAATGAAGAACTATTAATGTAAAGCTAAATAGAGTAATATAGTTAGAAATTAAAATGAAAAGTCAATAAATGGATCAATAACAGATTAAGTCTAAGAAAGTCACTTAATTTCTTTGATCTAACTTCTTAATTTATGCGATTAATTGGTATCTCACCTGCTTTTATGTGAATCTAATGCAATGTATGTGAAAGGACCACAGAATAAATAAAACACTATTTGAATTCAATTATTTGTTTGCTGTTATATATTTATGTATTAGCCTGTTATCTATAAGCTTCCCATTACCCCCCAATTTGGGCAGACCAATATTCTACTCTCCTTGTCCTAGGAAAGGGACAAGACAACCAAGTAACGGAGGGAAAAATCAAATCTAGGTCCTGAGCTTGTGACAAAAGACATGAAAGAATATGTGACGAACCCTAGCCATTCTGAATAATTCTGAAAAAAGTGCTAAGAACTTAGAACCCACTGCTCTTGGCATACAGCAGGAAGAGGTTTACAGAGATGACAATAGTTCTATATAGGCAGAGAGAAACTGAGGCAGTCTCAAAGCATTTCCTTCCTGATCCAGTAATGTACAATGGGTAGATGCCTGGACTCTAATACACTAATATGGGATACAAGAACAACTTGCAATTGTGAAGAAGGCTTTAAATAGGGACAAGGGCCCATATGAAGACAAGACTGGATTGCAGATGTCAAAATGAATTCCAGCATAAACATATGATGACAGAAGCAACCAGATTGGTCTCATTTCTACCAAACTACTCAATATTTTACAACTTCAATATAATTTAAATTTGCTTTGAGGAAAGAATAGAAATGACCTTAGGTTGATTGATATTTCATTTTTTCCAGGCAGAATGAAAGACTGAAAGGATGATTAGGTTTGATTATCATTATCAGGGAATAAGTTTTATATTACTAGCATACTTGAATTTGTGGCTGATGATTCATATTTACCACATATTCAGTATTAAGTATTTACTGCACTCATGATAGTGTGTGTTCAGATACCATACAAGGATTAAGTGATAACAAAGACAAGCAACTCAGAGTATACCTTCAAGGATTTTATAGTCTAATAGAAGAGCAAGCATTATTACTCACTCAAAGCCTTTTATTTACTCTTGGAAAAATGTGAACATCAATTCATTATACCTTCTCAGGTGGGTATAACTATTCAGCTTACATTTTATATATTTTTACATGTATCTCATAAGAATCTTTGCCATGGAAATAGTTTATGTGCTGAAAAGCTTTCAGCAAACTACAAAGAAAAAAACAGAAAAATACCCAGTGATTGCTTTAGCATTAGCAGTTTTTCAGAGGTCAGCTACCTATATTAAATGCTTAAATATTTATATTAAATAATAAATATTTAAAGACTACAATAGGGTTGAAAGGTTTGTATGAAATAGAACCTGGAATGAGATTTCAATACATGTACACAGAGCGGACAATGTTTCTAGCTCGATGGGAGTTTTGCTGAATTCTTCAGTTATGTCCTGGTTGTATTTGTATACAGGAACGGGGAAAAAAATGGAGAAATAAAATACTCTGTGGGCAGGTGAATGATCAAACAGTTTATATTGTGATCAAATAGTATTGTCATGGAGAGAGACTATAATGGTCAAATAGCTTGATTTAAGGTTAAAAATTTCTCAGAAACATCCTGATACTGTTCATGTAATGAAACCCCAACATATAAAATGAAAAATAGGTGTTTAACATTTGATGATGATGAAACCCAGAGAAATGTTTACTGGGTTATTATTCTTGATTTTATTTAAATAATTCTATCTTCTTTCTTTATTTCAGTTATTAGTCCATTTATTAATTGTTTATTCAGCATATATTTCAATGTTCTCTTAGTTATTTATGCCTGGAGTTTTGGTTTCTTTGGATAGATGAAGCATAGACATCTCAATCACATCTTTACATACCATCAGTTACTCCCTAAAAAAAAGCCAAAGAATGTTAGCTCATTTATACTATACTCCTCCTCCTTTCTTTCTTCCAGTGCATTGTAGTTTTATCATCATTTTCCTTCATATCCTCTCCAACACTTATAACTTTAAGTAATATTGTTAAATCTTTATTTCCCAGTTTATTATTTTTATATTTACTCTCCATTCTATAAGGTAAGGCAATTATTGCTCTTCTTTTAATTTTTCTAAATCCTTCCATTTTCTAGTCCTCCCATCATGCTATTGCCAACACTGTCATCATTATTAATAAATAATTCTCACCATGTAAGCACAAATCTCTCATTAAACTGGTTTTAGCCACATTTAATGGGGAGAGAACCCATTATATTGTATTAAAGAAAAGAGAAATATCTGTTTTTCTTTTTTTTGGTAAGATTTATTTATTTGAGAAAGCATGAACACACACATGAACAGGGCGAGGGGCAGAAGAGAGGGAGAAGAAGAACCTCAAGCAGACTCCCCACTGAGCATGGAACTCAATACAGGGCTCAATCTCATGACCCTGAGATACTGTCCTGAGCTGAAACCAATAGTTGGATGCTCAACTGACTGAGCTACTCAGGTGCCTTATATCTGTTTTTCTTTATGAAAGAAGTGTAGAGGTAGATAGTCATGAGTTCAATACCAGATCTCCTCTCACCAGATTTCCTCAGTCTGTTCTGCTATTCTGTTCTACCATCTAGTGCAGAGATGTCATCGTCAAGATCAAACATGGCCCAAAGCAGCTAATGTAGCTCTAGTTATCACAGAAGCAAAGCAGGCAGAAACTTACAAAAAAAAAAAAAAAAATCAGAAGGAAAAAGAGATGCGAGCCTCTTCTTTTTAAGAAGACTTCCTGGAGTTTCATCACATCATTTCCACTTTCATCTTACGTCTTAGTAATATGGCTACATTCAGACAATTGCAGTCTGTGGTGGCCAGGGTATTTGTCTAGCAAAATAGGTTCTTTTAGGAACTAATTACTTAGTAATAGAAGATAATAAAGTTGTGAGGCAACTAGCATTCCTTGATCCAACAATCATCTTTAGCACCTGGTTTATTGGTTAAGTTTCAAAATTGGAAATTAGTAAACAATATTTTCCTTATGAACTTGGAGAAACATTGTCTAGGGGCAGTTTAGATAGTTTCCTAGCATTATATTTTCTTCTCTATGAATTCAGTGCCAGGACTCTAGTCAGCTAACATAGATTCTCTTTTCTTATATCCAAACAATTGTCTAAAATTACATCATATCTAAGTTTGACTTATAATTTTCTTGTAAGAATTATGCATTTCCTGGAATTTCAAATTATCTCCTTTAATTTTGCACTTTTGTGTCTTTATATGACTTCAAATAATTTGCATTCCAAGTTTCAATTATGTCTATTGATCACTGTTTTTTTTATTATTATGTTCAATTAGCCAACATATAGTACATCATTAGTTTCTGGTGTAGTATTCAATGATTCATTAGATCATTGTGCTTTGATTTCCATTTTATGTATGCCTTATTTTATTTTATTTTTTAAATTTTATTTTATTATGTTATGTTAGTCACCACACAATACATCATTTGTTTTTGATGTGGTGATCCATGATTCATTGTTTTCGTATATCACCCAGTGTGTATGCCTTTTTTAAAAAATCATTTTCACTTTTCTCTAGGACTCTAACTCTTCCTACAACAATCTGGACTTGCTATCTAAATTTATAATAATGGTTTCATCTTAAGACTTTTGATCTATTATCTCCTGAGCTGAATCATCTGTTTCACAAGGTCTGTATTTCTTCTTTCTTTATTTTATATTATGTAATTTTGGAGAGGTACCTCCTCAAGCAACTTCCTTATAAAATCAATGCATAGAAGAATTTTTCTGAGTTGTAGCATGGTTCAACATGTGTAGTATATCCTCATATAGTATTTTCTCATATATTATTAGTAAGTTGACAGCAAATAGAAGTTGGCATTGAAATTTGTTTCCCACAGATTATTCAAGGCATATTTCCTCTGTCTTCTAATATCCAGTGTTACTCAAATGTTATTCATGAGAAGTTCACTGCCCATTTGATGTTGTTAATTTGTAGGAAACCAGCTTGCTGAAACAAACAAACAAACAAAAACAAGAACAAAGCACACATTGTCTTTTGGTTTTCAACTAAGGGAAATCAATCCATTTTTAAAAATACACATAATCTCCTTGCTTTCCTTCTCTTGGTTTTCTCTGCAAAGGTCCTAGACATGATGTGTTGAACTTCTGAGCTGGTTTTCAATAGGTCTTATATTATCTTTTCTTTTTTTTCACTTTAAGTTTTTATTTTAATTCCAGTTAACACACGTTATATTAGTTTCAGGTGTATGATATAATTATTTAACAGTTCCATATATCACCGGGTGCTCATCACAAGTGCTCTCCTTAATCCCCATCACCCCCGAGGGCTCATCACAAGTGCCCTCCTTAATCCCCATCACCTGTTTAACACATCCTCCTCCCTCCCCCACCCCCACCGGGGGTGCTATAAATATAGGGGTGCATGTATCACTTTGAATTAGTGTTTTTGCATTTTTTGGGTAAATACCCAGTAGTGTGATTGCTGGATCATAATGTAGTTCTATTTTTAACTTTTTGAGAAACCTCTGTACTGTTTTCCACAGCGGCTGCACCAGTTTGCATTCCCACCAACAATGCACAAGTATTTCTTTTTCTCCGCATCCTCACCAATACCTGTTGTTTCTTGTGTTGTTGATTTTAGCCATTCTGAGGAGTGTGAGGGAGTAGCTCATTATAGTTTCAATTTGCATTTTCCTGATGGTAAGTGATGGTGAGCATCTTTTCATGTGCCTGTTAACCATCTGTATGTCTTCTTTGTAGAAATGCCTATTCATGTTTTCTTCCCATTTTTTAATTGGATTATTTGTTTTTTGGGTGTTGAGTTTTATAAGTTCCTTATATATCTTGGATACAAACACTTTTTTGGAAATGTCATTTGCAAATATCTTCTCCCATTCCATAGGTTGCATTTTGGTTTTGTTGATAGTTTCCTTAGCTGTGCAGAAGTGTTTTTTGGGGTTTTTGTTGTTGTTGTTGTTGTTTGTTTTTTGTGTTGTTTTGGGTTTTTTTGATGTAGTCTCAATAGTTTATTTTTGCTTTTACTTCCCTTTCCTCAGGAGACATATCTAGAAAGAAGGTGCTATGGTTAATGTCAAAGAGGTTACTGCCTGTCTTCTCTTCTAGGATTTTTATGGTTTCAAGTCTCACATTTAGGTCTTCCATCCATTTTGAATTTTTTTTTGTGTATGGTGTAAGAAAGTAGTTCAGTTTCATTCTTTTGCACGTTGCTGTCCAATTTCCCAGTAGCATTCATTGAAGAGATTGTCTTTTTCCTATTGGATATTCTTTCCTGCTTTGTTGAAGATTAACTGGCCACATAATTGTGGGTTTACTTTTGTGTTTTCTATTCTATTGATCTATGTGTCTATTTTTGTGCCAGTAGCATACTGTTTTGATCACTACAGCTTTGTAATATAACTTGAAGTCTGGAATTGTGATGCTTCCAGCTTTGTTTTTCTTTTCAAGATTGCTTTGGCTATTCAGTGTCTTTTGTGGATCCATACAAATTTTAGGATTATTTGTTCCAGTTCTCTGAAAAAAGCTGTTGGTGTTTTGATAGGGATTGCATTAAATGTGTAGATTGCTTTTAGTAGTTTAGACATTTTAATAATATTTATTCTTCCAATCCATGAGTATGGAATTATTTCTATTTCTTTGTGTCATAAATTTCTTTCATCAGTTTTTTATAGTTTTCAGACTACAGGTCTTTCACTTCTTTTGTTAGGTTTATTTCTAGGTATCTTCTTATTCTGGGTGCAATTGTAAATAGGATTGTTTTCTTAATCCTTTCTGCTGCTTCATTATTGGTGTATACAATGCAACAGATTTCTGTACATTGATTTTGTATCCTGCAACTTTACTGAATTCATTTATCAGTTCTAGCAGTTTTTTGGTGGAGTCTTTCAGATTTTCTACATATAGTATCATGTCTCTGCAAATAGTGAAAGTTTGACTTCTTCCTTACTGATTTGGATTCCTTTTATTTTGTTGTTGTTGTTGTTGTCTGATTGCTGTAGCTAGGCCTTCAGGTACTATGTTGAATAAAACTGGAGAGAATGGACATCCTTGTCTTGTTCCTAACCTTAGTGGAAAAGCTCTCCGTTTTTCCCCACTAAGGATGATGTGAGCTGTGGATTTTTCATAGATGGCCTTTATTATGTTGAGGTATATGTCTTATATTTTTTTGTATAATTATCGTCTCTGTGATTTCTTGTTCTACAGTTGTAGGAAATAGTCTTTATTTTCCAGGCTTCCCTTACTTTCTTTCCAATAAACTGTATTTTAACTCTCAGTTATTTCTTTTTCTGTATTTATTTTTTGTGATATTTTGTTCCTTTTAATGACTACAATATATTTGCAAATCTAAGTACATTACATTACAGATTTATTTTTCAAGTGCTCTTCTGTTTACCTAATCTATGTTTACTTGATGTTCTACATAACTATCAAGTCTATATTCTCTCTATAGATTCAATGTAATTATAATCAACAACTCAGTTGTATTTTTGTAAAAACTGATGTTTCTAAAACTTATATGGAAATGCAAAAGACCAGGAATAAATAAGATAATATTGAAGAATAAGAACGGAAAGGAAAGATTTACATAAACAGAAAATAGAATTTCCGATAGGGATAAAACTTCCATTTTTTGCAGAAAATATGATTGTATACATAAAAATAAGCAAACAATATTAAACACAGGTATTTAGAAAGCTTGCTGGATGCAAGTTATAAAAATATGTACCTAAAGACAAATCCAAGAGTAATAAAACAGCATTATTTGTTATACAAAAATGAGGAACAACCCAGTGTTTTGTCAGGAATAGTACTAAGAAATAAATTGTGGTATGCTCATACAATGGGATGCTATATATTCTTCCCATGTGGCTTTAATAGACCAGAGAATGCCCAGTAAGTTCAATATAAATGGCCAGTTGGCTTGATTACTTTTTATTGTATGCTTTTTTTATCCATATTTTATTTTGTCTAGCATAAACAGAAAAGTCATTCTTTTTTTTCATTTATTCATAAAATATTTGTTGAAGACTCTCTTCCAGGTACATCGTGGCTGAAAACGCCAAGTGGAGTACATAGTTTATTAAAAGGGAAATATTAATAAAAAACAAACAAATGTTAAATTATTGCTGGAATGAATATCACCAATGAGAAGCACAGTGACCTAAGAGAACTCTTAATAGGGAAACAATACAGTTTGAGTTGAGAGAAGTCATGATTGACAAAGTCATTACGGAGCTGAGGTCTCGGAAGAGTGGAAACTCACCAAGGGAAATGGATTGAGGGGAAAAAATGGTTCCAGGGAGGGTCCCCTGTCACATTTAAGAAACACAGTCTGATGTGATTATAGCAGAGACTGAAATGAACTATATATTCTGAGATAAGGGTCCAAAAATCAATGGAAGCCCAAATATTTTAGACCTTATCAGCCATGTCAGAGATTTTGCTTTTTTTTCCCCATAGGAGCAATAAATGTTCACTGAAGGAGAGTGGCATGTTCTCATTTGCATAGTTAACAATCAACCCCAACACAACGAAACATCTCTTTTCCTATGATTTCTAGGCAAAGGTCCAGACATCAGGCAATGGTGACTTCACAAAGTTAAATGCTACCAACCTTGAAGCTATCCTAATTCCTCAAATACCCTCTGTGAAGCTGAGTTCTCCACTAGCCTCTCCTGTCCAAAGATGCCCTTAATATATCCCACACACAAGGCAAAACCACAGCTCTGATTAGACCAGTCCACTACTAAGACAAAAAAAAATCTTGCTTTTAATTGACAATGAATTAAGTATAGATTCATAGATCAAGGTTTATCCACTCTGTCCCCTGCCTACATCTTAAGCCTAAACTTCCTCTTTTCCTCTTCCAGTTTTGTATCACCAGTAGGTTACATCTTATACACATTCCTGAACACAGTCCATGCTTTTCTGTCTCCTCCTTCGTCGTGCTATTCTCTTTCCCTAGAAGTCTCTGCCTGTTGTTTGTTTTTTCGAAGTCCTATTCATTTCCAAGGTCCTTCTCAAATGCCATACTCTTTATAAAGCTCTTTTGATCCATCCCCCATCTAATAAAACTGTAATTGCTTTCTCTTGTGAATTTCCATAGCACTAAATTGTTCCTCTCCCAGAGCATTTATCTTTTGCCTTATAATACCACTATTTATTCATTTGCTGTATCTCTCCTGCAGGGAACAAATAGCATCTTAGTCCCCTAGGTGCTCACTAAAGTATCATTCAAAATATTTCAAGGAAAATAGATGTCCAAAAAATATTTGTATAATGGAAACTAACTAGGGATTTAAATATTTTGCCTAATACTCCTCTCCATATGTATTTCTGGTGGTGAAATACAGAATATCTCCAAAGCATTAAAGTGGGAAAAAATGCAACTGTTTCAAAAACCACATTTAAAATTAAATATATGATAAAGATCTTGGTGTTTCTTTAAATCTTGCTTATCAGAGAAGAAAAATATACATGTATCTTCAAACCCTGTTAAAATCACCTGTGTACACTTTTACTGCCAGATGGTGTCATATTAATATCAACAGAAAGAATCAGCAAATCTAAACTTAAAAGTGTACATGAGGTCATCAAACAAGGTTACAAAAATGCTGAAGGCTAACACACATTCAGATCTCATTTAAATTGGAACTTCATAACATTTAACACAGATAAATTTCCAGTGTTCAATCCTCATAAAAAAATTCTTTGGTTGAATTATTGCTAACATGAAATACGGCTTTTCCTTAGGAACCATAATGAAAAGACAATGACAATGATCTACTTCAAAAATGCTACTTGCATTCATGTTAAGTCAGAACTTAAATTTTCATCTCTTTTGATTTGTTGTTTCAATAACTAAATTATTAAATTCCTACTATGTTCAAGGCAATATATATAAAACCTTAATATTAATTAACATATCAATACCTATTGCCTTAAACATAGGAGAAATACATATACATATATAATATACATATATAAATATAAATGTAAATTTATAAATATGTAAGTATACATATATATAAATGCATGATCACATTTACCAATACAAGTACTTAAAAGAGAGATGTTGAGCTGCTACGGGACAGGGCAGATTAAAAATCTCATTGCACACTTAAACAATCATCAAAAGAAGCTGAAAAGTAAAAGACCAGTAATGACCAAATAACTAAAGTGACATTTTATTAAACAAAGCAACATAATCAGGTTTTATCTTATTTCATTTTAAGAATCAAATTAGATTACCCAGGCAATATCTCAAGTTGTCAGATAGTAACCCAACTAGAAAGGAAGGTTTATTTATCTATGTGTTTAATAAGCTGTTTAGATCCCAATGTAAAAATTATAGTATAAAAAGTACCTACTGAATTGAGACAGGCTAAGCTTTCACTGTACTTTAAAAAATGTTTTCACGTCTTTTTTATCCACATGCAACCATTTATTTCCATCCCATTATATATGACTTCCCTCATCCTCCATGCACATCCATTGTACAACTATTCCTTTATGGCAGAATGCATCAAGGTCAGAGGTGTACCTAAATAATTGATACCATGATAGAAATATAGCATAAATGACATTCACAAGGATTATGTTCTCATGCTTGATCTAAAAACTTTGAAAAGTATTTGCCTTCGGGGTTCTTGATTATCTCAAACTATAATGCTGCACAGTTACAATGAGGAAGTGGCACATTTAAGAACTGTGAAAGATTTATTTTCAAAAATAACAGAAGGAAAAATTGTCGGCTGTTGAACTATCATATAGAAGAAAAAAAAATCCATCCCACTCTTTTTTGCTATTATATTGTTTGAGAAGTCACAGTAAATCTTCACTTTGGCTACCATCCTATTTTATTTTACTGTAACTATCATCACTTTTACTATGGAATGCTTTATGGGGCACATAAGCCCTCAGCTCTTTTGCTAAGCGTTTGTACTGATATCACAGGATCTATCAAGCATTTTAACCAGTTTATTCTTTGCTTTCAGACCATGACGAGAAACCATTATCATGGCTTTAGAAAAGAATATTTGGCCATCACATCCCAAGGAAAAAGAAAATCCATATTTTAATCACATGTTAGGATATCTCTCCCCATTTTATCATAATAAAAATTTCTATGAGAATAAAACAACCATAGAAAAGGGTAAAGAAGTTCTTCGCTGGAAAGAGCCCCTCCCTCCTGTATGCTGTACCAGCATCAGCTAAAGAGCAGGTGGCATGAATGGTCGGTTCCTGTTGCTTAGGGGCTGATCCCACAGTTACACCTCACAAGTGTCAGTGAGGGAAGTACAAACAGAAATGCTCTCCACTCAGACTCGCTTCCTTCAGTTCTTTATTTTGCTCAATATATTTTCTTTCCTGAGTTCCAGGGAGAAAGTTTCCAGATAATTTCCACACTTTCCAACAGAACTGACCCAGACTATCATCTTTTATGTTCACCAGTTAAAGTCACAATTCCAATAAACTGTAATTATCCTTAACGTCATGAACTGTACCTATATTGTTTGTTACTATATTCCTGGTGACAAAGATTATGCTCAGTGCAAAACTGTAACCTAATAAATATCTGTTTAGTTGAGTAAATAAATTAATACATATGATAAAAATTATTCGAAATTTGAAGGGTTATTTACAGTGTGAACTACCTTAAGAATTGTCCACAATATCCAATTAAATATGCAGAAGTAATGACTTTAAACAGAGAGAACAACTACTCTAAATTAAGCATTAGGTGATGTTCAGCATCTCTTGAAAGAGTAGCAACTTCATCATCTGTAACAGGGGTCAGCCAACTAGAGCCCATGGGCCAAATCTGATCCACAACACATTTTGATAAATACGGCGTCATGGGTATATGGCCACACTCATTTATGTATACACTTTTTTATAGCTGCTTCTGCACATGACTATATTAGTGTTGCAGACTTGCAACAGAAACCATACAGCACACAAAACCTAAATATTTATTGTCTGGCTCTTTGCAAAATGTTTGCCAACTCCTGATCTATAAGAAAGACACAAGTGTGTCCACAGGAGGTAGGACTCAGACTGACAAATATTGTACAGAGATGAATTCCCATGCTAAACGAATTATCATGCCAACCTTATCCTAAACTCCTATTTTCCATCCTATGGCTACTGACCTGAGTCTACCCGTGTTCTCCATCCACCATTTATTTAATGCTCCTATCACTCCTGTGCTGTATTCCACTCTTAGTTCCAACAGTGAAATGCCAGCTCCCTCTCCATGCATTCTGAAGGATGATGTCTCTGTTCCTCCATTCCAGCACCCCCATTCCCACACTAGGTCATTGAGTGGGGTATCCACCCTAGGTCATTGAGTGGGGTATCCATCCTCTGCTTCTCTCAGCTCCATCACTTTTTATGGTCAGATACCAGCCAGTTTCATGCATTTATATATCTGCCACATCCCTGAAAATAGTTGGGTCTGTGCCTCGCCTGTCCTATGGTAAAGCTTATCATACAGACTTAAGCCTCAAGTCTATTAAGTGAAAGTCTCACACTAAACTTATTCTGAAAACCCACTCACCTTTTTACTGATTCATAAAGCATTGCCCAGTTTCACAGTGAGCCCACAAATGGCTCAAACTCTGGTTTAAGAGGAAAATGTTCTATCACCCTTGGGGAAACCCAGAAGACAAGACTCAAGGGAACTCCCATAGTTTTATTGCAAAGGGTATTCTTTAGGTCAGGGCAAAGACAGGCTCACCAGTAATTTTTCACATTATGACAAAGCCTGCCTGGGGCACTTGGTCAGGGTTTTCTGAACCCTTATGGCAACTACTTTGTAAAGTTCTTTTTTTTTTTTTTTAAATAGAAACACACAGGATTTGATTGAAAGAGGTTAAAGATAAAATACTTGGAGGAATAAAAAACTAAAAGTATCTGGCACCCTTGGATGCATTTGTTCTAAAGAGAAGAATATATGGAGAAGCTCGAAAATGTTGCTAATGAGGCCAAGGCCACTGCCTCCATCCCTCTATGAGTTTATTAGCTTTGCACAAAGAAAGATGCAATTTAACAATCTCTATTTGAACCCTTAACCTCAATCCATCTGCCTATAAATATGTGCCACTGCTCAGGAAGGAGACCAGGGCCTTGCAATGAGTCACCATCAGGCAACTACCTTCACTCTAAGAAAACTAGCTCACCTTGCTGGCAAGCATCATGTCATATATACAAGTGGGTCAGAGTTAAAACAGCCAAGTAAAAATTTAATCTTTAAAAGTGGCACAATATAAAAATTGACTTGAAGCGTTCTCTGCGCAAACTAGTTTACATTTTCAAACCATTCTGGTTCATGTACTTACCTCTCAAATGGACTATTAGAAAAGCCTCCCTCTGGGCCTCTGCTTCTTGTATGACACTTTCCAATCTCTCTGCCACTTGGCTTACAAACCATCTGCCAAAAATTCAAAACAAACCATTATATTTTCCTTCAAATAATTACTTTGGGGCCCCTGTCCCCTTTGAGATTATATCCATATTACTTTCTACAAATTTGAGAAGATTCCTTTCTCTCTCTCTCTTAAACCCTCTGCATTTAGACATTTACCCCAAATGTTCCACAAATATCTGCAGCTTTAGTGGATTTAGTTATGTCATTATTCTTGTTTCATCTAACATTCAGTTACACTCAGTTCTCAAGCAACATTTACTTGATCTATTGATGACACTGGGCACAACTGGCCACAACCACCTTATTTAAAGCATTTTCTTCAGTTGACTTCAGGACATGTGACTTGTAGCCCCTCCTTTCTCTCTGGGCACACATGTAACCCCAGCGAAATATAAGTGTCACATTGTCCCACTCCTCACTTCATTATCATAAGTGTCATCCTGCTCCCTACAAACCCCCCTGAGCTGGGAGCATCATTGCCTCTCTCCAGTCTATACTCCCTCTCACCAACTGGTTCAGGCACGCTTCTGTCTCCATGTCTTTGCGTTGGTTGTTCCTCATCCCTGGAATGCCCTTTGTCCCCTCACCACATACGGTCATATCCACTTGGCTCATTTCTTTCTCTTTATGGCATTAAATAAATGTCATTTTTCCTGACTGCCCTCCGATAGTTCCTATTCTGACTGCATTATTTTTCTTTTGGTGCTTACTTTTTGTTCATCATACTGTACATATTTTTTTTCCTTTTTTTTAAGGTCTGTTTTTACCACTAGAGTATAAGGACCATAAGGGCAATGATTTGTTCTCCACAGCTTTATTGTCAGAATCTAGAATATTATAGACTCTATGTGTGTTGGGTATATTTACAATGGAATGACTAAAAGCTCCAGTCATCTGAGTTTTGTTTGCTTCTAAAACCACCTCTTTTATGCCTCAGTACTACAGCCCGTTCCAGAAATCCTAATGAAGGCCAGCTGCTCTTGCTTACTGGACTTCTGCACTACTTTTCCGCTTTACAAATATCTACTCATCACCAACACCTTCCTGAAGCATTTCTGCTGTTCCTTTGCCGGCATCAGAACCCTATGCAGATGGCTATCACCCAGTATAAAATGTTTTGCAGGCATTTGCTAACTTGTCTCCCCTGTTAGCCTTAAGCTTGCTGAGGATATTTAGAAAGTAGATAACAAACACCATGCAAAGCAGAGACATTTTACCCTCTAGCTAACTTCTGCTCAAAGAGGTAATATATATGCTAAAAAGTCTGAATGCCTAAGTATTTAGAGTTTAGAATATATAAACAAGTTAGAAGGGAAAAAGTGCAAAGGTAAAAAAACAGAAAGAATGATTTAACATGAATTTTTGCTTTTTGGAAAACAAATTACTCATTCAATCATTAATTCACGAAACATTTATTGATGACCTATCCTGGATTGAACCTTATGCCAGGATGTTGAATGTGAAGGAGAATAAACCCCAGCCACCAACTTTCATGGAACTCACACTATGACCAGAAAGACTTGTAAGAAGTATGTCTAGACGAATTCTCATTTCTCCACTCCATCTGAAATCACTACCATAAGACAACTCTCTATTCCTAAGAGCAGTTAAATGGAATCATTCATTTTTTTACCTAAATTTGACAGAAACATCTGGTGTCTGAAATATTCATTATTACTTTTAAATCTCCCAAGAATATTTGAATATCACAATATTTTTATACGATGTTCAATTCTAACTTACATATAAGTGATGTAAAACATGGACAGCTAAACTTAAATGACATCTTCTCTCCTTTGTATGACCTGTTTTGCAAAAATGTGTTAATTATTTTAACAAATACTTATTAGGTGCCTATTACATACCAGGGATTTTCCTAGCATGGAGGTCCCAATGACAGACAAAACAGACAATGTGACCACATGGAGATTATATTCTGGTATAAAATAAAAATAAAACACATATGATAGATCAAGTGCTGATAAGCTCTATGGGGGAAAAGGAAGCTGGGTGAGGAACTAAGCAGGTAAAGAGGATAGAGGGTGTGTTTGTGTTGGAGGCACTGGAGAGAAATACTAGTTATACAGAGGGGTTGGAAAAACTTCTCTTGTATAATCAGACTTAAGGAAACAAACTGAAGGTTGCTGGAGTGGTGGGGGGTGGGAGGCATGGGGTGGCTGGGTGATAGACATTGGGGAGGGTATGTGCTATGGTGAGCACTGTGAATTGTGTAGGACTGTTGAATCAGAGACCTGTACCTCTGAAACAAATAATACATTATATGTTAAAAAAAAAAAGAAGAAGAAAAAGATAGTAGGAAGGGAAAAATGAAGCGGGGGAAATCGGAGGTGGAGACGAACCATGAGAGACTATGGATTCTGAGAAACAAACTGAGGGTTCTAGAGGGGAAGGGGGTGGAGGGATGGGTTATCCTGGTGATGGGTATTAAAGAGGGCACGTTTTGCATGGAGCACTGGGTGTTATGCACAAACAATGAATCATGGAACACTGCATCAAAAACTAATGATGTAATGTATGGTGATTAACATAACATAATAAAAAAAAAGCCTGAAGGAACTGAGAGCCATCTGGAGGAATCTGGGGGAAGCAGAAATCTGGGGTAAGAATTAGGTCTGTGTGTGTGTGTGTGTGTGCATTTCAGAACCTCTTCTTGTTACATGAATTTGAAATTTATTTTATCCACTCAAGGAAAGTAATAATATTTTATTTCAAATTAAATTTCATTTTCTTTTTTAAAAAATGTTTGTGACTTTGGTGCCTTTCTTTCTGGACCCATTATTAGATTTTCTCAAATGCTGGGAGTCTCTTTGTTGGACACCCATTTTCATTTTAGAGATTTCCACAAGTACTGCTTCAGTGTATTGCAGCATACCTCCAGTGATCATGGAGACATGATGCAGGATGCATTTGCAGTTCATCTTCTGGGTGCGGGATGCAGTACTCATTTTTTTATGTCTCCTCCTGGGCATCCACCTGTCTGTTGCCTGCTGAGTTGAGGCAGAGCAGTGTCTAGTCATTCCTCTTGCAGGTACACTGGCCATAACCCTGAAGGCTGCCCAAGAAATCTCCCCTGCTTTCATATGCTGCTTCTGTGCAAGAAGCTGTTTTCACCTTTCAGGCAAACCCTCTCCTGTGGAAATGGTGCTCATAGCTCCTTCTGTCTTTCAAGGTATCTTCAGACTTTTGGGTCCATGAGGGTACATCTTGTGTTCCAGAGCTGTAGTTAAGTATTCATGTCTTTCCCAGAAATTTAGAGCAGGAAGGAGATACACGTGCTCAGTTGTCTTGATCCAATCACACTAAACATGCTTTCACTGAATACCATGTAAGTACCATAAGTACCTTATAAATTAAATTCAGAATAAATGAAACCAATTTATAAAATATAATTTAAAAGTATATATATTAAAAGTATATATATATATACACACATATATATGGTTAAACAGTGCAATCTCTGTGATTCCTTATAATTACAAAGATAAGCTACAGATAAAAAAATCAGTGAATTTTGTTATCAAATTTCAATAATTTTATATCATTTTATACTGTTCATTTGCTTCTTTATCATTCTCTTCTCCCAAACAGGATTTAAGCAGAAATCTCTTCATCCTAAAGTGTTACAGAAATCCTTATTTAGTTTCACCTAGGGAAACTCCTACTGAGGCTTCTTTCCTTTGTCTTTTCTCTATTGTCCATGGATCCTCTCTGTGCCCTTTGCTGTTGATATCTTTTATGAATCCTGTCAAGGTAGCCATCCATTCTCTCAGGCCAATTTTTTCTTTCTTTTTTTCTTCTTTCTTTCTTTCTTTCTTTCTTTCTTTCTTTCTTTCTTTCTTTCTTTCTTTCTTTCTTTCTTAATTATAAAAAATTCATTCTTTCTACAGTTACTATAAGTTTTCAGTAAAGGTGAAAACAATATAAGAATCATCCCAGCATATTCAATTAGTGATGCTTTATACTTAGCACCTTCTCTGCACAAATTATAATAGCAAAACTTAAGTGAATTGTACTATGTGCCAGGCAGTGTTCTGAGCATTTCACATATAGTCAGTCATGTAATCCTCATGCCCAACACCCACCCCCAGCCCCGTGGTGAGGCACTTTTAGTCCCTTTCACAGGTGAAGTAACTCATTCAGAGGAAGGTTAAGTTATTCACCTAGATTGTAAGCTAGAAATTACCAGAGCTAAGATACACACCAAAGCAATTGTCTTTAGCATTCTGGCTCCTAACACTACTCAGCTTCATGACATTAGGTAATAGGTAAGGATACAGAGTAGGACGTGATGTGGATTCCACACCCTAGGATTTTACAATATAACAGTAAGTAGTTATATTAGCTCCCTAAAGCCTCCTCTCCTGAAGGTCTACATGCTATGCCTACTGATCTTTATTGAAGTGTTAAATGGCAAAACACATTTGCTAATACGAATTTACAGTACAGTCCTTTCCAGAAGGGTTTACTAGAGCGGCACTGCCCACACTGCAATCTACAGAAGAGAGGCTCTGTAGCATGTTAAGTGTAATAATGACAACAAAGGAATTAATGGTGACATGATAAGGGGAGGGGTTAATATTTTAGGGCGAGGAGCTCTGAAAACATCACATAGCAAAAATGCATACTCACAGTGCAAGTTTGTGGAGACTAATTTGGAAATAAGGTTTGGAACACTAAGGAATCAATGACTGACTTCAGGCTGAGGAGTGTAGATGTGATTTCATAATTTGAAAGAAAGAAAAGGAAAAAAAAGTAAATATGAAAATGAAGTTAAAAGACTCTTTCTAGTTAACTTGTGCTGGCTACAGGAAAACTTCGAGCATCTCTAGGTTACTGGTCTCTTAGCACACCGAATACTGTACAGCTAATACCTTGTATGGTTCCTTGTATCATTCTGCAAAATTACCTTCAAGATGTCAGGTAGAGGATAATGGCTTACATTATTTAGCAAAACCATTAGGATCATAGAATAAACAAACTCTAAAATAAAAACAACTAATTTTGATTCTTATATATGCAAAAGTTGAGGGAGTAATTGTCTTTTATTTGGATGGTATAGTAGGCTGATAATATTTATAAATAAAAATGGAAATGCCCTACTAGAATATAATTATGTGACTTTTCCCCCCAATATAATAAGAGAAGTGAGAGGTTTAATCATAGGGTGTTAGTAAAGCACTTAAATCCTCATAAGGATCATTTGAGAGGCTATAGTTATATTATATTACTTTAATATCTGGAAAGAAAAATCTGCATGCATAATGATAAACATATCTATTTAATACTATCAAAATTTTCTTCTAGCCCCCAAAATATAAACATATTAAATATTTTACTTGTAATCTAAGATATTAAAATATAGTACACTCCTAATTACTTATATTTGGATTATCTGGGAAATCCAGGCACTGAAATCCAGGCCATCTGTCTATCTGACTTGAACTGCAGGATCCAGATTGAGAAGGACAATTACTCACAGTGGTGGAGGAAGGTCAAGGAGGGGCAGAGAAGAGTTGCTCTTTTTCCCAAGCTCATCTTCCTCACTTCAGCCCAGCTCACTCAGAGGATTACTTATCAACTTAGCTGCCAAGTTGGCTTTGTTCTGATGGAAACTACCAACTCAACATGAGGTAGAAGACTCAGGTGGTAAGAATTAGGGGAAAGGTCATCAAAATACCTTGTAAACAGGTGAACGCATAAGTAATTTGGGCAGTGAATTTCATTGCTAGGCAAAGTCTCTTTCACCCAGGGGTCTCCCATAGGCATTTTCCATTACTGAGCAAGATCTATGTCAAAGAATGTGCCTGGGATCAAGTCTGCAAGTACAGAGAGGAAATGACTTCACCTTGCAGGAAAGAGATTAAATAGAGAGTGATAGTTATAGCTAATAATTAAAAGAATATATATAATAATGATGATGTCTAAAATTATAAGGTGAGAATGTCCTAAGTATTAAGCAGGTCCCAAGGACATCATAATGAGTTCCTACTTCTCCCAACTGACTGCTTTACACAAAGCATACAATTTCCATATGAATCCAGGTAAACATGTCAAATCTAGAATTATTAAATATAGTAAGAATATGAATAATAAAAAATAAATCCAATATTACATAACAATAACAAAAGTTTCATGACTAATACCTCACTTAGCCATTAAAACAGCTTTATTAAGGTAGATATTTAAGCTAATATATTTAGTTTTCAGATTATAATACTGAGATCCAAGGATTGGCAGTTTTATGTTTAAAGCCATCCCACTTAATAATGCTAAAGCTGCAAAAATAACCAACTTTCCTAAACCTTTTACCTTTATTTTGCTGTACCACACCTGAGAACAATTATTGTTAATGTCATGAAACAGAGCAATTTCAAAATATCAAAACTGTTCAAGTAGAATCTGAATGAATATCATTATTTGGGTAAATACATTTTTAAAGCCATATTTATAATAATATAAATACTCAGAAATAATAAGGACTTATCAGTTTGACCATCAGTTCTTTCTTTTATAAAACCCAGAAAATGCTTAAACTGAAAAGTGATGTTAATTTTATTTCAATATGTACTGATGAATTTTTGAAACTGTAAAATATAAATAATGTTTATACACTTCCTGATTTATTTGGTATTACTAATTTCCTTAGAACACAAATTAGAAATAATACATATTTGATGACAAAGATGGATTGTTTTGAAAAGAAATTGTATCAGTCATGGTAAGAGTTTAATAATACTAAGGAGAACCATAAGAACTAATTGAACTGGTAAATAAATAGAAATTGCCCTTTTGAGACCAGAGAAATTATTTATGATAACCTTAAATATCCCATTATACTATGCACAAGAATAAACTTCAAATAGATCAGAAATGTAAATGTTAATAAAAGAGACAATACAAATTCTGAAAGAAAGCTTGCGTGAATTCCTTTAAAACATGGATTTGAAGAAAGTCTTTCAAGGTATGACTTCAAGATCCATAAGGCCCTAGGTTAATAAATTTGGTTATGAAAACCCAAAAAATATTCATAACAAAATGCACCATAAGCAGAGATAAAAGATAAGTAATGAACTGGAATAAAATTTCACAATTTACGTTACAGATAGAAAACTAATCTTTCTTAATGCAAATTAAAATGTACTACGGTGCCTTTTCTCACCTACCAGATTGGCAGAAATTCATAAGCTTGGTAACAGTCTGATGGTGAGGGTTGGGAAAAGAGGACCTCTCATACATTGCTACTGAGAGTGCAATATGATAAAACTTTATAGGTTTATGGAGAATTTGGCAATATTGAACCAAATTATGTATGCATTCCTCTTTGTTCCAATAAGTCCTTTTCTAGAATTTTACCCAAATGGTTAACCTCTGCAAACTCAAAATATCATAGGTGAAATTACATTTTGCCATGCAAACATTTTTGTAGCCATGTATATCAATCTACCTAGAAAGGAAAAGGTGACAAATATGGAATAAAGAAAAATAAAAGTTGGATTTGAATAAAAAAAAAATCAGTCTGAGTTTGGGCCATAAAATCACTTAGAGACTTGACACTTCAGTAACAGTAAGCACACACAGTGCTGAGATCTTCCTTTCCAGGTGACATTTCCCAAAAAGAGGACATTGGCAAATGGATGATTCAGTTCTAGGGTCAGAAAAGTACAAGGTAAGCCTAGAAGTGTTTAAGACTTAACAAGTTATGTCAAAATTATACAAAGAAACTTAAAGGCTAGAGTTAATTGAATTTAAAACACACACACACAACAGAGAATTGCAACATATTAACAGCTACTAAAAAAGATTTATGGGTTCATAGTGTAATTTTTTTTTAAAGGATGAGAGAGAGAAAGAAAAAGAAAGGGAAAGAAAGGGTAAAAGAGGGGGGAGGAGCAAGATGGCAGAAGAGTAGGAGACCTAAATTTCATCTGGTCCCAGGAATTCAGCTGGATAGGGATCAAACCATTCTGAACACCTACGAACTCAACAGGAGATCAAAGAAAAGAATAGCAGCAACTATCTGAACAGAAAAGTGACCACTTTCTGGAAGGTAGGACGTGCGGAGAAGTGAATGCGAGGCGATATTCGGGAGGATAGACGGCGGGGGAGGGGGTCTCCATCAGCCGCTACTGGCACGTGATAGAGCAGCGGAGCACAAAATCGGAACTTTTAGAAGTCGGCTCTGCTGAGGGACGTTGCTCCAGTGGCTAAGCGGGGGGTAGAACCCTCTCTGGGACAGTGTGGTCTCAGGACCCTCGGTGTCACAGAAAGACTGGGGGTGCCTGAGTGCAGCAGAGCTCCCAGGTATCAGAGAAGGGAAGCCGGCTGCAGAGATGGAGCTGAGGCGTGGGCTCTCAGCTCGGGGTTGTCATAAACCATGATCCACGGCACAGTCAGGCCACTGCTCCTCCAGCAGGGACCCAACAAGCGGCAGATCCGGGGAGACTCCCCTTCCTCCCCCAGGAGGAGCGGTGCGGGAGTGCACCTCAGGGATCTGCTGGGTTTGGAGACTCCATACAGGGTCGTGTGCCAGAGATAGAAATGCTCAGTCAAGGCCGGGTGAACAAGGAATGTGACCGGGGAGACGGGAGTGATTGACTGCTTTTCTCTGGGGGCTCAATGAGGAGTGGGGCCCTGAGTTATTGGCTCCTCCAGGCGGAGATTGGGAGGCCACCATTTTCACTCTCAGCCTCCAAAGCTGTATGGAAAGCTTGCAGAGAACAAAAGCTCCCGAGGGCAAACCCAAGCAGATTATTTACCCCAGACCCGGCAAGGGCGGGGCAATTCCGCCTTCAGCAAAGACATTTGGGAACCATGGCAACAAGCCCCCTGCAAGAAGATCAGCAAGAACAGCCAGCCAAGACCAAGTTTACCCATCAATGAGAATGGAAGAACTCCAGCGCTAGGGGAATACTGCACATAGAATTCATGGCTTTTTCCCGTGAATCTTTAGTCTTTCAAAGTTAATTTTTTTAATTTTCTTTTTTTCTTTTTCTATTTTCTTTTTGAATTTTTCTTTTTCCCTTTTTCAACCAACATCTTATTAATCCCTTTTTTAAAAATCTTTTTTATTTTTCATTTTTAGAGTCATAGTCTATCTCTTCATAGTCTTCAACCTTATTTTTGGTATATATATAAGTTGTTCTCTCTTTAAAATTTTGGGATACAGTTTCTTCTAACAGACCAAAATATACCGTAAATCTCTAGTGTATGGCTTTGTTCTAGTCTCCTGCCTGATCACATTCTCTCCCCCCCCCTTTTTTTTTAAATCCTCTTTCTTTTTTCAACCAACTTCTTATCAATTCCTTTTATAAAACCTTTATTATTTTCATCTTTACAGTCATATTCCATCCCTTCATCGTATCTACCCTTATTTGTGTACATATATAAGTTTTTCTTTCTTTAAAATTTTGGGAGTCGCTTTCTAACAGACCAAAATACGCCCAGAATCTAGTGTGTGGCATCGATCTATGCACCAGCCTGATTATATTTGATCATATTCTGGTTTTATTTGTTTGTTTCTTTGTTTTTATCTTTATCTTTTTCTTTTTTTTCTCTTTTCTTTCTTTCCCTTTCTTTTCCCTTGGTTTCAGGTCTCTTCTGAATTGTTTAGTGTACATTTTTCTGGGGTCGTTGTTACACTGTTAGCATTTTGTCCTCTCATTCATCTATTCTCCTCTGGACAAAATGACAAGATGGAAAAAA
This sequence comes from Mirounga leonina, assembly GCF_011800145.1. Taxonomy (NCBI): domain Eukaryota; kingdom Metazoa; phylum Chordata; class Mammalia; order Carnivora; family Phocidae; genus Mirounga; species Mirounga leonina. The sequence goes on from NW_023270305.1 coordinate 21,151,151, forward strand.
TCACCTCAAAAAAAAGAACAAGAGGCAGTACCAACTGCCAGGGACCTATCAATATGGACATTAGTAAGATGTTGGAACTAGAGTTCAGAATGACGAATATAAAGATCCTAGCTGGGTTTGAAAAAAGCATGGAAGATATTAGAGAAACACTTTCTGGATAAATAAAAGAACTAAAATCTAACCAAGTCGAAATCAAAAAGGCTATTAATGAGGCGCAATCAAAAATGGAGGCTCTAACCGCTGGATAAATGAGGCAGAAGAGAGATTTAGTGATATGGAAGACCAAATGATGGAAGATAAAGAAGCTGAGAAAAAGAGAGATAAACAACTACTGGATCACAAAGGCAGAATTCAAAAGATAATTTTGGGGAAGGAAACAGGCATCAAAATCCAGGAGGCACAGAGAACCCCCCTCAAAATCAATAAAAATAGGTCAACACCCTGACATCTAATAGTAAAACTTACAAGTCTCAGAGACAAAGAGAAAATCCTGAAAGCAGCTTGGGACAAGAGGTCTGTAACCTACCATGGTAGAAACATTAGATTGGCAACAGACCTATCCTCAGAGACCTGGCAGGCCAGAAAGGACTGGCAGGATATATTCAGAGCACTAAATGAGAAAAATATGCAGCCAAGGATACTATATCCAGTTAGGATGTCATTGAAAATAGAAGGAGAGATAAAAAGCTTCCAGAACAAACAAAAACTAAAGGAATTTGCAAACATGAAACCAGCCCTACAAGAAATATTGAAAGGGGTCCTCTAAGCAAAGAGAGACCCTAAAAGCAACATAGACCAGAAAGGAACACAGACAATATACAGTAACAGTAGCCTTACAGGCAATACAATGTCACTAAATTCATATCTTTCACTAGTTACCCTGAATGTAAATGGGCTCAATGCCCCAATCAAAAGATACAGGCTATCAGATTGGATAAAAAAACAAGACCCATCGATATGCTGCCTGCAAGAGACTCATTTTAGACCCAAAGACACTCCCAGATTGAAAGTGAGGGGGTGGAAAACCATATACCATGCCAATGGACACCAAAAGAAAGCTGAGGTGGCAATCCTTATATCAGACAAATTAGATTTTAAACCAAAGACTATAGTCGGAGACGAGGAAGGACACTATATCCTACTTAAAGGGTCTATCCAACAAGAAGATCTAACAATTGTAAATATCTATACTCCTAACATGGGAGCAGCCACTTATATAAGCCAATTAATAACAAAACAAACACATTGACAACAATACAATAATAGTGGGGGACTTCAACACCCCCCTCACTGAAATGGACAGATCATCTAAACAAAAGATCAACAAGGAAATAAAGACTTTAAATGACACACTGGACCAAATGGACTTCACAGATATATTCAGAACATTCCTTCCCAAAGCAACAGAATACACATTCTTCTCTAGTGCCCATGGAACATTCTCCAGAATGGATCACATCCTAGGTCAGGTCTCAACCGGTACCAAAAGATTGGGATCATTCCCTGCATATTTTCAGACCACAATGCTTTGAAACTAGAACTCAATCACAAGAGGAGAGTCGGAAAGAACTCAGATACATGGAGGCTAAAGAGTACCCTATTAAAGAATGAATGGGTCAACCAAGAAATTACAGAAGAGTTAAAAAAAATTCATGGAAACCAATGAAAATGAAAACACAACTGTTCAAAATCTTTGGGACGCAGCAAAGGCAGTCCTAAGAGGAACGTATATAGCAATACAAGCCTTTCTCAAGAAACCAGAAAGGTCTCAAATACACAACCTAACCCTACACCTAAAGGAACTGGAGAAAGAACAGCAAATAAAGCCAAAACCCAGCAGGAGAAGAGAAATAATAAAGATCGGAGCAGAAATCAATGAAATAGAAACCAAAAGAACAGTAGAACAAATCAACAAAACTAGGACCTGGTTCTTGAAAGGATTAACAAGATTGATAAACCCCTGGCCAGACTTAACAAAAAGAAAAGAGAAATGACCCAAATAAATAAAATCATGATGAAAGAAGGGAGATCACAACCAACACCAAAGAAATACAAACAATTATAAGAACATATTATGAGCAACTATATGCCAGTGAATTAGATAATCTGGAAGAAATTGATGCATTCCTAGATATGTATCAACTACCAAAACTGAACCAGGAAGAAATAGAAAACCTGAACAGACCTATAACCACTAAGGAAATTGAAGCAGTCATCAAAAATCTCCCAAAAAACAAAAGCCCAGGGCCAGATGGCTTCCCAGGGGAATTCTACCAAACATTTCAAGAAGAATTAATACCTATTCTTCTGAAACTGTTCCAAAAAATAGAAATGGAAGGAAAACTTCCAAACTCGTTTTATGAGGCCAGCATTACCTTGATCTCAAAACCAGACAAAGACCCCATCAAAAAGGAGAATTACAGACCAATATCCTTGATGAACATGGATTTAAAAATTCTCACCAAAATACTAGCCAATAAGATCCAACAGTACATTAAAAGGTTTATTCACCACGACCAAGTGGGATTTATCCCTGGGCTGCAAGGTTGGTTCAACATCTGCAAATCAATCAATGTGATACATTACATTAATAAAAGAAAGAACAAGAACCATATGATCCTCTCAATAGATGCAGAAAAAGCATTTGACAAAGTACAGCATTCTTTCTTGATCAAAACTCTTCAGAGTATAGGGATAGAGGGTACATACCTCAATATCATAAAAGACATCTATGAAAAACCCACAGAGAATATCATTCTCAATGGGAAAAACTGAGAGCTTTCCCCCTAAGGTCAGGAACATGGCAAGGATGTCCACTATTACCATTGCTATTCAATGTAGTATTAGAAGTCCTAGCCACAGCAATCAGACAACAAAAAGAAATAAAAGGCATCCAAATCAGCAAAGAAGAAGTCAAACTCTCACTCTTTGCAGATGATATGATTCTTTATGTGGAAAGCCCAAAAGACTCCACCTCCAAACTGCCAGAACTCATACAGGAATTCAGTCAAGGGGCAGGATATAAAATCAATGCACAGAATTCAGTGGCATTCCTATACACCAACAACAAGACAGAAGAAAGAGAAATTAAGGAGTCGATCCCATTTACAATTGCACCCAAAACCATAAGATACCTAGGAATAAATCTAACCAAAGAGGCAAAGAATCTATACTCAGAAAACTATAAAATACTCATGAAAGAAATTGAGGAAGACACAAAAAAATGGAAAAATGTTCCATGCTCATGGATTGGAAAAACAAATATTGTGAAGATGTCAGTGCTACCTAGAGCCATCTACACATTTAATGCAATCCCTATCAAAATACCATCAACTTTTCTCAAAGAAATGGAACAAATAATCCTAAAATTTCTATGGAACCAGAAAAGACCCTGAATAGCCATAGGAATGTTGAAAAGCAAAGCAAAGCTGGTGGCATCACAATTCTGGACTTCAAGCTCTATTACAAAGTTGTAATCATCAAGACAGTCTGGTACTGGCACCAAAACAGACACATAGATCAATGGAACAGAATAGAGAGCCCAGAAGTGGACCCTCATCTCTATGGTCAACTTATCTTCGACAAAGCAGGAAAGAATGTCCAATGGAAAAAAGACAGTCTCTTCAAGAAATGGTGTTGGGAAAATTGGACAGCCACATGCAGAAGAATGAAACTGGACCATTTCCTTACACCACACACAAAAATAGACTCAAAATGGTTGAAAGACCTCAATGTGAGACAGGAATCCATCAAAATCCTAGAGGAGAACACAGGCAGCAACCTCTTCAACCTCAGCCACAGCAAATTCTTCCTAGAAACATCGCCAAAGGCAAGGGAAGCAAGGGCAAAAATGAACTATTGGGACTTCATCAAGATAAGAAGCTTTTGCACAGCAAAAGAAACAGTCAACAAAACCAAAAGACAACCGACAGAATGGGAGAAGATATTTGCAAATGACATATCAGATAAAGGGCTAGTACCCAAAATCTACAAAGAACTTCTTAAACTCAACACCCAAAGAACAAAGAATCCAATCAAGAAATGGGCAGAAGACATGAACAGACATTTTTCCAAAGAAGACATCCAAATGGCCAACAGACACATGAAAAATGCTCAATGTCGCTCGGCATCAGGGAAATCCAAATCAAAACCTCAATGAGATACCACCTCACACCAGTCAGAATGGCTAAAATTAACAAGTCAGGAAACGACAGATGTTGGCGAGGATGCGGAGAAAGGGGAACCCTCCTACACTGTTAGTCGGAATGCAAGCTGGTGCAGCCACTCTGGAAAACAGTATGGAGGTTCCTCAAAAAGTTGAAAATAGAGCTACCCTACGACCCAGCAATTGTACTACTGGGTATTTACCCCAAAGATACAAATGTAGGGATCCGAAGGGGTATGTGCACCCCGATGTTTATAGCAGCAATGTCCACAATAGCCAAACTATGGAAAGAGCCAAGATGTCCATCAACAGATGAATGGATAAAGAAGATGTGGTATACACACACACACACACACACACACACACACACACACACAATGGAATATTATGCAGTCATCAAAAGGAATGAAATCTTGCCATTTGCAACAACATGGATGGAAGTCAATCGGAGAAAGATATGTATCATATGATCTCACTGATATGAGGAATTCTTAATCTCAGGAAACAAACTGAGGGTTGCTGGAATGGTGGGAGATGGGAGGGATGGGGTGGCTGGGTGATAGACATTGGGGAGGGTATGTGCTATGGTGAGCGTTGTGAATTGTGTAAGACTGTTGAATCACAGACCTGTACCTCTGAAACAAACAATACATTATATGTAAAAAAAAAAGATAGCAGGAAGGGAAAAATGAGGCGGGGAAATCAGAGGTGGAGATGAACCATGAGAGATTATGGACTCTGAGAAACAAACTGAGGGTTCTAGAGAGGAGGGGGTTGGAGGGATGGGTTAGCCTGGTGATAGGTATTAAAGAGGGTGCGTAGTGAATGGAGCCCTGGGTGTTATATGCAAACAATGAATCATGGAACACTACATCAAAAACTAATCATGTACTGTATGGTGATTAATGTAACAATAAAATAAAAAAATGGGAAAAAGAAAGAATGAGAAAGAATAGCAAGGCGACAGGGTGTAAATCACTTTTTACAGAATGATACTTAACTATCAAAAAAAAAAGAAATGGTAGAATGAGAAGTCATCACTTTTCAATCCTCAATGTAATAACTGAAATGAGTAATAATCATCAGTGGATCCTAAAGATTATTGGGGTAAAAAATGTTTGTAGGTTCTCAAAGTAGGGCCCAACTAAATATGATAAAGGAAAAACATCAGTTTACATTAGAATCATCTGGTGATTATTATATAAGTAATAACATTTGGCATTAGCAAGAGAGAGAGCACAGCATTACCAACACACACTTTACCAGCATTTAGACAGACAATATCTGTCTTTTGAAGTGATGCAATAACATTGTTTATTAAATTAAAACTACACAAATCAGAGATGGTGTTCCTTTTGCTGTTGGACTTGTCTTGCTTCCGTTTTGAAGACAAAGCCAATATGTGGCAAGAGCGCAGAGCCAAAAGAATTGCAGCAAATTGGGGCCAAAACCCAATTTCATCACCACGGAAACATATCCTATATATGGACTTTCTGTTATTTGAAATAATACATCCTTTTATGTTTGAGCCAATTGAGTTGGAGTTTATTGTGATCAACTGTCTGATTCTTCACACATAGAAAAGTGAAAAGTGCTCAATCCTCTGTTGCACGGATTGCTCCTATTTTATCCCAAGAATTCATCAGTTAGTATAGATCTCATTTTTTTTAAATCTGTGAAGAGAGTTAGCATTTGTTTACAGTGATCTTAATATAATATTTTAAAGCTATTTAGAAGTTCTTTATGATATCAAAGCTCAAATAACACAGATTTTCTTCATTGTTCTTTGCCCAGCTGAATATGACCATAACTTTCCTCACTTTCAAAGATAATATGACATAACTAACATTCACTTATCAGTTAACCCTAGAATTAGATAATTAAACAAATGCCAGATATCAATATATATTTTGAAACTGTATAATGTTTTAGTCAAAATCATTTAAGAAAATGTTGAATATAGATAACAGTCACACACACACTTTATATTTAAGATATATCAAGTATTATACTTTTATCAGCAATCATTTACCAAATGTTGTATCTTAAGACATCTCTAATATGTTTTAGCTTAGCATGTTTTAAGCTTTCTTCCATAAAATATTCATGAAAATAAATACTGAACAAAATATGTCACAACAGTCATTGATATTGGACTGAAATTATACCTCAATTTGAAATATAGATGGTCATTCCTTAAAAAAAAAAAATAGTATTTGGAAATTACTAGAAATATTTGTGAAAATACCTGCTATAATAGGGAAGTCAAACAAATCAATTCGTGCTGCAAAGGAGCAAAACTGAAATGTATTACTTCCACTTGTATGTGGAATAGTAAAATATGCTAATACCTAAGGCCCTTATTATAATTAATATGACATAAATATTTGTGACCATAATTCTAATTAATTTGGGGCTTATGCTGTGCAGAATACAATGTGTTTCACCTAAGTTTTTTCTTATCATAAGAAAGGAAAAAGCAGCAGCATCTGCTCATTTTACTCATATGTAAAGCTAAGAATGCATTATTACCAATAAAGATATCTAATTTGAATTCAACACCTTACTCATACAACCCAGTATAAAACTTATTTCTAAGGAAAACCTCATTAATAGTAATGATTTGTTCTATTATTACAAAGTAATATATAACCTCTATCTGAAATTCATAAAACACAGAAAAACACACATGCACACAAATACCATGCATTTGCATTTTCCAAAAGTAATCAGAGTTAATTTTTAACATGTTCATGTAGGTTTTTTTAGTTGGTTAAAATTGTTTAATTTAAAACACTTTAAAAAATAAAAAACACTTTACATTTATGATAGTAATACCAATATAAACCCATTTTTTTCACTTCTTAATATTTTATGTACATTTCAGATGTAAGGTACATAATCAATGACTGCAAAAATTTAATTCTGTGGCTACATTATTTTTTTCTCTTTATTGTATTTTATTATACAAATAATTCATGTTTCTTACCGACCAATTAAAAAAGACTATGAACTATAAGAAAATTAGCATAAATTATCCTAAATTATAATCCTATATATAATGCCTTAGTTTCTTATGAAAATATATAATATGTAATGTATATAATGCTTTAGTTTCTTATGAAACTACATTCATACACATAATTGACAAAAATGGGCATTCAAAAATACTTGAATATTTTTCATTTAACAATACATTTTAGAATTATTTGCAATTTGACAATACATTGTAGTGGACACAATATTCTTAAGTTGGGCATAATGTTCTTAAATTGTTAAATAGGTCTCCAGACGATGGTCTCTTGTCACATCATAATCCCACCTTGATAGCCTATACCTTTAAGGTTAACTTAAAAGTTAATTATTAACACACCTCATAAACTATAGTAGTATAAAGGGAGAGGAAAAACGATGAAATTGGGCTAGAGAGTGAGATATATGCATGCAATCTTACTATAGATCGAATAATAAAATATGGGAAGCTATTCCAGGCCTTGTTTTCTTTCTTTACTACCCAATTAAACTTCCATTTCCCTTCAGCCCATACTTTTTTTTTAAAAAACTCTGTGTTGAGACCCAAAACTACATTCTTAAAAAAATAATAATAATCTTGGTGCACATAGCTGCATTGAGTTGCTATGGCCGTTCATTAACTGTTTCCAGTGTATTTAAAAGTACTGAGAGATGTCTCAGAGGATCTCTTGTGTTCTACATACCACTCCAGTAGCAGCTCTATTTCCATTTAATAATCAGAATTAACATCCTCAGGTAATACCATAGTCCTCTGTATTGCCTGTAAATTCAGTGGCACAAGGATTCAATGGCCAAGAAGCATCTTAATTTCCAAGTCAATGAAGTCATTGTTGAATCCCCTGATTGAAGTCCATGTCACTGTAGAAGACTAAGGTCTTGAAGACAGGAAACAAGAATTTGAGTGGGTTGTTAGTTTTTAACATCCTCTCCCTGATTCACCCTTCCCCTTTTTGATTTCCAGACCTTTATATTCTTTCATAGGAGAAACAGTTCCATAGAATGGTAACTGGTTCAGATAATAGACTACCTGTTCTACAACAGAACATCAAACTCACAGGTTTTTATCCCTCCTAGAATTGTTATTTTGCTTTTAGTAGAACATTAAATTGGCTTCTAAGTCAAGCTATTTCTGGGTCAAGGGGTGCATAGTGAGACCTGTGAGTTACATATGCTTGAGCCTGCTTCATTACTTCTTTTGCTTTGAAAGAAGTTTCATAGTCAGAAACAGTATTATACCAGACTCGTTAAACCCAGGGAGTGTAATAGTGCCGTATTATGGGTTTAGCAGAAAAGGTCAATCCATATTCATAGTATATGGCCATTCTAGTGAGAGCACATTTCTGCATCTCCCTTCATATAATAAATTTAATGTAAAGCACCTTCCACTAGGTGGCTGGCTGATATACCCCTGAAAGGATGTTATTAGAGTGAGTGTAGAGGAAATTTTAAAAAATAATATGGTTAAATGACTTATTCCTAGAAGTACAGAGACTCTCAAAACTGATCCTTTAACCAGTGGGGAAACTGAACCAGCAGTTCAAAATATTCCCACAAAGAAAATACCAGTCTCAGATAACTTTACATCATGAAGCAATAAACAAACAGGAAAAACATAATTCTGATTTTATATTAATATTTCAGAGGATAGAAAAGAGGAAAGTCTGCAACTTATAGATGAGGCTAACATAATCTTAATATCAAAATAAAATAAAACAAAATATAGCATGGGTAATATAACTACATATCAATTTCAGAGAATGTACATGTGAAAACACAAACTAAATATAAACAAACTTATCAATGTAAAAAAATGACACTAAATATAATGGCCTTATACCAGAGTAGCTAGTTTGGTTTATTATTAGAAAACATACTAATATAATAAGCCAAATGAAATATGTTTGTCTCAATACAAAAAATAATTTGATAATTCCAACAACATTTATAATGCAAAACAAGCTAGAAATAGAAGGTACAGATTTTAAGAGAGAATATCAATAAAAACTTATAGAAAACAATATGTTTAATTTTAAAATGTTAAATGAATTCTCTTTAAGTCAGAGATGGTACAAGAAGTCCATTATCAACACTTTCTTCAATATTTTACTAGAGGTCTTATACAACAAAAGATAGAAATGAAATTAAAATTCATATGATTTAAAGGGAGAAATGCATTGTATTATTCAAATATATATACAATTGTTTATACAAGTAAACAAAATTAGTTAATAACTATGCAAGTTAAAGCTAGACTTTTGAAATTATACTAGAGGTAAGATGAATATACATAAATATACATACATAAATAAATTGCACACTAACAAACACAGAAAATTTCATTAAAAGATATTCACCATAGCAATGATGCATATAAATTACAAGAGTTAATCTTTAACTGGTTTTCAGGATATTTGAAAAAATTAAATAGATACCCAATAATCTTGGATAGGAAGACACATTACCTTAGCAGTATCTGTTCTATGAAATTACATTAATTTTAAGGGTTTTAAAATAGATCCTAAAATTTACACTGAAGGATAAAAGACCAAGGGCTAGGATAGTTTGAAAAAGAATAAAGAGAGGTTAGGACTTCCTAGGTGACAAATATTGTTTATAAAGCAATAATACTTACGTCATCATGCTACTGGTCCAGAAGTAGACAAACTGACTAATGGAATAGAGCTCAGGGCCCAGACTAAACTCACATATATATATAGAAACCTGAGATATTTCAAGAGGTGGATATGTAGATCAGTGGGGTAAAGCTAGGAAAACTTTCAACAAATGGTGAAAGGAAAGTGAGTTATCTACTGAGAGACTTAATATACAGAAGGGCAATGACTGGACCATGTAGAACAATAGACTCACAATCTCTGCAGAGACCAGTTAGGAAATTAAGTCACAATCTCAGCAGCAGTGGGCCCAGCTTCCATATGTTTTGCCCCTCTTCCAACTGTGAATCAACCAGAGAAAGCCAAATATGCTCCCCAAACCAATCACACAAGATGCCCCACTTCTAGTTAGCCTGACGTCAACAATCTCCAGTCAGAGCATGACTGTAATGATTTTTTTTCATTATTATGAAGCTTTTCCCACTCTCTGCCTGCCTTTGAGTCTCTGTTAAATGAAAGTGATAACAGTAGAGTCCCTTGCTGTAGGAAACTCTGAATGGAAACCCTCTATTCTTATTTGAGTGATCTTCATTTATTGGCAAACTACATGGAAAGTTTATACTTAGTATGGGATTAATGACTTAAACATGAAAGGCAAAACTTCACAGAAGAATTTTTTATGATATCTGGCTAGATAACAATTAACAAATAGGACAAAAGGAGCAACTTTAGAGGAGTAAATTTTATAGTAAAAGATTCAGAACATACGTTCATTATTTATTAAAAAAAAAAAAAACTCTGAAAAAAATAATTCAAATGGAAAACAAATAACAGTACAACCTCCAAACTGGGAGAAGACATTTGCAACACAAACAAAAAAAGTAAAAAAGTATCTAGAGTTTAAGCAAAAATCATACAATCAAAAATTAAAAATATTTAAACCAATCAATATGAAAATGGGCAAAGTACAAGAACACACAGGACAGGAGAAAATGTAAGTGTCTAAAAATACATGAAAAGATACACACCATTATTAGTACCAGAAGAATGCAAATTAAAATAATAAAATTGTGTTTATGAGGATAGAGGATTCATAATTCACAGATATTACAGATGGTAGTGTAAATTTTTACAAAATTTTTAAAAACAGTAAATATGAAGATAGGCATACCTAAGAATCAACATCATCCCTAAATATATGGAAAATCCATTGCAAATGTGTACCAATATGCATGCGCTAGTATATTCATAGAAGCATTATTTATAATCAGACTGAAAACAAAAAAAGTTTCATCATCAAGAGAATAGATAAGTATATTTTGGTATTTATATCAGAGAAAACAAATGATAGCTAAGCACATCAATATAAATGAACCTAAAAATTTAAACTTGAGTAAAAAAAAGCCAGTCACAACAAAATGGAGTATAATCCCATCTGTATGTATGTCAAAAACAGACAAAATATATCAATATAATGTTTATAATAGGTACACATATGTAGAAAAGCTTTTGATACAACAACAACATAAAAAGCAAGGGGAAAATTAATGGCAATTTCAGAATAGACTGTGTTTTTGGAAGGAAAAGGATGTCTTTCTGGGTAGCTCACAGGGGCTTTAAAGTGCTAGTATTAGTTTATAAATTGTACTTGATAATGGATAGATATGTAAGTGCTTATTTTAATAATATATTTAAAACTACATATTAATGTAATGCATTATCTTATGTATGTGTAATATATCTTGCAATAAAAAGTGAAAAAACAATACCTATGCCTTAACAACTCCTCCCAAAGGGCAGAATTATCAATTATGGAAGACCATGGACAACAAAGATCCTCGAAGATAGAACCAGGGATTGGACCTTAGGCAAATAAGACACATTATTTTCTGTTAAAACAGAGAAGTCTCCCTATTTTGACTAGCTGGATTTTATGTGACCCATAAATCAGTGCCTGCTCTATGCTTTTATTCTTTCTTGTTTGAAATAGGGATTTTGCAGTTATTCCCTGCTTTCTACATCATCATGTATTGAGTATTTTAGAAGCAAATAAATTGCCTCTTGGCTTATATATAGTTTTACAGGAAGTGTGACAATCTGGATCTCATAGCAAAGAAAACAGATTTCGGAAGTACAGACTTCTGGTTGGATATAGAAACTGACTTGATGTAACAGAGGCCAGTGTGGTTGTTTTGTTTGTTTGTTTGCCAGTGCGTTTTGAAGTGTTTCTATAGTTACTGGATACCCAGTGGCAGTCATAGTAAAATGGGTATTAAAACTTCTCCCTTGCCACTTCCCACTATGGAGGCTAAATTAAAAACAAACAAACAGAAACAGACTGAAATTCTGGCTTACCTTGCATCTAGGAATGGCAATATGATTCAGCGCTGTTCATGAGACCTGCACTGAAGTAAAGCTTACAATTTTCTTATCAAAGACCCTGTCATTTCCCTCTACATTCTTCCTTGAATGCAGATGTGATGTCTGCATGGGAAGAATACTAAATAAGTCAAATGTATAAGTCAAAATTTATAGGATGGGTGAAGAAAAAGAGCAGGGGTTGGGGGATCAAAAATTTGATCCCCAATAGCCTGGTAGAAGAGCTGATGGCAACACCGTCCACTTTTTGTATTTAAAAACACTATGAGCTGCATTCTTCATCCTTTTGATCTGACAGCATTCCTAGCTGAAATACAATAAAATTAGTTTTGTTTTGTTTCATTGTTTAATATCTCTGCTTCACCTATGCGACAAAGAATTTTACTTCCCCCTTAGCACAGACGTTGCTGGTCACTATCCCACCCCTCTACACACATGCTCACTGCAGGGATGTTTCCTTCATGTAATGCAATGTAGAAATAGATACAAAACAGATGAAGTTTGGGAGTGTTTAAAAGGAGAGAGAATCTGAAGTGGCTACCTCAAAAAGAGCCACTTCCTATTTTTAAAGACAATGGATATTCAATACGATCTGTCTTAATGCAGCTCTATGTATTTTATAGAAAGTGGAGAGTCTTTCCTGATTCTTATTTTATTGTTATATATGTTTTAGTTTTATTTGTGGGATTTTTTTCCTACCATGCCCTCTGTCTTCATGGGTACCATAAAAGGAGCTAGAAAAGGATATACTGCACACTTTCATTGTATACAGATATTGTATCTATTCTCTATATCCACATATATCCTAACCCAGGGCTTATATATTAAATACTGGCATTTTGGTCACTGTGAACGAACAGTTAAAGATGTGTTAGGTCAGGTTTATTGTTGGCTATTTAAGTTACAACTGGATTTTATCTATTAGCTTAAAACAACTAATTTGATCAGTTGTTGGAAAATGTCAGAGAAATTATTCTGTTTTTTCTTAATGATTAGGCCACTCTAAGTGCTTTCTGATGACCTCTTATGGCACTGAAAATTCCTCAGATCAAACTTATTTGGATTTTTCCATTAGAATTGCAAAGGCAAAAAATCATTTTTAAGCGCTCATCTAAAGAGCTATTTTTGTGATTCATAAACTAATAAAACATTTTAAGGAACCCTCAGTCCCCCGTTTATTTTACTAAATTCATTTAAAAAAATGATCCTGTACTTATATAGAAATACAATGCCAGTCTTAGGAATCTACTGTTAGTTGTATTTCAAACTTATCTCTAGTCACAAAGTTAGAAGTGAACACATAAAGTCCTTGTAAATGAGTATTTATAGGTGTTAAATGTCTAGAAATAAAACAAATAAAAGCAATTAGAGGTTCCTGTATTATCAAATTATGAACTATACTAACCTAAAGAAACAGAAAAATGCCATGAAGACAAAATTCAATGAACTTTAGTTCTAAATGCATTTAGCAGAGTAATATGTTGATGCATTTTTTTTCTTCTATGCTTAAAGAGTTTTTAAATAGCACTGGTTTCGGGGCACCTGGGTGGCTCAGTCGGTTAAGCGACTGCCTTCGGTTCAGGTCATGATCCTGGAGTCCCGGGATCCTGGAGTCCCGGGATGGAGTCCCTCGGCAGGGAGTCTGCTTCTCCCTCTGACCCTCCCCCTCTCATGTGCTCTCTGTCTCTCTCATTCTCTCTGTCTCAAATAAATAAATAAAATCTTTAAATAAATAAATAAATAAATAAATAAATAAATAAATAAATAAATAACACTGGTTTCTAAGTGGTAATTATCATTCTGTGTGGCTGGACATCAATACAATCTGGTTGTAAATCTTGGATAGTCATTTCATAGTGTTAAACTAACATATTTATTTGGAATTTTTTTATTAGGAGACACTTTTATATGGCTCAAAAGAGTTAAGTGTTGCCTTATGACAGACTATAAATATTTTAGAAAATGTTAGTCTCTGCTGGAAAAAGCAAAGTTTTAAATGTTATTCAGTCAGATTCTGACCACTAATAGTCAAGAGGGAGTGTAAGGTAATTTGAGAGAGATTTTACCTCAGAAACCCATTCTTTTATGTTCTTTCCTGCATTAAATTGTGTTTTAATAGGTAAAGTGCTCTGGATCAATTGTTTTATAATACTGAACTGTAAACATAATGATTTTCTTGGATGGGAGAGGGATGTTTGGAAATGAAATTTGTCTGAAGGGTGATGGACAGATAAGAAATAGCATCATTAACAAATACTTATTGAGTACCTAGGATGCACAGGGCTGTGTGCCAGAGAAGGACAAGATGTGCTTTTCTGGAATGAAGTCTGGAAAAGTTCAGGTAACACAGGCAAAATAGGACTCAAGCTTGACTGACATCCTCATTACTTTTCCCTTTCATTTCTCCCTCTTGTCCAATTTCCTACAGTGTGTTTTTATTTTTTCATGTGACCCTCCTTCCCCTTATTCCCTTTTCAACTTCACTGTCTTCCTGCAACATTTAACCAGAATTTAAAATGCGTATGCAGGGGCGCCTGGGTGGTTCAGTCGTTAAGCGTCTGCCTTAAGCTCAGGTCATGATCCCAGCGCCCTGGGATCGAGCCCCCGCATCGGGCTCCCTGCTCGGCGGGAAGCCTGCTTCTCCCTCTTCCAGTCCCCCTGCTTGTGTTCCCTCTCTCTCTGTGTCTCTCTGTCAAATAAATAAAATCTTTAAATAAATAAATAAAATGCATATGCATATCTAAATATCTGAAATTTATGTGATGACATAGACCAGTCTGCCTTCTGAGGTTTCATATCTTCAATATTGTACTCATGTGAACCCCCTACAGAATGTAGGACTTTGGAAATTGTCCGTTCTTTTTCTAAGATGGTAGACCAAATTTACTAATGATTTTTTTGTTTTCCCCCATTTTCCCATAAATGTTCAAGCCAGATCAGAGCAAACATGTTGCTGAAATATCTTGCTAGTGAGGTGAAATTCTGTCTCCACCGTGAACAACCTGTCTGTTCTCTGCTGACAGGAGTTCTGCCCTTGAACAGGCAGAGGCTACATTGTCTGAACACAGTAGATTAAATAGGGTCTTTATTTTATGTTGAACTTCCTTTCCACTTCCTCTCTCTCTAAGCATTTTCCATTTTAATTAGACGAGTCAATTACTCACACAAAAGAATAACTCACATATTTAAAGCCAGTAGAGTTTTCCATCCACTTTTTCAAAGGTGGCCTTTTAACTATTCAAGAGATTTTCAAAATCCTGTCTTCTTAAAAGCATAGAGGAGGCACTTACTCGTACTTGAGACTCTCCACTCACTCCAATCGTGTCTCAGCACGTTGTTTCTCTGTGTCATAGTTATTTATCTTCACTGCTTTCAACACTTTCCTTTTCCATTTTTCCCTATTTACAATCCCTGCTTTTCCTTTTGTTTAGAAGGCAGAATCTCTGAATGATTCAAAGGGCATTCTAAACAGTAATTAGAAATTGGGCTTGCTGCAAGAATTCATTAGGATTAGTTCTTAGACCATAAGTCTAAAATCAAAAGAATTTAAAATATAGTTCAGGATGTTGAAAGCAGCCAATGGCAGAAGAATTGTAACAATACAAAGTCATAAGGCAAATCCTCAAGAGTGCTGTGCAGTCAGCTTTAGCTTTTCATAAACCTATCTACTGATCAACACTATTTCTTGAATTCATATATTAATGTAGAACGTAGAAATGAAAAACCTCCAAATCACCCAGGGCATTCCCTGGCATGACCAGGCTGTCTCTACCTTTGGAGGCAATGCTGTACAACTCTTTCAAATGTCAGAGGGGTGTAGCATTGGGTACACCAGGAGTCAATATTTACTCCAACCCTCTCACTAGTTGTCCTTTCTCTCTTAACGATGTGGTGTTCATCAGTGGGGTAACTAATAAAATTAGTCTTAGAGGCAAACATCTAATTTGGAGCTCTCCCCTTTGTCATACATGACTACATACATGACTACATGACTACAAAGAAAGAGGACATTTCTATATTCTCTTGACATTAATATTGGGTTTGACTAAAGGAAGATGAATTCGATCTTTGGAGAGAGAAAAACTACTCTGATTGACCAAAGGGCGGTGGGGAGTCCTTGCCAAAAATAGTAACTGTGAGAACTCTAGGCTGTAAGCAGTATGAATGCACATTGTTTGGGCTCACTACACAGTGTTCTTTGAGATGTCACCCAGCATAGAGATTTTACAAAAGGAAGAGGTTAAGATCAAAACAAAAAATACTGGCAATTTATTTCTCCAAAACCAGAAAACAAAAATACTCCTAGGGGTTCACATAGACACTCATGAAATATGTCAGTTACTTTGGCTTAGCTTTACTATTTATACTAATATTCCTTCTCCTGATCCTTAAATAGAAGAATCCTTCTCCTATTTTCTTTCATATTTACACACAGCATCTCAACAGTAAATAAACATGGTATTAAATTTTGCATGTTAACCAACTGTCAATAAATTCATTTACATAACTAGCCTTTGGAGGAAGAATGAGAACTTACAAAGCTGAGAACTACACACTTTCCTTAGAAGCGGTCAATCAATGGTGAAGTGGAAAGGGGGTAAAAGGGAGACTATTGAAAATCATGTTTTATTTCTCAGTATGCCCCTACCTTTCTTTTCTGGGTGAAATGTTGGCATGCTCACTTTTCTATCTCTATCATAAAATATTCTGTGATTAAACAGAGAGAAATTTGGAAAGCCAGAAGAGAGTATTAAAAAAAAAAACGGCTAGGAGTCTCCAGAGGAAGATTGCAAAAACCAGGTCATCTCATGCATTATGAAAACACTAATGACATTTTCAAACATCATTTTTAAGGCCAGAAAACAAATAAACAAATAAAAAAGAACAGAAGATCACAACAGAGTCAAAAGCAATTCTTTCTTGGTTATTTTTCTTTCTGTCATAATTTACAAAGCACATACTGAATTGTGTACTGACCATGTAGTAAATACAGTTTCCAGATTTTTATTTTTCATTTTAGGAGACATGTATAGACAAGAAGGACTTGGCTCACTATCCTCATTACACTTAGCATGAGTAGAAATAATTGTAATTAAGAACTAATGAAGCTTGGGGAGCCTGGATGGCTCAGTGGTTAAGCGTCTGCCTTCGGTTCAGGTCATGATCCCAGGGTCCTGGGATCGAGCCCCACATCGGGCTCCCTGCTTGGCGGGAAGCCTGCTTCTCCCTCTCCCCCTCCCCCTGCTTGTGTTCCCCCTCTCGCTGTGTCTCTCTCCGTCAAATAAATAAATAAAATCTTTAAAAAAAGAACTAATGAAGCTTTATTGGGGAATATAATTGATAATTTGTATTTCTATCAGTTAAGTCAACTTATTTAAGTTGACTTAAGTCATGAGATTGAGTATGCCCATGCCACCTTATTATAAAAGAGTCATTGTTTCTTATAATGAATGTGGTGTGGGCAATCAGAAGCATCTTTTGCTACATCCATCATGGCAAAAGATTTGAGCTGCAATTGTCTGAAGTTTCTTTACTATATTTTTATAGCAGTGGCATACCCCGATCTAGCCAATGAGCCTACCAATATGGGTAGAGCCCTGCTTGGTACTATAATCCTGATTTGGTATGTCAAATGGCAACAAAGTCGGCTGATTGTGCCATAATCCTAAAACAGACACTCCACCAATGCAGCTGACCTTCCCCAGCCAGTCTAGTACTTATCTAACCAACAGATCTGCAGCACTCCCTTTGCTTTTGTAGTATGGAACAGTCTTCAATCTTCAATCATTAGAAATCTCTACTTTTCTCCTCCCTCAACTTCACACTATGATGCTAGGGTCTGTGATGAATTATTGAGTTCCTTTGCTTGGCAGTGTAACTTTGCCACTCTACACTCGGTCTCTGGTCTTTTTGTCTTTACTTTTCCTTGAACAGAATAACATCTGCCAAAAGATTTCTGAAAAGGGTGCTAAATCTCAAGGCCTTGGTAAAGGCTGAAGAGATGACTGTGAGGAATTTGCAGCTCCTTAAAAGATAAATACAAAATGTCATACCGTTCTAGAATAATTTTCAATTTCTAACTCATCACAGTATCTTGAGATAGAGTATTAAATATTTAAAAATTGTGCTAAGAATTTATGGGGAAGACCAAGATTAGCCATTAAAATTTTCTATATGCCATGTGCAAACCATTTTAACCCTTGCAATGATTTGTACAAGCAGCTCTCTCTTCAAAGTTAAATAATCTACACAGACAGACTGAAAAAAATTATCATCATGTTTACACAATGGACTGGGTTCCCCAGAGTGAGAATTTTAATTTTTCTTCTCTTTTTCTTAGGAGGCAAAAAGGAAAAGATGAGAGGGATTTGTGCTAACCATTACCAGCAGTTACTGAGCAAATTAATAGATGCTAGGTGCTGTCCTGAGCACTACTATAGGTTTATCTTGATTCATCCTCAAAATCCTGGCATAATGTAATTAAGTTGAGGTTTTTCATAGAGGTCATTATATAAAGCCCATAATGCAGTTCTTCTGTAATCAGCCTATTCTTCCAAATATTTTATTTTAAACAAGATCATGATACAAAAAAGATTTATGAAATGCCACATTATACACTGGCAATGAGGAGGAGGAGGAGGATAGCAGCATTTGCAAAGCTTTTTTATAGGTTTATTTGTTAACAGTTTATTTTTCAAATTCATATTAATTATCTACATAAGCCAAGCTCCATGCATAGAGCTTTGAACAAGACAGACATGGTCCCTACCTTTCTAAAGTTTTTCTGGCCATAAGGAGATGGCTATAATTATGTGTGCCAAGAGAAGAACACATGAGATGTGGAAATATATGTGTGGTGGGGGATCGAACTCAACTTAGTAGTCAGAGAAGGTTCACATCAGGAAGAGGCATTTAAACAGAAAATTAAATGACAGAAGGGACTGAATAAATTCTGCTCTGCAAGAGCAAAAGGGAAAGTGCTGAGATAGGAACTGGAGACAGAGACAGGAACCAGAATGTGTAGGACTTCTCAAGCTAGTAGTTAAAGACTTTGAGATTTATCCTAGGGGAATGCAGAAATGAAAACAACTCTGATATGGTAAAAAAATAATTACATGGTACTAATTAATCAGTGGAATTTCCACAATGTTGGCATAAGTACCAAGAGAAAAATTTTGATTCAACCCACATTTCAAAGCTCAGGCACCGACCATATCTCACCCTATGACCACTCTCCTGATTAGATCTTCCTCTTCTACCACAATTTCAGAGTGTACAGTCTCAGAAAATTGAATTGCAACCTTTCATTTTAGATTTTCCATTTTTAATACTTTTTTATAGAGTTCTGTTTTCTTCAGTTTTAATACCTCAATCTTCAAGTTTTCTTAAGTGAAAATCTTATAACAGGCAATTTCTCTTCCTATACCAGTTATCCTTCCTTTATTTGTCATGTTCTTGTTCAGGGGTTGGAAAACTTTGCAAAGGGCCAAATAATAAATGTTTTACGTGTTTCTATCTGTATGATCTCTAACACAACTCTCAATTCTGCCATAATAGCAGAAGCAGCCATAGATAATATGCCAATAAATAGGTGTGGCTATTTGCCAATAAAACTTTATTTGCAAAAACAGTTTGCTGAATTTCGGCAGTATTTTTCGGACTCCTACTCCTAACTAATTTATCTCTCCCCAGACTATGTCGGATCTCTCAATATGTTGCTCTTCAGAGCACCCTTCTGGGTTGCGTATACTACCATAATTCACACATCATTGCTCCTATATAATCTGTCCATGTAAGAGGGTACCCTGCTAGTATTATAGATAGTGTATTAATATTTAAGAACAGAATAGAATCCTAGATCTTACTGGGTTGACTATGCTTTTGCACTATTACTCATGACAAAGCCCCAAATTTCTGTTCACTAAAGATTTTGTGGCAGACTCCCTACCTAGTGTCCAGTTGTCTTTGGTTCTGGTTTCTGCTTTCCCTCCTTAAAGTCATTCTCTTACTCTAGTTACCATGGTTTCTCAACCTCCTGGAATTTAGTCAATTGTCCACAGCTGGCTGAAAAAAGTATTGCCTTTAGTTGTTCTTTTTGACAAAGATAATACAGGTGTTTTATATATGTAAATTTTTGTGCTAAGTTGGCAAGTATTTCTTCCTTGGAATTTTGAAACTATTATGTTTTGTTTGATTTTTCTTGCTCTATATCATGAAATCTTAATCTGATTGCATTTGGATCTAGCTCTGACCTCCCAGAATGGCACCAAACTTCACTGCACCCTCGTGGACAATTTCCTATGCTTCAGCTCCAGACCATGGCACCTCAGAAAATTCCTCTTCCATACAGTGGACTACAGCCACACCATCTCCAATGAAGCCTAAAAGTCACACTCTTGGATGAGGTGGGGGGACAGAGGCCCTTCCAAATTTGGTCGTTCCTTAAAGGTAGTATATAGTATCCCTATATTTGCTATTTCTATATTCTTTGGAGTTCTCATTTACCAACTTTTGTAGTTAACCTTCTTTTACTAGCTAATAATATTTTATATCAGGGGTCCACAAACAATGGCTCATGGGCCAAATATTGTTTGCTACATGTTTGTAAATAAAGTTTTACTGGAACACAGCCACTCCCATTTGTTTGCATATTGTCTATGGCTGCTTTCACTCCACAAGGACAGAGTTGAGTAGTTGAGTTAAGTAGTTGAAAAACCTAAAATATTTACTAACCTCTTAGAAAAAAAATTTGCCCATCCATTCTTTATATTAAATTTTCCCTGTTCAAATTACAAGTGACTTTCCTATGACTGATACAGATTTGGCAACAGAAGTAATCCTAGGAGACAGACCTTCAAAGATCAGATGTTTTAGATTGTTTTGGTCATATCCTTGGGTCTATCAATGGGAAATGCATACTAGTAATTCATAAAATGCAGCAACGTCTCAGTGAATCAAGCTATCTATCTCTAGTCATACTGCTTAGATAGTGCCAGCTAAACAGAGTGAGTGATAATCTTGCTGACAGAAAATTTTGCAGACTAGATAGTATATTTGTTAATGCACTGCAATAACTCATTTAATTTTCATGAAAGCATTTGAAGTGGATAGATACTGTTATCATTCTATATAAAGGAAAGTGAGATAAATCATACAACCAGCAATTGTAGGAGTCAGGACTGAATTCATTGTTTTATGACTCACAGAGTGGAGTGTTATCTACCCCAAGAATCTTGTCTTCCATATTTCTTTTGATTGTTTCCTCTATTGGCATAGCCTAATAAGTCCTGATAATAATGACTGCTATGTAAATTAATTTTCCAAATGAACACCTCCATATTTTGCATAAAAATAAGGAAATTCATTAATGGCTCCAGATCACAAGAATGTAATAGGCTTCGAAGAAAAATGAATTCATTGTCAACACAGTTATTTAATAAGCTTTGAATAAGTTTCTTAGAATGTTCAAGTTAATGTGAAATTAAGAAATATAAATACTATATAGGGTATAGTCCAGTTGTCAGACAATTTACAATCTGGTGATGCTACTTCTGGGGTGTTTCCAACACCAACAACCAATTCTCTGATTCTCCAGACACCAAGTTAGTGTTCAACAATTTAATTCAACTTTGCCACTAACTATCCAAAATTAGCACACACCCCACAGTTTAAGGGCTCAGTCCCACAGGATGGTCGACCCACTTCAGATACCAATCACAAATCTTAGGCCACCCATATTTCTGATCAACTGGCTATAAATCAAGAGTTACCAGGATCTCCTCCTCAGGTTCAATAATTTGCTATCAAATTCACAGAACTCGGGGAAGCACTTTAATTAGGTTTGCTGATTTATTATAAAAGATATGACTCAGGAACAGCCAGATGGAAAAGATGGATAGGGCAAGGTATTAGAAGGGGAAGTGAGGAGCTTCCATGCCCTCTCTGGGCACACCAATTCCCAGTAGTACCTCCATGAGTTCACCAACCTAGAAACTCATTAAATCTCCTTTTTTATAGACTTTAAATTCCAGACTCCCTGACCCTGTCCTATCTATGGTGGGGCCCCACACTAAATCACATCATTAGCATAAACTTAGGTGGAAAGGCGCACATTATGAATAATAAATGACATTCCTATCACTTGGGAAATTCCAACAGTTTCAGGAGCTCTTTGCCAAGACCAGGGACAAAGACCAAATATATTTTGTATTATACTATACTACTTATCTATAGTGTATCTATATTCTTACTTAGAGGCTTTTGACCCATCCTAAATGTAGTGACAATTTGTGTAAGTTTTAAATATCCAGTAGCCAGTCCAGTATCTTAAGCTAAAGAATGTTTTTTTTTTCTTTTAAAGATTGTATTTATTTATTTGTCAGACAGAGAGAGAGAGTACAAGCAGGGAGAGCTGTAGGCAGAAGGAGAAGCAGGCTCCTCACTGAGCAAGGAGCCTGATGCAGGACTCGATCTCAGGACCCTGGGATCATGACCTGAGCTGAAGGCAGACACTTAACCGACTGAGCCACCCAGCCTGAGCTAAACAATGTTTAATTGTGAGGATAATAAGTTAGCACCTTAAAAACAAAGCTAAAACTATGTTAAGTCAATGATATTAAACCATAAATATAGTAAGTTTTACTAGTTAAAAAAGTGATTGCTATTATTTCATTTCTGACCTCACCTTTTAGATCTTAATATTAATTATTTTTTAATGTTAATTATTTAGTTAATGTTTTTTAAGTAATTCTAGTGGTATTTCCTACACTACATAATCTTACCTCCTATCTCCAGGTTACTGAGCTTGTCCCACGTATGTGCTACAGAAGAAATAACCCATTCACAGGGTGCTTGGGTGGCTCAGTTGGTTAAGCGACTGCCTTCAGCTCAGGTCATGATCCCAGGGTCCTGGGATCCAGTCCTGCATCGGGCTCCTTGCTCAGCAGGGAGACTGCTTCTCCCTCTCCCTCTGCCACTCCCCTGCTCTTGCTCTCTCTCCCTCTCTCTCTCTCTCTCTGACAAATAAATAAATAAAATCTTAAAAATAAAAATAAAATTAAGAAATAACCCATTAACAAAAGGGCTAGGTTTCTTTAAGTATTTTTATTAATAGATTAATAAACCAGGAAAAATGTCTTAGGGAAAATATGCCTCAAGTAGATATTCAAAAAATATATTCTCAAGGAATATATGTCTGATATAGTAGAAGTTCATAATATGTGGAATGGATGAATAAATTAAGTTTCACATTGATAAGGAAAAAAAACCTCACAGCCAGATTTTGTTTAAAATACATTTTAATTCCCTTTTGGTACATATTATATTTGGTTAGTAGGGGCTATAATTATTAACCCAGATATTTTTTTGAAATAAAATATTATAGAACAATATAGATTATCAAATGAAGGAAAAATAGTAAAATATTCAACACAGGGCTATGCTTACATGCTTCTGATAATTATAATAATCTGCTAATTGACTTCTCCACCCAACCCCCCTCACAGGAGGGTGCCAATTAAAATAAACTACAATTTTGCTATTTGGTCTTTAGCATCAGAGCAGATGTGTTTGAGTTTATGACCAGTTTTCTCAATGTGTTGTCCAATTAACCTCAATGGGAGTGATTCACAGCAAATCCCTGGGGTTCTCTATGAAAGGAAAAGTCAGACAGGCTACTACAGGGGAAAGAGCTTTTATATGTGCTTTAAAGCTCACTTGTGGACTACTCTGGTGAAAAACTGGAGCCAGTGGAAGCATTTAACTATTGAGGAAAAAGCCCCCCAGAGTTTCTTTGTAGCTGTCACTGAGGGAGAAGACATGAACTATAACTGAGACAAAGGGAAATTCGGTGCAGTCCTAGTGGGATCTGACTCATTCCACTAAGAGGCTGAGAAAATGTATATAATTCCACACAAACAAAAAAGGATTTGGAAGGCTCAAATGAGAGAAATGTGTAATACTTGCTGGGGAAAGACCTTTGAAATGGACTGTTCTATCAGATATAAGAGCAAATCATTTATTAAACTTAAATATCCACTTAATTTCTTAATATATTTGATATAGTCAGAGTAGAATGCAACTCTATTTCAGTCATTGGGATTATTTAATTTGTAATTACTCATATTAACCCAAGCGGCTAACACTATGAAGTAAAACAACATAAAACATTCATTTACAAAATTTTTTTATTATAGTGTAACATCAGTGAGGTAAATTCATATATTTATATCAACCTGAGATGGAAAGAATGTTTTTGTGTTAGTTCACACTAAACTCTAGATTATTCAAACACTTAAGATAATTCTGAACATTGGCCAATTAACAAATATTCATTCACTCAACAAAAAGTATTGAGAATTATTATGAACCATGTACTATACTGGACACTGGGGATAAAATGTTGACTGCCTTCAAGAAGTACTTATACTAATAGAGAAGAAAATAACAGATTTGCAATCAAATAAAAATAGCGATAAATATTTTGATGTGGCCAGCAAAAAGGTTATATGAAAACATACAACAGACCAAGAAGAAAATAAATAATCTGAATAACATAGCTATACATTTGAGCTAATAAATACATGGAGAACTCTGAATCCAAAGAAACATATGCTACTCTATTCAATGAGACATTGTCTTAGTCCATTTGGGCTGTTTTAACAAAATATTATAGACTAGGTAACTTGTAAAAAACAGAAATTTATTTCTTATAGTTCTGGAGGGTGGAAGTCCAATATCATCGTGCCAGCACTGTTGAGTGAGGGCTGTCTTCTGGATATCAGACCTTTCAAAGTATCCTCACATGGTAGAAGGAGCTAGGTAGTAGCTTTGTGGGATCTCTCTGATAAGAGTACTAATTCCATTCACAACGGCTCCACCCTCAAGACCTAATCATCTCCTACAGGCTCCACCTCCCATCACCATAATTTTGGATTCCACGTGAGAATTTTGGGGAGGCACAAACACACAGACCACAGCAGACATATAGAATTGGAAAATGGTGATGATGTTATTAAGCCACAAAGGAAATACTGGCTTAATATTAAAAAATAACTAAATAGTTCTTAAAAGATTGGCCAAGCAACCTATATTCATACACACATGTATATGCCTACAGTTTGGTCATTTATATATGTATCTGTGTGCTCATTTACATATACATATATATGAAAAACATGAGCACTAGGTATCAAAACCAAAAGTATATCAAAGATTCTCAAAAGGCAATCTACTAAGAAATAGACAATCTGCATAGGGCTTTATCTATTAAAGTAATTGAATCAATAATTAATGATCTTCCAAAATGGTAAGCACCAAACCCCGATGGGTTTGTGGGTGAATTCTACCAAGTATTGAAGGAAGAAATTATACCAGTTCTCCACAATCTATTTCAGAAACTAGAGGCAGAGATACTTCCTTATTCACTCAATGAGGCCACCATTACACTAATACTAAAGCCAAAGACATTACAAGAAAACTATAGACCAGTATCTCTCATGAACATAGACACATAAATCCTCAACAAAATACTAGCAAACTGAATCCAATAATGTGTAAAAAAGGATTATACACCACAAGCAAGAGGGACTGGCTGATTCAACATTAAAATATCAATGTAATCCATCATATCAACAGAATAAAAAGAAAAATCACATAATCATATCAAAAGATGCAGAAGAAGCATCTGACAATATCCATCACTCATTCTCAGTAAAGTAGTATTGCATACAGGGGACATCCTCAATTTGACAAAGTATATCTATAAAAAGCCTACAGCTTATATCATAATTAATGGTAAGAAACTAGAAGTTTTCACATTAAGATCAGTTATAAGGCAAGGATGTTTCTTCTCACCACTCCTTTTCTTTTCTTTTTTTTTTTTAAGATTTTATTTATTTTTTAGAAAGCGAGCGAGAGAGAAACAGCATGAGAGGGGAGAGGGTCAGAGGGAGAAGCAGGCTCCCCGCTGAGCCGGGAGCCCGCTGTGGGACTTGATCCCAGGACCCTGGGATCATGACCTGAGCCAAAGGCAGACGCTTAACCATCTGAGCCACCCAGGCGCCCATCACCACTCCTTTTCAAAATCATACTGGAAGTCCTAGCTAATGTAATAAGGCAAGGAAAAGAAATAATGGGGCTACATATTGGGAGGGAATATATAAAACTGTCTTTATATGCGGACAACATGATCATCTATGTACGAAATTCAAAAGAATTGACAAAAATCCTCTTGGACCTAATAAGTGATTATAGCAATGTTGTAGGATACAAAATTAATTGCATAATAGTCAATCATTTTCCTTTATGCCAGCAATGAACAAGTGGAATTTGAAATTAAAAACACAATACCATTCATTCTGACCCCAAAATGAAAATTCTAAGTATAAATCAAGTGAAATAAGTATAAGATCTATATGTGGAAAACTATAAAACTCTGATGAAAGAAATCAAATCATTAATAATTTGAGAGATATTCAATGTTTAAAGATAGAAAGATTCAATATTGTCAAAATGTCAGTTCTTTA
This sequence comes from Mirounga leonina, assembly GCF_011800145.1. Taxonomy (NCBI): domain Eukaryota; kingdom Metazoa; phylum Chordata; class Mammalia; order Carnivora; family Phocidae; genus Mirounga; species Mirounga leonina. Next base: position 21,177,865 of record NW_023270305.1, read on the forward strand.
TGACTTGATCTGTAGAGTTAATGAAGTTCAATCAAAATATCAGCTTATTTTATGGATATCAACAAACTGATTCTAAAGTTTATATAGAGAGGCAAAAGACCTAGAATAGCCAACAAAATATTGAAGGAGAGGGAAAAGTTGAAGGACTGATACTACCTAACTTCAAGACTTTCTATAAAGCTATAGTAATCAACACAGTGTAATATTGAAAAAGAATAGGCAGGTCAATGAAATAGGAGAAACAGCCCAGAAATGGACCCACAAAAATATAGTCATTTTTTATAGTCAGGAGCAGAGGCAATATAATGGAGCAATGAAAGTCTCTGCAACAAATGGTGCTAGAAGAACTGGACATCCACATGCAAAAAAATAAATCTAAATACTGCCCTTGCACCCTTCACAAAAGTTAACTCAAAAGGGATCACAGACTTAAATGTAAAAGAAATAATTATAAAACTTCTGAAAGATAAAATAGAAAGAAGAAAACCTAGATGACCGTGGGCATCCTAATGACTTTTGATACAACACCAAAGGCAGGATCCATGAAATAAATAATTGATAAGCTGAACCTCATTAAAATTAAAAACTTCTATGAAAGAAAATATAAAGAGAATTAGAAGGCAAGCCACAGACTTGGAGAAAATATTTGCAAAAGACATATCTGAAAAGGAACTGCTATCAAAAATATGTAAAGAACTCTTAAAACTCAACAATAAGGAAACAAAAATCCAGTTAAAAAATGGGCCAAAGACCTTAACAGACACCTCACCAAAAAAGATACACAGATGGCAAACAGGTACATGAAAATATGCCCCATATCATATGTCATCAATGAAGTGCAAATCAGAACAAAGATACCAGCATAGACCTATTAGAATATCCAAAATCCAGGACACTGATAATACCAAATGCTAGGGAGAATGTGAAACAACAGAAACTCTCACTTGTTGCTGGGGAGAATGCAAAAGTAATACAGCCATTTTGGAAGACAGTTTAACATTTTCATACAAAAATAAACATATTCTTACTATATGATCCAGCAATTACATTCCTTGGTATCTATACAAAGGAGTTAAAAATCTGAACATGGATGTTTGTAGCAGCTTTATTCATAATATCTAAACTTGGAAGCACCCAAGACGTCCTTCAGTAAGTGAATGGATAATCAAACTGTGGTAGATTGAGACAATAGAATATTATTCAGCACTAAAAAAATAAGTAAGTTATCAAGCCATGAAAAGACATGGAGGAACATCAAATGCATATCACTAACTGAAAGAGACCAATCTGAAAAGGACACATATTGTATGATTCCAACTATGTGACATTCTAGAAAAGGCAAAACTATGGATACAATAAAAAGGTCAGTGGTTGCCAGGTTTGGGGGTAGGGAGGGATGAATAGGTTGAATACAGAGCATTTTTAAGGCAGTATGATACTATAATATACTCTGTATGATATTATAATAGTGGGTACATGTAATTATATTTTTGTCCAAACCCATAGAATGTACAATACCAAGAATGAACCCTAATGTAAACTATGAACTACAAGCGATCATGATGTGTCAGTGTAGGTTCATAAATTGTAACAAATGTACCACTCTAGTGGTAAATATTCACAGTGGGGGAGGATATGTATGTATGGGGCCAGGGGTATATGGAATATCTTTGTACCTTCCACTTAATTTTACTGTGAACTTAAAATTGTTCAAAACAATAGACTATAGGAGGAAAAAAAAAACAATTTAGAACTAAAATGTATTTTTTTAAGCCAAAGATAAATAAAAAGAGCAGGGGACAGAAAATCTTTGATTTTCACTTCAGATGTTATAAAAAATAATTAAAACATTGAAAATAATAAAAATAACAGAAATTTATGATAAAAATAATCAGAAAAGTTAATCCATTATGACAAAACTGGTTCTCTGAAAAGAGACTAATTAGACTATGTTTTTAAAAAGTCTTAAAAAATAGATATTTCTTTCATGTATCCATTCTAGAACAGATAGAAAACATGAGAAATAAGATAACTTGTTTTTAGAGTCTAGAATCAACTTCATACAAAACCAAAGTAGCAAAGCAAAACAAAAGCTACAAGTCACCCAAGAACATAAATACAAATAAGCAAAGTAAAAAAGGTATTAAATGAATTAAGGAGTCTTAAAATAATTATACCTTTTACTCAAGCAATATTCATTGCTGATATTAAGAAAAGGTAAAAAAAAAATTTTTAAATCTAACTGCAATTCACTGTTTTAATCACACTGGGAATATATCAGCTAAAAAAACTCCTTCCCTAAGGCACTTCTATCAAAATCCGTATCAATTCAGATCCAATTAAAAGATTTTCAAAATTGTTACCATTAATCAACACTTAGCTAGCTAAGGGAAGAAGACAACTCCTTAGTTTTAGGAAAAGGGAATCCTCCACAAACCCTATCACACTCATACACTATGTAGGATACATAATAGTGGATATGTGTTATTATATTTTTTTAAAGATTTTATTTATTTGTTGGAGAAATAGAGAGAGAGAGCTAGAGAGCACAAGTGGGGGAGAAGGAGAAGCAGGCTCCCCACGAGCAGGGAGCCTGATGCGGGGCTCGATCCCAGGACCCTGAGATCATGATCTGAGCCGAAGGCAGATGCTTAACTGACTGAGCCACCCAGGCGTCCCCGTGTCATTATACTTTTGACAAGACAGAAATCTGTAGCCATCGTTCCCTACTCTCTACATATCACAAAGGAAGAAATGACTTTTACTGGTCTATCCCTAATCCTAACTGTGCTCTGCTTTCCATCTGTGTGACAGCTACTCCCAAATATTTAATACATTCCTAGTGTTTTCAGTGCATCCCGACCCTGTGTTCAGCTGCCTGCGTCATACCTTAACATTCAGGTATGTTCATTATGTCAGTCTGTTACATCATAATGAACCTGAAAAGCAAATACAGTTATGTCATAAGGAAACTGAAGAACTCTCGTTAAGTTGGGAACGGGAGAAGGATATGCTCTTTCATAGTTTCTGTTCAGCATTGTGTTGTAGCAGGTCATCATAAAATAAATAAAAAGTTATAGATATTTGTAATAAATCATGCACACTCAACTAATTTTTAAAAATTGGGTTTTTTAATCCCAAGAGCCAATATAATCAACTGTGATAAAAGCAATTTATAAGAGTTCTTATAAACTAGGGTCACAACACAGTAATTTTCACATGTGTGCCAGTTATAATCAATGGCTGTGGGAAGGACAAAGACTGTTCATCATGGCAAATGATGAGTTTTAGCTTTTCACTCTGTGTTAATATCATGTCACTTTTTGAAAGGTACATATATATTAATGTATTATTCACATAGGAAAGTCTGGCTGCTGTGTGGAGAACAAAAAAATGTGGAGAGAAAATGAAGGCAAAGGGATTATAAAATGGTTCTTTTAGAAGTCCACAGACTGAACTAAGGTAAAGACATAAAGAGAGAGACAAGTGGATGTGTTTTACTTTCAAACTGGAATGGACATATTTTACTTATATGGGTGAGAAGCAAGAATTATTAGAGATAACTCACACATGGGGAAGGAAACAGCTATAGATGTTGAGGTATGAGGCAGGCAGCTGAATGCAGGATTGGGATGCCTGAAAACACTAGGAATGTATTAAATATTTGGGAGTAGCTGCCACACAGATGGAAAGCAGAGCACAGTTAGAAGGATTAGGGAGAGACACGTAAAAGTCATTTTTTCCTTTGTGATATGTAGAAAATAGGGAAGGGTGGCTACAGATTTCTGTCATGTCTAACAATGTGAACCCACAGAAGGCAAAAAGCTGTGCATTACAACAGAGATATTAATTCCTTAGAGCTGCAGGTTTTAGAGGCAGACAGACCTGGGTTCCAACACCAATGCTGCTAATTAACTGCTGGGTAAGTGACTGGAGACAAGTTACTTAATCTCTCTGAGCATTCATTTCTTCATATTTATTTATTTTTTAAAAATATTTATTTATTTATTTGAGAGAGAGAGAGAGAGAGAGAGCAAACATACAAGTGGGAGGGAGGGAGGGACAGAGGGAGAGAATCCCCAAGCAGACAGCCCTGCTGAGAGCAGAGCCCCACGCAGGGCTCCATTTCACAACCCTGAGATCATGACCTGAGCCCAAAACAAGAGTTGAGCACCCAACTGACTGGGCCCTGGTGCCCCTTTTTCTTCATATTTAATGAAAAAAATAATTCTGTATCTATCTTATCACAGGCTTGTGAAGATTACTAAACATAGTATATGAAAAGGATAAATTATGGTCAGTGACACATTGTTACAATTGAGTGAAAATTTCCTATAACTTTATTAAAGTTCTGTGTGTTCGACTGATGCAGGAAATCCACAACAGGTTCTAATCAGTGTCCATTAAACCATCAATTATGAGGCACAAATCAAACTGTACATGTATTTGACATTGTGCTTGACCCCACTGAATGAGTACACTATTAAATAATTCTAGATTGAATCAAAAAGCAGAACAGTTTAGTAATCCACTCAAAAAGTTGCTCCTCCATGATTAAAGACAGCATATTACAAAATAATTAAATACCTATTCCTATGTGAGAGGCTGATAATTTTATTGAGAATCCTCGGATTCTCTTGATAATATGTGAATCATGAGGAATTTTTTTTATATTTGGATATAAATTTGGTTCCATTTTATAATAAAATCTCAGGAGGTCATACTCTCTTCTTTGTCTTAGCTAAGATGATTACTTCTATTGATAATTCCTCCCCAAATCAGTAAACTTTCTCTGGAAAAATGAAGGATCAGATAGAGGGTAAAGAGAAACAACATTTTTATTCTGAAATAGAAAAGTAAATTGGTAGTAGTCATCATATCACAGTCTTACTTCTGCCCAGACCTGAATTTGTTCGGTATGTTACAAGAAAAGGAGGGTCTAACTAGTACCTGCTTTACATATTGTTCTATATTTTTCTCTTTCACAATAGTTTAACATACACATGTTCCTGATTCAGTTTTAGATATTTGCATAACCCCTTAATTTTCAATTTGATATTGCCTAGGGAATCTTTCATAGGGATGTTTCATAGGGAAGGATATTTTCATTCATTTATTCATTCATTCTTCATTCATTTGGTCTATTTGTATCCTCAGTAACTTATTTTGAAATCTCTGTTTTATTTTTCTGTCTCTCAAATTCTATTATCTTTGGTATAGATTTGCAGTGCTCATGCTTTTATACTCTCAACTAATAAACAGATCTAGCTGTTTAACTATGGTCAATATTCTGTGTCACACATGCATTCTCTGGTCACATTATGCTGCTGCTCTTGCACACCTTACAAAATATTCATAGAAATCTCATTTTATTATGGACATTTTGCAGGAGAGGAAGTTATTTCTTCAAAGAAGTTCAAACTGGGATCTGTCTTCTTAACTTCAACATTACCAAAAACAAAACAAAACAAAACACCCCCGAAAAACAAAAACTCTCTGTCAAATTTCTGGTTCATTTCATGTGGGATTGGGCTCTTCTCTTAATTTTAAATTATCAGTGTAATTTGTTAAACTGTTTGATCTCTTCTTTCTTCTGCTTTTTCCATTTTTAGGTAACATCATTTATTAATATCAATACTTTTTAAGCCAACAGTTATAATATTTGAAGTGCTTTAGATTTCAAGTGGGTGTGTTTCTATTTTTTTTTTATTATAAGCCGGCTAATTGTCACTCTCTAAATAAAACAAGCGTCATTAAAATTATGTTTGTTAGTTGTCAGGTTTTGAAGAATAAAACTGCATTGGAAGCAGGAATTCTGGACCTGAACTTCATCTTTTTTTATAATGCCCTGAGTTTTTCATAGCATTTTTTCCCCATAGAATTTCAAACCAAATTATTTAAGAAAGATCCTATTTATTTAAAATATATATATTATCCCAAAAGACAGCAGGCACAGATGATAGCCCTATATTTATTATTATTTAATAACATGTCCTTGCCAAAATCAATCTCTCTGGAAGGCAGTTTTCTCACTGAATAGATGGCTTCTAAACTTCATTAGATCAAAAAATCTCTGATTATTTATTCAAGGAAGTTGTTTGCTAGGTACATGAATTTCACCAACTTCAAAAAATATATTTAGGGACCAAAACTATTGTAGTCTTTGTTATAAATTAACATCTACTTTATGTGTATTATTGATTGCTACGTTCTCTGAATTACCTAAAGATTTTGTATCTTGCTTAATAAAATCTAGCCAAATTTAAGATTTTTGGGGTCACTGACATGAATATATGAGTTTTTCCACCCATGGATCTACTAGCATAAAATTCTAGATCAGAGCAGATTCTATTACAATATACATAGAGAATCCCATTTCCCAGTGTGACTTTCTTGATGAGTTTCTTTTTTATATTAGGAAATTAAATATACCATACAAAATAGAACAATTTTCTCAGATATGGTTTATTTATATTAAAATATCAAAGTACAAAATATAAGATATCATTATCTGTAATAGCGTGTTTATTTTTTCTCAACTGAAGTGTATTTCTTAAGTCTATAGTGTTACGAATTTGTAGGTGTATAATCCCTTGATTGTTTCATAGAATATACTCTTATAAATAAGAGAAATATGTATAAAACAATAATACATCTTAGTTTACATGGATTTTTTGCCAAAAGACAACATTTGTTAAAGAAAATTCGGGAGCAACTTTTTAAAATCATTGTTTGAAAGAGATAACATAACTAGGTAAAATATAACTTGCAGTCAAATAGCCTGATGTGATTAGAAATCAGAAACTTCCACCTTTTAACTTTACTTTAGGTAGGATTTCATGATCATTTAATCTATGAGATTGGGTCTTGATTATTTCATCTATAAAATTAGAATAGTAATATCTGTTTTGGAAAATTCAAAATGAAGAACATATGAGTTAATGGAAGGAAAGGCATGAGAGAAAACTTCTTCAAATAAAGAGGAAATGTTAACTGTTATTGGCATATCACAAATATTTCAAATGAACTCTAGTAGATTTGTAGGACACATTTATTTTCAGTACTATTAAACTTATTTGCCCCTTGTTATTTTTAATGGATTTTAAAAACATGAAATGTTAATTTCTAATAGCTGTTTGAATTTATAGCAACTTGCATCTCTTTAAAAGTTTTATTTAAATTAAATCAATTAACATATAGTGTATTAGTTTCAAAGGTAGAGTTCAGTGATTCATCAGTTGCATATAACACCCAGTGCTCATTACATCAAGTGCCCTCCTTAATGCCCATCATCCAATTACCCCATACCCCCACCCACCTCCCCTCCAGCAACCCTCAGTTAGTTTCCTACGATTAAGAATCTCTTATGGTTTGTCTCCCTCTCTGATTTTGTCTTGTTTATTTTTCCCCCTCTTCCCCTATGGTCCTCTGTTTTGTTTCTTAAATTCTGCATATGAGTGAGATCATATGATAATTGTCTTTGTCTGATTGACTTATTTCACTTAGCATAATACCCTCTAGTTCATTCAGTTCATTCCGATATTTATATCATTATACATTTCTTTCAGTTGTGCTCTGAATATTAACTATAGCCCTAGGTAAAATTTATAACAGAAAGTCTATCACAAGTTCATAATTTTCTCATTGATGAATGACACAATTTATTTTGGCACATACCTAAGGTTAAAAAAACAAACCATATGCTCAATGTTGAAGTGATTATTTCCAAAGACTTCAGTTTTCTTGTAAGACTATCCTTCTGGGGTTGTATATGTAAGTTTTAAAGGGGACAAAATGTCATCTCTGATATTTAAGATTTCAGGTAGATATTTTATTATTTTTTTAATGTTATTAGTCCCCCCATCCCAATGCATTCAGTTGAAATAGCTGGCTTATCCTGTATTTTTCTCTTGGTCAACTGTGGTCTATTTTTCATTTGTTTCTCCATTAAAAGTCACTATTATGTAGGCGCAAGATGTTTCTGCAATACATATATATTTTTAAGTAGGCTCCACGTCCAGCGAGGAGCCCAGTGCAGAGCTTGGACTCATGATGCTGAGATCAAGACCTGAGCTGAAATCAAAAGTCGGACACTTAACCAACTGAGCCACCCAGGCATCCCTGCAGTATTTTTTACAGAGATTTTAATATACTCTAAGATGAAACCCTTCACTTTTGAAATGGTATTAGGGTATATTCTCATTTACCCTATTTTTTATAGCACTGTGGCTTTTTAAAAAATATTTTGAATTAAATAATTTATTTTCATAATCAGCCTTTTGTATTTTATTATAAACATTTAAATATAAGAAGTATATAAAGTAATATGACACTCATATACCTATGATGAAAATAAGCAATTGTTTACAATTTGTCATATTTGGTTCACCTATTTTTTTTTTAAGAAATCCAATGGTAGAGATTCTGATAAAGCCCCAGTCCATTCCTTTAACTCATCAGTCCCCAGAAATTAGTAATACCCTAACATTATACATCATATCCATGTGTGTTTTTAACTTTTAACTCATTTGGTAGTATCATTAATTAAACATTCATCTTATGTATTTGTAAACATACATAAATGATACTACATAGAACATATTACTTACTGCTTAACATTTTCACATAACATTAGGGTTCTAAGATATATATGTGTTTAAACTTTTAGAATAAGTTATTTCAACTGTCCTTTATTCTTTTACATGAAAAAGACAAATAATTTTGTGTACTCCTATTGCAGATAGTTGGGGTGACTGTCACGATTTCAAATAGTGATTCAGTTTTCATCCTGTATGTTTTCTTGTGTATATATGTGCATATAGGTCTAGAGTAGACACCTGAAAATGGTATTACCGAGGGTAAAAAAAAATAACTTTTTAGGTTTAATAGATACTACCAAATCATTCTTCCAAGTGGTTCTAAGAATAAACATGCCCTCAACAATACATAACAAATCTCATTTTTAAAACATGCACAACAGTATTTTGGTAGTTTTAAACATTTACATTTTTTGCCACTCTCAGTGTGCAAACACAGTTCATTTTATTTTAATCCATGTTTCTTTGACTAGAAAAATGAACATTTTCTCCTGAGTTTGTTGCCAATCCAACTTTCCTCCTCAGAATTTTCAAGTTATATAAACAATCTTGTTGGATCTTTATTGGATTTGCTTTCAATTTATTATTTTATTTGGACAGAATGTCTACCTTTATGATATTGAGACTTCCTATGCATGGCCACACTCTTTATTTATTTAGGCCTTCTTTTATATCTTTCAATAAACTTTTATCATTTTCTCTATGAAGTTCTTATACACCTTTTGTTTTAAATTTATGTCTAGTTTTCCATTTATTGTTTTTGTTGCTGGAGTAAATGGTATTTTTTTTTTTTTAACTACACTTTGAAGTTTGTTACAGGTATAGGAATACAATTTTTTTCATTTTTAACTAGCAGCTTTGTTTAACTTTTATTAGATTTTCTTTGATGAGGGATAATTCTTCTCTATTTATCAGACTTCCAAGGGAAATTTTTCCTAAAATCTACCATCACTTATTCTTTTAAGGATCACAGACGATTACTTTTTCATGGGCAACAGCTATTAGAGTACAGCTTCCATTGACTACACTCTACCCAAAGTCCTAAACACAGCTTCACCTTCCTCCGACCTTTTCACTACTTTCTCCAACCCAGACTACTGTGTCTATTCAGGAAACAAACTTGTCTTTATGCAAGCCATCTGGACAGACTGGTTAATGAGATAGGGAGGAAAGCAGGCTCTTTGACTCACTTCTAGCTATAAAAACTTATCAGCAAGAAAAGAGGCATTTAACTTCTGTCAATCTCCTCAACTCCCAATTGATTAAAAAATTGTAACTTCATAAACACCAAGAATTCCAGAAATTAGGGAACTTTCCTGAAATTTTCTATTTAGAAATACCTTACCATCTGTCACTAATGAACACTGTGTTTATCCTTTTCGATCACTGTACATTTCACTATTTTTGCTATTTGGCACTGGTTAAGACTTTCAGATAAATGTTGAAGACAGTTAAGAGGGTTTTCTATGTCTTTTTCCTGACTTAAAAATGAATCATAATGTTTCTCATTAAGTATGATGTTTACTACTATATTTGATGGCTCAACTTTACCTCTTAAAGAGAGTTCCTATTATTTCCTAGTTTTCTAGGGATTAATCAGTTTTCAATACTGTTGAACTCGATCAAATCATTTGTGTTCATAGGTTCACAATTGTCATAAGAAAAATCTAGTTTAAACCTTTTGTATGGGGAGTTATATTACAGATACGCCAATGTTAAGTCATCTTTGTATTCCTGGAATAAAGCTGATGTCATCAGGATGTATTTTTAAAGAATGGTTAGATTCAGTTTATTAAAATTTTATTTAGAATTTTTGTATCTATATTTATAATCAGGATAAGCCTATGGCATCTCTGTTTCTACTGTCCTTGTCTGCTTTTGCTATTAAAGTATACTTGCATCTTAAAATGAGTTATAGAGGGGTGCCTGGGTGGCTCGGTCGTTAAGCATCTACCTTCGGTTCAGGTCACGATCCCAGGGTCATGGGGTTGAGCCCCGCCATCGGGCTCCCTGCTCTGAGGGAAGCCTGCTTCTCCCTCTCCCACTCCCCCTGCTTGTGTTCCCTCTCTTGCTGTGTCTCTCTCTGTCAAATAAATAAATAAATAAATAATCTAAAAAAAAAAGTTATAGAATGTGAGCTCGTTTTTAATTACTGACATGTTGTTTATGAAATATACAAGATATTTTCACTTAAAATAAGGTAAATTAAGCCTTTAAAATCATCTAGGCCCTATGTTTTATAGGGAGAGATTTCTAAATTAAAAATTAATTTATAATGATTTTCAGTTTATTGAATTTTTCTTTTTCCTTGGATTTTCATCTAGAAAAATGTCAATTTTGTTTGTATCCTTATTTATGTTACTTTTGTCAAATTTATTAACATTGTTATTCATAAGACTTTAATATTTATTACATCTGCATCAATATTGTATTATTCATCCTAAGTTTATTCCTTTCTAATGATGTACTGTATGTTGGCTAATTGAATTTAATAAAATTAAAAATTACATACTAACAATCAAATTATTTATATTAAAACAGATAATAAACACTCAAATCTCATTACTTCTTTAAAAATTAAAGTTTATTCCTTTCACCTCTCTCTCCTCTCTTTCTTGATCTATCTTGTTAGAAATGTATAAAGTTGGCAGGAGCAAGATGGCAAAGGAGTAGGAGACCTAAATTTCATCTGGTCCCAGGAATTCAGCTAGATAGGTATCAAACCATTCTGAACACCTACAAACTCAACAGGAGGTCCAAGAAAAGAATAGCAGCAACTCTCTGAACAGAAAACCTACCACTTTCTGGAAGGTAGGACGTGCAGAGAAGTGAATCCAAGGCGATATTTGGGAAGATAGATAGCGGGGGGGAGGGAGCCTCAGTCAGCCGCTAGTGGCAAGTGATAGAGCAGGGGAGCACAAAATCAGAACTTTTAGAAGCCTGCTCCACTGAAGGACATAGCTCCAGTGGCTAAGCAGGGGGTGGAACCCTCTCTGGGACAGTGTGGTCTTGGGACCGTCAGGGTCACAGAAAGCCAGGGGTGCCTGAGTACGGCAGAGCTCCCAGGTATCCAAGCAGGGAAGCCGGCTGCAGAGAGGATGCTGAGGAGTGGGCTCTCAGCTCGGGGTTGCCATAAACCATGATCTGCAGCACAGTCTGGCCACTGCTCTTCCAGCAGGGACCCAACAAGCGGCAGATCCGGGAAGACTCCCCTTCCTCCCCAGGGAGGAGCAGCACAGGAAAGCACACTGCAGGAATCTGCTGGGTTTGGAGACTCCACACGGAGTCATGTGCCAGAGATAGAAATGCTCGGTCACAGGCCAGGTGAGCATGGAGTGTGGCCAGAGACCGGGGAGACAGGAGTGATTGACTGCTTTTCTCCGGGGGCACACTGAGGAGTGGGGCCCCAAGTTCTCGGCTCCTCTGGGGTGAAGATTGGGAGGCCACCATTTTCACTTTCATCCTCCAAAGCTGTATGGAAAACTTGCAGGAAACAAAAGCTACCAAGAGCAAACCCGAGCAGATTACTTAGCCTGGCCCCCTGCAAGGGTGGGACAATTCTGCCTCTGGCAAAGACATTTGAGAACCACTGTGACAAGCCCCTCCCCCAGCAGATCAGCAAGAACATCCAGCCAAGACCAAGTTTATTGATCAATGAGAATGGCAGAACTCCAGCGCTAGGGGAATACAGCACATAGAATTCATGGCTTTTTTCCCCACGATTCTTTAGTCTTTCAAAGTTAATTTTTTTAATTTTCTTTTTTCTTTTTTTGAATTTTTCTTTTTCACTTTTTCAACCAACATCTTATCAATCCCTTTTTTAAAAATCTTTTTTATTTTTCATTTTTAGAGTCATATTCTATCCCTTCATTGTAGTTAACCTTACTTTTGGTATATATATAAGTTCTTCTCTCTTTAAAATTTTGGGATACAGTTTCTTCTAACAGACCAAAATATACCCTAAATCTCTAGTGTATGGCTTTATTCTAGTCTCCTGCCTGATCACATTCTCTCCCTGTTTTTATTTTAATTTCTCTTCTTTCCTTTTTCAACCAACTTCTTATCAATTCCTCCTATAAAATCTTTTATAATTTTCATCTTACACTCATATTCCATCCCTTCATCATATTTACCCTTATTTTTGTACATATATAAGTTTTTCTTTCTTTAAAATTTTGGGAGGCACTTTCTTCTAACAGATCAAAATATGCCTAGAATCTAGTGTGTGGCACTGATCTATTCACCAGCCTGATTATATTAGATCATATTCCCTTTTTTCTCTTTTTCTCTTTTTTTTTTTTCTCTTTTCTTTCTTTCCCTTTCTTTTCCCCCGGGTTCAGGACTCTTCTGATTTGTTTAGTGTATATTTTCCTGGGGTTGTTGTTACGCTGTTAGCATTTGTTCTCTCATTCAACTAATCTCCTCTGGACAAAATTACAAGATGGAAAAACTCACCTCAAAAAGAAGAACAAGAGGCAGTGCCGACTGCCAGGGACCCAATCAATACAGATATTAGTAAGATGTTGGAACTAGAGTTCAAATGATGATTATAAAGATATTAGCTGGGCTTGAAAAAAGCATGGAAGTTATTAGAGAAACACTTTGTGGAGAAATAAAAGAACTAAAATCTAACCAAGTCGAAATCAAAAAGGCTATTAATGAGGTGCAATAAAAAATGGAGGCTCTAGGGGTGCCTGGGTGGCTCAGTCATTAAGCGCCTGCCTTTGGCTCAGGTCATGATCCCAGGGTCCTGGGTTCGAGCCCCACATTGGGCTCCCTGTTCAACAGGAAGCCTACTTTTCCCTCTCCCACTCCCCCCTGCTTGTGTTTCTTCTCTCACTGTGTCTCTCTCTGTCAAATAAATAAATAAAATCTTAAAAAAAAAAAAAAAATGGAGTCTCTAACTGCTAGAATAAGTGAGGCAGAAGACAGAATTAGTGATATAGAAGACCAAATGATGGAAAATAAAAAAGCTGAGAAAAAAAGAGATAAACAACACCTGGATCATGAGGGCAGAATTCAAGAGATAAGTGATACCATAAGATGAAACAATATTAGAATAATTGGTTTCCCAGAAGAAGAAGAAAGAGAGAGAGGGGCAGAAGGTATATTGGAGCAAATTATAGCAGAGAACTTCCCTAATTTGGGGAAGGAAACAGGCATCAAAATCCAGGAAGCACAAAGAACCCCTCTCAAAATCAATAAAAATAGGTCAACACCTCGACATCTAATAGTAAAACTTAGGAGTCTCAGAGACAAAGAGAAAATCCTGAAAGCAGCTGGGGACAAGAGATCTGTAACCTGCAAGGGTAGAAACATTAGATTGGCAACAGACCTATCCACAGAGACCTGGCAGGCCAGAAAGGACTGGCAGGATATATTCAGAGCACTAAATGAGAAAAATATGCAGCCAAGAATACTATATCCAGCTAGGCTGTTATTGAAAATAGAAGGAGAGGTAAAAAGCTTCCAGGACAAACAAAAACTAAAGGAATTTACAAACACCAAACCAGCCCTACAAGAAATATTGAAAGGTGTCCACTAAGCAAAGAGAGAGCCTAAAAGTAACATAGAACAGAAAGGAACACAGACAATATACAGTAACAGTCACCTTACAGGCAAGACAATATCACTAAATTCTTATCTTTCAAAGGTTACCCTGAAAGTAAATGGGCTAAATGCCCCACTCAAAAGACACAGGCTATCAGATTGGATAAAAAAACAAGTCCCATCAATATACACTCCACAAGAGACTCATTTTAGACCCAAAGACACCTCCAGATTGAAATTGAGGTGGTGGAAAACCATATACCATGCTAATGGACACCAAAAAAAAGCTAGGATGGCAATCCTTATATGAGACAAATTAGATTTTAAACCAAAGACTGTAATAAGAGATGAGGGAGGACACTATATCCTACTTAAAGGGTCTATCCAACAAAAAGATCTAACAATTGTAAATATCTATGCCCCTAACATGGGAGCAGCCAATTATATAAGCCAATTAATAACAAAAGCAAAGAAACACATCAATACAATAATAGTAGGGTACTTTAACACCCCACTCACTGAAATGGACAGATCATCTAAGCAAAAGATCAACAAGGAAATAAAGACTTTAAATGACACACTGGACCAAATGGACTTCACAGATATATTCAGAACATTCCATCCCAAAGCAACAGAATGCACATTCTTCTCTAGTGCCCATGGAACATTCTCCAGAATGGATCACATCCTAGGTCAGGTCTCAACCGGTACCAAAAGATTGGGATCATTCCCTGCATATTTTCAGACCACAATGCTTTGAAACTAGAACTCAATCACAAGAGGAGAGTCGGAAAGAACTCAAATACATGGAGGCTAAAGAGCATCCTACTAAAGAATGAATGGGTCAACCAGGAAATTAAAGAAGAATTAAAAAAATTCATGGAAACCAATGAAAATGAAAACACAACTGTTCAAAATCTTTGGGATGCAGCAAAGGCAGTCCTAAGAGGAAAGTATAGAGCAATACAAGCCTTTCTCAAGAAACAAGAAAGGTCTCAAATATACAACCTAACCCTACACCTAAAGGAACTGGAGAAAGAACAGCAAATAAAGACTAAACCCAGCAGGAGTAGAGAAATAGTAAAGATCAGAGCAGAAATCAATAAAATAGAAACCAAAAGAACAGTAGAACAGATCAACAAAACTAGGAGCTTGTTCTCTGAAAGAATTAATAAGATTGATAAACCCCTGGCAGATTTATCAAAATGAGAAATGACCCAAATCAACAAAATCATGAATGGAAGAGGAAAGATCACAATCAACACCAAAGAAATACAAACAATTATAAGAACATATTATGAGCAATTATATGCCAGCAAATTAGGTAATCTGGAATAAATGGATGCATTCCTAGAAATGTATAAACTACCAAAACTGAACCAGGAAGAAATAGAAAACCTGAACAGACCTATAACCACTAAGGAAATTGAAGCAGTCATCAAAAATCTTCCAACAAACAAGAGCCCAGGGCCAGACAGCTTCCCAGGGGAATTCTACCAAACATTTAAAGAAGAATTAATACCCAAAATCAGACAAAGACCCCATCAAAAAGGAGAATTACAGACCAATATCCCTGATGAATACAGATGCAAAAATTCTCACCAAAATAGTAGCCAACAGGATCCAACAGTACATTAAAAGGATTATTCACCACGACCAAGTGGGATTTATCCTTGGGATGCAAGTTGGTTCAACATCCACAAATCAATCAATGTGATACAATACATTAACAAAAGAAAGAACAAGAACCATATGATCCTCTCAGTAGATGAAGAAAAAGTGTTTGACAAAGTACAGCATCCTTTCTTGATTAAAATCTTCAGAATGTAGGGATAGAGGTTACATACCTCAATATCATAAAAGCCATCTATGAAAAACCCACAGCAAATATCATTCTCAATGGGGAAATACTGAGAGCTTTCCCCCTAAGGTCAGGAATACGGCAGGGATGTCCATTATCACCACTGCTATTCAACATAGTACTAGAAGTCCTAGCCACAGCAATCAGACGACAAAAAGAAATAAAAGGAATCCAAATTGGCAAAGAAGAAGTCCAACTCTCACTCTTTGCAGATGATATGATCCTTTATGTGGAAAACCCAAAAGACTCCACCCCCAAACTGCCAGAACTCATACAGGAATTGAGTCAAGTGGCAGTATATAAAATCAATGCACAGAAATCAGTGGCATTCCTATACACCAACAACAAGACAGAAGAAAGAGAAATTAAGGAGTCGATCCCATTTACAATTGCACCCAAAACCATAAGATACCTAGGAATAAAGCTAACTAAAGAGGTAAAGAATCTATACTCAGAAAACTATAAAATACTTATGAAAGAAATTGAGGAAGAAACAAAAAAATGGAAAAATGTTCCATGCTCAAGGATTGGAAGAACAAATATTATGAAGATGTCAATGCTACCAAGAGCAATCTACACATTTAATGCAATCCCTATCAAAATACCATCAACTTTTCTCAAAGAAATGGAATAAATAATCCTAAAATTTCTATGGAACCAGAAAAGACCCCGAATAGCCAGAGGAATGTTAAAAAAGAAAAGCAAAGCTGGTGGCATCACAATTCCGCACTTCAAGCTCTATTACAAAGTTGTCATCATCAAGACAGTATGGCATTGGCACCAAAACAGACACATAGATCAATGGAACAGAATAGAGAACCCAGAAGTGGACCCTCAACTCTATGGTCAACTCATCTTTGACAAAGCAGGAAAGAATGTCCAATGAAAAAAGACAGTCTCTTCAACAAATGGTGTTGGGAAACTTGGGCAGGCACATGCAGAATAATGAAACTGGACCTTTTCTTACACCACACACAAAAATAGACTCAAAATGGATGAAAGACCTCAATGTAAGACAGGAGTCCATCAAAATCCTAGAGGAGAACACAGGCAGCAACCTCTTCGACCTCAGCCACAGTGAATTCTTCCTAGAAACATCACCAAAGGCAAGGGAAGTAAGGGCAAAAATGAACTATTGGGACTTCATCAAGATAAAAAGTTTTTGCACAGCAAAGGAAACAGTAAACAAAACCAAAAGACAACCGACAGAATGGGAGAAGATATTTGCAAATGACATATCAGATAAAGGGCTAGTATCCAAAATTTATAAAGAACTTCTTAAACTCAACACCCAAAGAACAAATAATCCAATCAAGAAATGGGCAGAAGACATGAACAGACATTTTTCCAAAGAAGACATCCAATGGTCAACAGACACATGAAAAAGTGCTCAACATTGATCGGCATCAGAGAAATCCAAATCAAAACCTCATTGAGATACCACCTCACACCAGTCAGAATGGCTAAAATTAACAAGTCAGAAAATGACAGATGTTGGCAAGGATGCGGAGAAAGGGGAACCCTCCTACACTGTTGGTGGGAATGCAAGCTGGTGCAGCCACTCTGGAAAACTGTATGGAGGTTCCTCAAAAAGTTGAAAATAGAGCTACCCTACGACCCAGCAATTGCACTACTGGGTATTTACCCCAAGGATACAAATGTAGTGATCTGAAGGGGTACATGCACCCCAATGTTTACAGCAGCAATGTCCACAATAGCCAAACTATGGAAAGAGCCAACATGTCCATCAAGAGAAGAATGGATAAAGAAGAAGTGGTATATATATACAATGGATATTAGGCAGCCATCAAAAGGAACGAAATCTTGCCACTTGCAATGACATGGATAGAACTAGAGGGTATTATGCTAAGCGAAATAAGTCAATCAGAGAAAGACATGTATCACATGATCTCACTGATAGGAGGAATTCTTAATCTCAGGAAACAAACTGAGGGTTGCTGGAGTGGTGGGGGGTGGGAGGGATGGGATGGCTAGCTGATAGACATTGGGGACGATATGTGCTATGATGAGCCCTGTGAATTGTGTAGGAATGTTGAATCACAGACCTGTACCTCTGAAACTAATAATACATAATATGTTAAAAAAAAAAAAGAGAGAAGATAGTAGGAAGGGAAAAATGAAGAGGGGGAAATCGGAGGGAGAGACGAACCATAAGAGATTATGGACTCTGAGAAACAAACAGGGTTCTAGAGGGGAGGTGGTTGGGGGATGGGTTAGCCTGATGATGGGTATTAAAGAGGGCACGTACTGAATGGAGCACTGGGTGTTACATGCAAACAATGAATCATGGAACACTAAATCAAAAACTAATGATGTAATGTATGGCGATTAACATAACATAATAAAATTTAAAGAAAGGGGAAAAACTAATGACGTAATGTATGGTGATTAACATAACATAATAAAATAAAACTAAAAAAAGATATGTATATATTTCATTAGTCTTCATAAAACCTACTTTTTTTTTTGTTGGCCTTCTCTATTGCTCATGCAGTTTCTATTTGTAAGTGTTCTGAATTTTATTCCCTTTTTCTACATGAATGTATTATTCCTTTTCTAACCTCTTGGGTTACAAAGCCAACACACTAATTATTATTTTTTTAACATAGCACTGTCTCTCTATAAATACTACTTTATTTGCATAGTATAAGTTTCGAAATGTACTGCTTTGTGAGTGTTGACACTGAGATCTAAGTATTTCATACTTTTCCTAGCTAATTATTTCTGATCCACAAACAATGAAGAAATGTGTTTTTAATTTCAAACTTATACAGGAATATATTAATAGCTATTATAATTCAATTATATTTTTACTTATGGATGTCAAAGAATGAGGTCTGTAAGCTATTATTTCTCTGATAATTATTAAGGTTTATACTTGCTCCATAACATAGAAATAGTTATTTCTTCTAAATATTCTGAAATATTTTAAAGTATATGCATGCATTCTCTAACTAGTGGACAGGGAAAAATATGATTTCACTCATGTGGAATTTAAGAAACAAAACAAATGAGAAAAGAGGGGAAAAAAGAAAGAAAGAGACAAACCAAGAAACAGATTCTTCAAAAGAGAGCAAACTGATGGTTATTAGAGGGGAGGCGGGTGGAAGAATGGGTGAAGTAGGCAATGGAGATGAAGGAGTGCACTTGTGATGAGCACTGGGTGTTCTATGGAATTGTTGAATCACTATGTTGTACACCTGAAGCTAATATTATACTGCATGTTAAGTAACTGGAATTTAAATAAAAACTTCTAAAAAAGAAAAAAATATATATTTTTTTATATCTCTAGTGATATTCATTCTATAAGTTCCTTGATGATGTTTGTTCTTTGTTATTTCTCAATAACAGAGACAGGTGTGTTAATGTTTTATACTATGATTATAGATATATTCATTTCTATTTGAAATTCTGTATTTTTATGTATATATTGTGGGGATATACAAGTTTAGGATTTGTATACCTTACTGATTATTTATTTTATTTCCTTTGATTAATACACTCTTCCTATTGACACATTAATTTGTTTGCATGTAACTTCAATTGATCTCTGGATTTATTTTGGCTAACATATTTTGTACTATGTATTGTTACCTTTTTTCTCCTTTTCATCATTTGGATTAATTCAGTTTTATTTCCAGAGTTATTTATTCTCTTCCAAATGTACTGTTTTGAAAATCATGCATTCAATTTCTTTTGGTGTTTATTTACCTTTAAATGTTCAACATAAATACTAACAATATCTAAAGCTGATTAATGTTTCTCTTTGCTTTGATTACATGGAATTCAGTATGCCTCAATGGCCACTAACCATTTCCATCATCTATATTCTTCATAACTTGGATATTATTATTATTATTAAATTAAAACTTCTTTAGAAATAACTTCTGTTTGCTAATTTCTTTGTACATCTTTATATATTGCATTCCACTAATTTTTTTGCAATGAACATATGTGTCAAAATTAAAACAAGACACTATTTCCATTGATCATGTGACAGTTTTAAAACATTCCCCAAAATTCTTTGATACCTCTTCCACCCAGTGTAGTGGTCTATGTCCTCTTCCCTCATATCTGAGCTCTGTTACTGACTGACCAATAGAATCCAGCAGAAGTGAGACATAGCAGTTTCTAGGCCCAGGACATTAAACACATACACACACAAACAATAAAATCAAAAACTGGCATCATCGACTGCCTGGCTCTTGGAACACTTGCTCATGGAACCCAGCCATCATTCTGTGAGAAAGTTCAAGTAACCTACAGAGAGGGTCATATGGAAAAGAACTAAGGTTCCTAGCCCTCAATCCCGTGAAACCCCCCACAAACAACCAAAAGCAACTGTGAGCCATGTGAGTGAATAATTCTAGAAATGGATCTGCCAACCCCCAGTCAAACCACCCCACCTGACACTGTGAGGAGCAGATATGAGCCTCCTTCACTGAGTCCTACAGCTACGGGAGCAAAATAAATTGCTGGTTTTGCATTTAGGCAACAATAAATACTATTAAGGGAACTAAAAATTAACCTATAGACTGGAAAAAAACAATTTGCAAAATCATATATCCAACAAGGGACTTGTAGACTATATAGAGAACACTCAAAACCATACAAAAACAAATAACTTTATTTTTAAATAGTAAAAGATAACAGATACTTCAGCAAAGCAGATATATGGAAGGCAAATAGGCACATGAAAAGATGCTCAACATCATTAGTCATTAGGAGAATGCAAATTAAAGTCACAATGATATACCACTACACAACTGTTAGAAATCTAAAAGAAAACATAGTTAATTAATTAATATGATAATTTCAAGTGCTGCCAAGGAAGCAGACTAACTACTATTGAAACTCTGGATTTTGTCATCTTTTTTCTGAAAAGTACTTATATTTATTTTTATTTTTAAGTAGTAGGCAGTTAACTTGCTAATCTCACACTGCAAAGCTGTTCACCTCTGTGGCTCAAATTTTGGTTTATTTCTTTTAGCGTTGGCTGAATTGATTGGAGGCAGCCCTACACTATTATATTATAGGGGTCATCCAGAGACTGGGCCAGAGTTCATACACAGAATTTGTGGTTCTACCATTCTGACTGTCTCCTTTCTTGGATTTTCCTCTTAACTTGCCAGCTACTATAGTTGTCCTAAATAAACCCTGTCCTCTGCTTCTCTGAGATAGTAAGACTGCAGATTTTCTATTGGGTTTTTAGCCACCTCAAATGGTGCAGAATGGTGCAGACCTTTGTTTAATAGTCAGATAAAATAAGAAATTCATATTATAGCATTACCTTCTTCAAAGAATTAACTTCCATACATTATCTTCTAGCTTTTAATCTTCAGATAGTTTTTTATTTATTTTATTTTATTTTATTTTTTAAATTTATTTATTTGAGAGAGAGAATGAGAGAGAGCACATGAGAGGGGGGAGGGTCACAGGGAGAAGCAGACTCCCTGCCGAGCAGGGAGCCCGATGCAGGACTCCATCCAGGGACTCCAGGATCATGACCTGAGCCGAAGGCAGTCGCCCAACCAACTGAGCCACCCAGGCGCCCTTCAGATAGTTTTTTAATGTTTTATCCTGAGTTTACAATTATTAACTGTGGGAGGGCTAGTTTGATAGACTCCATGTCAGCAATACTAAAAGCAGAACTGTAGGGCTGCTTTTTTCTGTACTCAGCCTTCCTCACTTTAGTCCAGTGATCTCATTGCTTTGTGTCTGAGTAATATAATATTTTCATCTGAAGGAATCACATCTTTTTAAACTAAGAAGTTCTGTTAGAGTCTACAAACATGTATCTGCTTTAGCAAATCATTTGAAGGATTTTAAAATCTTATATAAACTTTCTGTTTCAGACTTATTTCTTGATACTCCACACCATAAAGGCTATTTTTTGAGAAATCAGTGCTTCTGAACTCACTGTATAATTCTACACACTTCTAATTCTCTGATGATTGATGTCTCTCTAGTTTAAATGATCTGTCAACCTGATAAAAACCCATTTGTTCAGTTCAGATATATGTACCCCACCAGCAAAAATATTTCTCTCTCACATATGCCCCCAATGAATATTCTTTCTTTAGTAGGAACTTATCACATTGTATGATGGTCTGTAGTAAGTGTGTCTGTCTTCTTCAATAAATTGTCCCCTTCTTGAATAGTTCTTCATCTTTGTGCCCAATGGCACCTAATAGAATTTGTGCCACATGGCAAGTATTTGACAAATGAATATTTCCACATATATTCCTACATGTTTTCTCCCAAAAGTCTTTTAGCTAGACAGGTTTTGATCTTATTTTCAGATAGGGCTTACGCATTTTCCTAGATACTCTGATATCTCAACGATTGGCTTGCAATCTGTCCTTCTGGCTCTGACATAATGTTCTTCTTTGTTTATGTGCTTATGCATACACCTAGCCCTGAAACTGACCAAAACATGATCTTTGTCTGGCTCCTGATATATACCTATTCTTCTAATCCAAAACTCTGCTTCCTCTGATCCAACAATTTTATTTGTAGAGTAGCTCAACACTTGCCCACATCTCTCCAAAAATAAGATAAGGCTGTGGGAACTTTGACACAATCACACCTTCAAGCATTAACAATGAAAGCAATCCATAGTTTCTCTCAGCCAATATAGAGCTTAAACACGGTTGGCATTTTTTTTATTATAGGGTGGGGTTATTAAGTCATCCAGGTGTATTAACAGGATTATAGCAATTACCATGCTCAGTCATATTTGCTCTCTCAGTAGCTTTCTGATGTTCACACAGCCAGATAGGTTCTATTTTTTGTTGGTGTTCATCAGAGGTAATAATTGAATAATCAATGGTTTTGATGAAAAAGTCCTGCCCCTGTGTCATGTGAATTAACATCCACAACATAAAATAAATCATAGATACTTAATTCTCTGAATGGGGACTTATTCCCATGGTAGAATTTAATTCATCTGAAAAATTTAATCAATAAAATATGTCATTTTCCATTAAGTCATTTGAAGGAGTTGTTGTCAGTGATACGAATGGACTTCTCCATATAGTTTGGGTCCTGGAGTCTAGGTGAGCAAAAAAGACTAGCATATTTTAGACTGGAAGATACCAGAGCAACCGGAAGGACTGAGTTGGTGCCTTGAGTTAGGCAGGAGAGTCAGCTAATATAAGAGCAGTCTAGTCAGCAGAATCTAAGTCCATCAGACAAGGGGTAAGTTCAAGAAGTAGACTGATTGCAAATATGGTCCTAACTATTTCCCTTCTTTGTCCACATACCTTATAAGATGTGTTGGTAGATCCTTCCACTAAGAGGTGGAAGCTGTTTATCTACCCATTTCATTTGAAATGACCTTGTAATTACCTTTGGACAGTAAAATGTGTCAGAGGTAATAATGTGCCAGTTCTGAATTTAGGCCCTAAGAAATTTCCTCTTCTCCTCACTTTCTAGGAAGTCTGACAAGCCACTACGAGACCAACAGGCTAACCAGCTGGATGAGAGACATAAGGCTAAGTCACCCTCTGGACCCCAGACAATAGCCAGAATTCCTATGCCAACCTAGACAAACCATCCTCCAGCCATCCTTTCAGCTGATTACAGAGGTATGAATGAGCCCAAAGAAAATAAAGCGAGCCTGGCCCAGATTAGCAGAACCTCCTACTTGATATGAATAATTGGAAAGACATACATATATATATATATCCATACATACATACATACATACATACACCTGTGTTCTGTTGCAGTTTTATGGTACTTTTATGTAGAAATAGCTAAATAACTAGTGAATGCTCTCTGTAACTAGGGCATGGAGAGCTGACTCTCCTTCTTCAAGAAGGAGCTACATTTGTAAGGTGAATTTCTGAAGGCAGTACAAAGATGTGGGAGCCTAGATCCATGCCATAATCAGTCAGCAGGGCTGGTAGAGGCAAGTCACCTTACTGGGTTATTAATCTAAAGAATTATAGTGACAGGAGGGAGAATATATAGTGTGGTAAGTAAGCAAATTTGGCATACTTAAAGTTTGTGAGTTTGGTCTGAGCTCACTAAACTAAGTAGGGACATCAATTAGAAGAATGTAGCAAAGATAATAAAGAGAAAGGCAGATTCAAAATCCAGGTCCACATGAGTTAGAGACTTTCTGGGTTTCTTTAACTGATAACTACATGTACATGGGACAAAAAAAATTCACAAGATTTTAAAATAAAGGCATATATTTATAATCAAGGTATAATTATGGATAATGAAGCAGGCAAATATAACAGAAATTCCTTTAGTCTGATGAAAAATTATAAATAAAGATCACACTCAAGGTAATTGTTGAATACTGTCCTTCACATAAAGGTGAGAGTCAATAACTTCGCACAGTACCATATGTGAGCTGACTTTCTTCACAAGCAAAGGGTGATGATTTTATACAGTTCTATTTAAAAGTATCTATTTGGTATTTCTTTTGATGTATGCTACATGCTAGCAAACAGGGCTGGCCATTGTTAAGGAAGACTTTCTGACTATGGAAAGGTTCTCCTCCTTGCTACCCATGTAGCAAATCTCACTACTTTTCCTCTCAGCAACTGATCTCTAACTCTTTCTTGCCAATAATGAGATTGGCACCACCTCCAGTATTCATATGCATTTCAATATATTCTGTTTCCATAGCAATAATTCCAGTCTTCCTTCTCATCTGAAAGGAAGAAAAATGGTACTTACTGTAAAAGAGAAAAATAATCTAGCTTTACTCTCTGTTTCCCATCATTTTCATGACTTCTCATGGAAATTTGACTTTTTTCTCTACTGTTTCTTTATCCTTAACCTTCAACTGTGCAGATAATGTAGCTGAGATTATGTCATTTGCAAACTATTACCTTTGAAAAGTCATTTAACCTTTATGAATCTCCATCTTCCTAAATAAATGGGGAGAAGTAATAATGTCTACCTGACATGACTACTTTCTGTCACTCAGAGTTGAGACCCCACAGGAAAAGGATGGCACACTCAAATGAGGTAATTAAGGAGAATTTAATGAGGACTCAATTTACAAGAGTGTAGTCAAAGTAAGGGGGAAACCAAGAAGAAATGGCAAGTCACTTAAGCACTAACATAAGCAGGGAGATGTTGCCTACCACCCTGAGTGTGAAGGTGAGAAAACAATTACTAGAACCCAAAGACAGAGTTGTAGCTGTAAAACAGTGCTACCTGAAAGGAGCGGATAGAACAACTCTGTTTACAACTCTTACCAGGTAACACCTGTTGGACAGGTGACTTGATTTCCTTTCATTGTCCATTCAGCCAAGGGCTGGGGATGGGAAGGAAACTGCTTCTCACTGCTGCTAATATCTGGGTAACTCGCCATCCTTCATTTTGTTCCCTACCTCTCCTCAGACATCTGTAAATAGTCACTTCACAAAAATCTACTCCTGTGAAATGTCTGGGTGTAAATTCTGCAAATAAAATGCATTACTGTATTATTGAGGATATTCCCACTTGTTCTATCTCAAACATTTTTTTTTCATGGCATTTTCCCTTTTTGGGCGTATGATTGTATATTAGCCTTGCTTTTGGTTAATTCATCTGAGCAGACTTCTTTTCTCCCTCCCCAAAGTTCAATGTGCCCCAGTATAAAAGCTGCTTTCAAATAGTCCATGAATATTCATAGCAGCAATAATTCTTTTGAAATCATGACTCCCAAATATTTACCTTCAGATCTTTCACTTGAGTGAGTCCTGAAATATGGTTATGATATACACTCAAAGAATGTCTGTTGGAATACATGAAATCCTAACTTCTTATCATAACTTTGAATATCCTACCTTAATCTTTAATTCAACTTGTGCGAACCTGTATATATATCTCTATTATAAGGGTCTCCAAATCATATCGGTGAATTTTTTTTAAGATTGTATTTATTTATTTGACAGAGAGAGAGAACACAAGCAGGGGGAGAAGGAGAGGGAGATGGAGAAGCAGGTTCCCCACTGAGCAGGGAGCCTGATGCAGGGCTCAATCCCAGGACCCTGTGATCATGACCTAAGCCAAAGGCAGATGCTTAACCAACTGAGCCACCCAGGTGCCCCTTATACTGAAGCATTCTTAAATGAGATATATGCTTCTTATTTTGTTTTTTTCTTGTCATTTCCCTTGATACATTTTTTATTACAAAATATGTGGATTAAAGAAATTATATGGATTACTGCTTTGATTTGAGGCATTTCTTTTCCATTTCCTCCTGTAATCACTTTTGGAACAAACTTTTTGAAATATTATGCATATTACATCATTCCCAGTCATTGGCTATTCTGCCACAGCTTTGAGTGCTGTGAAAATTAATGAGAGCCATTTGAACTTCCACAGGTGTTATGAGTCACTTCCTGATTGAAAACTGAGCTAAAAAATTTATACACTCACATATCCTTCCATGACTGGGTAATAACAAGATTCTTCCTAAGCAAAATCATTAATATTATTTATTCCATATTCATCCCCTAACCACATAATGAGATAAGAAGCAAGATTATTTATTCACATTACTTCCAATAATTTTTATACTGCATGAATATGCAGGTTTGTGCCTCTTATCAGGGATTTTTTTCATTATACCTTATGTTTAAACTAAATGATTTGGTAACATTTAGTACAGGTAGAAATTTAAATATTTATCTCATTAGCAAAGTTATCTAATCAATCTACAAAGAATAATTCAATACCAGATTTTTATTGACTACCTACTCTGTGTCCTGAAGTAACTTTTAGCATTTAATAATGTAACATTACAGTGTCTGCTCAAGTATATATTATGATTGAACAGTATGTCCCTACATACTATAAATCTATTTTAATACTAATAAAAAAGAATATCAAATTCCTTGGTTGTCTAAGACAGAATTGTTACTTTAATTTAAATGCACTGTTTGGTACTTCACATAAATAGAGTTTTAAAAATGTATTACTTTCCTACCAATTTCTGTTTATAATATACCTAAGTATCTAAATTATATATATATAGAGAGAGAGAGAGAAAGATTTATTACATAATTTAATTTGGTCATTATGAGTTATTCTCTACTGGTAAACATGAGAAAACATGAATTTCCTAGATAATTATAGCTTCTATGTAAACTTTAGAGACTATATTCTATTTCAGTGGGTAACTCAAGAAATACACAAAAAGCAAATCACCAAATGCTCATGGTAAGACTGATATATATAAAAGGGACAGCCATAGCCTGCATATGTGAGGAAATTTTTGTGACACAGATTAGGAGAGAAATCAGTTTTTAGAACTACAAGGTGCTTTAATTGTTTCTGCCATATATTTGGGGAATATACAGAGTACACTGTAAGTGGACAGGGCCTGGTATATCTCTATATATTGTCCACTATACAAAATACTGAATGAGTGAGTTAGAAGTAGAAATATGGCTAGCATTTTACCTGCCAAACTGTACTTTGACATAGTTTATATCTGTCCAGAGTAAGGCTCATTTTATAAACTTTTAACTTAAATGAACCTTTACCCAAACTGACAAAATAAAAAGAGAGAAAACACAAATTGTCATATAAATAAAGGAAAGAGGGACACTACCACAGATCCTACAGACATTCTGAAGCTATTAGAAAGATATTATAAAGAAGTTTATGTCAATATTTTAAAATTAAGATAGGTAAATTATTTGAAAAACTTACTAAAATGATACAAAAGGATATAGAAAGCTTGAAAAGTCCTACACTTATTAAAGAAATTGAATCTGTCATTAAAGAAATTAAATCCTTTCTATTGTGATAAATTTAGACAAAGTTGACTTCACCAGTAAATCCTTCAAATATTTTTCATGATATAGGTGCAAAACTTTTAGCAAACCACTGGCAAATCTAATTCCATGACACACAAAAATGAATAATCAAAGTACATATCTTCCAGTTAAGAGTATGGGTTTAACAATTAAAAATAAAGTAATACAATTCACCAAATTAATATAAAAAAGAAGAAAAGTCATACAATCATCTCAATAGATGCAGAAAAACAATTGAAGAAAGGATAGCAATGTGCCTGATAAAAATTCTTAGTAACCTTTGAATGAAAGGAATTTCCTGGGGTCCCTGGGTGACTCAGTCCATTAAGCTCAGGTCATGATCTCATGGGTCATGAGACTGAGCCATGGGGCAGGCTTTATGCTCAGCAGGGAGTTTGCTTGAAGATTTTCTCCCTCTGTCCCTCCCCCACCTCAAGTAAATAAATAAATCTTAAAAAAAAAAACAGAGAGAGAGAGAGAGAGAATTTCCTTAATCTGACAAGGAATATCTACAAAAAAAACAGAAACAAACAAACAAACCAACCTAAAGTAAACTTCATATTTGTAATAAACTATTGAACAATCCCCCTGAAACTGAGAAAATGACAAAAATCTCTGCACCATAGTCATTAAATTTTATTAAATACTATACTAATCTTCTCAGGCGCCTGGGTGGCTCAGTTGGTTAAGCGACTGCCTTCGGCTCAGGTCATGATCCTGGAGTCCCGGGATCGAGTCCCACATCAGGCTCCCTGCTCGGCGGGGAGTCTGCTTCTCCCTCTGACCCTCCTCCCTCTCATGCTCTCTGTCTCTCATTCTCTCTGTCTCAAATAAATAAAATCTTTAAAATAAATAAATAAATAAATAAATAAATAAATAAATAAATACTATACTGATCTTCTCAACAAACTCAGTAAGAAAAATATAAGATCAAAGGTTTAAAGGAAAAAATCATATTTGCAATGATTTTTAAAACATCAGCATTTATAACTAAATTGCAATAAAATCATTATTTTAATAATTTTTAACCTATAAACTACTTTTTAGCTTAAAAAAGTAGTTAAAAATCCAAACAATCCATATAAACTATTTAGCAAATTATAAATACACAAGTCTTAAAAAAATCATTGTTTCTATATAATAAAAGTAAATATCTGGAAAATTAAATTAAAAATCAAATCCATTTATAGTATCACCAAAATATTTAACACTTAATAATACTAATAAAAGAAATGCATGACCTCTATACAAATAGCTAGAAAGCATTACTGTAAGAAATTAAGACCTAAATAAATTGGGGAATATATGTGTCTAAGGATTGGAAAATTTAATATTATAAAAATGACATTTATTGTCAACAAATACAATTGAATTGACAAGATGATTTGAAAATTTATATGCAGATGCAAAAGTCCAAGAAAAGTCAGAGGAATCTTGAAGGCAAAGAACAAAGTTAAAAGATTTACAATAACAGATGTCAAATCTTTTTAAAAGCTACAATAATAAAAGCAGTGTGGTATTAGCACAAGGATGGGCAAATAGATGACAAACACAGAAAACAGATTACATAAATAGACCTAAATATCATTGAATTTATGACAAAGTGCTCATTAAAACACAGTAGAGAGAGAATATTCCTTTTTCAATAAATGGTACTAGAACAATTGATTATCTATGTGGAAAAAGAACTTGGACTTCTCTTCCAGAACATAGACAAAAAATCAATTTCATATTAAATGTAGATATAAGTTTGAAAAATAAAAAATTTAAAAATTAAAAGAAAGCATAGGAGACTATCTTCATATCCCTTAACCTAGGCAAGATGTTTTTAAACAAGATGCAAAAAGCATCAACCATAAACAAAATTTTAAAAATTGACTTTATCAACAAACAGAGAAAGACATGTATCATATGATCTCACTGATATGAGGAATTCTTAATCGCAGAAAACAAACTGAGTGTTGTTGGAGTGGGGGGTGGGGTGGGAGGGATGGGGTGACTGGGTGATTGACACTGGGGAGGGTGTGTGCTCTGGTAAGCGCTGTGAGTTGTGCAAGACTGTTGAATCTCAGATCTGTACCTCTGAAGCAAATAATGCAATATATGTTAAGAAAAAAAAAAAGAAGAAGAAGGTAGCGGGAGGGGAAGAATGAAGCGGGGGAAATCAGAGGCGTAGACGAACCATGAGAGACAATAGACTCTGAAAAACAAACTGAGGGTTCTAGAAGGGAGGGGGGTGGGAGGATGGGTTAGCCTGGTGGTGGGTATTGGGGAGGGCACATTCTGCATGGAGCACTGGGTGTTGTGCACAAACAATGAATCATGGAACACTTCATCTAAAACTAATGATGTAATGTATGGGGATTAACATAAGAATAAAATTTTAAAAAAAGTACAATAAAAGGTAAAAAAAAATTGACTTTATCAAAATTAATTTGTCAAAACACAATTAAAATAAAAAAAGGCAAAATCCATGTAGATTTTGAGGGGATGCTTGCAGTACAAATATCCAACAAAAGATTCAGAATATCCCAAATTCCTATCTATCCATCCAGAATATATGAAGAACACCTACAAACAAGAAAACGGTAGTAACCAAATTCTCCTTCCTCAGAATCATATGGTTTTGCTTCTGAGAGAAGAATTAAGTAGAGGATGAGAGCTATGTCAGTTTTTAACCCCTCCCTTAAATGCATAATTGAATTTTAACCTAAAAATTTCAAGAGAAGGAAATTGTAAATGTAAACATGCTCTTATGGTCATCTTGAATCTTTTTCTCTTTTGACAGCACAGGCCTACTTATAGCAGTTTTCTTCTCTAACTAGAGCTCTTGAAAAGATGGAACACAATAATTTGCAGAAAAACAAAAGAGGAAGAGTACAGCAAGAGGGAAGAAGGGAAGGCTGAGGAGAAGGAAGGGAGCAGAAGTGAAGAAATAGGTCTAAAGAATTAAGATGATTGGTATTTTCAAAGTTCTGTGAAATTCTTAAATGTGAATTTTAGGGGAAAAGAGATGATTATGCTTATATGAGTAAACTTTCTTAGGAAAGTTGGCTCAGGCTTTAAGATCTTGTAATATACTGCACAAAATGCCTTCATTACCTTGTACTCTTTTCTGGCAACTCACTCTTACCTAAGTTTCTTGTTGGCTACTATTTCTATTTATGAAGATGAACCATCAAACATCCTTGCCTAACGTATCTCTAGAGAGGTCTCATTGTTTTTCAAGTTCACTGTGACACTTTTAACCTCTTACTCATATTCCCTTATCCTATCTTAGTCTTAAATTTAGTTTATCAAGTAATTCTGTAATCCTCACTTGTTTTGATTTATAGTCCTCCTTATGCACTTATTTAACTACTGGATATTCCACGTTGTTCTTTTTTTTTTTTCTTTTTTTACCAAAAATATACTACATCCAATGTCCTATAATTTCAGCCAATTCACAAGGCTTTACAATACACTAAATATTTTACCTGTGAACCTTAAATGAATGTATTCATCATACATTAACATCAAACATTAGCTATCCTTTATTCATTTAAATATTCCCTTTTCTGTTTTTCAAGGTTTTAAGTATTTATCATTTAAACTTAGCCTCCCGCATGGGGCACCTGGGTGGCTCAGTTGGTTAAGCATCTGCCTTTGCTAAGGTCATGACCTCAGGGTCCTGGGATCAAGCCCCACATCAGGCTCTCAGCTCAGTGAGGAGTCTGTTTCTCCCTCTTACTCTCCTTCTGTGCTCTCCCTCTCTCTCTCAAATGAATAAATAAAATGTTTTAAAAAATAAAATAAACTTAGCCTCCCCTGACATGTATGCTCTTTCAATAAACCTTATTGAATCTGTATATTAAATCTATTAATTTAAGAGAGTTTAATGAAAACAATAAAATGATACACAGTTTACTTAAGTTTTTTGTGTCACAACAGCACATTGGGTTTTTTTTTAAAGATTTTATTTATTTATTTGACAGAGAGATAGCGAGAGTAGAAACACAAGCAGGGGGAGTGGGAGAGGGAGAAGCCGGCTTCCCACTGAGCAGGGAGCCTGATGAGGGGCTCGATCCCAGGACCCTGGGACCATGACCTGAGCCGAAGGCAGATGCTTACCCAACTGAGCCACGCAGGTGCCCGACAACAGCACATTTAAAACATATTCTTGGATAGCAATATTATTCCACTTCTTGTTTTATTCCACAGCTCAACCCAGAATCATTTTATTTCCAAAAGCATTTCCCCACGTACATTAATTGGCCTATTCTTAATTGTCATGCCCTTAGGACCTACACCAGTATTCATTTTCTCTACTCTCTCCTCATGTAACTTTTTCTTCTTAAAGATGAGATATGTTTCTCTGAACATGTCTCCTCTTACCTTATTAGTGGCTGCAAAGTGTCCTTCATGTTCTGTACCACTTTTAAGAATTGCTAACTCTACATGTTACTATGTTCATCAAGCACCCAACATCGACCATGAAATGAAAAATTCTGTCACTTATCCAGTATTTGGTAATTATGAGACAACATATACCCATTTAATTGAATCTGCAAGTTTCCATCTACATGTGTAGCTGACATATTATTAGATGACATGCCCATCACATGATTACAAGTGAAAAGTTACTAAGTGGCATTTCCATAGCTTCTAAATAGGAGCATGTTAGGGCAATTGCTTAGTCACCAATCCTAAAATATCTCCTTCCATGTTAAGGGAGCTCAATTATTAAGACGCATTTGCCCCTTTTCCATTCTTCTATGTTTTTTTGTCTTGGGGAGATGGAGTTACATACCTGAATTGTCAATTTAGGGGAAAAATCATCTGGGAATGTTCAGCTCAGGTCTGCCTTCTTTCTTAGGAGGTGTGTATTTTATGAAACATTTCCATGTAGGGAAAGCCTGCTCTGCTCCACAGCTGCCTCAGGGAGATGCATGGTCTGTACAGTTCTGAGGTGTAGCCTATATAGCTCTCTTATTTTACTACACACTCAAAATAAGGTTTAATCAGTCAGAAAAGTAACACTTTACCTCTCTCTGTATTCTGTTTTGTTCCATTTAGAAGACTTGAAGTTTCATTAGCGTAACAATCAAACCTCATAGTTTTAACATAGATTGTATGTTTATCTGTGGTCCTGTAAATATGTAATTGTGGGGGGAGGGGCTGTATCTACAGATCTGGGGACAATGGCTAAAGTCCTCAGTTCTAGTACCAAAAACATTCCCCCTCAATTCTATCACTAAAAACAGTCAAAATGCTCTGATTGCTAATGCCTTCTCTGAAAAATCCTAATAGAAGCTCATTGTGAGCTTCCCTATTCTATGTGAGTTTCCCCATTCTATGGAAACAAGTGCTTCAGTTTTTATTAATGGCTCATTTAAGCTAGAGACAGAGCCAACACTTATATTTGGTTGCTGTGGACACACAGATTCCCCAAAATGATGTTTGATTAACTGTCTTTCAAATCTTAAGCAGTTACTTTCACAGTGAAGCCATCCCTGATTATCCTATTTAAATGTCAACTCTCCACCCTGTTCTAGCAATCAAATCATCCTCATTTTTATTTCCATGGGACTTAACACCTTCTAAAATAGTTATTTATATTTTGTTTACTGTCTCTTTCTCTTCACTAGAAGATAAGCTAGCATTGTGTCTCCTAATTAATGTCTTTAATAAGTTTGTTGAATAAATGATCCTTAAGCTTACCCAATTTGGATAAAACCCTTTGGGCAATGGGTTAAAATTTCTCAGTTGATGGTAATACACAGATAAGGTACATTACTAATTAGGCCTGATTGTCATGCCTTACAAATGATTTAAATAATTTTTCAGAAGGCCTTGAGGTTTTATTAGGTCTCAGAATGCTGCAGATCATATAAAAGTAGGTGGAAACCCCAGATAACCTCCACGTAATTCAATGTTCATACTCTTCTGATCTGAGATGGCTTAGTATTGGTTGAGATCTCTTAAACCTACTACTAAGTGAATGTTCTGTCCTTTACATCATAATCAGGTGTCCTTTACATCATATCAGGTGCTTTCAAGGAGCTGAACTGGTCATACAAAATAATTAGTTTCACGCAGAGTTGAACAAACATGTGGTAGAAAGCAACTACTTATACTTGCCCTTCCTTTCATATATAGATTTTGAAATAGGGAACAAATTATATGAATGTTTAGAAACAGGCCCTCCTCAACCTCCAACTTACACCTCCTTTAGGGTTAGAAAGAACGGTCTGTGGTGAGAACCTAAAAGTCAGCTGTATCTGCAGCATGAAGATTAGTAACTCCCTGAAGATTGCAGAGGGGTGGACTCTTGGCTTTCTGAAAATAAGAATCTTGTTCCCCACTGAGAATATGCATATCAAACACTGGGACAATGGCCCAGATAATCTCCTCACCTAATGATTTTATCACCCATGCTTTTGCTTTAAGAGCTGGTAATTTTCACTTTATAAATTTACCCTTAAGTTTGGGGTCATTACTTTTACTTCACTGCTTTAATTCATTCAGCAGTATTAGATATGGGCATCAATAGCTTGAAAAATTTCTTTAAAGAAAAGTGATTCTCAATAGAAAAATATGGTTTCTAGTTAGAAGCTCACTAAACTTTCGAGTAATTATTACATAAAATCCCATTAGCAAATGTGAAGACAATCAAAATGTATTATTTCAGTCCTCATTTTAGTCATGAGTTCTATTAAGGGTCTCAATTAACGGCCTTTAACTCTTAATTATTATGAACTTACGTGGGATAAGTGACCCAACATTCCATCTGCCCCATTCATTCTCACTTTAAGTTGGAATAAAGCTCAAATTCTAGAGGAAGAAAAGAAGAAAAGTTGTAGGAAACCTGTGGCTAGCAACATATATAAATCATTGAATTATTCAAAATAGAGCAAGAAAAAGAATAAATATAACAGATTTGATGGTCTATAGCAGGAGTTGGAAAACTTTTTCTTAAAAGCTTAGAGTAAATATTTTAGGCTTTGTCAGCAATACAGCCTTTGTGGCAATTATAACTCTATTGTTATAGCACAAAAACAGTCACAGACAATATTTAAACAAATACAACTCCATTCAAAAAAATAAACCCACTTTATTTATAAAAGCAGGTGGCAGTCTGGATTTGGTCCATTAGCCATAGTTTGCCAATACCTGGATTAAAAAATAATTATCCCAGAAAGAAAAATTATGGTATAATGCTAATTCATCTACCTAAAGTTTATAGCTCTAATTATGTGGCAATCATATATTCTATGTTAATTCCAAGTGCTTTATAAATATTAGCTTAAAATTGCTCAGAACTATTCTACTAGTCCCATTTAACACATGGAGAATCGATTAGATAGTTAGGTAACCTGTCTGTATTAGTTTCTTAGAGCTTCCATGACAAATTATTATAAACTGAGTGGATTAAAATAACAGCAATTTATTCATTCATAAATTTGGAGGATAGAATTCTGGAATAAAGGAGTTGGCAGGGCTATGCCTTCACTGAAGGCTTTAGAAGATGATCCTTCCTTGCCTTTTTCTAATTTCTGACAGTTGCCTACAATCCTTGGCATTCACTTCAATCTCTGCTTCTGTCACCACATGGCAATATCTGAATGTGTCTCCCTGTCTTTTCTCCTGTTCTTATAAGGACACCAGTCATATTAGATTAGAGCCCACCCTAATCCTGTATGGCCTCATCTTAACTTGATTACATCTACAAAGACCCTATTTCCAAAGGTCAAAGTATTGGGGGTTAGGATTTCAACATGTCTTTTTGGGGGACACAATTCAACCCACAACACTGCCTAGTAATATTTCACATTATCTTAATAGTGTACAGTCATAGGTACACAACATTGATGATGTTTTCAGTAGAAGCACAATTGGAAGAATATTTAATATCCTATTGTTTTATAAAATACCATATTTTTATAATACATCTTTTGGTAACACAAATATATTTTATTAAGAAATAAAGGGCCCGTGTTCATCTGTGCAGATTTTGGAGTTAAGTAAATAACACACCACAACTTTATTGATATTAATTAGTAAACTAATTTTTCAACCAGAGGCAATAATACCCATTTAGACAACAGTTGAGAATAGCTGGGGATGATTCTTGGTCATCAGGCTGTCTGGGATGCATTATTGGCATTTAAAAGGCAGGAAGGGCAGGAATGCCCAAAGCTTTGCAATAAAGGAAACAACTATGTCTAACCAAGAATTGGCTTTCTCAAAATTCCATTAGGAACAATGATAAACTAATTATATTTACCATTCTAAGGCAAAACTAGTGCCTTATGGAAATCACATATAGCTCACAGCCTATGAAAATCAAGGAAACACTGGTAATTTACAGAAAATCAGAAGAATTCCAATTATTGGCATAAATGTACAATAGGAGCATTTTCATTCTGTAATGTAATAGAATACTAAACCACCATCTCATCAAATTCTACTAATAGATGAACTAATACTAGTTTGTGTGCCCCAACTTGCAGTATCCAAAGCAGGTAGCCCTTGGTCTTAACCTCATACAGGCTGAAAGGTCTTAAGTTCATACAGTCAAGAAAACACTTGTGTTTCTGAATAAATTCCTGACCTATTAGGAAGGCCCTCCTGGCTCACCATTGGACTTAGAGCTGTAACTTGAAAAATACTAGTCTACTGTTTATTTTATTTTTAAGATTTTTATTATTTATTCTTCAACAGAGAGAGACAGCGAGAGAGGGAACACAACCAGGGGGAGTGGGAGAGGGAGAAGCAGGCTCCCTGCCGAGCGGGGAGCCCGATGTAGGACTCCATCCCTGGACCCTGGGATCATGACGTGAGCCGAAGGCAGACGCTTAACGACGGAGCCACCCAGGCGCCCTAGTCTACTGTTTTAGATTGTTAAAAACCAAGCTCCTGGTTTCTAAGAGCAGGCTTCATTCCTTAGCCAAGCAGGCTTGAGCGATTAAAGAGGTCATGAAGAATTGTCAGGCAAGCATGAAACCAAAAGATGTTTATCATCATCTCCTATCTCACTGATAAAATCTAGCAGAGGGGGATGGAACAGAAGGTCCCTATTCCATATGAGAAAAAACTTAACAATTCTTTTCTCTTCATACAGGGCACAGAGAAGTTTGTGGGAGAGTAAAAGGGGGAGAGAAGAGTCACCTGTCTCCTGTGGATTCCTGAGGCACTTCGAGTTTAACTTTTCTGGTCAGGAAAGAACTTCACTGTGTTTGGGGGGTTATATCAAGTTAATAGCAGTGACGCGCTATAGCATACCATGCTAAAGCACATGTCCTATTTTGTCAGATTCCCTGAAAAGAAAATGTGCATCTTTCCTTAGGGGTCTAACTGGGAATATTCAATACTCTCATTTAGAATGCTCAGATAGAGTGCCAGCCACAGATACAAAAGAAACCCACTAATCTGTTCAAACTGTATCACTGAAAACCAATCACGCTCATAATTCAAACATAGCATTGCATGGAATTTATTCACTGTTCTAAAGCAAAGCTGCATATACTGGTTGTAACTTCAAGGAAACTGACTTCTTCAAATAATTTATGGGCATAGTCTGTTCACTGGATGAAAGTCCCACTAGCAAAAGTAGCATTTTTTTGGAATGTTGAAGGTCCTTAAGAATTACCACAAGGCCCATCATCAACATATCCAAACAATGACTACAGGCAGTATTTGACTATCCATTGTTTGAGAGATCCTTAAAAAACCAGGTCAAAACCAACTTCTGATCCAATAATACCATAATCGATATTCCTCTCCCATATAGTCACATACACAAGTGCTTGTGTACATGCACACAGACTCTAAATTAGGGGGAAAAAAAACAGCTAACAATGAATCAAGCCATATCTCACCTTTATATCTTCTACTCTCTCCAAATCCTCACAGATTGCCAACGCAAGGGCTTTTGGGCTTAATTAAAATACCTGGCTTGGGGGGAGGCTGGAGGGTGGAGGAAGAAACTCCTGTCTCACATAGAGCCATCCCATTCATTCTCTAGTACAGAGAGGACTGTCCGAATGTTCAGTAGGCAGAGCAAACATTGTTGAGAAGGTGCCACCATCAATTACTATTGATGAAGAGTGATACTCAATGTCTTCAAGACCCTGTGATGCAGGATAACCTGTTTATCAACCTTAGCAACACTTTCTTTTCTTTTTCCCACATTCTGTAGCACACTTTTCCCAGTTTTTGTTTTTATTTTTACAGAAGAGCAGAGGGCAAAAAATGTTGCCCATTAATTCAGTGTTAATAAGGAGTGTTACGTGCTTTAACATATCCTCCATGCTCGCTGATGTTCCTGTTTTGTTTGCTTTCTTCTCCTTAGTGGAAAGCTGTCTTCCTCACTAATTAAAATTCATTACCTGCTCCTGAAATGAAGAAGCTGAGAAGTTACTGGCTGCCTGCCTCCATCATGCTTAATAAACCCCTAGAGAACAAATAATGTCCCTTTTTGGGGGGGTGGTGTCTTCTTTAGCTTCCAATCTCTTTAGCAACACAGTGGCCTCAGCTATTTTATCTGGCTTGCCATTTGTGCATCCAGCTATCAACATGAAGTGGTTGGACATTCACTATTTATAGCAATCACTCATATCCTTAGTAAGCACACGCTTTCAAACATACTTTGCCAGATGCTACATTGCTACCCCCCAATTCTGACACTATCAGTCTCTCAGTAAGTAAAAACTCTTAGTGAGCGATGATCTTATTCTCCAACATGAATAATCCTAAACACAGGATTTTACACATGAGGCAGAACAACCCACCTGACCTTGCCTCTTCTTCAGCTGATATAAATTTGTTGCACTTGTTTTTATTGTCTCTTCCTTGCTACCTATGGATCTCCTGTGAGCTTTCTTGATCTGTTTGGTCTGCATTAACCAGGTTTAAGTGTTAAGTGTGTGCTTGAGACTCCGAAGAAGAGAAACTCCTAATACCGCAAGGTTATTAAACTTGCAGGACAGGAGCTCTGTTACTCTTTGCCTATCTGTCTTTATCCACACCATTCTATCTGGGTTCAATTATCCACTATTTTAACTTTGTCACATTGTTAGTGTTAACTAAGTAAGAATTTGCGTGAGATATAAAGTAATAAAGTTTAAGACCATGACTTTGAAGACAGATAAAGTCATTACTCTGCTTCTTATCACATGTAAAACCTTCGCTAAGTTACTTAACTGTCTGGATCTTGTTCCTCATCTGCCATGTGAGAAATCATATCTTTTAATTCAAAGGATTAGTTTAAATTAATTTGAATGATGCATGTAAGGTACTTAGTTTAGTGGCTAGAATAGGCTATAAAATAATCTTTTTTTTTTTTAAATATTTTATTTATGGGGCACCTGGGTGGCTCAGTCAGACCCCTTCGGCTCGGGTCATGATCTCAGGGTCCTGGGATCGAGTCCCGTATCAGGCTCCCTGCTCAGTGGGGAGCCTGCTTCTCCCTCTCCCTCTGCCCCTCCTCTCTCCCCCACTTAAATTCGCATGTGAGTGCACTCTCTCTCTCTCAAATAAAACCTTAAAAAAAAAAATTTTTTTTAAAGATTTTATTTATTTATTTATTTATTTATTTATTTATTTATTTAGAGCACAAGTGGAGGGGAGGAGCAGGAAGAGAGGGAGAAAGAATTTCAAGCAGACTCTGCACTGAGCATCAAGCCTGACTCGGGGCTCAATCTCACAACCCTGAGATCATGACCTGAGCCAAAACCATGAGTCAAAGGTTTAATCGATTAAACCACCCAGGCACCCGATCATACTCTTCTTAATAATATTTGTTTTGAGTGACTACTATATTTCTAATATTCAGTGAATTTTATGTCTTCCATATGCATAAGGAGAAAGCAAGTTGTCTGTGGAAACTTAAAATATATCAGACTCTTCTGAATGTCCTAGGATACACACAAAAAAAGGATGTGGCCTGGGTAAATGATAAAGGAAGAGGGTTGATGATTCCATATGGAAAGAGAAAGTCTACATGTGGGAGCTTATTGCCTTCTTTCTACTTCTCAGAGATATCACTATTAAACTGGCAGTTTTATTTTCCATTATTCTTCTTCATTTCTGTCTCCCAATAAAGCACTTGAAAATTTACTTATTTCCTAAAGTGGATGAGATGTGTCTTTTGAAGAGATACTTCCACATCAACTTGCCCCTGAGTATATTTGGCTATCCTGGTTCAGTGTCTCCAGCAACCTGGCTTTAGTCTAACAATGTGTTGAGGAATTTTATTAACATATAACTTAAGAGTAATTTAACAGGACTTCATAACCTATTCCCTTGCATCAGCTCTAAAATCAACCCAATTTTGTCACTGTCACTGCTATTTCTTGCTATTTTTTTCTCAGTCTGTCTTATATGATTATAATTTATATTTCTACAATCATCTGTCTTTGTCACGCTTGTCCAATGAAACAGGGAGTGCTGACTCAGTACCTGACATCATGGCAAACTTAGTACTGTCCCTGTGAATGTCTGGAGGTTTTGATCAGTCCACAGATATACAAATACCTTTAAATCAGGCAAATAGGGTCTCCTGTGACAGCTGTGGTGGGCCTATTTTTGAAGAAACAGATGTTCTGATAGCCACTTTTCCC
This sequence comes from Mirounga leonina, assembly GCF_011800145.1. NCBI lineage: Eukaryota > Metazoa > Chordata > Mammalia > Carnivora > Phocidae > Mirounga > Mirounga leonina. The sequence goes on from NW_023270305.1 coordinate 21,218,273, forward strand.
TACTTCAAATCCAAAGGTACTAACCTCTTAAAATAATTTTGGCCCCCTCACTGCCTGGGACTTTATCCTGGAATGTATGTTGGGATAATGAGATATCAGGTGTTGTAACAATAGACCTGTTTTTGGCATGACATGCCATTATTGTTGGGTTTTTTGTTTGTTTTTAATCAATATCTGGATTAAATTGGTTGTGATGCCAGAGAATTGGTTCTCATTCTCTGTTCTCATACTTCTCCAGCCCTCTTCCTCCTCACTTTTGCAGGCTCTGCCTACTTCCTAAAGGCAAATGCTCTCAACTTCTGCCTCTCCTCTTCTCAGTTCCTAAAGTTCTCTTTGAGCAATTTTATTCACACTTCTTCCATCTCATATTTACACTGATGATTTCCACATCCATGCCTCCTTGGGGATTCGAAAGGTAAAATCACAACTTTTCCCTTTGAGTTGTGGGAGAAAAGTATGAAATATCTCCAGGAGTTAGTTAAGGAGCATTCTCAGTGGTGTTGCTAGTAAATTTGGAATACTCAGGCAGCTTGGCTCTGAGTTTAAATTGGGCTCCTTATGTGTTCTCATCTTGAATTGAATTTACTCACCCATTTCCAGATAGAAGAGTCAAAGATCACAGGCATCCACACTATGCAGGAGATCTGCCCTTGTGAATTACCTAATGAAAAAAACAGAAGCAGTGATAACTCTAGTGCATGTGGACCAATGTCAAAAGGACAAAGAGAGATAGAGAATAAAGACTAAGGGTAGAAGGAAGAGCCTGAGGCCTGAACTATACTTACTAGGGCCCCATTTCTCCATTCCATCTAGAGGGAGAAATGAGTAAAGAGAGAGCTGGATGTGCCCTTCTAATATTGTTCCCTCATAAAAATGGAAGTCCACTGAAGAATAGAGGACTAGAAGCCAAAGAGGAATAGAGGAATACGTGCTCTTCAAGAATGTGCTCTCAGAACTGGAATTCAAAAACTTTGATCAGTGATGTGTCTGGAGGCCCTAGTGAGTCTTGGGTTAAAAAACCAGAAAACAAAGCACCACCTATTGTTCATTAGGCCGAGGGTTTACAGAGGCACAGAGAAGCCTAATGCAGGGCGGCTGTGGCTATCAGGTGTTCATTATTGATGAGCAGTGGTCCTCGAACTTTAGTGAGTCACCTGGAGGGCTTGTTGAAACATAGATTGCCAGCCCCATATCCAGGGTTTCTGACTCAGTAGGTCTGAGGTGGGACCTGAGGAGTTGAGCTTCTAGAAGTTCTCAAGTGATAGTGCTGCTGCTAACCTGGGGGCTGCACTTGGGGAACCACTGGGATTAGAACCCTGAATTAAAATGAGAGAAACCTGAGTCCCAATGTTGGGAGCTCTTGCCATGTGGATCTTGAACAATGAATCCATCTCTGCTTGGCTGTCTGATAGGCATCTCACACTTAACACATTCACAAAGAATTCTTTTTTTTCTTTTTAAAGATTTTATTTATTTATTTTACAGAGAGAGAGAGACAGCGAGAGGGAACACAAGCAGGGGGGGTGGGAGAGGGAGAGGCGGGCTTCCCGCGGAGCAGGGAGCCCGATGCGGGGCTCCATCCCAGGACCCTGGGATCATGACCTGAGCCGAAGGCAGACGCTTAACGACTGAGCCACACAGAATTCTAGATTTCCACATCTGCCCTCTCCTGCAAATCCATTCATTCAGTTTCACTTAATGGTCCCACCGTTCACCAGGTTCCTCGGACCAAAAATCCTAACATTTGATTCTTCTCTTTCCCTTCCTGCCACACCCAGTTCGAAAGCAAGTCCTGTTGGCTGCTTATAATATACCCTGAAACTGAGTCATTCTCACCACCTCCACCTTGACTGCCATGGATCAGACCGAGTCCTCTCTTGCCTGAACTACTGCTATAGCTTCCTGCTTCTCTTCTTGCCCCTCCGCAGACCTCACTTTCATTTGTGATTAGAATGAAATCCAAACTCTCTAAGTCTTCCAGGCCCTTCATGTTGGAAAGAGAGGCCAAGTTAAGGACTTTGATATTTATCCCAAGAGCAGTGGGATGCCATTAAAAGGTTGGTGGGGGCTGTGACACGATCACGTTCCCATTTATAAAAATATTCTGGCTGCCCTGGGGTGCCTGGGTGGCTTAGTCGGTTAAGCGTCTACCTTCGGCTCAGGTCATGATCACAGGGTCCTGGGATCCAGCCCCGCATCAGGCTCCCTGCTCTGTGGGAAGCCTGCTTCTCCCTCTCACTCTGCCTGCTGCTTCCCCCACTTGTGCTCTCTCTCTCTGTCAAATAAATAAAATCTTAAAAAAAAAAAAGGAATTAAAAAAGATATTCTGGCTGCCCTGAGGAAAATAGTTTGGACCAGTGTTTTCAACAGTTAGGGGTGGGGAACATACAGTTGGTGTTTTGGGTGGGTTAATCAGAGCTCTACTGGATTCTGGGATGTTTAACATCCTTGGCCCTTGCCCACTAAATGCCAGGAAGACCCACCAGTTATTAGGACAAACACCCTTCGAACATACACCTTTCCAAACACTCCAGCCACCACCCACCTCTGACTCCCACTGGGGATCAGGGTGAGTATAGTTAGGTGGCCACTGCAGTCAATAGAAGGAGAGGTGATGATGACTTGGACTAGGGCGATGGCAAGTAGAGGTCAAGTTAAGAATATTGATAGGACTTGGTAAACCATTAGATTTGGGGAGTGAGGGAAAAGTTAGGAACCTAGGAGTTGCTACTCCCAGGTCTCTGACTTAAGTGGTCAGGTAGGATTGTGATGTCATAGACTCAGAGAAAAAGCCAAGTTTTAGGACAAAGTACTTAAATAATCCATGTTCAATTTCCTTATCTATGAAATGAGAATTTTGGATTCAGTGACCTCTAAGGCTGAAGTTGAGTGTTCAGTTTAAAGTTAGTGGCTTTAGGGCGACTGGGTGGCTCAATCAGTTAAGTGTCTGCCTTTGGCTCAGGTCATGATCCCAGAGTCTCTGGGATTGAGCCCCATGTCGGGCTCTCTGCTCAGCGGGGAGTCTGCTTCTCCCTCTGCCTCTCCTCCTGCTTGTGTTCTCTCTCTCGCTGCGTCTTTCTCTGTCAAATAAATAAAATCTTTTTTTTTTAAGATTTTATTTATTTATATGAGACAGAGAGAATGAGAGAGAGAGAGCACATGAGAGGGGGGAGGGTCAGAGGGGGAAGTGGGCTCCCTGTCAAGCAGGGAGCCTGATGCAGGACTCGATCCAGGGACTCCAGGATCATGACCTGAGCCGAAGGCAGTCGCTTAACCAACTGAGCCACCCAGGCGCCCCAAATAAATAAAATCTTAAAAAAAAAAAAATCTAAGAATGTGCTCTCAGACCAGCTTTATACATTCCATACACCCACATATCCAGACTCTATGGGACATCTCCACCTGATTGTCCCACAGATAATTCAAATTAGACATGTCCAGAATTGAAATCATACCTCTCCAAACCTGATTTTCTGTAAGTGAGTGGTAGACAACTTGGCAAGTTCTTCCTATTCTCCTCTGTCTATTCAAGTACAAGACAATACATTCTAGACTACCACTTAAATACCAATCATTGATAATGTATTATTTCTTAGTTACTATATTACATATACTACCTTACTCAATTTTTTTTTCACAACTCTGTAGGGTAATTAACACAATCTATAAGAATGAGAAAACATAAAATTAGAAAGGCTAAGCATGTTACTGAAGTACATACTTCTCAAGTACATGATCTCAGTGTGTACGGGCACCACCCACACCTGGGCCCTTCTCTTTATACATTCTGCCATCCTTTGTTATCTTTTGCCTGGAAACTATTAGCCTAGAAAACGAACCCTCCAAAACTTCAGATTTGACTCCTTACAATCTAGCCCCTATAAGCACTGCCTACAGAGTGCTATTTCTAAAATGCAAATCTGACCAAGTAAATTTTCTGGTATAAGAGTTTCATAGATTCCCTGTCATGACGCAGCTGTTGCCTATCTGTTGAATCTAATCTTCTACCCTTCTCCCACACACATCCTAGGCTCTGCTGATGCTGAACTAACTTCCTTTCCCGGGAAATGCCAGCTTCATGCTTGGCTCCTTACTTTTACATATGTCATTTCTTTCCTCTGATTAAAATGCAATTATCTCACCTACCCTATCCCAGCCTTTGAAAGTCAAACTCTAACTTAATCATGAACTTAAATTTTACCCCTTGGGTGAGCCCTTCCTTAAGCACACTTCAACACATACCTGTCATATTGCAAGCATTTCATTTCATTGCATTGTACTTGCTATGCAGCAGGTCTGTCTGATTATGAAAGCTACCTTGGAGAGCACAGAGAATCTTTATGTTCGTGTCCCTCGTATCCAGCACAGAGACCAACACATAATAGGTGCTCAATACACACTTTTTTTTTTTTCAGTTGAGTAAGGTACTCTCTATCTCCAGAACTGCATTTAATATATTTCTTTTGGGAGTGGAGTAAGGGAGCACAATATGGCATTCTACTTACCAACATTCTACAGATGATATTGTGATCTTTAAATAATTATTCATTTGAGAATGCTAAGTAGAAATTAACAAGAAAAAAATAATTTGACTTTCTTGCTTGTGGCAAGAAAATTCTCCAACAAGAATCACCTTCCAGGGCAAATCTTTTGTGTTCCCATAAAAACAAGCAAATTGTAAAAAAGCACAAGTATATACAATTATCAAATTTTGCCTATCCAATAAAGAGGATAAAAGAGGTGACAATTTGCCAAATTAGAGCTTGAGGAATTGGGGTAGCTTTTCAGGGAACCGTGAAGAATAAAATCATTAAAGGGATGCCTGGGTGGCTCAGTCAGTTAAGCGTCTGCCTTCAGTTGAGGTCATGATCCTAGGGTCCTGTTAAGCAAGGAGCCTGCTTCTCCCTCTGCCTGCCACTCCCCTGCTTGTACACACACTCTCTCTCTGACAAATAAATAAAATCTTAAAAAAAAAAAAGAATAAAATCATTAGGAAACAAAATTTTCTAAAGGCCTTAGGTAAAGACTGTAGGATAAGTTGTAGTACCAGGACAGAGAGAAAGGAGGTAGAGGAAGCATCAGATTTATGGTGTCCTAAGAGCTGTATATATTTGGCCTCCTTAACCTTCACAGCATGCCGTGAAGTCTATAGGACATTGAATTTCAGAGTGTTTAACTACCTAAAGTCACACAGCTGGTGTCTTCCAGCCTAACTTGGAATTCTATATTCCTTTCAATTCACAACCTGTTCTTAAACTAGTGCTCCTTGTCTCCAACCAAACCAAAGGCTTTTGTATTTTGCATTTGAGAGAGGAAGATACACACTAAAAGGCATCTAAGCAAAATGTCAAAGTATAACTTCCCTAAATACACATACCACGACCAGTTAACAAATGACCCTCATTCACTCACAGATTCATGCCTCAGGCATTCGTGTAAGATCAATAAATGCCAGATTCACTGTAGCTGAATAATAAAGTGGAATTCAGAAATAGGCACAGATGAGACTGACCTGGGATTTGCAGTTCCTCACTATCTCATTCTAAAGTTCTTCTTGGTTCACCTTTGTTTCTCTGTTAAAATCATAGAAAATGTTTAGAGTTAAAGATCTTTAGGGAATAAATTCAATTTCATTATTTAATGGTTGTGATAATTCAAAAACCAACTAACAGAAGCTGTTAGACTTGCTAGACTAATGTGAAAATATATTTGTGTCAATTGTGGAGAAATTCATAACATAACTCACTGAAAAATACACCATGCAGGTGTTTTATGAGGTCATTCTATCCCTGTTTTTTTCTGTAAGATGTTAATAATTAGAAAATAAATCAGCATCCCTAACATTAAAATATAATTCAAAATGTTGTAGTGGTACTTTGGAAATAACCAAAAAATTGAGCAGAAATACTACTATTACTACTTTTTATCATCCCCCACATTCTCCTTACATGCATAAAACATCTATACAGACATATTTTCATTCAAATGTCTCACTCCAATTTAGACATAGCTTTACTTACAAACATATACCCAGACAAATAAAAATGGTGTTTGTAATCTGGAGAAAATAACCAAAAGTTATTTGATTATCCTCTATCAGCTTAGTAGCAGTGATGAAGACAAATGAAAGCTTTCCATTTCTCTCTACTCATTTCCCAGTTTTGTTGGTCTTGAAACCAATTTGTGATGATGCTTTTGTCACTGTTTCTATTCATGATCTTCTTTTCCATCCACTGGATAGACATTATTACTAGGTATGTTGGCATTCATCAGTAAAGGCTGTGGTCCAGGCCAAACCCACCCGTCATCACTTATTTAGAACCAGTTCATAGAACATATTTGTAAATGAACTCTTAACACCTTAGGTCCAAGTAGATACTTTTTTTTTTTTTTTTTCTGCTCATGTCTCTGATAGGCAAGTGAATAGGTAGGCTCAAAACCACAAAAGAGGCCATAATTTATAGACCAACAACTTCCCTGAAATCATTTGTAACAAGTCAGCAAACCTTCTAAGAAAAGAGCAGCTCTCGGGGCGCCTGGGTAGCTCAGTCGTTAAGTGTCTGCCTTCGGCTCAGGTCATGATCCCAGGGTCCTGGGATCGAGCCCCGCATCGGGCTCCCTGCTCGGCAGGAAGCCTGCTTCTGCCTCTCCCACTCCCCCTGCTTGTGTTCCCTCTCTCGCTGTCTCTCTATCTGTCAGATAAATAAATAAAATCTTTAAAAAAAAAAGAAAAGAGCAGCTCTCAAGGAAAAATTTCTTCCTTTAACTAAGGATTGCCTACACAATCCCTTATGAAATAGGTTTTAGAAAAAAAAAAGTGAAGACATTTACTTGGTTATATTCATAAGGCAGTATTAAAAGATCTAGTATAACATTTTTTTCTTTTGGGACCCAAGTGTTTTTATGGACTATCCTGGTGTATTAACCATGATTAGTCGCATTATAGAAAATATGTTCTAAGTTTTAAGAAGTTAATATATAGAACAACTTACAGAAGTTAATTTTTATGTTGAAACTTTCTTTATTTGACTTCTTGGAGTTTCTGAACAACTCTATGACTTCGAATTTATTAAAATGTAAGCTGTTGCTTTTATACAGGTTAGTTTTTCTAAGGTACAATGGGAAATGTTTCTTCTTTCTGCTAATTTAGAATGTTGACTTCTTGCATGATTGGCAGCATTTATTGAGAAAATAATTAATTTGGTCTCATAAATATTTTAAAATTTTAACTTATGGAAAGAAAATAACCAAATTGTGGCTTATAGGATTTTTTGGGAGGTGAAGACAGGCCATTTCCATTTTAATATCAGCTGTTTTGGTGTCAAATATCCAGTTGAATTCTAAAAATGAGGTTTCTGTTGATCAATAATTTTGTAAATACATTCCTCAAGAATCATTGTCTTTTATCAACTCAAGGATATTCCTTGTCGTCTCCCAGGATTTGGTCTTTAAATGCCATTATCTTGACTGATTATTTCACTCAGAAAATTTTTATACTTTTTCTACTTTCAACTTTCTTAATCTTTATCATTTTCCCTGTTTTTACTTCTGACCTTATTAAAATCTCTTTGTACAAGCTGTTGGGCAGTGATTAGAGTGAGGGCAGTCATAATAGAAAACCATTCAAATTTTTAAGTGCATTCAGAAATGGCCATTGAAACTGCACTAACATATTCAGGGGGCAATCATGCACTTATTGTATCTATGAGTTATACTTCTTGCTAGGTCCAAGATGGCAAAATGGAAGGACAAGTTGAAGTAGGAAGAAAAGGGAAAAGAGGGATGGATATAGCAAACACCACAATTAGTGGGGAAAGATCAAGAAACAGAAAAGTGTGAAAAAACAAAGTGGTACTAGAAGTCCTAATGTATATGGAATTGAGTCATGTATTCATTCATTCTCCTACCATTGAGTAAATATTCACTGAACGTGTACTCAGAACACTGTGGTAGAAACATTAACTATATCAGAGTGAGCAAGACAGATGCAGCATCTGCCTTCATGAAACTTCACATCAAATCTTAGAAGACTGACAGAAAGCTTTCAGTTATCAAGTTAGTAAGTTCTAGAGGCAGAGATCATGTTTATAACACTTTTCTCAATATACCCATGACCATCCCCTCTCTCCTATCCCTCAAAAGGCTGCCTAACTATAATTCTTATCCAAAGATTAGGAACAAATATACCTACTCTATATTTTCCCTAACTATTCTCCCATGTAGAATTGATTGCTGCTCTATCTTTTAAGACCCCACTGTACTCTAAAGTGATTAATATGTGCTCTAAAGTACATGGGCTACGTTCTACTGAATTCCACTGCATTCTACTGCATTTATTTTTTTTACATATCTACCTCTTATTAAACTGTAATATTAAATGTTTTTAATATGTGTTAAATGTGTTTAATATTAAAATGTAATTTATATTATTATTATATTAATATTAAAATGTAAAAAATAATATTAAAATGTAATATTAAACTGTAATAAACCCTCCAATACTAACAAGGTCAGTTCAGTATTTACCTTTGACTCTTCAGTGTATAATACATAGCCTAACCAAAGAAAACAATAAGTCATCATTGAATGAATTAAAGAACAAAATATTTTTCAGAGTCCACGCTAAAGTTTGCACAGAAAAGTGTTAATCTGAGTCCAGAACGTAGGCAAATAGGAATCAGAATTTAGATAACAGTATTTGTTGTAACTGAGTCACAGACTACACTACCCATATGCACCTGTTGTGATATGTGAAATGTGTTTAAGATTCAGTACAAAATTTATTAAGATGTTATAAATATCCTCCAGCAATGCCTTGTCCAAAGTAGGGAAATTCAACCTTTAGTAGTGCTTACTAATGGCCATGGGGTTAGAAAAATAAGCGACATGTGGACTATTCAACTCAGTTGCTGAGCAATAATTGAGAGATACAAACAAGTAAACAATTACACATCTTAATCCACAATAATAGGCAAGTAGGAATAAGTAGCTGGACTAGAAGGATAATTTAGAAAGTTCTTTACATTAAACAGCATTTGTTTTATCATTCCCAAGCATTTGAAAGTTTTCTAATTTTTATTTTTCATTAAAAAAGTTTCTATCAATATTTTATTTCACTGGAGAATGTTAGCTTGTTTTCTTATTAACATAAAGCTCTTTATAAGTAGCATGGGACAGAGCTGATCAGGGAAACTCTAGTAAGTAAACTACTTCTGGAAACTAGAATGTATTATTATTCATTAAAGATGATACCTATAAAATGAAAGTATGTAGGTTGCAACTCCTCTTGTCTGAGTTTTGGGAAGTCTGCCAATCACTTACTGTGGCTGTGAGAGATCCTCCAGATGGCAGAATAAATTCTCTAGTGACAAAACAAAGACCAAAATTCCTTAATTACTTAGTGTTTTTGGTGATAAATCCCTGTTGTTTGAATGATGTGCTTTCCACTCAGTCAAGGAAGAAAAATGGAGTCATCTTTGGCTATCTCTCTCACCTTTCATATTCAATCAATCTGAAAGACCAAGAATTTCTCCAGCCTCTTGCTTCCTTGAGATGAGTTCCCCTTTACACTAAGGTAGAGGCAGAAATCTCATTAACATTACCAGGCCAACATTTTAATACCTTCATTGTCTCCTCTTCATGAGAAAAAAGAGGTGACTTACTCAATTGGTGAAGTGGGCAGAATCTTAGGCTATAGTATTCTATTGGATGGGTTAATATGCTGAAAAACATTGCTTATGCATGGTCCTACCTCATAATGCTTGCTCTCTCTTTCACTCTTCTTGACCTCTTGGGTTGAACTGCACCCAGCTGTGATAGACTCATCTTACCAGTGTGAAAGACATTCAAGAAAAGCTTAGTTGTAGAAGATCTGGTTAAGATTTTTCTCTTAGTTCCCGCTTCCCTAACTCTGCTTAAATAAATCATGGCAATTCTCACCTATGTCACTGAATGCCTTTATTTGGAGTGAAGAAAAAAATCAAGAATCATCATTTCAACCTCTGGTCCTTGTCTCATCCTCTTATTTTACTTCTTATTGAGTCTTATATTTCACATATTAACGCAGATAGTTCATTTTGAGCTCCCTATTTTTCTTTGTGATTACTCTCTCTAGGTTAAGAACTTGGTTAAGGAGGAGGAGGAGGAAGTGGTGGTTATCAGACTATGTCAAGCCTCCAGCAAAATATTAGTCCTACTAACTCTGTGTTTTAAAATATTATCTATCCTTTATTTACTGTCTCCTTTGAAATATCAGTGTCCCTAGGTTCAATAAGTACAATAACATTCTCATCAGTCTCCAGTCTTTTCTATCATCCTTCCCTATAGACATCATACTCTCTGTAAGATATACCTCCATAGGTCAGCTTCATGCCATGTTACCTGTGCAGTCAACACAGGCCCTGCACTTAGAAGGCCCTTCACTTGATTTAGTACTCTGTTACCATTTTCTTGAAATTCTTAATTTTTCTTTAAATTTGTATTTTGTAAGTGAAGTTTAGGTACAAAAAGAAATGCATGCTTTCTGCAAATATGCAGAAATATAGAGTCCAACCAAATGATACAAGATATAGTATATAAAACTAATATGCTTTAATTTATTATATTTGAACATAATTTTATAGGAAATTCTTGGTATCTTATTCATGTGTTTCTGCATCTAATATTTATTGAGCTCAATGTAAGTGGTTAGCTAACAACAGGAAGAAAATGCTACTACTGAAAAAAGATATGATAAGCTCCTTGGTCATTTGTGTTTCTTAGAATTCCATTAATGACCTTCAGTATGTATTCTAAGCAAGTTGTGGTTCAAAAAGAAAGCTTGTTCTCTTGGGGCCATCAGTGCCTTCACTTACTCAGTTGTAGAATTAATATACTTACTTTAAACTCATTTTGAATCTCACTGAACTCCCATGCATCATGGATCTGTTGGTATTTTGTATTCATGGGCATCAGTGACAGGGAGTATAAATAAGGCAGCAAGGAACAGAGGGCACACATATGCATGTGTTTTTTCTGCTTTCACGAATGATCTAAGGATTTAGCATAAGAAACACATAAGTGGGACACCTGGGTAGCTCAGTCAATTAAGCATCTGACTCATTTTGGCTCAGGTCATGATCTCATGGGTTGTGAGACTGAGCCCCACAACCGGCTCCCTGCTCAGTGTGGAGTCTGCTTGAGATTCTCTCCCTCTCCCTCTGTCCCTCCCCCTGCTTGCACTCTCTCTCCCCAAAATAAATAAATCTTAAAAAAAAGAAACCTGTATAAGTCATGTTTAAACTAAAGAAACAAACCAATAGGAGACATATATTTTATATATGAGATTTATTGTAAGAGATTGGTGTACACACTCATGGAGGTAGGATAGATAAGCCTGAAATCCATAGGGCAGGACCCCAGGAAGGGTATGTAGGCACTCTTGCGCATAAATTGAAGATCCTACTAATATCTTCAAGGAAGTCTCAGCCCTTCTCTTAATGGCTTTGAACTGATTGAATCATGCCCACCTGGATCATCTAGAATAAATTCCTTACATAAAGAAAACTAATTATAGACTTCAATCATGTTTACAAAATACCTTCACAAGATTAGTGTTTGATTGAGTAACCGGGGACTGCAGACTAGCTAAGCTTACACATAAAACTTTCTTCATTTTTTTCATTCTTTTACCTTTTTGCTCCTCTGTTTTCCAATGACCTCTCTTGGAGTGTGCTGATTCTTTCTTCTGTCTGATCAAGTCTGTTCTTGAAACCCTCTACTGAATTTTTTCAATTGAGTTATTGTATTCTTCAGCTCCAAAATTTCTGTTTAGTTCTTTTTTTATATTTTTCTTCCCTTTTGTTGATATTCCCATTTTTTTTTCTTTTCATGTACCATTTTCCTGAGCTTGTTGAGCATCTTTGTGATGAATATTTTGAATTCTATGTCAGATAATTCATATATTCCATTTCCATAGGGTTGGTTTCTGGAGACTTATTTTGTTCCTTTGATTGGGTCACGTTTTCTTGTCTTTTCATGTGCTTTGTCACTTTGTGTTGGGGTCTGCACATTTGAAGGAACAGCACATCTACCAGTTTTTATGAACTGGCTTCATACAGGGAAAGGCCTTTACTAATCACGACTATTAGAGATTCTTCAGGCCTCCTGAGTTTTTCCTGTTGATGCATTTTCTCTGGACTGGTGCCTATAAATTTCCAGTTAGAGGGCTTTGCAGGGTTCTTTCCTCAGGAGCTCATAATCTCTTGCTCCCTCTTGTGTCTGTATGCAGTTCTGCAGGTTCTCTGAAGCTGCCAGAGGCCACGCAGCTTTCCATTGTTCTCAATAGCATCCAGACTTCTAGAGCATTCTGGATCCCATAGGCGCACCAAGTCAGGCAAGACATAAACTCGTCCCTCAAGTAGCCTCCCTTGAAAAGCGAGACTGTTGGTCAGATGCTCCACTTTTCTCTTTCTACCCTAAGGGGGAGGCCACCTGCCTGTGCCACAAGTCCTCTGGAGCAGCAGTAAGCCACCCCGATGTCTTTTGTTCTCAGTTGCATCCTGGTTATCCAGAGTATGCAGGCCCCTTCAGTGTTCCCATAAAGGTGAAAAAAAGAAAAAAAAAAAAAACAATTATTTGGGTGCAAAATGTTGGATGCAGTCAAGAGTTTGGGATTTTCTCCCACTCATTTTGCACTGGGCTGGGAAGAGGAATTATGATGAGTAAGGGTGTGTTATAGCAAATCACTACCTTTGTCCTCACAGTTATCACCAATGCAGCAATTTTTTTCTTTTTGTCAGCTCTTGGATTTATGGAAAACAAAAACAAATCTCTCAGGCAGTCTCCTTAGAAGCCTGAACATTGGACTTATGTTTCAATCTTTTCTTCCCCTCCCTAGGGATAATCCAGGAGTTGGGACTTTCCTCCTGATTGCACCATGCTGAGTAAAGAGGAGGAACTATGGCAAGTGAGTGCCATGATTTTTCTTACTAGTTCCAATGTGGCTGGTTGTGCACTTGCCTATGGTGCAGGAATCTTTCAACTGGTTTCTGAATTTCTCACAAAGGTAACTGGCCCATGTATTGTTGTTCAACTGGTGTCTTCATGGGAAGAAGGGGTCTGGGGCTTACTACTCTGCCATCCTGCTGATGTCAAACTCTCCTATTACTAATTTTTAAAAATATTTTATTTATTTATTTGACAGAGAGCACGCACAAGCAGGGGGAGCAGCAGAGGGAGAGGGAGAAGCAGACTCCCCGCTGAGCAGGGAGCCCAACTTGGGGCTCAATCCCAGGACCCTGAGATCATGACCTGAGCCGAAGGCAGACGCTTAACCAATGGAGACACCCAGGCACCCCTCCTATTACTAATTTTGAGGTAAAATTTTAGAAGTATCCTCTCTAAATCGGGAATAAGAAGATAAGGATGAGATTTTCATGGCTTTTCATCAACATTTTATTTGATTAGAAAGAATACGAATAATTTATTATTTGAAGATGAAAGAATTGTCTATGTAGAATGCCCCCCCCCCATCTATAAACACAAAATATGAGAAGAAGGGAGTTTGGACAACTGGGCAGATATACAATTAGTACATGAAAATTACTTGTATTTCAATATATGATCGACCAGTTAGAACCACAGTTAGAACACGTAAACAAATTAGGTATTTAGGGTACATAACAAACCATCCCAGAATTTAGTGGCTTAAAACAACAATAATCATTTTTTGTTTGTAAATCTACAGTATTGGCAGAATTTGCTAGAGAGAGCTTGTCTTTTCTCCAGGTGGTATCTGTTGGGACATCTTCATTGGGAGATGGAGGATCCACTTTCAAGGTGACCAACTGGTGCTGGCTGCTCACCCTACATTATACATTGCAGTCTGATTTCCTCTATACATGGCCCTCTCTGTGGCCTGCTTGGACTTCCTCATGACATGATGGCTGGCCTCCAAGAATGAGCATCCAAAGAACACAAGGAAGAGAGGAATTGCATTTTGTGAAAACTTCGTATGTTATTTAGTGCCATTTTGTCAAACTTTATGGCTTAAGGCAGCCCTCTCTGTTTCAAAGGCAAGGGATGTAAATCGAAATCATGCTGGAGAGAGTGTCAAAGGTGTTGTATAACATTGTAAGAAAATAAAGTGGTCATTTTTGGAAAATAAAATCTGCCTAATAAAAGATAACATTGTAAATAGCAACAAAAATGGAAAGGTATACCATGCTTATAAATAAGAAGATTAAACATCATAAAAGTATCAATTTTCTCTTCATTAAATTCTAATTTCACCAATCAAAATCACAACAGGATTTTAAGGTACTTAAAGAAATGATTTTATAATTTATTTGGAAGTGTGCTAAGCTCCAAATGGTGACATTTGAGGAAGCAGATAGCGAGATTTGCCCTACAAATATAAGGATTTATTTTAAAGTTTTAGTAAAGAAGATATGACATTTATACGGAATAGAGTGATAAATATAACATAACAGAGAGCCACGAAAGAGTCCCCAGCATGCATAAAAAAATTATATATGACTAACAATAACTAAAGATGATTGAGGAAATAAAGAACTAAATGGTATTAGAAAAACTAGCTATCCATATAATAAAACAGTATGTTCCAAATTTTGATCTTGTATAAAAGTTATTTCAGGTGAATGAAATATATGTGAATGGCAAAATATTCAAAATTTTAAAAGAAAATATACAAAAATATCTTTTTTAAAAAAGTATTTATTTATTTATTTATTGAGAGAGAGTGAGAGAGAGAGAATGCGTGTGTGAGAGGGGGAGGAGCAGAGGGAGAGAGAGAATCTCAAGCAGACTCTGCATTAAGCAGGAACTGGACACGGGGCTCCATCTCAGGACCCCAAGATCATGACCTGAGTTGAAATCAAGAGTGGGATGCTTAACCAACTGAGCCATCCAGGTGCCCCGAAAATATACAAAAATATCTTAATGACCTCTGGAATAAAAAATATTTCTTACATAAGATTTTTTTAAATGCTTACTATAGATAAAAATTAATAATTTTGCAACTTTAAAATTAAGAATTACTCTTTTTTTTTTTTAAAGATTTTCTATTTATTTATTTGAGACAGAGAGAATGAGAGAGAGAGAGCACATGAGAGGGGGGAGGGTCAGAGGGAGAAGCAGGCTCCCTGCCGGGCAGGGAGCCCGATATGGGACTCGATCCCGGGACTCCAGGATCATGACCTGAGCCGAAGGCAGTCGCTTAACCAACTGAGCCACCCAGGCGCCCAAGAATTACTCTTTAGTAATTAAAACAATGACAGGAGTGCCAAATACTGAGAATGTATAACTGATAAAAAGTTAGAATCAAGAATATTAAAAAATAACCTCCCAAAAAACAGAGTTACGTAAAAGAAAAAAACAGGAAGTATGTGAATACCATAAAACAAGAGCAAACTGAATGATAAATAAAAATATGAACAGATTCTAATATATTTAATGTTAAGGAGAAATACAGCTAATATTAAGTGATATATATTATATTAATATATACCTATTATATATTATATATGTTATAATATATACTATATATAAAATATGTACTATATATAATACACATACTTTTATTATATATAATAAGTATATATTAATATATTTAGTGTTAAGTTGTATAACTTAGGGAATGGCTTCCATACTTATCCCAGCAACTATATTTAACAATGTTCATTTACATCAAAAAAAGAAGAAGAAATGGAAACAATCCTAATTTCCATGCACTGGAAATAAATTATGAAGTAGTCACTCATCAGCATAGTGCACAATAATGAAAGTAAAAAAAATATCTCCACAAGCAAAACTATACTTGAATTTTAGATGCATTCTTGAATTTAATAGATAAACAAACAAATACATAACTAAATGCAGAAGTAAAAGAAATCCTTGAAGACTACCATCAATGTGACACCATATTTATAAAACTCAAAAAACCATGAAAGCTCAACTGTGTGTTGCTTAGAGATAAATTGATAAACTTAGATAAACTTAGGTAAAGTCAATATTTAAAAAGTATGTAAATGATAAATATAAAATGAAAGACAATAATTACTTCTGGAACGAGGTGGTGTGTCAGTATTGGGAAGTATGCAAGTGGCTTCCTCAAACTGACAATATTTTTTAAATAATTGGTGTGATTGGTTTACATACACATCACATACAGTGTATGCATGTGTGTGTGTGTTTGTGTAATAAACAAAAATTTTAGATATTTGGAATTCTTCCAAACTTTTACATAGGTAAACAGAAATTCCTAGCTTTCCTATATTGTATGCATAACTTCATATCTGACAAGACTTATGAAAGCATGTAGCTAAGGAGGAATGAATTACTTGGTTTACTGTGAACTTTTTTTTTTTTCTTAAATTTTTTTTACGATTTTATTTATTTATTTGACAGAGAGAGACACAGCAAGAGAGGGAACACAAGCAGGGGGAGAGGGAGAGGGAGAAGCAGGCTCCCTGCTGAGCAGGGAGTCCGATGCAGGACTTGATCCCAGGACCCTGGGATCATGACCTGAGCCGAAGGCAGACGCTTAACAACTGAGCCACCCAGGCGCCCCTGGTTTACTGTGAACTTTTGAGCATTTGATTATATTCAGAGGTACAGGAGTCAAGAGACCACACAGAGCCCAGTGGCCACAGAAACTCAATTTCTCAATAACTTAGCTTTATAATCATAATCTTTTCCTATTTTCCAGACAAAATGCATAGTTCCCATACATTGAATAGAGCATTTTATTCATTACTGAAAAACTTCCAAAGAAATGAAAGAGCATTTGTCCTTAAATAACTTACTGTTGAGTTGGAGTAAAAATGAAAATACTCTCCCAGGTTACCTACCCTGTAAGTGGAGCTAAGTGCAGTATCAGCATGGGGCATCTTTTTACTTCAGGTTGTTCTGCAATTTCCAAAGTCCGCCAACCCTTTCAGAAAAACCTACTGTGTGCCCAAGCCTGGGATTCCAGAACAGTGTGAAAGCTGTTAATTATTGGAGTGCTTTTTGGTGCTTTTGTGCTTCTTTCTACGTGAATATGCGCTGAAATTGAGTAGTGTTCACAATACAGCTCTTCACAGTAATAAAATTCTATTTTGAAACCCATAGTCCTTTAACTCTCATTAATCAGGTAAGATCAAATTTACACAAATATCTGAAAATTATTCCAAAGCAGTACAGTAACAGCTGGGTAAAGATACCAGTAAAAAATAAAAGTAATATTTCATCCAAAATGCAGGTAGGATCCCAGAAAAGGCTGTGAGTAGGGTATAGTAGAATTAATTTTCATCTTTTTTTGCAGTGTGGTGTATACTGAATGAGGTCATATACTATTTGCGAGTTACTTAAGAAGATGCAAAGGCAAATTAAACACGAATGCTGGCCTCAAGAATCTTACACCTTGGTAAATGTGATAAGAGGCACCAACATTATCATACAAGAAGTACTACAGAATACAAAGCCCACTGTTACCATTTCTCTGCCTAACACTCCAGCCCAGCTCATGGGCTTTTAATAGCTAGTCCCTGTGATCTTTAATGAAGGACTTCTCTTCAGCTACTAGAGTCACTTGGTCCAGACAGATGGAACCAATGCCTAGTAGAGTCACTTGGTCCAGACAGATGGGACCAATGCCTAGGATCTCATTGTCACTTGGCTTCCCTTTTTTGCTAACCTAATCTTCCCACCCTTGGTTCCCACTGGAAGCACTCCTTCATAAGTGACTTAACACAAGAATCTTCACCTCAGGATCTGATCCTAGTAACTCAATCTAAGTCAAATATAGGATAAATCTGCAGATCCTGAGAAGGAATCTCACTGGGAAAAAACCCTGCTGTCTGGTTTTTGTGTGCCATGTGGAGCAACATCATCTGAACTTTGTTGGGACAGTTTCACTGTGAGATATTAGTATTGGTTATTAGTTTACATTACAGAAAGTATCTGGTCAATGTACCTAATTTTATTTTTTTTAAGATTTTATTTATTTATTTGAGAGAGAGAGAATGGGGGGAGGAGCAGAGGGAAAGGGACAAGCAGACTCTGCGCTGAGAATGGAGCCTGACAAGGGACTCAATCCAACAACCCTGGGATCATGACCTGAACCAAAATCAAGAGTTGGACACTCAACTGAGCGACCCAGGCTCCCCTCAATGTACCTAATTTTAAACGTTTTTTTTTCCTTTCCTTAAATGTAGTAGAATTTCAAATCTATTATAATTATTATATTCAATTACTAGAAGAATGTATCACATGGACCAAGTGATTCACATTCACAGGAAATTGCCATTTTTTCTACAATGATTATTTAGCCTGTCCATGTAAAATGCAATTCAGGAGTCTTTTAGCATTTTTGTTACTTCAATTATAGTTTACAAAGTCTAGCTTGATTAATTGACACTTGATTCATGTAAACAATAATGTTACAGGGGCGCCTGGGTGGCTCAGTCATTAAGCGTCTGCCTTCGGCTCAGGTCATGATCCCAGAGTCCTGGGATCGAGCCCCTCATCGGGCTCCCTGCTCAGCGGGAAGCCTGCTTCTCCCTCTCCCACTCCCCCTGCTTGTGTTCCCTCTCTCGCTGTCTCTCTCTGTGTCAAATAAATAAATAAAATCTAAAAAAAAAATAAATAATATTACATTTGCCACACTGATAATTAATTTCCATTTATCAAAAAAGGAAATTCACTCTGTCCATTTAAAGGAAGGTTTTTTCCTTTTTTCTTTTTTTCTTCTCTCAAAAAGTATGAATTGAATTAAACTCTAAAACACAGTTCAAGAAATTATATCACATATTTAAATATTTTGAAGGCCACAAGAAAAAACTAGTTATCTTCATTTAGGAAATATAAATTGTTATATTTAAAATCGATGACAGAGTGGTTTTTTTGTTGTTTTTGTTTGTTGTCATTTTGTTTTGTTTTTAAATGAGAAAGGAGAATTCGTTAAATGAGAAGTAGACCAATTCACTCTGTCAGCACAAATTAGCTAGGCTGTCTGAAGTATGGTTAAAGAGGATAGAGTACACATATTGGAACCAAAGGGTCAATAACATATCCTTTGAAAAAAACTGGATGTCCACTATTCACAAGGATAGCAGATGTAGGATAATATCAGGGCTCCATGAGAAGCTGATTGATCTATTATGTACTAAAGCTCTAGCTAAAAATTAGTAATTAAATCTGGTGTATATGTTGATAAAGTTGCTGAGAGAATTAGTTATATCATTTTTGGCTGCCTGCAGCCAAACTAAATCAGATTAATCAGACAGAAATTTAAAGAATAAAATATGGTTAATCAGCTTGATCCACACAAAACAGAATGAAGTCAAGTGTATTAAGTGAACTGCAGCAGATCAGGCCAACTGGGATTCTTCTAGATTACATTTCCAGAACTGAAATCTTTTATGAGAGGAAAGCTGAGACTTTTTAACTTAATAAAACCCTACTGGTAAGCCTAAATGTTGATCTATTTCAAAAGGTTTTGTATTTGTTTTCCCACGCAGTTAAGAAATTTCTAGTTGCTCTGGATTTGCATTTTATCATATAACAGACAGCTTTCCAGTTGTCACATCAGGGCAAAAGAAGCATAAGGAGAGAGATCAGGGTATACTGTGATGATGTGGCTTAAAGCTGGGTGGGGGTGGAGAAGCAATAAGGCCTTCCTTTCTTCCTTCCTTCCTTCCTTCCTTCCTTCCTTCCTTCCTTCCTTTTATTTCCTTCTTTAAAAAATGGGAAATTGTGTCAGTGTACTGAGAAGGAACTAAACTCCTAAATGGCAGAAGAGGATGATGTGAAGCAGCAGAGGTAAAAGTGGATGGTAGAAAGGTAACATATGTTAGTAGCCAAGTGTTGCCAAGTGTTGGCCAAGACACTCTTCACTGTGTATATGAAATAGGGTTTCCTAACTCCCTTTAGGAAATCTCAAACTTTTAATAAATTCAGCATCAAACTTGGACTTTGCCAAACTCCTACAAACATCACACAAGCCTTTTTAATTCACCCACTCATTTATTCATTCATTCAAAAGGCATTTGAGTATCTTCTATGTGCAAAGTTAGCTGTCAGGTGTGTGGGAAGTGGGTAAGCAGGACAAAATACATATCTGTATGTGTTAGATATGATCCTAGTTTTTCAGATACCTATAACCATAGCACAATGTATAGAGGAAATAATTATTTCAAAAAATCAGAACGACAGACATCTATGGACTTGAGTTGTCAGTAAAATCTTTGCAATAAGAACTGGCAATTCAATTGGCTTTCTGAAAGACAGTAAGAACTCCTTCAATCAGAATCATTGTGAACAATTCCTGAGCATTGAAGACAATCATATTGAACAACCCTGGTAGAAAAGAAGAGGATGGAGAAGCCAATTTGCCAGGCAATACCAACATAATAATTCTTTTTAAAAAGTGATTAATAGAAGAATCCATTCTTCATATCTGAAAGCCACCTAATTTACAGTAGGTAACCAATATTTGTATTAGTCACCTCTAACCATTTACCTGTCTAAAGAGTGTCCCTTAATTATACATTAAATTAAACACATACTTCTAATGACAGAATAGCATTATTTGGGGCAATATGTATTTGGGATACATATGTCTTTACTACTGCAAAAGCTTTTGATAATACTTTTTCATCCTGTGTCTCTGAAGCCGTACTTTGAGAAGAACCCTTCTGTGGGTGAGTCTTTGGCAAAGTATTTTGATAAGGTCCCCAGGTGGTTCTTGATGTCTCTTTCCAGTTGAGAGCCACTGTTACGGAGGGGGCCTTCCAGATCTTGCAGTAGAGTCTAAACACATCTTATCCACCCCATAAGCCTGTTCTTTTTATTTCTGCACCCACAAAATAGCAACAATAACCCTTACAGTAATGTGGCATAACATTTTACCATTATAGGTTTCCATGAAGATGGATTTTCCCTAAGAATAACACAGGCTTCTTTTCACTTCTTTATTCATTTTGCTAATAAGGAGTAGAGGGCCTTGGAGAGCCAATTTAGACTTGTTTGACATCACTCTGTCCTTCCTTCACTTGGGAGGATGTCTCTAAGAGTGCTTCATGGATTAAATCTTACCAGGGCAGGCCCATTTAAATGATATATATAAAATCTGGCATGTAATACTAATAGCTCATAATGTTATCACTTATATGTATTAGTACATTGAATTGGCCATGTATAAACTGACCGTAGGCAAAATAAGTTGCCATCTCGCTCTCATACCTCTATAAGGAGGCTACTATCCTATCCACAGGATGTACATTATCAATTCCTCACTGAGGTATTTAAAAAACTCTTTCTCCTTAACGGTCATTATAAGAAAGGAAGAGAACTGGTGATGGGAACAATAAGCAAATAAATGATTTGCCCACACTAGAGCAAGTTCACATAATTTGAATGAGTCACAAACTGCATCTAGGAAAGTAAAAATTATCTATGCAACTTTTAATAAGGAGCCCTTGGGGAAGAAAGTAGTTTCTCACTGCAGAGGTTTTTTGTTTTTTGGTTTTTTTTTAATACCACATAATAAAGCAATGTTAACAATGTACATGACCAGAGCTCTCTGAAATTTATGCTCGGGCCCCAAATTAAAAATTGCTCCAGTGAACGTTCATGGTGTTACCCAGTCTCCTACTCTTCTGGGAGAAAGCTAGTTTGATAGACATATGGTCTGAAGGCTATTAGATACTGATAAATCCATTTAACAAGAGGAAGAAACATAAGAAAGCCTGATACAGGAGGGATGCTACAGGGAAACAAATTAGATGGAACCAGTTGCTAGGAAACAGGGCAAACTAAATGCACTGGAGTGGTTAGATGGGGCAACTCTAAAGGACTAACAGCACTACATATCCAGGCAGAGACTAAAGCAGACCAGGTTTGTAGCCTATGTCAGAGAATAATACAAGCTGTGAAGTTGGGCCTTGTAGGTATAGAGAAAATCTCATTATACAAAAAATTGAGAAAATAATAAAAAAAAAAAACCTTATTAGCCCACATGTATAGTACATCACCAAAGTAGATCTGAATGTGGTCCAACTTTATTTCAAAGTAGTATCTTTTCTCACAAGCTCCTTATAGACAGATTTATGTGTAGGAATACCTTATACCCACAGCATGAATAGAGGGAACCCTGAATCATGGTTTAAGGGATGGTATTTTTGGGGTCATGAACTGATACACTGAATTTTCAGTTTTTATGGGAGATTATCTATATTGTCTGGACAAAAGAATTCTATGCCACCTCCTTCCTTGGATTTCAGCTTTAGTGTCTCTTTTTCATTAGTGCTGACCACTCTTATTTTCTGTTCAGTGCATTTTGGGCATGTGATTAAAATAAGAGCTTGTAGAGAGAGGCAAAGCAAGAAACAGACTCTTAACTATACAGAACAAACTGATGGTCACCAGAGGGGAGGTAGGCAGGGGGAGAGGTTAAATAGGTGATAGAAATTAAGGAGTTCACTTGCTGTGATGAGCACCGGGTATTGTATGGAAGTGTTGAATATGGCACAACTGGAATTAATATTACACTGTATGTTAACTAACTAGAATTTGAATAAAAACGTTTAAAAAAATAAAATAATAAAATAAAATATGAGCTCTTAAAGGGCAGTCTCCTCTTCATTTATTTATATGCATGATATCCAGATTGGACAGTGGGTGACACTAAGTGTCCAATCAATATTTGTTCAACATTTGAAAGAATAACTGAATATCTATTTTATCATTCATGCATTTTCTTTCTTTATATGTATGTTCTGACTTCCTGAAAATATTTAAGCTTTTTAAGAATACATAATATTATTTATCCCCTCCAATCAAAGAAGTAGGTCAATATGAAGAAGAGGGGCACCTGGGTGGTTCAGTTGGTTAAGCGACTGCCTTCGGCTTAGGTCATGATCCTGGAGTCCCGGGACTGAATCCCGCATCAGGCTCCCTGCTCTGCAGGGAGTCTGCTTCTCCCTCTGACCCTACCCCCTCTTGTGCTCTCTCTCTCACTCTCTCTCTCTCAAATAAATAAATAAAATAAAATCTTTATAAAAAATACAAAGAAGAATAGATATTCAAAGGTTACTTATTATATTAAACTAAGTATCTATAGTCAGGTGATCCATTTAGAGGAAGGGTAAAGCTATGCGAGCAGGATATGACATAGATATTGAACAGTTTAAATTTGTTATAGAGTATAGTAGTTCAAAACAGTAACAGCAACAATGACAAAAATAAGCACATTAATAATAAACATTCATTAAATACCCTGGCAACATTCCAAGGACAACCAGGAATATAGAAATAAAACATATGAGAATCTCTTCCTTTGCTGAGTTTACATTCTAGTCAAGGGGAGGCAGACAATAAATAATCAAATACATAGTGTTAGGTGATGATAATTGCTCTAGAGAAAAATAAAGCAGAAAAAGGGAATATGGAGCATTGGGATGTTGCAATCAGGTGAGATGGTAACATTTGAATAGAGACCTACAGTAGGTAAGGAAGGGAGCCATGGGAAGAATTAGGCAGAGGGATCAGCGATGTACTGAAATGGACTGTGGCTCCTGTTTGAGAAGCAGCAAGAAGGACAGTGTGGCTCTTACTGAGTGAAAAAAAGGAGAACTAATATGAGAATAACTAGAGACAGATGTCCTATGGAGCCTTAATGGTTACAGTAACGCCTATGGCTTTTTCTTTCAGTGAGGTGGTAAGTAATGGAAAGGTATTGAGAACAGTCATGAATGCTCTGACTTCATTTTAATAGAATCACTCTGGCTCTTATTTAAAAAAAAAAAAAAAAAAAAAAAGTCTGAAGGAAGCCAAAGAGAGAAGCAGCTAGATCAAAGAGGGGCTGCAGCAATAACCTGGATCTCACTTGGATCAGAGTGTCATCATGGAACTGATGAGAAGTGGTTAGATCTTGGATA
The DNA here is from genome assembly GCF_011800145.1 of Mirounga leonina. NCBI lineage: Eukaryota > Metazoa > Chordata > Mammalia > Carnivora > Phocidae > Mirounga > Mirounga leonina. The sequence continues at coordinate 21,242,194 of NW_023270305.1, forward strand.
TATTCCTTAGGTAGAAAAACTGGATTTTCTGATGGTGCAAATGTGGAGATTTTGACCTGAACAAGGAATGATGGCATCATTTTTGACCGAGAAACGAACTACTGAAGTATAAGTTTAGTGGTGGAGGTGTTGGGGGCTCCTTGAGGGATGGATTGTGATGTTGGCTATGGATACTTAAAGATTGCAAGTTTATTAGACAACTTAGTGGACATCCCCAGTAGGCAGTTGGATATACAGGTCTGAAGTTTTGGGAAGAGGTCTTGGCTCTAGATAATAAATTTGAGGAAAAGAATTGCTTGAATTATGTCCTTGTTTACGTAAGAGGTGATGAGACCTATTAAGTAGTGAAATTGTTTGCCTTTATTAGCTGCACAGGGAATTGATCTATATTATTAAGTGGAGAAAAGACAGGATATATGGGAACAGATTTATCTAAGTGGGCAGACATGGTAAGCTGATTTTGTGGAAGTTCTCTTTCATCTGCCTTTATTTTCTCAGTGAAATAGAGAACAAAGTTAATAACTAAGTGATGACAAAGGATGGGGCCTAGGGTTGTTAGATGTCTTCTATATACTGAACATGTCCTGTATCTAATAATCTTACCCTATGTCCTGTACTGACTTTGTTAGGGTATCCTAAATGTCCTATAGTCAGGTTTTTTTCAATAAACAACAAAAGTTTGGCTGTTAGAGCTATTCTTCTACCACACTAACTGGCAGTTTACACCACTTACATGGCAATGCTATCTGAAATTCATACTTCCACAAATAAAGATCCAGACAATGCCTTATGGTCCTCCCTGCAGGTCTGGCTGAGACAAGGCCAAAAGGACAACTGAGAATTAAAAGTACTTATTTTTCATATTCACGAAAGGACAAGATTGTTCTTTGGCCAAAGTTCCAAGTTGTGAATAAGTAACCACCACTAGAGATAACTTCAGATTAGTACCGATGTTTTGGAAAATGAGCTGATCAACAACAGCCCTACTCAAGTAATTATGACTTCTGAAAGTCAGCCAATCAATAATAAAACTCCAGTCTTGAAAGACAGCCAATCAGTAACAACCCCACACTTCTAAACATTAGCCAATCATCAAGTGCTTCGGTCACTTTCTGAGTTTCTGAAAGGCAACAGGTCAATATCAGCCTTATTACAGTGATCACATTATCACTGCTGAAAGTCCTATTATCCTCTAAACACTCCCTCTTCTGAATGTCTGCCAATCTCTGAAAACAAGGCTTCCTAAAACCTTATATAATATCATCTCTGGTTTGCCTATGGAGATGATGCCCTACAAGTATCCTCTCACTTGCAGACAAACTGAAAGTTCACATTGTTTTGCATCAGATAGTTTAATTTACTGTTTATAAGTTTACAACCATTTCAACAGCTTAAACCCTGTTTATGGTTACCTCTGAGTTGAGACTTGTGAATGATAGAGGCAATGGGGCTGCCATGAGATTATCAAATTCAGTTTTTTCAATTCTTGTGATTTCTAGTATGTACTTTTTAAATGTAACCCCCAAATGTCAAAACACAGATCTAATTATTGTGAAAAATTTTCTAAACAGTGGACATTCACTAAATAAGTAAATAGTCCTTTTGGAGGTCTTTGTGCACAATGTACTTTCATTCAATATTGAAAGTGGTGGAAAGTCAGATATGAATGAACATATTGACATAAGAGATGTATGCTTTTCTCAACTAGTACCAAAATAGTGATAAAATAACAAAAATTTTGTTTTAAGTAAAACTCATATGAAGAAAAAGTAATTGTAGAAGTCATTATAATGGCCTTCCACACTGAATATCACCAGTGAGCTCAAATGCCTTTGAATGCACAGCTACCAAAAGCATTTTGTGATTCTAAAATTGAAAGAAAATTTTCAAATTCTGGAATTAAATCTACCACAATCATAATTTTAAAATGGCTACATTCACTATTACAGAGATTATCAAAGATCTAATTGCTTTATCATATTATAAAATACCCATGGTACAAATAATCACAATGCAGAAAAAAATTTTTCTTTTGCTTATGCAATACTTTTCTTATAAAAATGTCTTCCTTATAAGGCTATGAGTAATAAAATTCATTTGAGACTTCAAAAACTGTAACAAATTTTTTCAGGGACTCTCATTTTGAGTTAAGGGGTAATGAGAAAAATTGTACTCCTTTTGATAGAATAAATATACAAATTTTGGCAAATGCCTGTGTAAAGTGCAACAATATTTATTCAAAGTTGAAGCCAAGCATGAATAGTTCTATGGAAGGTGTTCTACACAATGTTGCTCAGAGCATCCCATGTCCTTTCCATTGACAATGAAGTGGTTCCATGAAATTGTCCTCTAATTTCAGAATTTTCCCTGTCGAACTGAGTGGGTAAAGGATTTTTTAATTTTGTTGGAATTCAGTATTCTTCAGTTCTCTTACACAAAAGCCTATTGACTTTCTTTAACAAATACAGTTGAGATCTCCAGTTATTTGAGGCACTGAAATTAAACTTTAATTCTATAGAAGAGCCCCCCAAAATTCTTGTTGACTTTTTAAATAATCCATTGAGTGGTTTCTACTTATTTCTTGTTCATTGTTTTCAATATCTCTTTAGCACTAGGATTATACAAATTGAAAGAAGAGCAAACAGGGTTATTGAAGTACTTCATTACTTAAAGAAACCTGTGGAATGCGTTAAAGAGAGAACGATGAAAAATTTGTCCCTATTTAAGTGTCAGGGCTGTTTTAAAAAAGGATAATATTACAATGCATGGAAAAGGAATTCCATCTTTAAATATCTAATTATTATGGCACTTGCCATGATTACCTTTTGAAATGTTATTTCATACCTTGAAGAATTTGATTCTTTTACATGAATATTAAATGGGAAAAAAAGTGGAAACAGATGCAATGTTGAAGAACAAGGGAATGAAAATTGAAGAAATACTCTTTCTATTCAGGGTACAGCATTTGAAAAGTCATCCAGTGGGGCGCCTGGGTGGCTCAGTTGGTTAAGCGTCTGCCTTCGGCTCAGGTCATGATCCCAGGGTCCTGGGATCGAGTCCCGCATCGGACTCCCTGCTCAGTGGGGAGCCTGTTTCTCCCTCTGCTCATGTGCTCTCTCTCTCTCAAATAAATAAATAAAATATTCTTTAAAAAAAGAAAAGTCATCCATCAAGAGATACTACTTAATCCTGAAGAATGGTTGAGCAAGTTATGCCAGGAAAGATGGTATTATGTATTTCAACAAATCAAATTTGAAGGGCAATTCTCAGACTTGGTAACTTTATGCCAGTACATGATTGTATACTGGCTTATAGTGCTAATGTTGCATGTGTTTTCTCATGAATAAGTTTCCAGTGAACAAAAGGACAAAATAATTTGGGTGTGACCACTGCAGAAGCTATGTTACAATGTAAATGGAATATGGACTGCAAGAGATTTTATAAATTCTGTGAAACAAAGAACTGTTCAGAAGAGCCAAATCACCAGGAAAAATATTACTTTTGTAAACAGAGAAATGAGTAATTTTCTAGTAAAACTATGCCCAGTGCTTCTTTTATCTCAAAGTACATTTGCATAATACTTAGAAATTATTCAAATTTACCTAGTTTCATTTGCTAAATCTGGCAATCAATAAAGACGGAGATTTTGAGGAGAGATTAGACAACATGAATCACCTTGGACAGTGCCAGAATGAATGAACCAGGAAAATGTAGTGTGATTGTCAGGCAGCATTTTAGGACCCACAGAAGTTTAAAGTCACAAATTCAAAGTAAGGCTAGTCAGAATGGGTATGTGTTTATCTCCAATCACCTTCAGCTGTGCGAACATAGACCCAGAGTGGAGAGATGTATTTAATTCAGGCTATAGTTTTGTGCATAACATTATTCTAATAAGAATATTTCCATTAAAAATAATTGCTATGTGATTTTAGTTTGTACTTCTAACCAATAGGCTAAACTCCCTCTCAATGAGAAGTGATTACTTAAGATTAAACTCTTGTTTCCCTGTAAGATCTGAAATAAAAAACAAAGGAAAGTCAAATTGATTCAATTAAAAAAATTAGTAAACCAAGTATGCCATAAATGGTAATCTCCAACACTGAAAGATAGCTGTCATCCCTTTTAGCCTGCTTCTATCTTTGCTCTTGTTTAAAGAATGTAAGGAAGGTCACATTTATTAGGATACAGCAAAGAAAAAGAAAACTGAATGATTTACAAAAGGCAGAGATGGCATATAGCTAGAAGTAAGCATTTAGGAAATACAGGTCTTAATTTTAATCCATTCATCAAATCTATACCATAGACATATTTCTGTGATCTCACCTGCAATTGTGGTGTCATTCCCTGAATAATATACCAATGGTAAAGAGGTACATATGATCTTACCTAACACACCTAGCTCTTCTGAAGATGGAACAAAGCACCTACAAGCAGAATCACTGGGCCAAAAGTGTTCCCCCCAGAATACTATCTAGGGTTGTCATTTTTTAAATTCTTATGATAATAAGGTTGGAGGCTTTTGTTATTCTTTAATTTTTTTGTCTTATATATCTGAGTTTGTATTTCCCAAAGGATTTTGACTATAAGCAATATATATTTCCCATCTAAAATGCCTCTGTTGTATTGCAGAGACAGAAAATATTCTCTATTTTTCTACTAGTCCCGTAACACAAATGCTTTTAGACATTCAATGATCTATTTCTTTAGTAAGTCTCTTTCTATTTCAGTGTTTATGCATGAGATTGATCTAATGCCCAGAAGAGAAATATCATTGTCAGCTTTTACAACATTTTCAGAAAGGCACATATGCATTTTGCTTCTCCTGTTTTATGAAGCTCTTTTTACTGCTTTCTCTTAAGAACATATTATGAAAAATCCAATTTCCCTGCAGATATGTCGGACTGTGCTGTTTCTTGAAAGCTGGTACAAAATCTGCTTTCCAGATGACTTATGCAATTTGGAACCAAATAGGTGGGTGTTCAGCTTGAGAAATTTTCATAGAACTATCATTTGCAATATTTCCACAGTCTGGAACAGGAACTCTATTGATTGTTTTTAATCTGATGTTCATCCAGTAATAAGGAGCCAGGCACCATGCTGAGCATAGATTTGAATAATCTCATGAATTGTTTTGTACTAAATAGTTCAGTGAGCCAAAGAGAAATCTGAAGTAAATATGGCTCTAGAATGCAGATGTGGAAGAGGAAGGAAGGGGAGGATGGTCAAGGAGTAAGGGGAAGTTTCCAAAGAAAAAAAAACTCATCTTTCTCCTCAATTCACAGTTTGTTTCTATGTTTGTATATTTACTTGTTTTTAATGTAATAGTATTTGATATATGGAAAAGAATAATAACAAAAATGTAAAAACTAAAGCACAATCATAAAATGAATCTCGATGAATCCACTATCCAACTTAATTTCCATGTGCATCTATTTCCATGTGCAAAATATCTGAGTGGGTGAATAAATCATTCTATTTATCCATTTTTCTGTATATTTGAAGTCTTTCCTTCTTCCTCTTTCCTTCCCTCTGTCTTTTCTTTCCATATTTCTCTTCTACCTCTCTCTCCCCATCCTTCCATTCTTACTACCCCTTTCTCTTCTTTACTTTCTCCTGCCCTTCCTTCCTTCTCCATCTCCTCCTCTTCCTTCCTTCCTTCCTTCCCTTCTTTTATTTTCTATTACAGTAGTTTTGCCACACATTTTTTAAGAATTTATTTTTTAGAGCAGTTTTGGGTTTACAGCAAAATTGAAAGGAAGGTACAAAGATGTCCCATATACTCCCTTCCCCCACCGACATGCACAGCGTCCCCTGGTACCAACATACCCCATCAGGGGGTACATTAGTTACCATCAAAGAACCTACACTGACACATCATAATCACCCAAAGTCCACAGTTTACATTAGGGCTCATTCTTGATGTTGTACACTCCATGAATTTGGACCAATGTATAATGACATGTATCTATCATTATAGTATCATGCAGAGTATTTTCACTGACTGAAAAATCCTCTGTGTTCTGCCAATTCATCTTTCCCCACACCCCCTCAACCACATTTCCATACATATCTCTTGGCACTTGACACAGAGAAAGCATCTCACATGTTTACATGTAAGTGAAATTGTTAGATCATAGCTTATGGAAATTTTCAACCTCCTAAAATAATGCTAGTGTATGCCTCCTCGTGTTTATACCTCCACCAGAAATTGGTTGGTTCATCTCCTCTCTAATAACCAAATTTGTCGGACTTCTTAATTGTTGTGAGAATTATTATCTGTGGGGATAAAATCACGGGTTTAACATGGTAATTTGTATTTCCCTCATTGCTAATGAAGTTAAACATCTTTTCATGTGTTTGTTCTCTCATCATGTTTCGCATCCTCTCTGAGATGCCTGTTTGTGTCTTTTACCTAATTTTCTATTGAGTTTTGTCCTTTTCTAATTGATTTTTGAGAGTGTTAATAATCTCTTGTTAATTAAATGTATTGTAAACATTTCTCAGTTTGTGTCTTGTCTTTTTCACCGTCTCTAGGCTGTCTTTTGTTGAAGTTTTTAATTAACAAGCAGTGGAATTTATCCATTTCTTAATGTTCAGTATATATTTTAATGTAATGTATCTTTCCTGAGCTCAAATTTGGAACAAAAATAAGTATTATTCCTTATTCTCTTCTAAGGCCTCAGAGATTCTCCTTGAGTTTTAAGTCTCAGCCCATCTGGAATTGACTTTTGTGTATCGTGGAAAGTAAGAATCCAACTTAAGGATCCAATTTTTTGTGGGCAATTAATTGCTCAATCACTTTTATTGATAGTTCCTCCATTCCACAATGATCTTCAATCCCACCTTTGTAATATATCAAGTTGTAAAACACAGTCTATTTCCCAGATCTTCATTTTGTTCCATCAGTCAATATTTTTCAATTCCTGTGCCAGTTTCATACTGACTTTTTCATTATAGCCTTATAATATGCCTTGATATCTAGCAGGGCACATCCCTTAGTCTTCTTCCTCAGAAATGTTTTATTTATTTATTTATTTATTTATTTATTTATTTATTTATTTATTTTTTGCTCCTTCACATATATTTTAGAATTAGTTTGTCAAGATTCATGAAAAACCCTGTTGGGATTTTGGTTGAAACTGCATTGAATTCAGATAAATTGGAAGAAAATTGGTATTTATACATGATTTTGAGCTTCCGTACCTGTAAGAATAATACCGGTCTCCATTTATTTAAGTCTTTCAGAAAAAGTTGATCGGACGCGGAGGTTCATCTTCTCTCTCAATTTTGTAGGTTAGCAAAATGCTGGTTCAGCTGGTCTGAATTTGATGAAGTTCCAGATCAGCACTATACTCTCCAATAGATATGTAATGCAAGCCATACATGTAACTTAAAATTTTCTAGTAGTTGCATTAAGAAAAAGTAAAAAGACCCAGGTGAAGTTAATTTTAATATATATCTAAAATATTACAATTTTTTATATCAAAGCAATATAAAAGTTAGTAATGAGATATTTTACACCTTTTCTCCCTGTCTTCAAAATCTAGTGTGTATTCTACACCCAAAACACAACTCAGTTAGGACTAACCTCATTTTAAGTGCTCAATAACCTTATGGCTACTGTACTGGACAATGTAGCTGTAGAGTTTCCCCATTTCTTTAATCAGGAAGTGTTATTGAATACATAATTACCTAGACATTCCTTGACCCTTCTTTTAGCTACAAATACATAAAGCAGCAGTAGGAAAGAGTCTACCAGCACCCTTTTCATGAAGCACCCACTCCAGTGATTGTCCTTGAAAGAATGCTCATTTTCCCATTGCTGGGTGCTGAGATCTATATATGTCTGTTCAATCAAGCTTATTGATTACATTGTTCATATCACATATATTTATGAATATTGTGTCTGCTTGATCTATTAATAACTGGGAGAGATGAGCTAAAATATTAACATTATGACAGTTAAGATATCCTGAAACATAGTTTCAGGATTTTGATGCTGCTATAAGCATTTTCCTACAGAACCACCCTATTTGTTCATGTTGCCTCAAATTTTAGCATCCAGCATCAGTTTCAATCCCTTTTTTGTTTTACATTTTTAGGAGATTTATTGGTATAGAAAATGGGGTGTTATGTGTTTGAAATTTCCCTTACTTCAGCAAACCCAGCTGGTACTCTATTAAAAGCATGCTTTATTCCTGCTACAAAACAAGTAGCAGGAATTTCCTTTAGTACCAGATACCTTTCCAGGAATAAAACTCCTTTATCGGTATTTATAAAAGCACTCTTCCTTACGTTAATTTTTTTCACTACCTAAAAATCTTGTAGGAAATTAATGAATGTCTGTATGTTTGCATAAAAATTATTTTTTCAGTTGTCTTTTGAATTTCTTTTATTGAGATTTTTCTTTGTTTCACAAAAGTTTTAAATGTTTAGGTTGCCTAAGTTACTCACTATAACTTCATGTTTTCTGGCTTTGTTTCCATATTTACAAATATCTACTTCAATAAAGATTCCATAAATAATTATCAATATTCTTCTAATATATTTATGGTCTTCTATTAATATTTGCCTTTCATTTATCTAAAGCTTATTTTAGAGAAAAGATTGAGTAGGAATCTCATTTAATTTTTACTTCAGTGATTATTCAATTTTCCTGGAATCATTAATGAATAATCCATTCTTTTTCTGCTTACTTGAATTGCTACTTTTATCATAGAGTAAATTATCTTCATTTCTTGAACATTTTCCTGGTTCTGCTATTCCAACAATCTATCTATTAGGTTTCAGTGTTTTAGTGTTTTAATTAATCCAGGTTTATAGCAAAGCAGAATATGTATTAGCATGAATATTTCCTTATTGCTTTGCTTATTTGTGGATTTTTTCTTGCATATTCATTGTTTTCTGTTTTAAACTTTAAACTTTTAATACTTTAAACATCCTTGGATGAAAAGACGTGCTAAGATTATAATTGTTAATTTTTTTAAGGTTTTTTATTTATTTGTTTGAGAAAGAGAGAGAGCATGAGCAGGGTGGGCAGAGGGAGAGGGAGAAGCAGACTCCCCTCAGAGCAGGGAGCCCTATGTGATATAGGGCTCCATCCCAAGACCCTGAGATCATGACCTGAGCCAAAGGCAGATGCTTAACCAACTGAGCCACCTAGGCACCCCTATTATTGTTAAATCTTTTATATTAATTTTGGGATTTTTCTTTATTATTAACATTCCCATTCAAGCAATGATTCTTTTTTCTCAATTTATTCAACTTATTAGTGTCCCTTATTGGAATTCTAAACTTCTTTTCACATGGGTCCTATAAAAGTTTATTCTTAAAACAAGTAATTTTATTCTCTAAAACTTTTTTATCGGGAAAAACTGCAAACATAACCAAAAGTAGAGAGAATAGTAAGATGAATCACCTGTTTATCTATTACTTGGCATCAACAGTTATCAACTAATGGCTACTTTTGTTTCATTTGTGCCCTCATCTGGGTCCAAATCACCCATTTTATTTTGAAGCAAATTCCAGACATCCTATTATTTTTTTTCTATTATTTTTTTTAAGATTTTATTTATTTATTTGACAGAGAGACAGAGAGAGAGGGAACACAAACAGAGGGAGAGGGAGAGGGAGAAGCAGGCTCCCTGCTCAGCAGGGAGCCCGAAGCGGGGCTCAATCCCAGGACCCTGGGATCATGACCTGAGCCGAAGGCAGCTGCTTAACCAACTGAGCCACCCAGGCGCCCCAGACATTCTATTATTTTATATATGAAAATATTTCAGTAAGTATGGTAAAAGCTCAGGACTCATTATTTTAAACATAATCACATTACTATTACCATAGCTTAAAAATTAACTGTAATTCTAGGATAGGTCAACTAAACTTTATTTTATTTTATTTTTTTTTAAAGATTTTATTTATTTATCTGAGACAGAGAGAATGAGAGAGACAGAGAGCACATGAGAGGGGGGAGGGTCAGAGGGAGAAGCAGACTCCCCGCCGAGCAGGGAGCCCAATGCGGGACTCGATCCCGGGACTCCAGGATCATGACCTGAGCCGAAGACAGTCGTTTAACCAACTGAGCCACCCAGGCGCCCTCAACTAAACTTTATATACTGCAATTTCCTCATCTGGAAAATGGGGGATATAGTACCATCTCTTAAATTGAAAAACTAAAAACTAATATTATAATTAATAATTTAAAAGATCATATTCATTTTTCATTTGGTCTACTCTATGACTTTTATTGATGTATTTTTTATGTTGAATTGTCATGCATTCCTAGAATGAAAGCTCTCTGGTAATTATATATTGATATTTTAATATACTTTTGGAATTGAGTGGTGAGTATTTTAGTTTGTATTTTTGCATCTATCTTATAAGTAAGATCACTTTCTAGACTTTAATTCGTTTTTCTCAAATGTTTGAAACTTGTTCGTGGAAGCATTTGGTCTTGACATTTGGGGAGGTCATACTTTTTCAGTTTCTTCACTTGGCTTTATCCCTTCTCTTTCCTAAAGTCTGAGTCCAGGTTGCATGGCCCTTTTCTAATCTCCTAAAGAATATTATGCATTAATATTGTACTTGTTTTATTATTTTTCTGCATGTTCTTTCTCTCCCAGAGTGTGAACCTTTCAAAGGTAAGAACCATTCCTGATAATAGATACTCAACAAATGTTGGCCAAATGAGTGACTAAGTTAATATGTAAAGCACTGAATACACTGATTGACATAGATATCAGCTGCTCTTTTTCATTTACCAAAAAGGAAAAAAAATCATGGATTTGGGGGGATGAAGATGATAATCTCATTATACTCAAAAAATCATTCTGTCCTTTTGGAGTCTTTATGTAATGGGTATTGAGGCAACTACCCTTCCCAGAGTGCCCAGAATACATGAATTACCTGTCTTTGGTTTTCTTTTTCTAAACCTCCACTCCCTGTTCGATGCTTCCTAAGAAATCTAAATGGATGAAGAATACCATGTGCTGAGAATAAAAGAGACAAAATATTTGAAAGGATAAGTGAGAAACAAACTTTCTCAAAATCATAAATTATATGGTAATGTCATCAAGCGTTCTTCACACAGATAGAAAAAGGATAAACTCAGCAGGTGATGATGATAAAGGCTGTAAACATTCATTTTTGGTCTGCAGGAGACTTGCTGTCATCCCTTAGGGAAACCGTTTAATATGTGTGAGGCTCAGTGTTTTTATCTCTTACAGTGATAACTTGTTTTACAGGAATTTAACTGAAGAACTTAATAATAATTAAAACTCCAAGAGGAAAATGAAAAACAATTAAGAACCATTAAAATAACTGTAGATATTGGATAACAATTATGTGAGAATTTTAAATCATCTAAAAGCTATGTTTAAAAGAAAGTATTTAGAGTTGATCATGAAATTGTGAAATGTTTCAGATTTCTGTTTTAAATCTGAAAATGAATTTATATATACCAGGAGTTTTTGTCAGCTTTATGGCTCAGTGTAAAAGTTAATCTTGGACAGGCAGGGTTGTTCCTCAATTTCAACTGTCCTTTTTTCAATGAGTTATACACATTTTGCTTCCAATCATTGTCAAATGCTAGTTCATATCCTATACATTTCAAACATGTACTTGCTTGGATTATGTTCTGGGTATTTCTCTCACACTTTGGTTTCATTGTGCTTAATGTTTTTGTTTGGCTTTTCACAAAACACATTTTGAAGTTTTGTACTTTGATGGATTTTGCTTTGTTTTTTTCTGTCCCAATTTTGAGGAAGTCGGTAGAAAGGATGTAGCCTGTCATGTATATGGAACAACAATTACAATATTTCAGAACAAAATAGAAGTTTCCAGGTACCTACTGAAAGCTCTTTTATTTTTAGTGAGGATCCTAAATGGTCTGTTCAATCTGCCCTATTCACTTTTTCAGGAGGCTTCCTGTCTTGAAACAGCAGCCCCTCCCTGCTCTCACCCCCTCCCACCCATACATACAATGTGCATATAGGAATCACACCTTCTGGACATGTTAAAGAGATCCCTGGGAGCCTGATTGCAGAGATTCAGTTCAGCTCATCAAACTGTAATCATTTAGTGTGCACATCTGTTCATGTCAATATAATAGATATTCTGCAGAACACGTAAAACAAAATCTACTCTGTTCATGGCAGTGCTAGAGAACAGTGGGACTCTAACATAGCAACCAGTACCACATCTCCAATAGACTAATTTTGTGTTTCACCCTGAAAGTCTGATAACACAGGTCTTCCACATCACCTACTTCATCCATTCTAACACCCTCCATTTCATTTTTTCTTCACAAAGCATTTGCATCTTGAGCCCAACAATGCAAAATACACCACTATATTTTTATAGTGTTAATTTCCTCAAATCCTGCCTTCATCCATGCACAGAAATATGAGACATGAATTTCCCTTCCTTCTGGAGATAAACAGTTTTCCTCTTGCCAGTTCCCAACAGTTTCCTGACTTAAAATACAAACACACAGTTGGAGGTTCTTGGTTACCTTTTAGGGAAGAGGAATCAAAGCTAAAGCAGATACCATATAGGTCTGAACTAGGTTTATTTTATTTTATTTTATTTTATTTTTTATTTTTAAAGATATTTAAAAATATTTATTTATTTATTTATTTATTTATTTATTTATTTATTTGACAGAGAGAGAGAGCACACAAGCAGGAGGAGTGGCAGGCAGAGGGAGAGGGAGAAGCAGGCTCCTCAATGAGTAGGGAGCCTGATTGGAGGCTTCATCCCAGGACCCTGGGATCATGACTTGAGCTGAGGGCAGACGCTTAATCGACTGAGCCACCCAGGCGCCCCTGAACTAGGATTTTTAAAAGGAACCTCTCACCTATAATTAGGCTCTCTTCCATTACTGTATTACCATCAGTAGTCCTTGTTTTGAGATTTTTTAATATCAGGAGAGATTTAATTTATAAAAGTAGTTGTGGATTCACAGATAACACCAGAACTAGACAGGATGACTTTTGATAGAATTATTACCATAACTGAAAACATGTCTGAAGATCTTGATATAGTTATTCCTGTTTTTAAATCATATTCGACTTCACCAATAAGATTATAGTATTATCAAAATTGCCCAAAGACCAATTATAAGACTCAACAGTTAAATACCACAATTATAAAGGAATTAACTATCGAAAGTGTGTTAATCCCTAATGCCAATTTTACAGGGCCATTATTAACTTTTGAGGAAAGATCAGCATACTCAACTAAATCTCTAAAGTCTAGTGTTTTTAGATATCAAAACATAAGTACCTCTGTGTGTGTGTGTGTGTATAATCTTCATTGCCACCTAAGAGGTATAGGAAGGAAGCATGTGTAATGACACATCAGAAGGGAGTTTTTGTTGTTTTTGGTTTTTTTCCCCAAAACTTCTATAAAAGAAGTTTAAAAAAAAACAAAAAACCTTCAACTGGACAACCTATCACAATACTCCCAGTGGGTACACCCAGAAAGAGTCACATCTGGAAAACCAGTGAGGAAATTATCAGTTAACCCAGCAAGAAAAAATAATGACTCAAATTAAGGAAATAGTAATAAGGGATGAAGAAAAGGGGAAATTAAGAGAAATTTAGGAGTTAAAATTGAAAGGCTTGGCAAATTTAAAAGATCCGGAGTGCGGTGTGAAGAAGAAACAGTCATCCATACTCACTTCCAGGATTCTGTCTTGAACAGTAGAGAAATATGCCTGACTATGTCATTATAGCCTTTGCAACATAAGTTCCAGTATGAAAGAAAGAAAAATGTTATTAAACCACTGTCATAAGAGGATAGTCGAATTTCATTCAATTTCTGGTATCACAACAGAAGGGAATTCCAAATTGTAATCTGGGGCAATTTAGAATATTCCAGGACCTGGATCAGTGATGCCAAGCCCAAATACTGTTTAAATGCTGGAACAGTTACTCATTATCTAATGAGTTTCAACATAGTTAAGTTTGGCAAAATATCCTTTTGGCTTCCATGGTCTGCAAGGTGTTCCTAGTTTCAGGGGTCCTTAAAGGATTAGCGGAGGCCTTTGCTGTGACTACACTGTATTTCAATTTCATCGTCTGCTCAATCCTTTTTCCTTCTCTCTCCCCACAGGTGTGAATTCTGAAAGCACTCCGCAATCAAGTTCCTTCAGACAAATCTGCATCTCAAAGTTGGCTTCCTGGAGAAACCAACCTGTACTGGACTTCAACAAGTCCTCATTTTCTGTCCTTTCAATTTGAGATACAGGCAATATTTTTCAAGCATATATCTATGTTATATAGGTATATAGATTTCATATATATGACATATACAATATAAAATAAGTTGATGATAGCAAGAAGATTTTAAGAAAACAGTAAGATATTCTGCCAGAAGGCTCATTGTTGTACCAGCTACCATTATGAACCAGACACAAGCCACAACACAAAGACCCCTGAGTGTTATGTCATTCCAGGGATGTAGAATCACTGAATACAGTATCACTAACAGTCAATGCTGAGAACAGTCTTAAACTGAATAATCTTAAATTAGCTGAGATACTCTCTTTGAATCTGTTATAAAAATCCAGGGGGAAAAGAGCCCAAAATAGAAAGGCAGACTAGAATTCTACAGCTAAATCTAGGAATTGTCTGGCATGTACTGATTCTATATACTAAGCCAGATTATTGCTCTGCCCTTATTTCCCTCCCTCATGTTCCATCTGCAATGTGTTTTCTGATGTTGAATAACTACCAATGCAGAGAATTAAGTCTTTTTCCTTTTGACAGAATATTTCTAATTTCTTTTCATTCAGAGGTTAAATTGTTTTATTCTACCAGTTTTTTTTTAATATTTCAAGTTTTCATTTAAATTCTAGTAAGTAACATATAGTAAAATATTAGTTTCAGGGGTAGAATATGGTGATTCATCACTTACATACAACACCCAGTGCTCATCACAAGTGCCCTCCTTAATATCCATCACTCATTTAGCCCATCACCCTGCAGGCCTCCCCTCCAGCAACCCTCAGTTTGTTCTCTGTAGTTAAGAGTCTCTTATGGTTTGCTTCCCTCCTAACCCTATGTTCATCTGTTTTGTTTCTTAAATTTCATACATGAGTGAAATTATATGGTATTTGTCTTTCTCTGGCTGACTTACTTTGCTTTGCATAATATAACTCTATCTCCATCCACATCATGCAAATGGCAAAATTTCATCCTTTTATGGCTGAGTACCTATCAGTTTAATAATACAAGGGTTTTTTTCATGTACCCCAACCTAGATTAACTGAAATTGTTTATCAGAAGCTATCTAAAAGTACTGATTTCTAATACATTCTATATCACTAATAATGATAATACAAATGATGTAGTTTATTTTTCATTATGTGCATTGTTATGGTTTCCATGCTTAGCAGTTTTGAGTAATCCTCAAGAATCATAACCCTGTAATGTATGAAATATTACTATGCCCAATTTGTTGATGAGGAACATGAAGTACAGGAAGTCTAGGCAACTTAACCATAGCCACTCAGCTGGAAAGTAGTGAAGGCCAAATTTGAATCCCAGCAGCATGAGCTCTAGAATAAGTGCTTTGAACCCTTATACTCTGCTGCCTATCACTAAAAATACCACAATCTTCCTAGATCATTAAATACAAAACATTGGATTATAATAAATTAGGCCAAAACCCTAACCCTAAACCAAACCTTAAGCCAAACACTAATCCTCATTATTTTTTTTGAATGTAGTAGTTCTCTTTTTTAATTTTTTATTGTTATGTTAATCACCATACATTACATCATTAGTTTTTGATGTAGTGTTCCATGATTCATTGTTTATGTATAACACCCAGTGCTCCATGCAGAACGTGCCCTCTTTAATACCGATCACCAGGCTAACCCATCCTCCCAACCCATCCCCTCTAGAAACCTCTGTTTTTCACAGTCCATCATCTCTCATGGTTCGTCTCTCCCTCTGATTTCCCCCCCTTCATTCTTCCCCTCCTGCTATCTTCTTCTTCTTCTTTTTTTTTAACATATATTATATTACTTGTTTCAGAGTACAGAGCTGTGATTCAACAATCTTGCACAATTCACAGTGCTCACCATAGCACATACCCTCCCCAATGTCTATCACCCAGCCACCCCATCCCTCCCACCCCCCACCACTCCAGCAACCCTCAGTTTGTTTCCTGAGATTAAGAATTCCTCATATCAGTGAGGTCATATGAAACATGTCTTTCTCTATTTGACTTATTTCGCTCAGCATAACACCCTCCAGTTCCATCCACGTTGTTGCAAATGGCAAGATCTCATTCCTTTTGATGGCTGCATAATATTCTATTGTATATATACACCACATCTTCTTTATCCATTCATCTGTCAATGGACATCTTGGCTCTTTCCACAGTTTGGCTATTGTGGACATTGCTGCTATAAACATCGGGGTGCATGTACCTCTTCAGATCCCTACATTTGTATCTTTGGAGTAAAGACCTAGTAGTGCAATTGCTGGGTCGTAGGGTAGCTCTAGTTTCAACTTTTTGAGGAACCTCCATACTGTTTTCCAGAGTGGCTGCACTAGCTTGCATTCCCACCAACAGTGTAGGAGGGTTCCCCTTTCTCTGCATCCCCGCCAACATCTGTCATTTCCTGACTTGTTAATTTTAGCCATTCTGACTGGTGTGAGGTGGTATCTCATTGAGGTTTTGATTTGGATTTCCCTGATGCTGAGCGATGTTGAGCACTTTTTCATGTGTCTGTTGGCCATTTGGATGTCTTCTCTGGAAAAATGTCTGTTCATGTCTTCTGCCCATTTCTTGATTGGATCATTTGTTCTTTAGGTGTTGAGTTTAAGAAGTTCTTTATAGATTTTGGATACTAGTCCTTTATCTGATATGTCATTTGCAAATATCTTCTCCCATTCTGTCGGTTGTCTTTTGGTTTTGTTGACTGTTTCTTTTGCTGTGCAAAAGCTTCTTATCTTGATGAAGTCCCAATAGTTCATTTTTGCCCTTGCTTCCCTTGCCTTTGGCGATGTTTCTAGGAAGAAGTTGCTGCGGCTGAGGTCAAAGAGGTTGCTGCCTGTGTTCTCCTTTAGGATTTTGTTGGATTCCTGTCTCACATTGAGGTCTTTCAACCGTTTTGAGTCTATTTTTGTGTGTGGTGTAAGGAAATGGTCCAGTTTCATTCTTCTGCATGTGGCTGTCCAATTTTCCCAACACCATTTGTTGAAGAGACTGTCTTTTTGCCTTTGGACATTCTTTCCTGCTTTGTCAAAGATGAGTTGACCATAGAGTTGAGGGTCCATTTCTGGGCTCTCTATTCTGTTCCATTGATCTATGTGTCTGCTTTTGTGCCAGTACCATACTGTCTTGATGATGACAGCTTTGTAATAGAGCTTGAAGTCCGGAATTGTGATGTCACCAGCTTTGCTTTTCTTTTTCAACATTCCTCTGGCTATTCGGGGTCTTTTCTGGTTCCATACAAATTTTAGGATTATTTGTTCAATTTCTTTGAGAAAAGTGGATGGTATTTTGATGGGGATGACATTGAATGTGTAGATTGCTCTAGGTAGCATAGACATCTTCACAATATTTGTTCTTCCAATCCATGAGCATGGAACATTTTTCCATTTCTTTGTGTCTTCCTCAATTTCTTTCATGAGTATTTTATAGTTTTCTGAGTACAGATCCTTTGCCTCTTTGGTTAGATTTATTCCTAGGTATCTTATGGTTTTAGGTGCAATTGTAAATGGGATCAACTCCTTAATTTCTCTTTCTTCTGTCTTGTTGGTGTATAGGAATGCCACTGATTTTTCTGCATTGATTTTATATCCTGTCACTTGACTGAATTCCTGTATGTAAGCCTGGCAGTTTTGGGGTGGAGTCTTTTGGGTTTTCTACATAAAGAATCATATCATCTGCAGAGAGTGAGAGTTTGACTTCATCTTAGCCGATTCGGATGCCTTTTATTTCTTTTTGTTGTCTGATTGCTGTGGATAGGACTTCTAATACTATGTTGAATAGCAGTGGTGATAATGGACATCCCTGCCACATTCCTGACCTCAGGTGGAAAGCTCTCAGTTTTTCCCCATTGAGAATGGTATTCGCTGTGGGTTTTTCATAGATGGCTTTTATGATATTGAGGTATGTACCCTCTATCCCTATACTCTGAAGAGTTTTGATAAAGAAAGGATGCTGTACTTTGTCAATTGCTTTTTCTGCATCTATTGAGAGGATCATATGGTTCTTGTTCTTTCTTTTATTAATGTATTGTATCACATTGATTGATTTGTGGATGTTGAACCAATCTTGCAGCCCAGGGGGGTAAATCCCACTTGGCCATGGTGAATAATCCTTTTAATGTACTGTTGTATCCTATTGGCTAGTATTTTGGTGAGAATTTTTGCATCCGTGTTCATCAAGGATATTAGTCTGTAATTCTCCTTTTTGATGGGGTCTTTATCTGGTTTGGGGATTAAGGTAATGGTGGCCTCATAAAACGAGTTTGGAAGTTTTCCTTCCATTTCTATTTTTTGGAACAATTTCAGAAGAATAGTTATTAATTCTTCTTTAAATGTTTGGTAGAATTCCCCTGGGAAGCCATCTGGCCCTACTAATCCTCACCCTTGATACAAATGTTTTGTTTTGTTTTTTTTTTCCACACAAATCTGCCAGCAACTCTTGACATTTCTCTTTCTAAATCGCCAGGAACTCTCAACTCCTACCCTTGCCATTTCACCTGAAGCACCAGTCCGTACATATCCACATGTGACATCTGCGCAGATGAATGTGTGCCAGCCTTCCTGTCTTGGTCTTCATGTCATTCATTGCCACAACTTATTAAAACACCTCTCATGCAGGTCCAACAGCATAGTTGGCATCATTTAAACCACAAAGCAGAACAAATTATGCAAATGCACACAGCCAACATGAAAGTCCATTGATTTCCTGGAGTCAAATATAATGAATTCTCATCACAAATTTTATGTTATGAACTAATGGAAAGGGACTAAAAGTAGTAAACAGGGGCAGAGACAACAGTTGGGAGAACTGCATACAGAAGGTTACAATATAACAATACCACAATAATGCAATCAAGGAACCAAAATTAGTCATTCAATGTATTGCTTTAAAATAGCACTTAGTCTAGATCATATATGTTTGGAAGAAATGTGAACTTCGTGTCTTTTATTCTAGGGAAAAAAAGTATGCATAGGAAAGAGACTGGGCATAAAGAAAGCATGAGTCAGAAAGAAAATGAGATTTTAAATTTATTTAAATTATTAGTAAATTATTAGTAAAATTAGTAAAATTGGTTACTGTCCCATTCTGGTGTCCAGTCTCATCAAATGGAAATGTGGCAAGAAGTGTGGGGAAAGTATTCAAGCACAGTATGGGCAGGAGTATAAGATTAGTATCCAGAAAAACTCAGTTTGATTTCCAGCTACTTAATTTCTGCATGCAAAACATTAAGCAAGTTGGCAGAAACACCCTATACGTCAGTAGTCACAGAAGCATATTATCTATGTATTTATATTGTCTAATGTGTTAGATAATATAAATAGAAGTGCTTAATACCATGATAAGAAAGTAGGAACCTTTAAACCAGTGCTAATTGAATTTGATCTCCCTTGGTCTTTAGTGATATTGATAGAGTCATTCTATAATAAAAAATAAATTTAAAACATCATATATATTTGTAGAGCCCTCACTATTAACTGCATTTTCTATTTAAGATAATTAAACTGTGGGAGATGTTATGGAGTGGAAATTTGCTTAAATATCATAGTGTTCAGGGTCAAATCAGGAGATGGAAACCACAGAGTAATTTGAAAAATGAATGCTTAATATAAAGGATTATTAACTCGTAACAGGGGACTAGCTACCAAGGGGAAAAACAGAAATCCAAAGAATGCAGGAGCAGAAGATATAGGGGTGGGGCAGAGTGCCAAAGAAGGAGCGACTTGGGAGAAGGACCCTCCCCTCCAAGGGTAATATTCAGACCTCACGGTAGAAGGTATGGCTGTAGCCTCCCAGTCTATAATGTAGTTCCCAGAAGTGCCACAGGCTAAGATTTGCACACAGGAAACTACCCACTACAATGCTGAAAAACCTTGCCTGGTAGCTGCCTGGGGAGGTGCTGTTGAACTTGACTAGTGTACTGTCTACAACACCAGCAGTACTCATCAGGAAGCCGCCTACAAAAAGACCCTCAGCTGGGATATTAGCTAGGGCATCCATGGAACTCCCCAGTAAGTCATTCATGGAGCAAATACTGAAACACTTTGGGAGTTAGTACCACTAAATGTGTGTAGCTATGTGTCCCACATGCCAGCCAAATGCTGTAATAATAGCAAGAAGAAACAAAGATACACCAGGACAAGGAAGAGAAGGCCCTTTGTCCTGCAGTGTACCTCAATGCCCTCTACTGACAAAAATTAACAGAATTAAAGGAAGGAGAAATGTTTGCAAGGTCTAGCTTAAGTATCATAAGCAGGGTAATGAAGGGCAGAGCTGGAACTGAGAGGCACTAATTGTATACATATGCATACTTATCTCTAATGTATACATATCCACCTCTTGGGAAAATGGGATATTATTTACTGTTTATTGGCTCTTATAATTCAGTATCAGAAGGCTGATATTCATTTAGGAAATAAAATACCACTATTTATTCTTAGACATCAAGTCATTTATCACTTAGAGAATAGGAATAGGAGCCCAGCTACTACCACTTTGCCTTTGGAAGCAAGACCTGAGAACATTGCTGGAGACTGCTGTTTCTTTTCATAAAGTAAATCTGTAGTGAGTGATTAGCTGTTACCAAATGTGTTTGTCCCGATGTAGATGAAGGGCTATAAATCCCTCAGAGTGGAGGGAAAGAAATACAATGTCAAACAAGAGGAGCCTGTCTGATGTCAACAGGTACTACACACATGGGCCTGTTTCTTTGGTCAAAAAGTGTTGTCAGTGATATGCATCAGGGAAACTCTTTCATCCTTTAGGCAGATACATATATTGGCATAGCCAATTTGAAGACCGACTAACAGTATATAGTAAAAATGAAAATGTATACATCCTATTGTTGGCTTAAATCTCAGAGATAATTTTACATATTTTTTAAAAGGTATGTACAAGAAAGTACATAAAAACATTGTTATAGCAAAAACAAAATTGGTAACAATATAAGTGTTTATCAGTAGAAAAATGGATAAATAATTTGCTGTATTCTCATACAATGAAAGACTAGAGCAGCAGGAACAAATTAACTAGAGCTATTCATGTCAGTAGGGACGAATGCCATGATTACTTTTAAACAAAAAATGCAAGTTGTAAAATGATGCATATATTTATATACAGTTCAAAGTAAAAAATATACATATACACATATATAGTTTAGGACTACATGGATTGGTAATAAATATATAAAAATATATATAAATGATACACACAAATTTCAGCATAACGGTTGCTTCTGGGAGTGGATAGAGAGGAATGGCATCAAGAAAGGATTCACAGGGAGCTTTAACTTTTCATGTAGTATTTTATGTCTTAAGCTAGGGATAAGTACGTTGACATTCAGTTAATGATTCTTTTACTTATGTGATGTCTTTGAAAATTTTAATACTGTATTTTCTTTTTTTTTTAAGATTTTTATTTATTTATTTATTTGAGAGAGAGAGAATGAGAGAGAGCACATGAGAAGGGGGAGGGTCAGAGGGAGAAGCAGACTCCCTGCAGAGCAGGGAGCCCAATGCGGGACTCGATCCAGGGACTCCAGGATCATGACCTGAGCCGAAGGCAGTCGCCTAACCAACTGAGCCACCCAGGCGCCCTACTGTATTTTCTTAATTGGAGAAAGGTTTAACACAGGTGTATGACCACAGTGACACTGACTACTGGAGAGGCTTTAGAAGATCATGATGGAGGAACATTTTTATTCATAGCTTCTAAGATCAAGTCCTTGGAAACCACTTACATAAGGAGGAAGAGAAGCTGTTAGAGCTTGAGGAAGTAAATAATTCTTATTTCATAATAGAGAAAACAATTTTCATATAACAAATAAGGGGAAAAAGTGGGATCAAGAATAAAAAGGGAGTCTAGAGCCCAATTCCCAATGAGCCAAGGAGGCACTTCAGAAATTAGACTAGTGGTCCACCACTTATTTTCTTCCAAATTTCTTTTATAGCACAACAGTAAGATGTCAATACTCTTGTTGAAGAAATTTAATGGACAAGCAGATTTCATTACATGAATTACATCAGTTGAGGAATTCTAAGTAGATTTTACAGCATCCTTAGTCATGAGTCTGATATTACAGCAATTGTAAACTCAAAAAAATTTCATGAATATATGTACTGACAGATGGGTGGGTGGTTTAGTATATGAATGAAAATGTAACATTACAGATGATGTAGCTCAGAATACTGAGGGAGAGAAAAGAATATTATATATAATTAATTTTCTTATATTTTAGTTATCAAAAACCAAGGTGCAAGCTTCAGAAAATATATCCTATTAAAAATGTTATTTCAGTTACTCTTTGCTTTGAAACATCCGTGTAGGACTGCAAATATGTTTTACTCATCTGATCTGACAAGACACTATTTAGCCCGCCAATACTAACATTATGAATGCCAAATGTGGCTGACGGGCATTACAAACTCCCTTCACTGCTTCCCCCAATGACCAGGTTTAGAATACAGGAATCTATTTACAAAGCTAGAACAGGAAGCCATGTTCTTTTTTTTTTTAAGATTTTATTTATTTGACAGTGAGAGACACAGTGAGAGAGGGAACACAAGCAGGTGGATTGGGAGAGGGAGAAGCAGGCTTCCCGCGGAGGAGGGAGCCCAATGCGAGGCTCGATCCCAGGACCCTGGGATTATGACCTGAGCCGAAGGCAGACGCTTAACGACTGAGCCACCAGGCACCCCAGGAAGCCATGGTCTAATATTGATTTCCATAAAATTCAAAGCTACACATGAGAATGGTATGAGAATGACATATTCTTTCCCTTGGTTTTTTTTTTTTACATCTTTTACTATTATATATTTACTACCTGATTTTTTTCAGTCTTCTTTTTCCCTACTTCCAACCAAATTTAAGTTTTGAGTACCTACTTAATAAATCAAACACTTATGATCAATCAAGAAGTAAAATTGGGAGTAAGCAAGACAAGCATAATTATATACTAAGGTAGAGACAGACCAAAATAAAAATCATTATCCTCTGTCATGAGATTCAGGAAAACTTGACTTGCTTAGAGCAGAAGGGAATTCATCCCAGAAATGAATGTTCTACCCTTAAGACATTAAATTCATGGCCTAGAGATAAAATACAACAATTTCATTTCAGTGTAATCAGAGGAAGAAAGAAAATCTTGGGCCACTTTCCTAATGGTACAAGCAGCGGAAAAAAAAAAAACGCAAAGGAAGCAGGGAGGACTATATTCACTAAGAAACAGAGATAGGGACACTCAAGGACCTCAACTACCAACCTCCCCCTCCTCCCTCCCTCCCACCCCCACTTGGCCTTATGATCAGGTAGTTAAGCAAGAGGAAGAGAAGAAATTTTGCACCAGTGGGTAGCAGATTTGGGTGGGACAAGTGCTGGGCATGTCGTTGGCAAAACAATTTTTGTTGCAGCCATTACATATGATATTGCCATATTACTTTTGAACAAATTGAATTCTAAATATTCTCTACTAATTCTATATTTACTGAGCCACAAAGGCTCATGCTATTCATTCTTCTAATGATTTATTAAGGCTTATCAAATGTACTAAGCATTTTAGGGGAATCTGTTTTTACTAGTGGTCTCTAACAATATGTGGGAGTTGGGAACAAACCAAAAGCATCCCTGCTATAAATGAAATATATCAATGAAAATAACTTAAACTTTGAAAATAAGAATTACAATCAAAACACTCTGGCCAAGTTTCCATTTTATGGGTCCTTGCCCCACCTCTCTCACTTGCCCTGATTTTTTTCACCCCATCCTAATGTGGGAGGTAATCCTCCCACAAATCCTTCCACCAAATAAAAAAGTAGAAGTTGTATTAAAAAACATTAGTTATTGTACAAAACATTCAAAGATTTGAAAGACTTTTAGTAATCATTAAACCATTGGCCTTGTCTAAGAAATAAATAAAGGGCACAGTCCAAGAAGGCAAGGGTGTGTGAGTGATTCAGAAGGCAACAGAGGAGGGATAATAAATAACACCCTGAGATACAGTGAATTGAATGGGAAGGGAGGACTATTAGGATAAATAACCTGTTCATGGGTTTGTAAACCAACCTAATCAATTACCAGCAAAACTCACATACTTGAACCTTCAGAACTAAATCATTTCTGCAGTCTCTGTAATACTAAATAAATTTAGCTACCCTCAATTTCCTTAATAAATTGAAAATGGAGCTATTGGTGTCCAATTATTATACATGATTATAATAGAGGTTTTCTCCTACTCTCGTCTTAAAAATATTTAATGACCAAAAACTTCATGTTAGAATTCACATGCATGCTTCAAATTCTATTATTCTATTATGGCTTGAAATGAAAGACATCCAGTTTTAAATCTTCCAAGAATAAATTGTTTCCCTAAATTCATCTGTGACTTTGGTGCCTACAGCATAGACATATGTTGAGCAATACAGTTGATCAATACGTATGTGGCTAGCAAGCATTTTAACAATGGCCAGTCTAAACTGAGACATGCTACAAGTGTAAAATACACATATCTCAAAAACTTAGTATGAAAAAGAAATTTCTCTTTAATAAATCTCTATGTGATTATATGTTGAAATAATATTTTGAATATATTGCATTAAATAAAATATATCATCAAAATGAATTTCACTTTTTCTCAACACGGCTACCAGAAAATACAAAATCACATATACATCTCATATTTGTGGTTTGTATTATTTCTCTATTGGACAGCACCAGTACAAAGAACATGTAAACATCATAGGATAGGCACTCTTCTTGTTTTGTTCATTGCTGTGTCCCATGCAAACATAACTGTGTCTGTTACATAGAATGCATTAAACAGTTGTTGAATGAATGACAAGAGTTGGGATGTTTGCCCCCACCCCCCACCATTTGACCTTGCAAAGATTTTAAATGCACTACAGAGAATTAGTTAGCTAATCTAATAGACATTATTTCAGAAAATGCTTCACAAAAAATGGTGCTTATGTTCTGTTTACTTCAAATGTTCATATACACAAAACTCCTCAATGTCAAAATACTATGACCAAAACAACTCTGTGATCAGAAAAGTATACTCAGAATATTTTGTATTTCAACACTGTGATTATTTTAACAATGAATATTTGTTTAGCTGTTAAATTATGCTTAACTTAAAAAATGAAACACATACTGTCTTCTGAGACTTAATTGAAGACATATCAGAAACCTAAAAACTAGAACTTAACTGATATATTGAAAATGGATACAAAAATAACTTGACTTCTGATGGCAAAATATAATAAACAGATCACAGTTTATGTGTCTGGAATAAGATTCTGTGGTATCAAAGGGCAGATCTATTATAATAAAAGAGTTTATACTCAAATTATGCATAGTTTAAATTCTAAGTGATGCATTATAAAGATTATTATGGAAGGAGTTTAACCAAATACTAGACAATGCCAAATTTCTTTGCTATGTAAGGTAATGTAATTAAGGTTCATTTTCTATTAGATTCACACCTTTTTAATACAGCAGGCAAAGACTTGCAGGTTCAAGCATTAAGTATTTATACGCTTATAAAACACACACACTGTGAGGTCTAAATGAAAAAATAACATAATGCAGCATTCAAATGCTTATAGTAGGCATCAAACAAAGGTAAACATTCAGCTTAAGTGGTACTTTGTGCATTATGTTTATTGACACAGAAAAACACATAAAATCTAAAATTGTCCCCTGAATAGGGATTTTTTTTTTTGAATAGGGATTTAAGAATTGAAAGAATACATTAAGTGCGCTCTCTCTTCAAAAGGTGGACATGGAAAACACGCACGAAAAATATGGCAGATGGACACAGGAGTCAACTGAAAGAGTCACCAAATGGCCAAAGCTGGAATCATTTGAGCAATGAAGTATATAATATAGTATGGGATTATAAACCAAAGTATAAAATAAATTTCACGAGTCCACACTAATATAAGTAAATGACGGAAGGAAGGAAGGAAGGAAGGGAAGGAGGAAGGAAGGTCTATTTACTCCTGGAAAGGAGGTAGAGCATAACCTCAACTCCTTAACTGCAGATTACACATGGTGACTTCATTCTGGAATGTACAGTAGGGAAAGTGGGAGGGGAGAGTAGCTTTAGAGAAGAGAAGCCTGACAAAAACTACCTTAGCCAAGTGATCAAAGCCCACATGAACAGTGATAAATCATGTTGACAGTATGTATCCTTGATATGATGTGGTGAGAATGGCACTTTACCTCTTTGATATTCTTTCCAAAAATCCATAACCCCATATAATCTGAAAAAAATCAACAAAACTCAAAAGACATTCTACAAGCTACAAAATACCTGACAAGTGTCACCTCAACACCTGTCAAGGTCACAAAAAATAAAGACTGAGAAACTGTTACAGTTTAGAGGAGTCTAAAGAGATATGCTGACTAAATGTAATATGGAATCTTGCATGGGATCCTAAAACAGAAAAGGAATATTAGGTAAAAATTAAAGAAATCTGAATAAGGTATAAAGTAGTACATCAATATTGATTCATTAGATATGACAGTTGTCCTATACTAACACAGGATGTTAACAGGAAAAGAAACTGGATGTGGGATATATGGAAACTTTCTATACTATCTTCACAATTTTTCTGTAAATCTAAAATTCTAAAATTAAAAATCTATTTTTAAAAATGAGAATATGGTTGTCTATCCTTTACCATCACTTGGCAAGTAGTAAAGGCAGGAAGTAAAAGAAACAACCTGAACTGTAAAGGAGTTTGTGTACATATCAATTATTCCTTGGGTTCATCTGTAAAATGACTTTCCTCAAGCATGGTTAAAACACCAAAAATTGCCATCATCTAGAATGGGCTCAAAATTGTTACTACAAATATTAGTAGTAGTAGTATTACCACTTTTCCACAATCTCCCAAAAAACTGGCATTTGCTATAGTATCTTAAGTAAATTTTTTATAAGAACATAATATTAGAGTCGTGGCTCATCAGACGATACCAGAATGAAGGGCTTCCGAGAAAGGTTAGAAGGCTCTTTAAAGTCTGAGGTAGATGTGTTTAGTAGAAGACACAAGATAATCTGATTAAAGAGCATCTGAAACTTAAAAATAAGGTGAAGATAGAGAAAAATATAAGTAAAATGGTAAAACTCTGAACTACAAAGCATATAAAACATAAGGAAATGACAGAGTTCAATTCAATGTAATCATTAATTACGGAGGTTATTGAGTCCCTGATATGTTCTGCTAGACGGAAGGATACCTAAAGATGAGTATGAAGACGTGGTCATCCCACAAGATTTTTCCTCCTGCTGTTTTGGGTAGTAATCCATTAAATCTCAACTTTCCAGCATTATAAAATTCAAAAGACATATAGTATCCAATACCTCTGGTCAATTGTATACCTTTGGAAAACTAAGGGATTAGAAAATTCTGTTTCCAGGAATTTCCATAGTTTGAATGACTTATGTTTAGACTATGTCAATGCAATGCACCTCTGTCCACAATAAAGCTGTGTGTACCTTAACCTGTTTGCCTGTGCACCACTTTTTGTCCATCCTTTTTTTCCTTCCTTCTTAATGCATCTGGAGATCTAGCTGTAGACCTAAAATTCCAAGATCAGGGATCAGCTATTTCTCCCTTCTTATTCCACAAGCTTGATTTTTTTTACTGCATTTGTCCTATTATTATACCCTTTTCAGAACCCCAGAGAGAATAAAATGTGGGAGTTTGTATGTAAAGTTAAAGAAACTTAGAACCAAGCACTTACAGTAATTAGTGGCAGATTGCCAACCACTATCATATTGCCTTGCTTACAGTTCACTGTAAAGTTTACACTATAATATTCTCCTGCTTCTACTTCTGCATAATGATAGATGTGAGAGAGATTCCTAAAGCAAGCTGCTTAGACCCTCTAGAAATGAATCTTATCCTTCCCCTATCAGGTCTCAATGGCTGCTTGGCCATGGTTCTAGACAGACTTTTATTCCTTGTCAACATTATTCATTATGCCTATTCCGAATCTTTCCCACTTACTAAAGCCTTCAAATCCCTCATTCTTTTTAGAGCACATTTCATTCATTTCTCTACATGAAAATCTTCAGCTTCTTTTCTCTCTAGCTCAGAACTTTTTTCTAGCTTCCCTCTCACATTTCAAAGAATGGAGCTCCCCTCCTTCCTGTGAGCTTGGCCTCTTAATTCTGATTTCATGCTCCCTGCTTATCTCATCGGTTTTCCTTTCTTCTTGGATTTTTCATCTCCCTCTACTAAATTATGTGTGCATACTTAAAGCCATACAGAACTACATGCCTGAATACAGCATGCACATTTATGTAAAAACTATATAGCAGAGCCACCTCATTCTCTACTCTTAGTAGGATGTGGTATTATAGAATAATTAATTTAGCATTCAAAGCAACAGCTAATTTTTAAATTTTTATTGAGTACTCTTTATAAAATTGCAAAGAAGGAGCATCTTCATTAGACATATAAGTTTTTCTTAAAAGTTCTCTTTTCCCACTGATTTCACTCTGAATGCCTCAAAAACTAGCTGTCTCCACTCGCTCACATACAATTCTAAGTTCTGAAAACACTCTTAAAAATCTGCCTGGGTAGGCTTTTGTCTCTTTCAGTTGTCACTGTGGCTCACATTATTATTTAATATATTATTTTAACCTTTTAAAATCTTTTACAATTTCTCTATTTCCTCATTATGCAGATTCTATGAAACTAAGAGAAATTAGAAGGTTAAAGGACAAACCCGAATCCTTTCACACTGGAAAGGTGGGGCTGGGGGAAAAGATTACAAAATTTACAACTTAGTTTTGTTTTGTACATTCTGACTCTTAAAAATCCTTTCTTTTAAGGGGCACCTGGGTGGCTCAGTCGGTTAAGCATTCACCTCTTGATTTTGACTCAGGTCATAATCTCAGGGTTGTGAGATCTTGTTCTGTGTCAGGCCCCCATGCAGGGTTGTGCTCTGGGCACAGAGCCTGCTTAAGATTCTCTCTCTCCTTCTCTCTCTGCCTCTCCCCCTCTCTAAAAAAAATCTTTCTTTGAATCAGTAACCTAAAAATTTGACCCAATCTCCTCTGTTTTACTATCTAATTTCTAAAAGTACAGTCTATATTGACTCCTTCATTTTATTTATACCAACTCACAACTTAACCCATTGCACTTATGTCCCCTTGACTCCACTGGGATCATTCTTTTGAAATTCACTAATGACCTCTTATTTATTTATTTTTGTTAATTTTTTTACTGAGATACTACTGACATGTAACATTGTGTAGGTTTAAGGTAAACAATGTGTTGATTTGATACATTTATATATTTCAATATGGTGATCACTGCAGCTTAGCTAACAATACTGTATTATATACTTCAAAATTGCTAAGAAACTGGATCTTAAACGTTCTTAACCACAAAAAAGAAATTATAATTATGTGACATGATAGAGGTGTTAACTAATGACCTTTTAAGGATCAAACCAATATCTTCTTTTCAGACTATAATCTTCTTGATCTATAATTCAGTTTTTGATTCTCTTGATAGCAGATTTCTTGATAAAACTTTTCTCCTCCATGCAGTCTTGATCTCCAGTTCTCTGACTCTCTGATCATGACCTGTCTGGCTCCTCTCTATTCTCTCACCTTCTGAATAAGTGTATTCCATTGTCAGCTATCCTCTTCCTTTTACCTTCTGCCCTGAGCAACCTCCTAGACTACATACTTTCACTGTCATTCCACATACATCTTTCAAAACTCAGCATTTGCTAAAGTCAAACTAGACTTTCTCCTGAGACATATGCTAAGCCTTTAAACCTCCATTCTCCTAATCTTTGTATTCCTCTCTTTCCTTACATTTTACAGGCCCACTTCCATCTCACTGTCTCTTCTTCCCAGAAACTTTCTTTCATTATCTTAACAAGAAGAAATATTTACCTTCTCTGATATTCCATAGGACTCTATCTACACTTCCATCTTCCATTATTGTAAGCATGTATGCAGTGTATCTACCACAACATCTCGCACATTGTAGCCCTTCAACTGGACAAAAGTAAACTTGTATACTCTCACATACCTCCTTTTTCAAGGAAAAAGGGCTGGAGAGTAATACTGGTAATACTAACACCTAAAAGCAGCATCAGACAAGTGGAAAATGCTCTCCATTGTTTACCAAGATATGAAGGAAATAACAGGAAGTTCTCCATTTGAGAGAATATTTAGGGAAATGTATGAAGAGAAGACGAAGTTGTAATTTGTTGGGAGTAGTAGTGAGGATTCAAGGCAAGGAAGGAACAAGACAGTATGATTTGGAAATGGTATAAACTGCCAAAATGGAAGAAGTTTGTACATTGGGAAACCATGGAATAGGGCTATATGGATGGGAGTGAGCAAAGAATGAAATTATACCTAAAGATGGGAAAGGAGTGCTAAACAGAAATAGGATATTGAGAGAATGCCAAGACAGTGATGAAAATACCTTCTTCAGTGATGAGGAAGCAGAAGGAAGAGTCAAGAGGACTGGCTGAAGAGGATGGTATTTCTTTTTTGGTTTGTTTGTTTTTGTTTTTTTTCTTACTTGTGAGTTACAAATTAACTTTATTTTCTTATTATTGTTATGTTAATCACCATACATCATTAGTTTTTGATGTAGTGTTCTAAATTAATGATAATATTTCAGTGCTCAAACTAGCTTAGCCAGTTTTTCCCTTCTTTTCAGGTGTTGGTTTCAGCTGTTGTTTTCAGCAGTGTTGTGCCTCCTCAGGGAAAGTTTCCAGATAAGTTTCTCCTGATGGGCTGCCAGTGGGTCAGGTTTACCTCATCTTTAGCAGAACAGATAATGCCTTTTGAAAAGTGGAAAATATTTTCCTTTTGCTAAGGGGAGTTGTAGCTTTCCCAGCTGGAAACATAGCTATGAGCAAGAGCCAGAGAATTCTCAGGTACACACAGATCTAAGTCCATGCAGGAAGGGCATGGATGGAACATATCTTCGTTTCCATACCTGAAAGGTTTAATTACAAGCATCCTTTCACCTGTAACCAGAACTGAACTTCATTCCACTTTCTGGAATGAGGTACAGCAAGTGATAGCTTAAGAAAAAATAGTTCTTTATATAATGAGTAAAAAACATCTATGATGAACACGTTAAAACGTGTTTATTACTATGATGCAGAGACAAATACACAAGTCCTTAGAGTAGTGTTTTCCATTATCAAAGGGATACCAGAGTCATTACGTTGTGCCAGCGTACCTGTAGTCAGGTGTCAGTAGATGGGGAGTGTCTGTACACAGTGTGGGTGTGTGGGTCTATGCAGGACTGGAGGGAGATATTTATAATTTGACAATAAACTTCCCCAAAGAGTCTACTATTTATAAACACTACTTGAAAACCACTCTTTCAGAGGCAGGAATTATTTTCAGAGTCCAGATAGGACAAGGACAGCATTTATCTTTGCCCTGTGCACTAAGTGCCCATATTGCATTAGTAAGAAATGGACATTTTATTAAATCTTTTTAGAAGGGTTGTATTTTACAAATTGTTTCAGTCCCTCTGAAAAACAAAATCCTCGTCAAACATCTCTTCTGGGAGCACCAGCTCCTTCTGGCCTGTTTTTCAAATCCCCTGTATCTGTGAGTCATCAGAACTTCCACTCTATAGAGCTCTATTAACTTCATCTTGATATCCCCTTTATATTCAGAGCAATTTAGTTATCTCTCTACTTCATTCATTTTTCATCCTGACTTATTATTCAGTGACTCAAATCTTTTCTAATGAGATGTCAAGGTAAGGGACATTATAATATATACAAAATATATATAAAAATGTTAAATGTAAATATTAAATATATTTTTGTGTGTGAGAAGGGGGGGGATGCATATCAGAATCTTCCTTGTTTTCCAACCCATCTCTTTCTGGTCTCTAACAAGGCATGCCCTCTGTATTTTCAGGACCATTCCTTCTCTGAGATAACTCTTGACCTTGGACTCAAAGGCCTAGACTTAGAATCAACCACATATTTACTTGCTGAAATATAACCATTCTGGTTATGCAGACTTCTTGAGACCCAGAGTCTCTGGTAGCCCAAAATCTTGCCAGGTTTTCTGTTATAATTCTTGCTTTGTGCTCTCTTGTTTCACCAGCTTCTGAACTTCTTATCCACCGGACTCTGTATGTTCTGACCTGCCTGGACTGCCAGATCTTGACTTAATCTTTCCCATGCATTGTTCTTGGTATCAACCATATTCATCTCATCTGTCCCCCAGTGTTGTCTGCTCTTGGCTTGCCCTAGTGCTGCTGTTGCTGAAGTTAATTCTGATACTTCTCTCCATTTGGCATTGATCCCCTAAACCCTCAGAAATACAGCTACTGACTATACTTTTTAATCCTACTGTGACTTTAACTTCAAATTTTGGACTTTCAAGTTGGAAGGGAACTTAATGACAATACAACCCATCTCTTTTGTTCAAGAGATTAGAAACCTGACGTATAAAAAATATTTGTCATAGCTAGAAATAAAACTAGAGCTTTCTAATTTCCAAGCCAGTGCTCTTGCCACTAAATCATTATTCTCCTTGTCGAAGACACTTGACCTCTGTGGCCTTAGTTTTTCATTTATTTATTTATTTTAAAAGATTTTATTTATTTATTTGAGAGACCACAAGAGCAAGCATGAGCAGGGGGAGGGGGAGGGGCAGAGAGAGGCAGAATCCCCACTGAAGAGGGAGCCTGACCTGGGGCTCGACATGGAGCTCGATACGGGGCTCTATCCCAGGGTGCTGGGATCATGACTTGAGCCAAAGGCAGATGCTTAACTGACTGAGCCACCCAGGGTCCCCTCTTGTGGCCTTAGGTTTTTCATCTTTAGAGTAGAAATAGCTTCTAAGATCTCTCTTGAATCAGATTTTGTGATTCATTACTGTGTCAATATCACAACTCATTTTTCTTCCAAATTTATAGAGAATGATTCTGTGAATGAATGATGTTTCTTTTAATACTACAGAAAATTATTTGCATATTTATTTCAAATATTTTGCAAAAAAAGTTTAAGATAAAAGTAAATGTAACCATTTTCTTGTGATAGAGAGCCTTGGATGGAATTTCAGCATCTCTTTATATGAATATTTTAGAACTATTTATGTTTATCAATGAATATTGGTATCTAATAAAGTAAATAAAATCCTTTCCAACAGCAAACCTTTTTTAGTGATGAATTAGTCCTATCACTCTAAAATTTCAAATAATTTCAATTTTATCAGCAAAACTGAAAACATCAAAGCAGCATAAGCTAATGAATGAGGATCTGCTAAATGCTAGATAGAGTACTGTAGATGGAATTCTTGTCCTCTGAGGGCTTAAAATTTAAAGTGGTTATATGAAAACTGACATGACCATAAGTAAATGGCATAAAGAAAGCAGAGCATAATTAAGTCAATTCCCATTACACTAAATAGCATTACTATAAAAATCCCTGCATGAATAATTTCTATGTCATAAATAATAGCTCATTTATTTCAAATAGTATTTAGTGATAAAGTTTTATATGCTTAAGAAATGAGGAGTCATATATGTGCTAGAACTAATTGCCAGTTTCTACTGCTCCTACCTAGTTAGCAAAAGTCAGCAGTGGCAGGGAAGACAACAGCACAGAGGTTTCAGAATCTCCTCAGACACTGCTGCATGAACAGGTCATGATAATATGAAGTTATATGCAGGGAGACACAGAAAATTATCAGAGGTGACTGCAAAGAAATGAGAAATAGGAAGAATGAAGACCAGGAATAATACTGCAATGCCTTTTGTATTATGTTTGTCTCCCTGTCTGATAAGAACACTAATAATATATGGTGCAAATTAAGCTGGCGGTTCAGAATAAAAAGCTGAAGACCTAAGGAATGTTTCTGTCTATTTTAACTGCACCCCAACTGACCTCAAGTGTGCAGATTTCAAATATCATCTCCCAAGGACATGGTCAGGGAATGAGATTTATTAAATTCATTATTTCAGAAGTGTAGTAATTCTGGATGACAATAATATTCACGATGAGTCTGTGGGAATGGGTAGTTCAGAATCAACTGCCATGCAGGTCATTGCAGGTAAGAATATATTCTTCACTAGACATACATGAAATAGTTCAATGCCAATATATAGAAATAAAAGAAAACAAAGCCAAGAAATAACCCTGGTGTATATCAATTAAAGAGTCAGCAGTTGGCATGACTCCAGAATATAAGGTTACAATGTTTTTTGTGGCATTCTCTTAGGAGTGTTGCCTATCAGAACACCTAAACTTTTACGGTTGTTGTTTCTTTAGATGACTGATTTCCTGCTAGGTTATAAACTACTTACAGGTGAAGTTCTAGTGTCTTTTCTTCACAGTAAGTTCCCAACAGACAGCAGCTCATCAATGACCTTGCTGGTTTCTGTCTCCTAGTGCCTCTCAAATTCATCTCTAATGTCAATGCTTTGATGACATGCTTCAGAGTCACATCATGTCTTGCCTAGACTACAATAGCCTATGATCCCATTCTTGTCAAATCCATTCTCTCTTCTTCAGCAAGAGTCATTTTTCTAGGACAAATATTATCACTTCACTCCTCCACTTAAAACCCTAAAGAGCTCCCCTTTTCCTACAGGAAAAATTCCAAGTTCCTTACAATGGAATTAAAAGCTCTTCAAGTCAACTCTCAAAAGCATTAAATCCTGCCTCTTCTTTCCTTTTCATGTTGTGCTATTTCAATCATTATTCCTCCCACCTGGGCAGCCATTTTCACTTGACGAATGCCTAATCATTCTTTTAAGATATCCTTTAGACTGTCTTCTAAAATAATACCTCCTGTTTTTATGATATTTAAAAAATTATATTTCTACCACTTTGGCATTTTATTTGTATTTGTTAATATGACAGACATTATTAATGAACACCTATTATCATGGGCCTTTTCCTTCTGGGATGTACTTCCTGCCCCTTCATTTGAAAGTAAGCATGGCGGGCGCCTGGGTGGCTCAGTTGGTTAAGCGACTGCCTTCGGCTCAGGTCATGATCCTGGAGTCCCGGGATCGAGTCCCGCATCGGGCTCCCTGCTTGGCAGGGAGTCTGCTTCTCCCTCTGACCCTCCTCCCTCTCATGCTCTCTGTCTCTCATTCTCTCTCTCTCTCAAATAAATAAATAAAATCTTAAAAAAAAAAAGTAAGCATGGCATGTGACTTGCTGTGGACAATGACCTATGTGAGGAAGTGACCTAGATGAAGCATTTAATTACCAGTGACTAACTCTCTGCTTCTCTCTTTTCTGCTGAGGCAACAGTAAAAGCCTCATTTTGATAAGGAATTGCAATAGTGAGCCATCTCATGGGGAATAGCTGTCCTAGAGCATAGGTTGCCTAGACTTTCAAAAGACTGCATTTAAGCCCCTCAAAGCTGGGAGTCAGTTTTTTATTAGTATATACTGAATAGAATTATTAGTTTACATTCCTTCTTCCACACTAGACTGAAGTTCTTGAGACCTAGTACTGTATTCACTGTGTTTTATACAACAAAAAAGGAAAAAAGGAGAAGTCAAATGAACGATGGGACAGCCTAAGTATGACTAATCAATATTTATCCCTTGTTTCTTTTTATCAGCTACAAAGCCTCTTATAGTTTTATTCTTCTCTATTCACACTTGTTCCTGATGACGTGAAGTCAGCCTGACCGATACCAAGGTAAAACATGCAGTTCTTTATTCTCTGAGTTGCTACTTTAGGGTATTATGTTATTATGAAATTAGGTATGTGAGGAACCAATTTCACAAGACTGACTGCAGCAATATGTATGCATTACAAAAGAGTAATCAAGGAAAATTGAGTTCATTTTCCATGAAAATTTCATGCATAGCTACTAAAAGAAATCATTTCGGAAGAGGCATTTTAAAGGGCAAAAAGTTGTAGGTGCAAATAATCCAAATGGTAAATGTTTTTGCTCTCTCATCTTTGAAGGTAAATTTCATGTTTTCAGCACTAAAAATTCATTAGTACTATATTTTCCCTCTTCTTTAGCTCAAGTGGACACCAGAAAACCTTTGCATAAAATTCTGAACTATCACCAAAGCAAATACATCTTTGATTGACTCTCTTTCAATTCTGCTTGGTTCAGCGTTTTTCATAGAGGAGTTTGGGATTTCTCCCTCAAACCACTTTCAGGACTGGAACTCATTTATCTAAAGATGCTAATTGGGGCCTCTGTGCACTTTTAACCCTGAAGTTTCAACCATGAATCCACACCTCATTAAGAGGCCTTGTCTATTGTGTTTGGCAATTTGTCAAAAATTTAAATGAACAGTAAAAATTTCTACATCTGAAAATAAGTAAAGGTAGTCTTGAATTAAGTTGTCAATCTTAAAGCACATTCTAATTTGCTCTGAAACTTTAATAAACATCTTATAGCCTCCTTTTCTTCATCTGTAAAATAAAAAAGAAAATCTGAGGAATTTTTTCCTAATAGGATAGAGATACCAAAATTTATAATAGTCATTATTCCTTTGATGTGATGAAAGTCACACTCCCTATTATTATAATCTAATATGTTTCCTGTTAAGAACAATATTAAATAAATAAAAACTAAATGTTGGGATGTCCTTATATACTTTATAATGTATATGTTTTAAACACAGTGACCATAATTTTCATTTTCAATACATATATTTGAAATAGCAATGTAAATGAAAAAATTTAAATTTCATCAGTTATTATATATTAAACTGGTATATACACTAGCATGTAATATTACATGATTTAAAAATGGTTATGTTTAGGGGTGCCTGGGTGGCTCAGTCAGTTAAGCATCTGACTCTTGATTTCAGCTCAGGTCAAGATCTCAGGGTCATGAGATCAGGCCCTAGGTCAGGCTCTGTGCTCAGCATGGAGGCTGCTTGAGATTCTCTCCCCCTCTCTCTCAGCCCCTCCCCTTGCTCATGCTCTCTATCTCTCTCTCCAAATAAATAAAACCTTTAAAAAATCGTTATGTTTATTTGGACTTGTGATGAAACTATTTGAAATATGTTTTAACTTTTTAGTTCATTTAAATTTCAGTATTAAACAGTTGCAATCTAGTGAATATGATGTGGCTCCTTTAACTATAGCAGTTTATAAAAAGTGAATTGAATTGACTTGTAAAACAAGCCCCTATCTGGATAGATACAACTTCAGATTAATTCTAGGGACTGTATTTGGATTTCAAATGATACTCTGTCATCTTTCAGGAGAGAGTAGGTTTTCTTTTCTGTCAAGGCAGAATGAAAAGTGTGCTTATAAAATGTAGAAAATATAGTCAAGTTGCTTTAAGTGACTTATTTTCTTGCTTTAAATCCTATTAAATATGCATATTCTTTTATGTTGCATTTTATAGTGAAATAAGAGTCAGAGGAATGGCAAAATTAATTTACCCTTCAAAAGACTAGAAGCCCCAACTAAGTCCATCTTTTTAATTTTTCTAGAATTCTAGATATGTAAAAGAACTATTTGTAGCTTCATGAAGAAAGACTGCTACCATAGGAAATACTTTGTTCTATCTAAACCTGCGCTGTCCATCCTGCATGATATTTTATTCCAAGGTAAAGATATGGGTGAGTTACAAACTTCCTTCAGTTAAGTGAAAGAATTAATAAGCCAGGCAAAAACAAATTAGATTTAAAAAACATTTTATAAGTTAGATATGAAAAGTATGGAGGGAACACAATTTTACTTGGGTGGTTATTCATTTTTAGATAGTATTCCATAGGAATTTTTAAATTAAATTAGCATATGGTAATCTTCATAAAGGCACTGACTTCGATTAACTCTTTCTATAACTGATTTGGAAAACATACGCATTCTTCTTAGTTATGTTTGGCTATCTGTGGTTTATGCCTGGCACAGGTAACTAAATGACCAAATGAATGCGAGCAATGGATGTCAGTTGTAGTGACTGCAGCCTTACTTTTAGTGAGATATGTAACCCCTCAAAAAAGGAGGCATATGGTGATAAAAACTCACACACAGAATTAAGTTTTAAATGGGTTCTGTATTGTAGATTTCTACTCTGGACTAGAGGAATCAAGGTCTGACTTAGCAAATGTGAACTAATAAAGGAACAGAAATAAATGATAATGCAAACCCTCTAAAGAACAGGACTCTGGGCCCTTGGAGGGTTGGGTGTGTGTGTGTGTGTGTATGTGTGTGTGTGTGTGTGTTTGACAAAAGGGAAAAAGTCCTAAACTTAAGATTTAATCAAGGGTCATTAGATTGAATTTGAGCAGAATTTAGGTTATATTTACAAAATAGGTTATTATGACAATTAGATAATTAGATTCTATAATCCTTAGGAATTCAGGGGAAGGTGGTATATTGAACAAAACTTAGGTTACAATATTTTGCAGCTCCTTTCACGAAGAGATGAAGTCTATTTTTCCAATCCTTTAATGTGGTCTTGGTCCTGTGACTTTCTTGGCCAATAGGACATTAGTAAATATAAAGCCAGCAAAAGGTTGAAAATGCTTGACATTGGGTTTTCTTTCCCTCCCCTACTTCTTGGAAACTTGAGACCATCGTATATGGAAGGCTAGCCTAGGGGAGGAAGAGAGATACATATAGTAGAGGCAAGCTGCCCCAACTGAGACCCACTAGAACAACAACCCTGCCAACTGCCAGATGTGTGAAGAAGGCCATCCTAGACTATCTAGCTTTAGCTGACCTACCAACTGATTACAAGCTGGCCTAGACCAGAAATAATGCCAGACCAGAAGTAAGGCATGGTTGACCAACAGAATAGAATCATAAGCAAATAGGATGATGGTTGTTTCATGCCATTAAGTTTGGAGTGGTTTCTTATGTAGGAAAAGAGAAAATCGTGGTAATTTACCAGAAATATTATCTAATGTAGAAAATGGTTGGGGTTCAGTGCCGGTGGCCAAGAAACAATTCTTGAGATGTCTTCAGCGCAAAAAGGTGGTTTTATTAAAGCATGGGGACAGGACCCATGGGCAGAAAGAGCTGCACTGGGGTCATGAGGAGTGGCCCATTATATACTTTCAGGTTGGGAGGGGGTTAAGGATAGTGTCAGTCTCTAAGGAATTTTGGAAGCAAGGTTTCCAGGACCATGACAGGGCTAGCTATTATTAGGAAAAGGTCATTTATTAGTCTAGTAAAATCCTAGTCATGAATCCTTCAGATGTATATTGGTGGGTTGTATGTTTGGGGTGATGGCTAACATATATTTTGAGAGGGGCAGAGATAAAGGAAGTTTCCAAAGTAATTTTTATGTGTTAGACTTACAGGATCCTGGGGGGTTGGGCTAAGATTGCCTCATGCCTTTCAAAGTATTAACATCGAGGCAGCTGAGTTCCCAGAGGAAGGTCACCTCTACCTGTTCTAAGGATTTGTCAATGGGTTGTAAGGAAGTAAGGAAATTTAATTATTTTGCCTTTGTTTCCCACATCATCTATAAACAATGAGATTATATTAGCATTCATAAAAGAAAAATGAAATTTGATCTCTTCTTAAGGTTAAGTCTTGGATCTACTTTAGAAAATCCTATTGCTTCAGAGGAGGTTTGTGAAGAAGGGATCATGAACACATGATATGGCACACCTCCACTAGAAAGTGGCAAGTACTTTCCATCTTACATATTAATTCAGATAAATTGGAAGTGGCAACTAGGATTGCTGGTTTAAGAAGGGTTTAATAATCAATGCAAAGGAATACCATGATTGATTAGTACTGTCAGTCAAGAAACATTCTGTTAATTCAGGAAGGAATGGTTACTGAAGCATCAGAGGTTGGTGTAGAAAAGAGTCTAAGGGGTGGTCTTCCTGCTTTGTTAGTGCACTGGTTCTTAATCCTAACAACCACAGTATGGGTTTATAGCAGATGTTTTGCAAATCCCCCCTTGCTATCCTAAGTTAAATTCAGAGGAAATATAATCTCCCCACATGTATAATTAAAAAGCTTTAAGTAAAATATTTTAACTTAAATATAAACAGGAAATAAAAGAAAGTAATTTACAATAAAAATCAGTTAGATATTTTATCATTGGCCAATGCTCCAGTAACATAATATAGAAAGTATTGTTGCAGCTAAAAAATATAAACTGATCTATACATGCTGTATTGGTAAGCATCATGACACAGAATATGGTCTTCTCTTGATTTACATACTAGTTCCATTTCCAGCAAATTCAGTGCTTATTAAAACCAAGCAAACAACACTTTTCATTTATATATAAAACAGAGCTAAATTCTAGGCTCAAAAAATTAGATTTTTCTTTCACCTATATAAATGTTCATCAAGTTATTTGAATGTAGGATATTTGAGACATATCAGTATTCAGTGTCTAATTATTATGTCTCTGTAAATATTGTTCATTGCTGAACATCTTGCAGAATACTTTTTGTTCTGCGGTTAATTTTTTAGCCTAGAAGTAATTATAGTTTCATTTTATTTATTTATTTTATCATTTGTTTGATTTTTTTTCATATCCTAATCAATTTTCCAGCCTCCTCTAACAGTTCCATGAAAGCCCATCGAATATTTATCAATTCTATATTTCTTCTTTTTCCTAGAGATATCCCTTTAGGTGCCATCTCTTCCGTTCCTGGATACAATTCCACCGTGTGTGTGTGTGTATGTGTGTGTAGGCTTCTCCACACTAACAAGCAATTCTTGGATACCAATAGGGCGTTCAAGAATTCACCTCAACTCAATTTTGATTCTAACTACCCGAAGATAGCATCAGATTCCACAGGTAGAGGGCTCAGTCCCACAAGACACTCCCTTCTTCCACTTCAAACACTAGTAGCAAGTCCATGTTGTCACCCGAGCTTCTGATCAACTGGCTATAAATCAGAGGTTCCCATGACCCTATCCTTGGGTTTGACTAATTTGTTAGATAGGCTTATGGAACTCAGGAAACCCATTTACTCACTAGAAAAGATATGAATCAACAGACAAAGGAAGAGATATATATAGGGCAAGTTCCCAAACAAAGGAGCTTCTGGCCTCCTGGAGCTTGGGACCTGGCACTGTGACATGCAGAAGTATTCTGGTTCCCTAACCTGGAAGGTCTCAAATCCTATTCCTTTGGGATTTTTACGGAGGTTTCCTTATATAGGCATGATTGATGAACTCACTGGCCATTGTTGATTAACTCAACTGCCAGCCCCTCTTATTGGCCTAGAAATCAGGG
Organism: Mirounga leonina; assembly: GCF_011800145.1. NCBI lineage: Eukaryota > Metazoa > Chordata > Mammalia > Carnivora > Phocidae > Mirounga > Mirounga leonina. Next base: position 21,283,599 of record NW_023270305.1, read on the forward strand.
GGTAGGAATGAAAATGCCAACCCTCTATTCATGATTGATTCAAGATTGATTCCCCAAGCAACCTGCTCCAACCCTTTGATGCGTTCCAAAAGTCACCTCAATAGCATAAACCCAACTGTGTTGGAAGGGGCTTATAATGAATAACAAGACACCCTTTTTACCTTGATGGCTCTAAACCATTTTCAGGAACTGACGACAAGAAACCAAATATTATAACAAAAGATGCTCCCATTGCTCTTATCACTCAGGAGATTCTAAGAGTTTGGGGAGCTGTGAGCCAGGAACTATGGGTGAAGACCAAATATATCTAATAAATATATTTTGGTGATCTGAATAACCAAACACATATATATATATGGCCCCAAACGGTGTCACTTGGACCAAGTCACCAAACTGGGGCTTCATACCTACCTAAATTAAGTGTGCTTTCAACCTCTCCCCAGAAATGTTAGTCTTAACTGGTCAGTTGGAAACGGGAAATTTTTCTGCTAAGTACCAGTGAGATAATCTGCCACCTGTGCCCTCTTTATCCCCCAAAGGAATATGAAGTAATCTTCATGAAAAGACCCTCTGCCCTGCCTCCTAAGGGAAGGTGACCTTGCCTGAAACAATCCTTTCTTTTCTTTTGCTAATAATGCCTTGCCCCACCCTCCTTCCTATAAAAACCTTCCATTTTGTACAACTCCTCAGAGCAATTCTCTACTTGCTAGATGGGATACTATCTCGTTCATGAGTCCCTTAATAAAGACAATTAGATTTTCAAATTTATTCCACTTTATTCCTATTGTTAAACAATGTGTTTCTTATAAGGCACAATATCACAGCCTCCAACTCTGTTTCTCCCATTTGGATTGATTACTCTCTTAGTTTTCAGCACATGTATCACTATGGGCTTTCCCTTTCCTATCACTGGGGAGATTTCTTCACCCCTCCTCTGGGCTGATTTCCCAATTTTTTGCTTCTTCTTGATTTAATGCCTCATTTTAGTACAGAGAACTTATACTAGCCCCCTGAAAAATAATGAAAAGGGGTAAAATTTTAGAGACTAAGTCTTGAATCTTGGTTGAAATTCGTATTCGCTCAGAATTTTGACATTGCTTCCAATTCTGCTATGGAGAATCCACTGACATTTTTATTTCATATACTTTAATATGTGATTTAAAAAAAAAAACACATCAATGTGCTTCTTTTCTCTGGAAGCTTTTAGGAGTTTCTCTATAGCCCTGGTGTTCTAAAAATTTCCTGTTATGTGCCTTAATGTGGATGTTTGTTTTCATTCATTTTGCTGGACTTTAGGTGGACATTTGATTTTTTCTAGAGAAGCATGTATGTCAGCATTGATAAATTTGCTTAAATATTTCTTAATTTCCTCTCTTGCTTTTCCCCATTTCTCTGTCCTTTTATGAATCCTGTATTTTCTATTATAACTCTCAGCACATTAGCTTTGTTTTTTGGACATCTATCCATGCATTATCTCCATCCCCCTTGTATTCCTTTCTGTTTTTGTTTTCTGCTATACATGGTTCAGGTTTTATCCAAATATCTGATGATCTTTGTTCAAGCACATTTAAGAGTAAGGCACTACAAAATCCCTGATACATGAGCCTGTGTAATCCACGGAGCTTCATTCTAGTGACAGGGGTGTACTACAAGACTTTCCATCCCAACACATCCACACAGAAAGATCTGTGGATCTTGTCTCTGACACATTCAGTTTATCAGTGATGAGGGAACAGAAGGCAAGCTGAGGACAAAGCAGAAGCTGACACCACACACACACACACAAACACACACACACACCGCCATGGGATATATGTGACATTCCTCAGGCACTCCTGGCTCTCCTGGCTGCCCTAAAGGAAAAACAAATAGTTAACGCGTAGAGATCACAATCCTGCAAGACCTGAGTCTCCCTCAGTTTACTTACAAAAGCCTTAGCAATAGCTTCCAGAAGGGAATGTAAATACAATTAAATGTCTTTATAACCTGGGGCCCATCCACAGATGCTGGAAGTGGGCAGGGTGTAATGTTCCTCCAGGAAGTTCCCAACTATCTTAATGTTAATGCCTTAACTGGAAGGTATTATGCTGAGCGAAATAAGTCAATCAGAGAAAGACATGTTTCATATGACCTCACTGATATGAGGAATTCTTAATCTCAGGAAACAAACTGAGGGTTGCTGGAGTGGTGGGGGGTGGGAGGGATGGGGTGGCTGGGTGATAGACACTGGGGAGGGTATGGTGAGCGCTGTGAATTGTGTAAGACTGTTGAATCACAGACCTGTACCTCTGAAACAAATAATACATTATATGTTTAAAAAAAAAAAAAGATAGCAGGAAGGGAAAAATGAAAGGGGGGAAATCGGAGGGGGAGACGAACCATGGGAGACTATGGACTCTGAGAAACAAACAGGGTTCTAGAGGGGAGGGGTATAGGGGGATGGGTTAGCCTGGTGATGGGTATTAAAGAGGGCACGTTCTGCATGGAGCACTGGGTGTTAAATGCAAACAATGAATCATGGAACATTACATCGAAGACTAATGATGTAATGTATGGTGATTAACATAACATAATAAAAAAATTAAAAATAAATGAACAGTTTTTTCTTTATCCTCAGGAAATAGAAGCAAGAACCTGACAGAGCAAAAAAGAATTAGTTGGAGTTTCTCGAAAGCAATGTTTTCTATAAAATGAGATGATATTAGACTCCTAGTTTTTAAACTTGTTCAGGTAGCAAAATGCCTAGATGTTATGTTCTTTGAGAAAACATGTGAAACATTAATCAATTTCATCTTATGTTATGTTTTAAAAAATCAGTTGCTTTGGGGACGCCTGGGTGCCTCAGTCCATTTTGCGTCTAACTCTTTATTTCGGTTCAGGTCATGATCTCAGGGTTATAAGATTGAGCCCCTTGTCATTAGGCTCTGTGCTGGACATGAAGCCTGCTTAAGATTCTATCTCTCCCTCTCCCTCTGTGTCCCCACTAAAAAAAATCAGTTACTTTTTCTAGTTTGCTATGGGTTTTATTATGAATGAGTGTTAAATTTTTCAAAATATTTTGTGTAGCTATTGAAATGATTATAGGACTTTTCTCCTTTAGCTGGTTAATCTGGTAGATTGTATTAATGGATTTTTTAATGTTAAAACATTCTTTCATTTCTAAAATGAACTCAACTTTGACATGATATAACCCTTTTAATATATTGCCCTAGATTTTAATTTGCAAATATATGTGTGTGTATGTGTGTGTATATATATATATATATATATATATATATATATATATATATTATTTTATTTATTTATTTTTTAGAAAGGAGGGTGGGTGGAGGGGTAGGGCAGAAGGAGAGGGAGAGAGATTCAGCAGAGTTTGCAGAGCCTGAGGCAGGGCTCAGTCTCATGACCCTGAGATCATGACCTGAGCCAAAATCACAAGTTGGATGATTGACTGAGCCACCCAAACACCCCAATTTGCAAACTTTTTGTGTTACATCGATGAGCTTGAGTAGAATTAATTTGTAGTTCCGCTTTTTGTACAGAATTTGTATTTGTTATCAATTTAATTGGCACAATCTCTCTATGTCCTCCCTTTTTTCCTACAATAGATTTTAAGTTTCTTAAATTACTGATACCATTCATTAGTGAAGCTGTCTGATCCTGAAATAAATTGGTGGGAATATTTGGACCATTGATTAGGTTTCTTTAATATTATTTATTCATATTTCTTCCTGGGCAGGTTTTAATGTTTGTATCTTCTGAATAATATCTCTATTTCATATGTATTTCTACATATATTGGCATAAAATTATTCTTAAAAACTCTACCTTTTTAATCTGTAATATCTATTCTGATTTTCCTTTGTTTTATTCCTAACACTGTAATTTGACATTTATCTCTTTCTTGATTCCTGTCACTGAAAGTAAATTAATTTTCTTTTCTTTTCAAAGGATTAATCTTTCTTTCAATTGCTTATTTGGTATCTATCTTGTTAATGTATACTCCTATGTTTTTTATTCCCTTCTATATATTTTCCTTGGGTTTGTCTTCATGTGTGTGTGTGCAATATGCAATATGAAACATATTTTTCTTTAATAGATGCTGTACTGATTAATTTTTAGCCTTTCTACTTTTTTCTGATATACTCATTTATAGTTATATGTTTTTATCTATGTGTTATTTTAACTGTATTCCAATATTTAAAATGTGGCATTTTCATCATTTAATCAATAATTTTTTTTAAAGATTTTATTTATTTATTTGAGAGAGAGAATGAGAGAGAGAGAGAGAGCACAAGAGGGGGGAGCGGGAGAGGGAGAAGCAGACTCCCCACTGAGCAGGGAACCCGATGCGGGACTCGATCCCAGGACTCCAGGATCATGACCTGAGCCAAAGGCAGTCGCTTAACCAACTGAGCCACCCAGGCACCGTAGATCAATAATTTTAATTTCTGTTATGAATCTATCTTTGGTTTACCTGTTTTGAGTACTTAATTTATTTCTTAGCATGTAGTGTTTTCTAATTATCTCTTAAGTATGAATTTTTAGCCTAATTATAGTATGGTTACAGAAAGTAATTTGTATTATTTTTATCTTTTGAAATTTCTTGAGACTCTTTGTAGCCAGTATATGATCAGTTTTTTGGAATATTTTATATATGCTAAAAAATATATTCTATAGATGTATGTCAGGTAAAATTTGTTAATGATATTAAGACCTTTATACCATTAATTTATTATTAACTAAAGTCCATATTTTGTTCAGGTTTCTTATTTTTAATATAATGACAGATTTTTTTGCCTGTTCCAATATCCCATTCAGCATCCACATTACATTTAGTCATCACATTTCCTTGGGTACTTCTTGGGTGTGACAGTTTCCCAGACTTTGTTTTTAATAATCTTGACAAGTTTTGATGAGTACTGGCCAGATATTTTGTAGAATGCCCATCAATTGAGATTTGTCCAATGGTTTTCTCATGATTAGACTTGCTGCTATGGTCAAATGTTTGTGTCCCCCGCCCCAATCCCCCCAAATTCATATGTTTAAAGCCCAAGGTGTTGATACTAGGAGGTGAGACTATTGGGAGGTATTTAGGTGATAAAGGTGGAGCTCTCAAGAATGGGATTAATGCCCTTATAAAAAAAAAAAAGAGGCCTGAGATCTTCCTCACCCCTTCTATGTGAAGATGCAATATAAAGTCAGCAGTCTGCAAAACGAAGAACCAGAACCATGCTGGCAGCCAGCTCTTCAACTTCGAGCCTACAGAATTGTGAGAATAAACATACATTATTTATAAGCCATTCAGCCTGTGGTATTTTGTAACAGCAGCCTGAATGGACTAAAAGACTTGGTATATGTGCTAATGGTGGCTTTGATGAACTAGGTCTTAATTTTAATGAAGCCTAATTGATCAAGCTTTACTTTTATGGTTAATGCTTTTAGTGTCCTTCAGGGGAAAGGGTAGCCTACTCTAAGGGCATAAAGATGGTCTCCTATGGTTTACTTTGATAGCTTTATTAGTTTACCTTTCACAATTAGGTCTGTGATCCACTGGAAGTGATTTTTCTGTACCATGTGAAGCAAAGTCAAGATTCATTTTTTTTACCCCAAATAGATGGCCAATCAATTTAGCATTATTTATTAAACAGGATATTCTTTCACTGCTGTGTCACTGTGTCACTTGACATAAGCCACTTGACTACAAAAGTTCTAATTTGTTTCTGAACTCTTTATTTTGTTTTATTGATCTTTCTATGTTTATACTAATAAAACAATTCTTAATTATTTGGTCCCTAATAAAACTTAATATACAGTACTGCAAGCCTGCCAACTTTTATTCTCTTTAAAAGTAGGGTGTTTCTTTTTTTTTTTTTTTTCATTATTGTCTTGGCTTTTCTCAGCCCTTTATATTTCTGATTGAATTTTAGAATTAATTTGAATGAACTTGTCAATTTTCACAACAAAATATATTCTCATTTTTATTGAAACTGCACCTGTATATTGGAATCTATAGATATATTTGGGTAGAATTGAGATACATACTGTAATGAATCTTCCAATCCATGAGCATGTGGTATCCTTCCATTTGTATACATTTTCTTGACTTTTTTTAAAAGTTTTTTTTACAGTTTTCTGTTTGTTTATTGCTACTACATAGAAACAGAACTGAATTTGCTATACTGACTTCTGTCCAGTTACTCTTTAAAATTTACTTATTAAATCTTGTAGTTTCTTCATGGACACTTTTAGATTTTTCATTTATAAAATCAAGTCATCCATACATAATGAAAGTTTTATTTTTTGTCATAAATACTTACAACTGCTTTTTTCCTTACTTTATTGCATAGGCTGAGACATCTAACAATCTTTATGTTTTCCCAATTTTGGACTAAATATTCAATATTTTACCAAATATAATGCTTAATGCATATTTTTATAGATATTGTATCAGAATAAAAAAGTTTTTTATATTCCTGCTTTGAGTTTTATCATAAATGAGTATTAAATTTTGAATGTTATCAAATACCTTTTCTGAATCTATAGAAATAAATGTATGCTTTCCTCCCTTATTCTGTGTTATAGCCAAAACTAAATAATTTTTAAACTTTATGCCAATCTATCTTTCCAGGATAAATTCCGTGTGGTCATGGTATATTTATCCTTTTTGAATATTGCTAAATTTGATTTGCTAATCCTTGGTTTAGAATTTTTCTATTTTCATATCTATTTTCCTGAGAAGATTGACTTATAATTTTCATTTCCTTTCTTCTAATATCCTTGTCATATTTTGGTAACAAGGTTATGATAACCCTTTAGAATGACTGTAAATATTTCCTATTTTCTTTGCTTTGGAAAGTTTTGCATAAAATTATTGTTGGAAAATTTACCATAAAGGTATATGAACTCAAATTTCCATGAATTAATATGATAACACTATGTGATTTAAAAAACAAATCTTGTTCATTTTCATATACTTTTTTTTTTTAGGATATTATCTATTCCATGCAGAGTTTCAAACTGACTAGTAAAATATCATTTATCATATACTCTTATTTTATTTTCAATATCTGTAGGATCTTTATTGATACTCTTTTTTTTTTTTTCACTGCCAGTAATGCTAATTTGTGTGTGTGTGTGTCTTTCTTTAGGTCAGTCTTACCATGGGTATGTCAATTTTATATATTTTCAAATATCAACCTTTTTTATTAGTTGATTTTTTATTATACATTTATTTTTAACTTTACAATTCTGCCTTTGTATTTTCTTCCTTCTACTTTCCTTGAATTTAACTTGCTCTTTTTTTAACTTGCTAGAGTGAATATTTAAAATATAATGGATACTTATAAACATTCAAGAATATATGAATTTTATAATATGAATTTTTAAGCATAGGTTTAGTCATATCCAACAATCTTTGATATGTGGATTTTCTATTGTTAATTAATTTAAAATATTTTCTAACTTTCATTAATGTTTCTTTATTAGCTTATGGATTTTCTTGAACTGCCTTAGTCTTTAAATAATAACTGAATACATAAATATTATACATGCACATGAAACATTTTCCCAAATTGAGTACACTCATGTTCTATATGCAGCTGAAAATGTGTATTCTGTTGTACGTTCTGCCATTGTTGGAGGCAGTGAACTATTCATGTCAACTATGGCAATTATGCTTACCACAATGTTTATATTCTCTGTATACTTGCTGATGTTTACAAATCTGCATGTATTACCAGTTATTGGGAGAGGTCTATTAAAGTCTTTCACTGTGATTTTAGATTTGCCATTTTTAATGTAATTCTGCATATATTTATCTTATATATTTTGAATCCCTACAGTGAAGCTCATATAAATGTAACACTATTATATCTTTCTAGTACATTGACCTTTGCATCATTAGGAAGTTCTCCTAATTATCTTGTTATATTTCTTGTCATTGTATCTACTTTGTTTCTATTACTGACATACCAGCTTTCTTTTTTGCCTGATAGATCTTTTCCCAACCTTTTATTTTTAACCTTTCTTTGTCACTATGTTTAAAGTGCCTTTGCCAGTAAATTTGAGTATTTTTAAAAATCTAGTCTTACAGTTCTATTTTAATTAGAGCATTATGTCCACTTATACTAAATGTATTGTTTGAAATATCTGATTTTATATTTAGCTTTTACTATTTATTTCTATTTGTCCCACCCATTTTATGTTCTTTTGTCTCTTCTTCTTGGGAATTAATTATTTCATTATTGATTCATTCTCTTTTAATTAGCTTATCTGTTATATATTCTTTACAATGATTTTAGTGGTTACAATATGCAACTTTGACTTATTAAAGTCAGAAATAAATTATTTCTTTACCTCTTAGCTGAAAATGCAATGACTTTAAAATACATTTAATCTAGTTACCCCTTCCTATTGTTATTTTGTCACGTATTTTAACGCCATATATATGTTATGCATCTCAATACATTAATATTATTGTTTTGTATGATTGATATCTACCCATATACTTAGTTTTTCTAGAGCTTTCATTCCCTAATGTATTTCTTAGCTTCCAAATGTGATCAATCACCTAAGGAATTCCCTTTTAGTGTGTGTGTGCTTTCTTTTAAAGTGGGGATTTGTTGGCAATAATTTCTTCAGTTTTTGTTAGAATGAAAATAAATTTATATCATCTATATTTTTGAAGGATATTTTCACTTGCAATGAATTCTATTGAGTCAGTTATTTTCTTTCATTTCTTTAAAGATGCAATTCCACTGTATTACCACACTTTGGTTTCTGCTTAACAGCCAGGTCTCAGCCTCAATATTCCCGTACCTCTCTGCTTCGAAGACTTTTTCCTTTGTCTCCTGTTTCCAAGTTTCACTGGGATATTCTTAGGTATGAATTTCTTCACATTTAATTTGTTTTGGATTCAAATACCATTATCTTTTAAAATATTGCTTCTGCCTCTATCTTGTCTTCCCTTCTGTGACACCAATTATATGTGTATTAGTTGTCTTAAGTGTGTCCTGTATGTCTTACACTTTCTTCTACACTTTCCATATGTTTTTCTCCTCCTTCAGCCCAGATTAATTTTACTCAACTATTATTTTACTCATCATTAATTTAATCACCTATTTAGTTTTGTTTAACCTGTAGTTAACTCTATATGTTGTGTCATTAGTCCCTATTATTGCTTTTTTAGCTCAAAAATTTCATTTGTTTATTTTCCACCAGATAACAGTTATCTGATAAAATTCTTAATGTTGTTATCTATGCTCTTGGACATATTAAGTTGTAAGTCTAGTCTCACAACTACAATACCTGGGTCATCTGGGCTTTGTTGTCATTGTTGGTTTTCCTGTTCCTTTTTTTTTTTTTTGTATGTTTAGTTTAGTCTTGCCTTTTTTTTAAATTAAGTGCTGAATATTACACCTGAAACATTTAGAGCCATTGAATAATATTCTCTTTTTTCAGCTAGAATTGAGCCTGTCCTTTCTTAGGCAGGCTATAAGTGAACAGATCTTTTATTCAACTGGGGAGTGAACTGATTCAAGGAAGTTATGCAGTTTGGGGGAAGCTTTGTGTACTTCTGTTTGGCCACAGCTTCTCACTTCAGCTCTTAGAGATCTCAGCCAAGAGCCTGTGAGTGTTTACTAAAGGTCCTCCTTCTTTGCTAGTTAAGAACTCCCATTTTTGTCTTCTTTTCACCAAGAGATTTGATAACTGTATAAATTTTCAAGTATTCTTTTAGTTTCTTAGTCTCTTTCTCCAAACACCTTAAGAATTCAATAAATGCTATAAGGGGAGAAAATGAGAGGAGTAGGCTCACTTCTCAGCACCTCCTTTCTCTCCTCGATGTTGGCTCCTCAAATCCTGCCTGCCTTGAAAAGTTTGTACTTTAACACTGACTGCTAAAGCTCTGCTTGCTTCTCTGGTTCTTGGCAGCTAGCTACCCTCAGCCTGGTGTTTCAGCTTCTCACTTAGCATAAAGATTTGGCAAATTCCTTATGGGATAAACTATGACAGACAGTTGGGCTCTTCTCTCTATGACTCCCACTTCTCCAGAATCTTGGAGTTTAATGTTGTTACCTCAATAGCTCAGGATGACTTCAAGCAGATATTAAAGTATGTTTTACCTGGCTTTTCCCATTGTTTCCAGTGGCAACTTTGGTCTGCCCTAGCCTATTCAATCATAGCTTTCATCTATGTTCTTAAGAAAATATTTGTTATTTTTCAGAACTATCTAAACTGTCTTTAACTGGTGAGTTGATCCAAATACTCTAGCCTGTTCTATTTATTCTAATACATTCCTATGCACACATAAATTACTATGTCCTAGTTCCAATACAAAATAGAAGTGTTTCAGATATTCTGAGTTGCATCTCTTACATAGTAAGTGGCAGAATTTATGGTAAAGAAAATCAGTTCTATCCAACACCAAGTCTTAATAGTGCAATAAGTTCATAAACACTCATGATTACCAAACACTCAAGAAGTAGAATTATGTATTATTGGCTATTTTCAATTGTGTTAATTAATATGAATTTGCTATTTTTTTCATCACATGGTAATCTCCTAGCACTCACCATAGGATAAATGGTAGCAGATGCCTTCATTTTAAAGTGCAAAAAGAAAGAGAAAACACTTTAAAGTGAGAAAATTCTACTCATCTATCCTCTTCTAGAGAGTGGGATTTTTCTTTATTACTTGATATAATTAAAACATGATATCTGGCCAGTTCTTATAACCCAGCATAGATAATTTGGATGGCCTCTTGTTACATTAAAGCGGGAATCTGCATATTCCATTAATTTATTTCTTTCTGTATTTATTTATGGAGAAAGTGACATCAGGATAAATTTAAGTTATATAGCTAGATCAGGGACTAGAATTTTTCAAGCATATTTGATATGACTGTGAATACCAGAAATTCCATAATAGTGTAAAGTCTGTGCTCTCTGAGAGCTCTCAATTAGTGTATTAAGTGCCCAAAGAGTGGTTTAATCAAAAAATATGGGAGGCTTTATAAGGTTTCAAAGAATTAACCAATTTGGACTGGATTTGTCAGTAAAATAACAGATTTTTAAAATTCAGCAAGACTTAAACATGTCAGGACAAAGGAAATTATTTTCAAATATCAACAAGATGTCTTCATTACCTTAATACTTAGCACTGTGCCTATTGCACAAAAAGTAATCACAAAGAGGATGAGAAAAATAAATACCTGCTGAGTTCTCTAGACTTGAAAAAAATGTTTCATGATTTTTTTAAAACATTTTATTTATTTATTTGACAGAGAGAGAGAGCACAAGCAGAGGGAGCAGAAGGGAGAAGGAGAAGCAGGCTGCCCACTGAGCAGAGAGCCCAATGTGGGTCTTGATCCCAGGGTCCTGGGATCATGACCTGATCCAAAGGCAGATGCATAACCCACTGAGCCACCCAGGTGCCCCATTTTATGATGATTTAAAAACACTTTCAAAATGGCATCTATTTTAGAAGGGATACCACACTCCATGTTCTTTGCCATGAAGGGAAGAAGGGGAGAGTATATCAATCATTTCTAACCATTTTTGGTCTCTCACTCCATTCCCATATCAAATCTCACCACACAGTAAGAAGAGAAATTATTGGGGCAATAAGAATGTGGTAGTAGCAATGTAGGAATGAGGGCTAAAGATTTATTTGGGGGGGGACACGAAAACATTTTTATTAGTTATATCCCCCTTACCCCATTTCCTTTCCCCTTTCTGAGGATGGTGCATCTGTTAACTACCATATATTTTCTAAGAGCTTGTACATGTAAGCACACATGTATGCGTGTGACACACAAACACACACAGACAAACACACAAACACACACCCCTAATCTTTATCCTTAGTTTACTGGACTTTTGCATACTTGAAAACAACTCTATTTTTTCCCTTTAAATGTTTTAATTTTTAATTTTTTTTAATTTTAATACAGAAATTTTTTATTATTATTATTATATTCAATTAGCCAGCATATAGTACATCATTAGTTTTTGATGTAGTGTTCAACGATTTATTATTTGCATATAACACCTAGGGCTCATCACCACACGTGCCCTCCTTAATACCTTCTTAATACCCATCACCCGGTTACCCCATCCCCCCACCCTCCTCCCTTCTGTAACCCTCAGTTTGGTTCTCAGAGTCCAGAGTCTCTCATGGTTTGTCTCCCTCTCTGATTTCTTCCCATTCAGTTTTCCCTCCTTTTCCCCTGTGGTCCTACGCACTATTCCTTATGTTTGACATATAAGTGAAACCATATGATAATTGTCTTTCTCTGCTTGACTTATTTCACTTAGCATAATCCCCTCCAGTTCCATCCATGTCAATGCAAATGGTGGGTATTCATCCTTTCTGATGGTTGAGTGGTATTCCATTGTATATATGAACCACATCATCTTTATCCATTCATCTGTTGAAAGGCATCTTGGCTCCTTCCACAGTTTGGCTATTTTGGACATTGCTGCTATGAACATTGATGTGCATGTGCCCCTTTTCACTACCTCTATATCTTTGGGGTAAATACCTAATGGACCAATAAACAGGAACAAAATTGAAGCAGTAATTAAAAACCTCCCAAAAAACAAGAGTCCAGGGCCAGATGGCTTCCCAGGGGAATTCTACCAAACATTTAAAGTAGAAATCGTAACTATTCTACTGAAGCTCTTTCAAAAAATAGAAACAGAAGGAAAACTTCCAAACTTGTTCTATGAGGCCAGCATTATCCTGATCCCAAAACCAGGCAAAGACCCCATCAAAAAGGAGAATTACAGACCAATATCCTTGATGAACATGGATGCCTAAATACTCAGTAAGATCCTAGCCAATAGGATCCAAGAGTACATTAAAAGGATTATCCATCACTACCACATGGGATTTATTCCTGGGATTCAAGGGTGGTTCAACATTCGCAAATCAATCAGTGGGATAGATGACATTAATAAAAGAAAAGACAAGAACCATATGATCCTCTCAATAGATGCAGAAAAAGCATTTGACAAAATACAGCATCCTTTCCTGATTAAAACTCTTCAGAGTGTAGGGATAGAGGGAACAAACCTCAATATCATAAAAGCCATCTACAAAAAGCCCACAGCTAATATCATTCTCAATGGGGAAAAACTGAGAGCTTTTCCCTTAAGGTCAGGAACACGACAGGGATGCCCACTCTCACCACTTTTGTTCAACATAGTACTAGCGGTCCTAGCCTCAGCAATCAGAAAACAAAAAGAAATAAAAGGCATACAAATTGACAAAGAAGAAGTCAAACTCTCTCTCTTCACAGATGGCATTATACTTTATGTGGAAAACCCAAAAGACTCCACCCCCAAATTACTAGAACTCATACAGTAATTCAGCAACGTGGCAGGATACAAAATCAATGCACAGAAATCAGTTGCATTTCTATACACTAACAATGTGACTGAAGAAAGAGAAATTAAAGAATCAAATCCATTTACAATAGTACCAAACACCATACAATACCTAAGAATAAACTTAACCAAAGAGGTAAAGGATTTATACTCTAGAAACTACAGAACACTCCTTGGATGGGAGGAAGATAAAAAGAGATGGAAAAACATTCCATGCTCATGGATTGGAAGAATAAACATTGTGAAAATGTCTATGCTGCCCAGAACAATCTACACTTTCAATCCAATCCCTATCAAAATACCATTGACATTTTTCACAGAGCCAAACAACCAACCCAAAAATTGTATGGATCCAGAAAAGACTCTGAATCACCAGGGGATTTTTTAAAAAGAAAAACCAAAGTTGGGGGCATCACCATGCCTGACTTCAAGCTATATTACAAAGCTGTGATCCTCAAGACAGCATGGTATTGGCACAAAAACAGACACATAGATCAGTGGAACAGAATAGAGACCCCAGAAATGGACCCTCAATTCTATGGTCAACTAATCTTCAACAAATCAGGAAAGATTATCCAATGGAAAAAAGACAGTCTCTTCAATAAATGGTGCTGGGAAAATTGGACAGCCACATGCAGAAGAATGAAACTGGACGATTCTCTTATACCATACACAAAGATAAACTCAAAATGGATGAAAAACCTAAATGTAAGACAGGAATCCATCAAAATCCTAGAGGAGAGCATAGGCAGTAACCTCTTCGACATTGGCCACAGTGACCTCTTTCAAGACATGTCTCTAAGGGCAAGGGAAACAAAAGCAAAAATAAACTTTTGGGACTTCATCAAGATAAAAAGCTTTGCACAGCAAAGGAAACAGTCAACAACACTAAGAGGCAACCCACAGAATGGGAGAAGATATTTGCAAATGACATTACGGATAAAGGGCTGGTAGCCAAGATCTATAAAGAACTTCTCAAACTCAACACCCCAAAACTAAATAATCCAGTGAAGAAATGGGCAGAAGACATGAACAGACACTTCTCCAAAGAAGGCATACAAATGGCAAACAGACACATGACAAATCACTAGCCATCCAGGAAATACAAATCAAAACCACAATGAGATACCGCCTTACACCAGTTAGAATGGCAAAAATTAACAAGATGGGAAACAAGTGTTGGCGAAGATGTGGAGAAAGGGGAACGCTCTTACACTGTTGGTGGGAAGGCAAGCTGGTACAGCCACTCTGGAAAACAGTATGGAGGTTCCTCAAGACGTTAAAAATAGAGCTACCTTACGACCCAGCAATTGCACTAGTAGGATTTACCCTAAAGATTTATTTTTCTAAACTCTGACATACAGAAGAAGACTGAGTGTCATCTATGTTGTTTGAGATTTTTACAAACAAAATATCTGTAATAAAATTCCTTTTGCAAGAGAAGAAATAGCCTATATTTATATATTCTATATTCTATATAGCCTGTAAGGGTCTATAATAATACAGGGCAGCTTTTCTTGATGGCTAGGCTTGTCTTCCCCTTCAGAAAGAGCTCACAAAACTGATTGCTTTAGTGAGACATGAGACATTTATAGTGCATCTAGACTCTGCAGAATACTGGGGACTAGTTCTGAGACAAATGCTAATGAAGGAGTTAGTATCATAAATACACAAGATATGTTATTTACTTGTAGAATTTTTATTTCTTAATATAAACAATGGGATTTCATTTTGATAGTTTCTTTGTTTGCCATCACACTCTTCAGCAATGCTGCACTAAAACCAGGAATACAGTCAACTATTTTTGACTAAAACAGAAGAAAACTGAGTCTTTGCTTAAAAGAAGATATACATAGGGAATACTATAAATCAAAAGAAACAATAAAAGCTACTTATTCACATCTTAGCCACTAAAAAATACATGGATTACAAATGACTTATTCTTGGAAATAGTGCCTCAAATCCAAATTGTAACATAACTCACAGTCCAAATAAACATGAGAAAGCTGTCAAATATGGCTCTAAGTCCCAAAGATACCATCATCTGCATTAAAAATGAATGAAATGAGAGAAAGGGAAAAAAAATCTGCAGTTTATATTTGTCATTCTTTTGTTATCTTCATGTATTTCAGGATAAAGGCTGGCAACGTGCAGAAAAACCTTCAGGAATTCAAACGGAATTCATGGTTGCAATTTTAATATTTTAGAGTAACCCATATTTTGGACTAGACAGCCATTAAAATCTGTTGTTGCCTAGTAGTCTCTTTCTTTAGGCAACAAGCCTGTTTTTGCTACAGCTAAAAGAAAGAGCTGTTCCAAGTTATATACTGCAGATGAGAGGAGGAACAGGAAGAAAATTTCATGATCATTAGTCAGGAACCAATGATCAGAGTACAATTGGGAGTGCCACCAGTTCTAAATCTTTGATTTGAAATTTTGTCAAAATTACTATGTTCTGGAGCCTTTAGAAGAGAACATTCAGTTTAGTTTAAAGTATATCACACTCAGACCCTACTGGGCTGTATGGTCTTCTTAACATCTTCTTTGAAAATTCCTCTATTAAAAAAACAAATTATCAGGCACTTAATAAGTTGTATAAAATAGTGACACAATTCTCAAAAGGAAATCATTTCTAATACATATGAGACTCTAATCATGTATGTCAAGGGAGCATATGAACCAAGTACCTGATTCAATAGGAGGTTTACAATACATTGAATAAGCAGAGTCCTACAGCTCGAGTCAACCATGTGGCAGATGGAAGTATGTGTGTGCATGTGTGAGTGTGCAACACTCTCCGGTCACCTTGCTTTTACCACTATTGTGGTAGTACCTAAAAAAATGGAAAAGAGGGGCACCTGGGTGGCTCAGTTGTTAAGCATCTGCCTTTGGCTCAGGTCATGATCCCAGGGTCCTGGGATTGAACCCCACATCAGGCTCCCTGCTTGGCAGGAAGCCTGCATCTCCCTCTCCCCCTGTGTTCCCTCTCTTGCTGTGTCTCTCTCTGTCAAATAAATAAATAAAATCTTTAAAAGAAAATGGAAAAGATAAGAAAGCTGGTGTAACTATACTCAATTCAGAAAAAAACAGACTTTAAAACAGACTGTAATAAGAGACAAAGATGAGTGTTATATAATGATAAAGGAGTGAAACCAACAAGAAGATATAACATTTGTAAATATTTATGTACCAAACATAGGAGCACCTAAATACATAAAGCAAATATTAACAGAACTAAGGTGAAAAATTGAAAGCGATACAATAATAGTAGGGGACTTTAACACCCCACTTACAGCAATGGATAAATAATGCAAACAGAAAATCAGTTAGGAAATATCAGTGTTAAATGACACATTAGACCAAATGGACTTACTATGTATATATAGAACATTTATCCAAAAGCAGAATACACATTCTTCTCAAGTATACATGGAACATTCTCCAGGATAGACCAAATGTGGGGCCACAAAGAGGTCTCAATTAATTCAAGAAAACTGAAATCATATCAAGCATCTGCTCTGACCATTATGGTATGAATTAGGAACCTATTACAATAAGAAAATGAAAGCCACAAAAACATGGAAAACAAACAACATGCTACTGAACAAGCAATGAGTCAAAGAAGAAATCAGAGGAGAAATAAAAAAAATACCTTGAGACAAATGAAAAGAAGGATACAACACACCAAAATCTGTGGGACACAACAAAAGCAATTTTAAGAGGAAAATTCACAGAAATAAAGACCTACATCAAGAAAGAATAAAAATCTCAGATAAACTATCTAACTTTATAGCTAAAGAAACTAGAAAAAAAGAACAAAATAATCCCAAAGTAAGTAGAAGAAAGGAAATAATAAAGTTCAGAACAGAAATAAATGAAATGGAGACTAAAATAATAGAAAACATTGATAAAAAAAGAGCTGTATCTTTAAAAAGATAAACAAAATGGACAAACCTTTAGCTAGATTTACCAAAAAGAAAAAGAGAAAGGGCTCAAATAAATAAAATCAGAAATGATTTTACAACTGATACCACAGAAATATAAAGGATCATAAGAGAATACCACAAACAATGTATGTCAACAAATTGGACAACCTAGAAGAAATGAATAAATTCCCAGAAACATGCAATCTTCTAAAACTGAATCAGGAATAAAAAGAAAATCTGAATAGACAGATTATTAGGAAGGAAATTGAATCAGTAGTCAAAAATCTCCCAACAAAAGTCTGAGGACCAGATGGTGAAATCTTCCAAACATTCAAAGAAGATTTAATACTTACCCTTCTCACACTCTACCAAAAAATTAAAGAGGAGGAATATTTCCAAACACATTTTATGAGTCCATCATTACCTTGATACCAAACCAGACAAGGACACCACCAAAAAAAAAAAAAAAAAAAAAAAAAAAAAGGAAAGAAAAAAGCAAAGAAAGAGGGAAAGAAAAAGAAAAAAAGAAAATTACAGGCCAGTATCCTTGATGAACATAAATATAAAAGCCATCAACAAAATATTACCAAACTGAATTCAACAATATATTAAAAAGATCATACAGTATGATCAAGTAGGACTTGATCCGGCAATACAGGGATGGTTCAACATCTACAGGCATATCAATGTGATATACTACATAAATAAAACAAAATGAAGGATAAAGATCATATGATCATCTCAATAGATGCAGGGGGAAAAAATCACAATAAAATTCAACATCCACTTATGATAAAAAAAAAACTCTCAACAAAGTGGGTATAGCATGAACATACCCATAGTAAACATACCCCACATAGTAAAGGCCATGATGACAAACCCGCCGCTAACACTATGCTTAATAGGGGAAAGCTAAAAGCTTTTCCTCTAAGACCAGGAACAAGACAAGAATGCTTACTCTCACCACTTTTATTCAATGTAATATTGGAAGTCCTGGCCATGGCAGTTAGTCACAAAAATGAAATAAAATCCATTCAAATAGAAAAGGAAGAAGTGAACTTTTCTACTTTCAGACGACATGATTCTATACAAATAGAAAACTCTAAAAACCCCTCTCAAATCTCTTAGAATAAAAGAATGCAGTGAAGATGCAGGATACAAATATATTAATATACAAAAATCAGTTGCATTTCTACTCAGTTGCATTTCTACACACTAATAACAAACTATTAGGAGGAGATATTAAGAAAATAGTCCCATTTACAATAGCACCAAAAATAATCTAATATCAAGGAAAAATTTCAACCAAAGAGGTGAAAAACCTGTACACTATAAGACTATAAGACACTGATGAAAAAAAAAACTGAAGACATAAAAAATGAAAAGATATTCCATGCTCATGGATTGCAGGAATTAACACTGTTAAAATATCTATACTACCCAAAGCAATCTACAGAGTCAAAGCAATCCCTATCAAAATTCCAATGGCCTATTTCATAGAACTAGAACAAATAATTCTAAATTTTGTACAGAACCAAAAGATCTTGATTAACCAAAGCAATCTGAAGAAAGAACAAAGCTGGAAGTTTTAAACTCTACTACAAAGCTACAGTAATCAAAACAGTATGGTACTGGAACAAAAACAGACCCATCTGGAAGAGAACTGACAGCCCAGGGAAAAACCCATGCATATATGGACAATTAGCTTATGACAAGGAGCCAAAAACATATAATGGAGAGTGGAGTCTTTTTAATAAATAGTATTTGTGAAAACTGGCAGCCAAATACAAAAGAATGAAAGTAGACCACTATCTTACACCATACACAAAAATGAACTCAAAATAGCTTAAAGACTTGAATGTAAAACCTTAAACCATATAATTCCTAGAAGAAAATATAGGTGATAAACTCCTTGACATGGGTCTTAGCAATGTTTTTGTGGATCAGACTCCAAAGGCAAGGGGGAGAAAAAGCAAAATTAAACAATCAGGACTACATCAAATTAAAAATCTTCTGCACAGTGAAGGAACCCACACTCAAAATGAAAGAACAATCTATGGAATGGGAGAAGACATTATATATCCAATTAGGGGTTACTATCCAAAATATAAAATGAACTCATACAACTCAACAACAACAACAACAAAAAAGCCTAAACAATCTGATTTTTAAAATGGGCAGAGGTGGTATTGCATTGAGGTTTTGATTTGGATTTCCCTGATGCCGAGCGATATTGAGCACTTTTTCATGTGTCTTTTGGCCATTTGGATGTCTTCTTTGGAAAAATGTCTGTTCATTTCTTTTGCCCATTTCTTGATTGGATCATTTGTTCTTTGGGTGTTGAGTTTAAGAAGTTCTTCATAGATTTTGGATACTAGCCCTTTATGGTGGGAATGCATGCTGGTGCAGCCACTCTGGAAAACAGCATGGAGGTTCCTCAAAAAGTTGAAAATAGAGCTACCATACGATCCAGCAATTGCACTACTGGGTATTTACCCCAAAGATACAAATGTAGGGATCCGAAGGGGTACATGCACCCCAATGTTTATAGCAGCAATGTCCACAATAGCCGAACTATGGAAAGAGCCAAGATGTCCATCGACAGATGAATGGATAAAAAAGAAGTAGTCTATATATACAATGGAATATTAGGCAGCCATCAAAAGGAATGAAATCTTACCACTTGCAATGACATGGATGGAACTGGAGGGTATTATGCTGAGCGAAATAAGTCAATCAGAGAAAGACATGTTTTATATGACCTCACTGATATGAGGAATTCTTAATCTCAGGAAACAAACTGAGGGTTGCTGGAGTGGTGGGGGGTGGGAGGGATGGGGTGACTGGGTGATAGACATTGGGGAGGGTATGTGCTATGGTGAGCGCTGTGAATTGTGTAAGACTGTTGAATATATTACCTCTGAAACGATAATATATTATATGTTAAAAAAAGAAGAAGAAGAAGATAGTAGGAAGGGAAAAATGAAGGAGGGAAAATCAGAGGTGGAGATGAACCATGAGAGACTATGGACTCTGAGAAACAAACTGAGGGTTCTAGAGGGCGGGGGTGGGGGGATGGGTTAGCCTGGCGATGGGTATTAAAGAGGGCACCTACTGCATGGAGAACTGGGTGTTATACACAAACAATGAATCATGGAACACTACGTCAAAAACTAATGATGTAATGTATGGTGATTAACGTAACATAATAATAAAAAAAATGGGCAGAGGATCTAAATAGACATTTTCCCCCAAAACGACATGCAGGTGGCCAACAGGCACATAAAAAGATGTTCAGCATCACTAATTATTAGGGAGATGCAATCAAAACCACAATAAGGTATCACCTCATATCTGTTAGAATTGCTATTTTCAAAAAGACAAAGAATAACAAGTGTTTGAGAGGATGTGGAGCAAAGCAAACCCTCGAACACTGTTGGGATTGTAAATTGGTACAGCCACTATTGAAAACAGTATGAAAATCTTCAAAAAATTAAGGATAGAACTACCATATGATCCAGCTATTCCACTTTTGGGTATATAGCCAAAAATATGAAAACACTAATTCAAAAAGATATATGCACCCCTGTGTTCATTGCAGCATTATTTAAAATAGGAAAGATATGGAAACAAACTAAATGTCTGTCCATCAATGGATGAATGGATAAAAAATATATGTATACACAATGGAATACTACTCAGCCATATAAAAGAATGAAATCTTGCTATTTGTGAAAACAAATGCAGTATTATGCTAAGTGAAATAAGTCAGAAGGAGAAAGAGAAATACTGTAGTCTTTCACTCATGTGGAATATTAAAAATAATAAAACAAGCAAACAAATAAAACAAAAACAAACTCATAGATATGATGGAGAGTGGATTAGTGGTTACCAGAGGAGAAGGGAGTTAGTGGGAGAAAGAGGTGAAGGGTGTCAACTGTAGAGTGATGGATGGTAACTAGACATTTAGGGGGGCTCACTTTTTATATAAACACACATCAAATTATAATGTTGTATACCTGAAATTTATATTTAAAAATATATATCCCATATGTCTTATAGGCAGAAATCCTGTCCATGGCAGGTTGCTCTGTAATTCATTTGACCACCTGTATTGTGTCTTATTCATGCTATTGTAATAAACATACTAATTCCAAAATGTTCACCAAAAAAAGAGAAAAAAAGAATGCTACTATCGTTCATGAAGCTATGTGTATTTTGTGTAACTGTGTATATGTAACTTGTCTGTGTGTGTATTTAAATTATATTACTACCATATAAGTATAGAATTAAATATTTCAGTAGTGGTAATTGTCAGAAAAAATGACTTTATTTTTATTTTTTTTAAAGATTTTATTTATTTATTTGAGAGAGAGAGAATGAGAGAGAGCAAGCACATGAGAGGGGGGAGGGTCAGAGGGCAAAGCAGACTCCCTGCCGAGCAGGGAGCCCGATGCAGGACTCGATCCAGGGACTCCAGGATCATGACCTGAGCTGAAGGCAGTCGCTTAACCAACTGAGCCACCCAGGCGCCCTGACTTTCTTTTTAAAAGAAAAAAAATGGCTTCATCCGGTCTGGCTTACCAAGAGTGGATCTCTCATTCAGCAACTGTCTTCAATAAGAAAAGAAGTACAAGGAAACCTGGAATGTGCTCGACACAGGCATGTAGCCATTGGAACTCATGCCACAACATGCCCACAAACGAAAAGCATGCACAATAGACTGCTCGAAGCCAGGGGAGAGACAACCAAGGGTGATGCATGTGTAAATATCATATAGTGCCGAGTTTAAATTGAGTAGCATTGCAGAGGAGTTCAAATTGTTTTTGACAGACTATAAATATATCCTTGGATGTTGCTTATAATAGAAGAATACACTTGCACTTCTTTTTCTCCTATTGGTAATGGAAATTTAAGCATTGCCAATAACTATTCTCTCGAGGACAACAAAAGGAGGATATAAAAGGCTGCAATAAAAAAATAGGATTATTTAGTTTAAATATGTATACAGAGCCAGGTTTCCAAAATTTGCTACAGAATTAGAGAAACATCTGATTATGAACATTTTCTATCACAGGGCAGCTCAATGTCCCCTGCCCAACACTACAATAATCAACAAAGAGAGATGTAGATCCTAGTTCCTGAAGAATGGTATAGTTAATTTTCTCCTTGATTTCATCCTTTTTAAGTCTGTAGGGAGAAGGAAGTGTTCTAAAAGAGCAAAGACCAATAAGTCTACATATGGAAAGCAATTTGTAGTTTGGGGTGCGGTTAAGTTACCAGTACATTTAGATATATACCAAGAAGTAGGCCTATGGAAAATCACACGTTTAGCAAGAACATTGTGGGGCATGCACACACACACAATATATATATTTATATATCAGCCATCATGCCCTAAATCAATTAGAGAAAGCAATGGTTTATCAATATGCAGCATCCACACTCAGAATGCAAGTGAGATATACATAACATTGAAACAAAACAGCTACTTTGGCAGAAAATTCTTACATTATTTCTGCTAGATCAGCATCTGCTCCCAGGTGTGAAGTACTTTCGGCCTGCAAAATTGTAGACTTGGAAAGAGGCTGCATTTGTCTAGAACAAATATAAAAAGTAGCATCAGCTAAGAGAAGATGCTGACACAGCATTGAGGTAACATAACAATGGGAAAATTTTGAAGGGGAGCCCAGTGAGTTATGTGGACCAGTGATTCTGAACTCAGGGCCATTTTACCCCTCTGTGGACATCTGACAATGTCTGGAAACATTTCTGGTTGTCATAACTATGGGATCTAGCGAGTAGAGGCCAGAGATGCTGCTAAACATCGTACAGTGCACCAGACAGCCTCTCACAACAAAGAATTATGTAACCTAAAACATGATTAGTGCTGAGGTTGAAAAGCCCTGCTCTAGCCCAAAGGCAATGTTTTCACAATGGGAGAAGAAGGCGATTTTGTCTGTCTACTCTACCAGAAGGAAAACTTCCTGGAGGCAGGAAATTTGTCTGCAGTATACACTGCATTATGACTAGTACGTAGAACAATGCCTGACACAGAGTAGATACTTAATACATGTGTCATGAATGAATGTAAGACTGAGAAACCATAGCAGGAGAGGAGGTGGCAGTTAACTGGTTGGACTGAAGTGGGAGAAGGATGATAAACCCCCGGGAGTCAGAGATGTGTTTCATTACCCGCCTCCCCCCCACCGAATCCTAACACTGTCTGAACATCCAAGGAGACTAATGCAAAGGGCTAAATCTCAAAGGACAGAACAAATCATATATTATTCTTTATGTAATCCTATTCAATAACGGAAAGGAAGAGGATAATACTTATCAAAAACATTTAAGTCAAAACTTTCCATTACAAATTTTTATCTTCGCAGAGAGAAAATGTTATAAAGGGATATTTTACCATCACTGCTGAGTCACTAAACATCACCTTGACCTTCAGAGTCAGAAGTTAGCTAGTGACTGGGATAGCATTCAACAGCATATAATCCTTAAAGTTTATATATGCTTGGATGAAAATTCCAAAACCTCCATCTTTAGGAATTGTCTACTTTTCCCTACTCAGTTTTTAAATCATACAAGGAAGTGAATTTTTTTTAAAGAAAGTGAATTTTTAATTAGTCTGCTTCTGTTTAAGAAAAAATTTCACAGAAAAATAAAAATAAAACAGCCAAAAAATCATCGATTTCCCCCTATAAATTTACCGATTTAAAAATGATGTGAATTTCTTGTTCCATATTTAGATTTTATTTGATTACTTAATTTCTTAACATCTATCAATTTCATCTAATTAACATTGGCCTTTCACTTGATATTTTTCTTCTTTTGGTTATCTGAAATATAAAATTACACCTTTTTTCTTCTTCTCAATCAGCACAATGCCTGAATTGAATGTATTTTTGGCTACGACTTTTCAGAGAACATTAAATTCTTATCTTTTTTAGAATGGAAGACAATGAGTAATTCAAAAAGAAATTCACTGGGTCATATTGCTGCCAATAGATAAAGCCACGAAACTGATTTAAATGGCTAAAAATAGGCATTATTTAATGTCAAATGGCTTACTTTAAATACTAATTACATTCCACCATTACAGACTTATAAAAAATTATTCCTCGGGCGCCTGGGTGGCTCAGATGGTTAAGCGTCTGCCTTCGGCTCAGGTCATGGTCCCGGGGTCCTGGGATCGAGTCCCGCATCGGGCTCCCCGCTCTGCGGGAAGTCTGCTTCTCCCTCTGCCTCTCTCTCTCTCTCTCATGAATAAATAAATAAAATCTTTAAAAAAAAATTATTCCTCAACCCATCTTTGTATTACCAATTTATCTTTTTTTTATTTTATTTTTTGAAAGATTTTATTTATTTATTTGAGAGAGTGAGAGAGAGGGAGTACAAGAGGGGGTAGGGGCAGAGGGAGAAGCAGGCTTCCCCGCGGAGCAGGGCGCCCGATGTGGGACTCGATCCCAGGACTCCGGGATCATGACCTGAGCTGAAGACCGTCGCTTAACCAACTGAGCCACCCAGGCACCCCCAATTTATTTTTTTTTTAATGTCGGAAAACCACTGGGGTAGGGAACAGAAGCACAGTTACCACCATGGCAGCAGAACCCAGCCCTGTCTACCTAATAATAGGAAAAGGATAGTGTAGTCATGTGGGGCCAGCACCTGTGCCAATTCAAGTACTAGGAGGATGACTTGGAGCATCCACTTTTCTTTTTCTAATCATGATTTGTGACCTTGCATGTTCAGTTTTTTGTTTACATTTAAAGGATTTCATATACACCACTGGTCTTCTCATTCTGATTTCAGTTCTTCATTTCTTGGATATAAGTTGTTGAGTAGTTTTATTTTTGTTTTTCAGTAAGAACTCCAGAATATTTTATTCCTGAAATGATTTTGTATTTGAGAGTACCTGTCTGTAGCTTTTATGCTTGTCCGACGTGTTCTGTGAGTTATCTTCTAGCATGATATTACTTTTTTTCAGAACTGTGCAGGAATTGCTTAATTGCCTTTTGGCAGTGACTGCTGTGCAAAAGTCTGAGACTGGCTTAATTTTTTTTTCCTCTTTATCAAAAAAATGACTCTCTTCCCAGAGTTCATTTTCTTCTTTTGAAGTGTGGTGACTTACATAGTATATATCTCTGTGTTTATTGTTCTGTAACTATCATGAACAGAACACAATTTTTACTTTTCCTGCAGATTCCATTTGGGAAGTCTTCTTCTGTAATGTCTCAGTGTTCTCTGTTCCATTTGTTTGGTTTTCAACTTCTGGTATATTTATGACAGTTTATTACATTTCACATATCCATAATATTATCTATAGTTTTTTGTGTCCTTTTCCTTTGTGTTTACATAAACAAGCTTTTCTTCTACATCATTAATTAATGTTTTTATTAGTTGTTGTCTGGTCTGTTCTTCAACCTTTTCAATTTATTATTAACTTTTTAATGTTGCTCTTCTGGTCTTTGTTTTATTTTCTTTTGCATTTAAAAATTTGATTCAGTTCAGTCTTGTGTCTACTATTTTGTTTGAACTCTTATATCTAAATTCTCTAATGAGGAGCTCTCTTGGGGAATTTTCGTCTATTTCTTGGACTTCTTTCCGTATTAGATTCTTCACCTGTCTTGTTGCATATTAGATTTCTCTTCCCTCTCCCATGGTGGTATGTTTACAGTTTCCATGCTTTTCTTTACTTTTACCTCATGTTTCAAGTGGAATCATCTGTCAGGATCATCTATGTGCTCTGTACATAGTGAGTGGATTCTTCTTGACCCCTTCCACAGCTGCTGAGACCTAGTCTTCTCTCTTCCACCTATAGTTTGTGATTTGAGCATTTTGTTTCCTAGCCCTCTTTTTTTTTTTTTTTTTTTTTTTTTTGTAGCCTCAGGATGGAGAGCAACACAAAAGAGAGCTCAGCATTGGTTATGTGCTATCTTACTTTGGTTCCCCCCCGCCACCAATTGAATAGGATTTTGTCAAACACGCTTTTTGGTTGTTGTTTTTTTTATTTTTCCCACTTCACATTATGTATTGAAAATCATTCCAAATGAATGCCTTAAATCTACTTTATTCTTTCCTTGATAATCAGTTGCAAAAAAACTTAGTAAAGATGTACAGACATTTATGTTGTTTTTAAAAGGATTTGGTAATGCTCATAAGCATACATGATAAAAATTATTGGAAGATATAAATTCAAAAATTTTGGCAGGGGAAAAACAATACCAATAGAAGACTGAAAATTATATTAAAAATAAACAGTGATATAGTCATACCATCATTTCAATTTCTTGTTTTTTATCACATATCTCTAGGTAACCCCGTAATAATTACAATGCGAAATTAATTTCCTGATGAAGATTTTTCAGTATGTATTTTCATTTTTTTTAGCACCAACTTTTTTTTAACCAATGACAATAGGAAGAAGTTTATAAATCATCTGGATATATCTGTTACACTCAATGTAGTACAAAGTAGATGAAGTAATCTTTCCTCTTTAGCATTTATTATAAAACTTAAACAGACTTAATGAAGCTGCACATTTTGCAGGTACCTACAGTATTTTCCTGTTTTTTTCTTTCTTTTTATCTTTTGATCCCCTTCACCCATTTCTCCCACCCCCACCCCTAACCCCTGTCCCCAGCAACTACCAGTCTGCTCTCCATATCTACGATACTGTTTTTTTTTTCAAAGTTACACATGTAAGAGAGATCATACAGTATTTGATTTTCTCTGATTTATTTCATTTAGCTTAATGTCCTCAGATCCATCCATGTTGTTGCAAATAGCAAGATTTCTTTTTTATGGCTGAATAATATTCCTCTGTGTGTGTGTATGTGTGTGTGTATGCATCTCACAATTTCTTTATCAACTCATCCATTATGAGTATCCATTATGCTGTTTTCATATTCTGACCATTGTAAATAATGCTGCAATTAACATGGGGGTGCACATATCTTTTTGAATTAGTGTTTTCATTTTCTAGGGCAAATACCCAGCAGTGGGATTACTGGATCAGAAGGTAGTTCTATTTTTCATTTTTTGAGGAATCTCCAACTGTTTTCCACAGTGGCTACACCAATATCCATTCCCACCA
Source organism: Mirounga leonina (assembly GCF_011800145.1). Classification (NCBI taxonomy): domain Eukaryota; kingdom Metazoa; phylum Chordata; class Mammalia; order Carnivora; family Phocidae; genus Mirounga; species Mirounga leonina. Next base: position 21,311,017 of record NW_023270305.1, read on the forward strand.
ACAGTGCACAAGGGTCCTCTTTTCTCCACATCCTCGCCAACACTTGTTATTTTTTATCTTTTTGACAATAGCCATTCTAACAGATGTGAGGTGGTATTTCATTGTGGCTTTGTTTGCATTTTCCTGATGATCAACAATGTTCAGCATATTTTAATGTACCTGTTGACCACCTGTTTGTCATCTTTGGAAAAATGTCTATTCAGATCTGCCCATTTTTAATGAGATTGTTTTTGTTGTTGTTGCTATTGAGTTGTATGAGTTTTTTATATATTTTGGATATTAGTCCCTTATTGATGTGATTTGCAAATATTTTCTTTCATTCAGTAGGTTGCCTTTTCATTTTGTTGATGATTTCTTTCACTGTGTAGAAGCTTTTGAAGTATGATATAGTCCCACTTATTTATTTTTGCCTTGTTTATTTTGCTTTTGGTGTCAAATTAAAAAAAATCATTGCCAAGACTTATGTCAAAGAGTTTACCACCATTTTTCTTCTAGGAGTTATATGATTTCAGGTTTTACATTCAAGTCTTTAATCCATTTTGAGCTAATTTTTGTGTATGATATAAGATAGTAGTTGACTTCTTTTGCAAGTGGCTGTCATTTTCCCAACATCATTTATTGAAGAGACTGTCCTTTCCTCATTGTATATTCTTGGCTCCTTTATTATAAATTAATTTACCCTTACATGAATGGATTTATTTCTGGGCCCTCTGTTCTGTTTCATTGATCTATGTGTCCATTTTTATGGTAACACCATACTGTGTTAATACGTAATAGGTAATGTAGCATTAATACTTAATAAAGCTATAGTAATAGCTTTGTAGTATAGTTTGAAATAAGGGAGCATTATGACTCCAGCTTTGTTATTTTCAAGATTGCTTTGGCAATATTTTTTTTTTTGGTTCCATACAATCTTTAGGATCATTTGTTCTATTTCTTGAAAAACTGCCATTGGAATTTTAATGGGGATTGCACTGAATCTGTACTTTGTTTTGGGTAGTATGGACATTTTAACAATATTGATTCTTCCAACTTGTGAACACAGAATGCCTTTCCATTTGCTTCTGTCTTCTCAATTTCTTTCATTAATGCCATATAGTTTTAAATATACACATCTTTCACCTTTTTGGTTGAATTTATTCCTAGGTATTTTATTCTTTTTGATGCAATTGTAAATGGGACTGTTTTGTTGATTTCTCTATCTCATACTTTGTTATCAACAAATAGAAATGCAACAAATTTTTGTATATCGATTTTGTATCCTGTAACTTAACTGAATTCATTTATTAGTTCTAACAGTGTTCAATGAAGCCTTTATAATTTTCCATATGTAATATCATGTGATTTGTAAACAGTGACAGTTTTACTTCTTTGTTTCCATTTTGTATGCTTTTTATTAGAAGGCTTTCAGATTTTCAACGTTGAATATGATGTTAGCTGTAGGTTTATCATATATGGGCTATACTAGGTTGAGGTACATTCCCTAATGTATTGTCAAATTCACTTTGCTAGTCCTTTGTTGAGAATTTTTGCATCTATGTTTATCAAGGATATTGGCCTATAATTTTTTTTTTTATGGTGCCCTTGCCTGGTTTGGTATCAGGATAATACCTCATGAAATGAGTTTGGAAGAGTTCCCATATCTTCTACTTTTTTAAGAGTATGAGAAGAACAGATATTAAATCTTTGAATGTTTGGAAGAATTCACCAGTGAAACCATCTGGTCCTGGACTTTTGTTTGCTGCTCCCAGCAACATTTGATTATTGATTCAATCTCTTTACTAGGGATAAGTCTGTTCAGGTTTTCTATTTCATCATGATTCAATCTTCATAGGTTGTATGTTTCCAGGAATTTATACATTTCTTCTAGGTTGTTGAATTTGTTGGCCTGTAATTGCTTATGGTAGTCTCTTATAATCCTTTGTATTTCTGTGTTATTAGTTCTAAAATCTCCTTTCATTTCTCATTTTATTTATTTGAGCCCACTCTGATTTTTTCTTGGTGAGTCTAGCTAAATGTTTCTCCATTTTGTTTATCTTTTCCAAGGACTAGTTCACACTTTCATTGATTTGTTCTTCTTTTTCTAGTTCCTTGAGGTTTAAGTTTGTTTGAGACTTTTCTTCTTTCTTAATGTAGGCATTTATCACTATAAACTTCCCTCTTAGAACAGCTTTTGCTACATCACACAGATTTTTGACATTTTCATTTTTGTTTGTCTCAAGGTATTTTTTTATTTCTTTTTATTTCTTTATTTGACCCACTGATTGTACAATAACATGTTATTTAATCTCCAATTTTTTGTGCTTTTTTTTTTTAAGTTTTCTTCATGTAATTAATTTCTAGTTTTGTATCATTGTGGTTAGAGAAGATGCCTGATGTGATTTGAATCCTCTTGATTTTACAAAGACTTGTGACCTAACATTTGATTTATCCTGGAAAATGTTCCATGTGCACGTGAAAAGTATGCTTATTCTGTTGCTTTTTGATAAAATGTTCTGTATCTTCTAAATCTAAAATCTTCTATGAAGTCCATCTGGTCCAATGGGTAGTTTAAGGCCAATGTTTCCTTACTGATATTCTGTCTGGATAGTCTCTCCATTGATGATATTAAATTATTAAAATCCCCTACTAATATTGTATTGCTGTCTATTTCTCCCTTTAGGTCTGTTAATATTTGCTTTTTATATTTAGGTGCTCTTATGTTGGGTGCATAAATATTTACAAATGTTATATGTTTATCTATATCATGTATCTGTAAGTGTATAGATATATATAAATGTTGGATTGATCCCTGTATCATTATATAATGCTCATCTTCATTTCTTATTACAGCCTTTGTTTTAAAGTCTATTTTTTCTGATATAAGTATAGCTACTTGCTTGTTTGTTTGTTTCCATATGTACTGAATATCTTTGTCCATCCCTTCACTTTCAGTCTGTGTCTTACATCTAAAATAAATGTCTTGTAGACAGCATACAGATGGGGCTTGTTTTCTTATTCATTAAGCCACTCTATCTTTGGAGAATTTAGTCCATTTACATCTAGAGTAATTATGGACAGGTATGTACTTATTGCCATTTTATTAATTGTTCTGGCTGATTTTGTAGTTCCTCTTTGTTCCTTTGTTTTCTTGCTCTCTTCCTTTGTGGTTTGATGACTTTCTTTAGTGGTATGCTTATATTCCTTTCTCTTCATTGTTTGTGTATTTACTATAGGTTTTTGCTTTGTAGTTGCCCTGAGACTTACATATAACAACTTATATCAGTGGTCTATTTTAACTTGACAACTTATGTTTTATCCCATTCTAAAACTCCCATCTTTACTCTCCCCCCACCATTTTCTTTGTGATGTGACATTTTACACTTTTTAAATTTTGTATATCCCTTAACTAATTAGTGCCATAATAATTGTTTTTACTACTTTTAACCTTCATACTAGCTCTGTAAGTGATTAATCCACCAACTCTACTATATATTTACCTTTCCAGGGAGATTTGTTTTTTCATGTTTTCTTGTTATTAGCAGCAACTTTTAGTGATATTAATAGTAACTAAAATACTTTTACAAATGTGGCTTTTATTATCTGTATTCTATTTTATATTAATAATATATTAATCAACATTTTAGAATATGTGTTGTCCTCTTCCTTTACGTAAACTTATTGGTTTGCCTAATCCAGTTTTTTCAACTGAGGTTATCTGTGCTGTTTACATACAGGCACTCCAGTAAGTCTTTCCTGTCCAGATATTACTTATTGCAAATCTGCTCATTTCCCCTCAATGCTTTAATAGTGAGTACAGTCATGGATTTTCTAATCTTGAGGGCATAAATAAGGCAAATAATTCATCAGTAAAATTCTACTGGTAATAAAACAAAAACAAATCATCATCTCTTTAATCATATATTTGAAAGCTGTAATTTTAAAGAGGATTGGATTGTGAGTTGGAGCCACATGCAGCCACACAGATGGATGCCCTTTTATAGATGGTTCTCATAGAGTTTTATTATAGAATTTCCCTTGTCATAAATTTCCAGCTTGTAAGCTTTATTATCTCTAACTCTTCCTGTTCACCACAAACAAATCCATCTCTCTTATTCCTCTCAAATTTAGTAAAACCTTTGGCCAATAATTACAGCATTTTTTGGTGTTAAAAGATAAACTGAGGCATATTAAAAACTGTAATAGTTTATTTGTGCAAAAATCATATCCAATCAGGCAGCGCCAAACTAGAAGTAACTAGAAAGGCCTCACTGACACAACCAGGGGATAAACTTACATAAAGTGCAGAAGCAAGGAAAGGAAATTATTGATTAGCTATAACATAAAGCCTAGTTGGGTGTTTGTGATTGGTATCCTTAACATTTTGATTTTTGTAACCTTGAGACATTTACAGGCTTAGATTTTGGTTTGCTTATGTAGGCTGCCACACCATTAGAACCACCTCAGTCTAATGGCCTCCTTGTTTAATTAATTCAAAGACTCCTCTAACCTGGTTTTCTTTATTCTAATTGTGTTGTGGATAACATGGGCTCCATCTTTTCTTTCACCAGTGCTAATCTTAACGCAGTTAATTTTACCTCAATGGTTTTCAAACTTTCTCACAAATTTACTTGAAAATGTCTTCATCTTTTCGTCTGTCTTCTAATCCTTACTGATTTTTTCAAGAGCATGTTCTGTCCTTGATACTTAACTGTGTTTCCCTTCCAATCCACCTCCTTCCCTTCCTCTCTGATTCCATTTTCATATTAAATGCCTCCAAACTTGTTAGATGTTTTTAGGATAGTGGTCGTGGCTCTCTACATGTGGGAAAACAGACATCATAAACTTTCAAGTAGAAGCCTAGAAAATAAAGGGCCTGTGTCACGTATCCATGTAGACCTTGAAAGTTCAAATCCCCCAAAATCTCCCTGTTAAACCTAGTATACCTCTTATTTAGTGTCGTTTTCTCAAGCACCACTATTTATGATAAATTCAAAACAAAATAATAGTATTTGACACTTTAATGTTTATTTTTAAATTTTAATTCCCTCAATTGGTTCTAAAATTTCAAGTACGCAGTCATTTAACTATATTAAAATTTAAGCATATATAGGTAAGTAAGTATAAGTCATTTTTGGAGATTACACATATTTATTAATTGGTTTTGCAGTTTGAAGCAAGAAATATATAGGTGACCTATAAATTAGTTGTATTTTTAAAATGTGCTCATTTGTTGCAGGGAGAATTAGTATCTCCCTGTTGAGATTTTGGATGTAAAGTAAAATGCATTATTCTAATGTGTGAGTACTATTACTTACAGATGGTAAAATAGGTCCACGACAGGAAGAGCAAGTCAGAAGCGGGGCCGAAGGTGACCTGGGTTAGAAGTGAGGTGTTCTGAATTTAGAAACACTTAAGGGGGTCACAGATGCTTGCAGTGAATTATGGAGAGGTGAGAAGCATGACTTTTAAAGGACACACTGATAGCCAAAGTTCTATGACACTATAGTCAGGAATGAAAGAGAGTTCCACATATTAGTGCATCAGTGCTGTGGAAAGGGAATCAGAGGTCATCAGAGCTAGATTGTGTCCAAAGAGAGAAGCAGCAGGATGCAGAGTCTGTAGGTAGCTAAGGTCAGTGACAGGTGCCAACAATCATGGTAAGATCAAAACCTAAATATATATATATGTATACATTTTTTTTTTTCAGAGAAGCATTGGTATCAAAGTAAAAACAATGCATGTACGCTCTAATCCCTGGATAGGAGCTACCTATATTTTGCTCACTCCGTTCCTATGGAAACAAGGGATGTGTTAACTTTCCCTGGTCACTAATCATTTCTCCTCTGAATAATTCCTTCTTTCCTGTCCTCTCTCCACAACTGTATATTCAATCTATCTTGCATTCTAAGGTGTTGATTAACATGTGTTAATTAACATGTGTTCATTTATCATTAATCACATATATTTTAATTCATTTATCCTCAAGGTATAAACTTTTAATCACCTCTCTATCTGTAATATTTCTCTTTCATTTCAACCTCAGCTTTTGGATCTATGTCCCTTCCAAGCCAATGAAAAGGGCTTTCAATTAACTGACTTTTCCTGCAGTTTAGACTTTCACTTTCATTATATCTCAAGAATCTCTTTTCCTTACACAACAAAAGGAATTTAATTCCCATTAATGTGTCTAATTTTTTTTAAAGCAAGTAGTGGAAAGAGAATAGGCTTTATTCAAATCTCATCTCTACCATTCAGTTGATGTACAACTTTTGTCCAGTCGCTTCAGCTATGTAAGACCCTCATGCATATTCACTTATAAAGCAGGATTTAAACTTAACCAGATATTAGGTGATTTGTAAAGGTTACACAGGATGATATATATTAACCACCTGGCAAAAACCTTAGCACATAATAAGATTTAGCAAGGTCTTAGAAATTTGACCTACTGTTCACATCAAGAAGCCAAAGAAACTGGATTATTCTTTAAAGTTTTTGAAATGGAATCTAACCTGTAAATTTCAACCAAAATATTTTTAGGGCAATTTTTGTGCGTTTTAGATCCTTACAGATATAGAATCTGATTTATACCTGCTTGAATTCTTAAAACATGGCACAAAGAAGAAACTCAATAAATATTTAATGACAATAATAGTTATGATGTAATACTACTGAGAAAATTAGGGTTGCATAATTACCACCATGCAAAATGAGAAAAATTTACAATTTCAAATAAATAAGCTAAATTGTGGAGACCAACAGTTTAGCACATAGTACTATAACTACATTAGTTACATTTCAGCAAACAGTGAAACAAGTCCTCAGAATATTTGGTACCAGAAATAAGTCAAATTGACTTCTGTGAAAAGGCAAACCCAAGGCCAATGTTTTAAAACTATGGGTAGAATTTCCTTTTGTTAAAATATTCTCAAAATTTTAATTAAAAATCTTTGGTTTCCAAAGGAAGGGAATTTTAAGCACATCATAAAAACAAATTAAAACTGACAATAATGTTCCTAAGAGAAAGCATAGGCAGTAATCTCTTGGACATCACCTTTAGGAACATATTTATAAATATATCTCCTCTAGCAAGGGAAACAAAAGCAAAAATAAACTATTGGGACTACCCAAAATAAAAAGCTTTTGCACAGCAAAGGAAACTATCAATAAAACAAAAAGCCAAGCTAGTAAATGGGAGAGAATATTTTCAAATGATCTATCTAATAAGGGGTTAATATCCAAGATATATAAAGAACTTATACAACTCAACCCCCCCCCAAAAAAATCCCATTAAAAATGAGCGGGGCACCTGAATAGACATTTTTCCAAAGAGGACATACAGATGGTTAACAGAGAGACAAGAAGATGCTCAACATCACTAATCATCAGGGAAATGCAAATCAAAATCACAATGACATATCACCTCACATCAGTCAAAATGGCTAGTATCTAAAAGACAAGAAGTAGCAGGTTTTGGTTAGGATGTGGAGAAAAGGGAACCCTCCTGCACTGTTGTTAGGAATATAAGTTGGTACAATCACTATGGAAAACAGTATGGAGAGTCCACTAAAAATTAAAAATAGAGGGGTGCTTGGGTGGCTCAGACATTTAAGCGTCCAACTCTTGATTTCAGTTCAGGTCATGATCTCAGGGTCCTGGGATCAAGCCCCACATCGGGCTCCACTCTCAGCGGGAGTCTGCTTATCTCTCCCTCTCTCTCTCTGCACTTCCCCCTGTTCATGCTCTCTCTCTCTAAAATAATAGATCTTTAAAAAAATTAAAAAGAGATACCATGTGATCCAATAATCCCACTACTGGGTATTTACCCAAAGAAGATAAAAATACTAATTTGAAAATATATATGCACCCCTATGCTTATTGCAGCATTATTTACAATAGCCAAGATATGGAAACACTGAAGTGCCCATCAATAAATGAACAGATAAAGAAGATGTGGTATATATATGCAATGGAGTATTATTCAGCCATAAAAAAGAATGAGATCTTGCCATTTGCAACAGCGTGGATGGACCTAGAGGGTATTATGCTAAGTGAAATAAGTCAGACAGAGAAACACAAATACCGTATGATTTCACTTATACATGGAATCTAAAAAATAAAACAAACGACCAAACAAAAAACAGACTCTTAAATACAGAGAACCAACTGCTGGTTGCCAGAGGGTAAGTGGGTTAGGGGTTAGGTAAAATAGATAAAGGAGATTAAGAGGTACAAACTTCCAGTTATAAAATAAGTGAGTCACGGACATGAAAAATACAGCGACAGGATGTAACCTGAAACTAAGGAAGCATTATATGTTAATTATAGTTCAATTAAAAAAACCTGATATCATGTCAGTAAATTGAGTTACCTAATTTTGGAAATAACAGAAGTTTTAATTAAAAAAAAAAAGCTGTGTGTGTACTTTTGACACTTAAAGTCATAATACTGTGTGTTCTTATAGCTGAAATATACTTTTACTGAATTCTTTGATTTCCCCTCAGAGATAAGCAGAGGTCATAGAGAAAGAGTATTTGAATAGAAGATCAGATCACAGGTTTTAGATACAACAGAAAATAGAATCTGTTTCCTCGTCAATGGCATCCACAAGAAATAACTGACAAATAACAGAAAGTAAAAGTGTTTCAGTCATGAGAAATGCTTAGCTCATCACAAAGGAAAGCCTAGTTGATTGAAATTGATGAGTTTGTCATTCAGAGTATAATTTTATTTTTTCTAAATTGATAATAAGTGACAAAATGATTTGGTTGGCAAAATGTGACTGAGTTAAGACATAACTCCTGTATTATGTATCTCCCGATCTCCAGCACACCTACTAATCAAGCTGCAAGGGCAGTGAGCCAGTAAACAGCAAACCACTATAGGACACATGTCTGAGTTCCAATCCTTTATCCAGCACTCAAGGGAGTAGCTATTTGACTTGGATCAAGTTACTTTATCTTGCTTTGCCTCAGTGTCTTCACTAATATAACTGAAACAATCACAACACCTACCTTGTAAGGCTGGGGTGATAACTAAAGTGCTTGGAACAGCATGTGGCAAAACAGGTACACACCAATTGTTTATTATTATGTGCTATGTTATATGTAATACAATAAGCTACTTTTAATTACTATAGTAGTTAAAACTGTCTAAAGTCTTCCTGTCATGTAATTGCCACCTCATTCCATAGAACTGGTTCTGATATCTCTGACTCAGAACAGTTTTCTTGCTGAACCTCTCACAACCCATAGAGGTGACAACAAACACTGTGCCTAAGAACTAAATATTTTCCATTCTAAAATAATGTATATTCATTTTAGGAAAGGGACCATGACACCACTTGAGCACATAATATTTATCCACATTTCCATATTCTTAATTGCATTTTTTACTCTCAAACCTGATCCTTTTTCTTTCTTTCTTTTTTTTTTCCCTAAACGGATGGCTGGTCACTCCTTAATTCCACTTTCCAATTCCTGCCAAAAGTTTCCTCATTCTTTGAATTTAAATTAGATGGTCAGATTATCCCAATGCTTTTTTTTTTTTTTGACCTTTTATGACCTTTTCTTCACTTAAAAAAATACTATCATTTTCTCAATGGTGAGATAAATTTCCCATGATCATTTCCTCTTCTTGGGCTGCTCTTTATAATATTTTCCCATGTGTTCATTCTAACATAACATTAGTTTTCTAGGGGGAAAAAGATAAGCACAATTAATGTAAAAATTGGAATAATTCATTTGAATTCTACACAGGGACGTGAAAGTAAGTCTATTGTGACACACTTAGCATAATGTTTAAGAGAGGATTGGCCAAGTGTGATTTGTGAAATGGTTCTTCTAACTTTGAATATAATACATCCTCATTAGAGAAAATACTGGAAAACCAAAAAATATATTACAATAATACGTTGTTCATTCATATTTCTTCTATGTAAAGACAGCTATAATTAATAACTTTGTATATTACAGATTATTAAGATAGGAAACTAGATTCTGAACACAGATGTCAGAACCTTGCTTTTTACTGTAATTAGATGTTGTAATTATATTTTCCTTTGTCAATGCAGTTCTGCTAATAAACAACTTTTTGTGGTTGAATAATATTTGGCTATGGGACAGTGTCTCCAACAGCATGGCAACAGATGTGGGCTAGTGGGCCCAGGCAGGAACTTCTCAGCTTCTTGTCTTTAGATCGCATTCCTTCTTTACTCTGCTCTGTCAGCCCTCTCTTTCTTTTCCATCACCTTTGCAACTAAAACACCATTAGAATTCCTTCTGTCTCAGATATATCGGTTTCCCTTTTCTTGGTTGGACTGTAAATGATAAAAATCTCTATTTCCTTAAGAAAGATTCTTAGAGCGAAATTCATAATTCAAAGCATATAAACTTAAATTTGTTTTGAGGCTGAGAATTTTCCGTTTTTAAAGTTCTAGAACTAACAATATACAAATATAAAACATGCAAGTGTAAGATAGAAAATAAAGAAACAAAGACACACATGTGGCAAAACAAATATTTTTCTTCTTTCAACCTTCATTTTCTCAGCATTATGCTCAGCATATTTTCTCTTGATGTGTTCTTTGAATGAAAGAATGAATAGATACATGCATGCTATGAGGTTCTTATTATGGGCAACCCTAAGATATGAGCATGTTGGTCTTAGAAAACACCTTACAAAAACACCCAGCTCAGCTGTCATCATTTTCTATATAAGAAAACTACTGACGAGAATGATCCTCCATCATTCTAAAGAAAAATTTTGCAGTTTACCATAATTGTCTTATATGTTGAAATTTATATTACTATGGTTTGATTTTATATATTCAAAAGATAGGCATAGCAAAGAAAATGACCTTTATTTTGCAACATCATCCAACACTGGCCTCCAAAAATAAAGCTCCTAAATTAAAAATTCATGAAACATACAGTTGTGAAGAAAAAGTAAAATTGATGGAGCAGACTCTAAAGGAATGCTGTATGAGTACAAGGAATTTATTCATCTACATAAAACTATATTATAAAATTATGTAACAGCCCATCTAAAATGTACTATGTGTTATAACAGCATACATTTAAATAATTAGTGTTTATAAATAGTATTTGATGTTACCTGCAATGATACAAGGAAATCTTGAATTTAACACATCATAAAAGATGACAAAGGGACTTAGTACAAAAGGACTATTTAACTAAATGATAAAGACAACTTAGTATATAATTTAATATAAAATGTATTCCCTGATGATCAATAGCATATTTTGAAAATATAGTGAAAGAATATTATTGTCTCCCTGGAGAGGCAATAGTCATAAGAAAACCACCATTAACTGCAAATTTCTGTGTAACAATTATTTTGTGGTACAAATACATAAAATATCTCACGTTATATAATTAGAGATCCTGATTCTGTCATTTCCAGGATTGCTCCTCACTCACAGATTGAAGCTGAAATGGGTGCAGAATGGTTGACTTTAATGTTTAAATTTGTTCTTGTTTTGTTGTTCTTTTTCTATGCAAGTAACCACGCTGTTAGAGAACAAACTATTAAGCCTGAGCATTTATGAATATAGGTAAGGAATGACATTAAAGAAAACAACAAAATTGTGCTGATAAGCATCAAACCATGAAATGTTTTATTCGGCTTTATGGTAATAAATAATACACACAATTCCTATGATTGACTAAAATTAAGATTGCTTTCAGGCAGGTCAACCTAGCATACTTGGATCAGCTGCTGAGAAATGGGGATTAAAACTTACCTAGTTGCTCTGCTGTTCCATGCAGATGCCTAGCTCCCCATAACTATCCCAGAAGATACTGACAGCAACTATAATCTGATACCAGTCTCAAAAGTTCTTCTCAAACTTTAGTGTTCTTAACAAGATTACCTAGGATGGCCCATACCAGAGCCTCAGCAACAGGGATCCTGAACTAGCAATTCAGTAAGAGGGTACTGAAATCTGCATTTGCAAGCATCCCATCTCAGTTAGATGGGGGATTGGAAAAGCTTCTTAGAGAAATTGTGTATAACAGCAGTTTTATCAGATCTTCACTGCTTCTGTCAACACTAGGATGTCAAAGATTGTCTTTGAGGGCTCCATACTCCTTGAGCTTTCAGTTGTATTAAGTAGAGAGGATAATGTGAGTTTTATTCTGCTTCTCTTCTCCATATAAACAGAGATACCAACTGCAAGTCTGAAAGAGCATCAGAAGGAAAAACAGTTTCCTCCAATTCCTCTTGATATATACCAGGCAATATCCACTCATCAGAAAAAGTATTAGACCTAGACAAGTGGCCCAAGGGCATTCATTGGCTGATAAGTCTACAGTGGCAAAAAGGAAGATTTCCATGAACAAGATAATATCATGGCCCAGCTGCTAGCTGCAAAGAAAGAAAATCATGTACACAAAATGGGCTCCAAGAGTATATGTTAGTATATAGGAAATCTACATGGGAGTACCAGAAGTTGATTCAACAAACCTCTCTGGAACTTCCTTCTACTACTAGAATAAATGCCCCACAACTAATAGGACTTCTACAACCTTTCTAAGAACTGAAAACTTTCTGCCTTTGGGAGGTGGTGCAACTGGCCAGAGGGGAACTTGGTAAGAAGAAATGAAATAAATCCTAATTTCACTGGATAAAGAAAGCTCTAGTATTTATAAGCCATTAGGCCTTCATCACAATGCTGCCTGAAGGGGATAATAGAGCTGTTTTCCAGTCAACAGTGTTTTTATAGCATCTCTTCAATTTTGGAATCATAAGCAGTTCAAGTTATTTTTTCTTAATATCTCTTTTATGCTATTATGATATTGTTATCATGAAAATTGGGAATTAGGTGACAGGGTATGAAAATGCTGTACATGTACACATTAAAATGTTGCCTTATAGTAGAAAGAAAAACATTTTCCCTAAGTGTGCTGACAGATGAAAATTTTACAGCAGGCATCCCTCAGAAGTCATTCCCTTTTAAGTTTAATATATGAAGAAATATCATGTGCTCTCTAAGAATTGCAATGATGAAAAGAATAAAAGAACAAAAGAACAAAAAACGAGTTACTATACTTAACCCAATTCATAGGCCAGTGCATATTTTTTTAGGTTCTTTTCCTATGTCCTGGAGGAAAATGATCTAAAATGTTTTGACCTGAAATATTTCAGTATTATGCCAGTAAGACACATTTTTTAACCCAATGATTATAGAAAGTCATTTGGTAACTCCTAATCTATCTAGTATTTAAGATTTTGTAGTCTCTGACCACATGAAGACCTCAAAATGAAATTATAGAGGTATGCCTACAAGCCATACTTCCATTGCGAACTCTTTCTGCAATCTTTCCATCTATATGATCTCAGTTGTTAATCTTTTTAAGATTTTATTTATTTATTTGACAGAGAGAAAGGGATAGAGAGAGGGAACACAAGCAGGGCGAGCGGGAGAGGGAGAAGGAGGCTTCCCTCTGAGCAGGGAGCCCGATGTGGGGCTGATCCCAGGACGCTGGGATCACGACCTGAGCCGAAGGCAGACACTTAATGACTGAGCCACCCAGGCACCCCATTGGTTGGTAATTTTTTAAAACTAACACCTTATAACTTTTTTCTGGATGTAATGATCACTGATTCTGGAAAATTTTCTGTAAAATCTCTACAACTAACAACCAGACTTCACTACTTTCATAGTACTTATTTAATATTTGCTTGGAGAAAATGGAATTTGTTCAGAGCCCCAGCAACAGGAATCCTGATATAGAAGCTCAGTAAGAGGGTACTGAAATCTGCATCTGCAACTATCCCATCTCAGTTGGATGGGGGACTGGAAAGTCTTAGAAAAATTGTGTATAACAGCAGTTTTATCAGATCTTCATTGATCATTATTACTAAGGAAACTCAGTAATAATAAATAATCCCTGATAGTAAAGTCTGCATAAATTATGGCCCATGCCTCATATCTACATTATCACACCCACATCAATTTTTTTCTATTATATATTCAGTAAAAGCTTCAGTTGTTCAGACATTTATTAAAACAAGCTTTTATTGAAAACCAATTCTCTTCTGGGCATTATATTTAGAAACAGGATATAAAGTATTGTTTCAAGGTTCTATCTCCCTTTTGGAGTGCCCCCACTAACCTAGGGGAATCAAACAGGCTACTGGGAAAACCAATTTCAACTTGCTCAGACCACACTTTCTTCAATGCAATAATTTTAACAGCTGAGCAAAATCAATAAAGCAATGTAGATATAGCATTAATGATTTAACTTATTCGACCTTATCAGAATAAGCATGAGAAGCAATGGGTCTACAGAACTTCAGAAATTTTCACATAAGCATATTTATAGCAACAAAATGGAGATGTTTTACAGTCAACTATCTACTTATAAACTACCACTTACTTTTTTCCTATTTATTTCCTTTTTTTTTTTTTTTTTTTTTGGTGTTCTATCTGGTAGTCGAGAGGAGACTGACTATCCCTCTAGGTAGATTCTTCTGTACTCAATTAAATTTTGGAATGTCCCTCTTGTAATACTATGCCTAACTGTGAAAGAGACCTGGTGACCTCTGAACCTAGTGGATCCTAGATAGTGCTTCTTTGATGTTTTTGTCGGGTGTGGGCATACCATATTACACCTTAAGGTCAAAACTATTCAAATGGTAAGATTTTTTTTTATAGATCCCAGGTTATTACATATTGAGCTTTTTTTAAAACTGCCTTTGAACTTCCCAAATTGCTTTTTGGTGCAGGTAGTTTCAAAATTTATTTATGAACTGTAATTCAAACTTTAACCTGATAATATATTTTGTGAATTTTACTTCATCAGTTTTTTTTTTCTCTCCCCACAATAAAGTTGAATAAAACAGGCTCCAGGTGTTCCAGTTAATGTTGCCCAACACTATAAGCAATCATGGTCAATCAACTTTACACATGAAATATCACTGTTCCTTTAAGTTGTATTGCCATGTATATTTCAAGACAAGAAATACTAAAATAAGCATATAGCTCTACCCCGTTCTTCAGGTCTTCTGAACTAATGACAAAACTTTTTATTTATATTTATTTTTTTAATTAAGTTTGTTATTTTAATTCCAGTATAGTTAACATACAGTGTTATATTAGTTTCAGGTGTACAATACAGTGATTCAACAATTCTATACATCATTACTCAGTGCTCATCATAAGTGTATTCTTAATCCCCTTCACCTATTTCACCCATCCCCCACCACCTCCCCTCTGATATGCTTTATTTATTTATTTATTTATTTATTTATTTATTTATTTATTTATTATTTATTTGAGAGAGAGATGGATGTAGGGAGGGGCAGAGGGAGAGAGAGAGAGAGAATCAAGCAGGCACAGAGCCCAATGCTAGGCTCCATCTCACAACCCTGAGATGATGACCTGAGCCGAAATCAAGAATCAGAAGCTTAAACGACCTAGCCACCCAGGTGCCCTTGATATGATTTATTTTAAATGAGTACCCTCAGTTAAAGTTATTTTTCTTTCAGCAAGATCATTTTTACTTGAAGCATACTTCAGAATACATGATTCTAAAAGATACATATAAACATTCTATCCAAGAAAAATAGAATACACATTTTCTTCAAGTACACACAGAAGAAACCTCTGGTTAAACCACGTAAAAAGAGACATAGCAAATATTATAAGAAGACTGAAATCATACCAAGTATATTTTCCAACTTATTTGTATGATTTTGATAAAGATTGTCATTATTGTTTTAACTGGTGGAATTCACCAATGAAACCTTGTCATCTTGGGCTTTTACTGTGGTGGGAGATTTTTTATTCTTAATTCAACTTTCAGTCTTGTTATTGGCCTAGGAGGATTTCCTATTTCTTGGATTCAAGATCCATGATTCAATCACGGTAACTGGTACATTTTTAGGAATTATCTGGTTTTTTTCTACGTTACCTGATTTGTTAGCATATATTTATAAAAATCTGTTATCACACTGTGTATTTCTGTGATGTTTGTTGTACTGCTTTCTCTTCCACTTCTCGTTTTGGTTTTTGAGTCTTCTCTCATTTTTTCTTAGTTAATGTAGTTAAAGCATAACCAATTTTGTGTATTTTTTTGGAAAAACTGGTCATTACTTTCAATGTTATGTTCTTATTTATTCTGGTCTCTATTTTATTTATTTCTGATTTTTCTTTGTTTGTTATTTCCTTCCAGTACTAAGTTTCAGCTAAGTTTCTTCTTTTTCTAGTTCCTTGTGATGTAATGTTAAGTTCTTCATCCAAAATTTTTTTTAATACAAGCATTTATAGCATAAATTTCACTCTTACATCTGCTTTTGCTGCATCCCATAGGTTCTGCAATATTGTGTTTTTTTACTTTTGTTTTGAGACATTTTGATTTGCCATTTGATTTCTTATTTGGCCCATTGCTTGTGCAGTAGTGTGTTGTTTAATATTTACATATCAAACATTTAATATTTACATTGTAGATTTTCCAGCTTTGTTTTACTGTTGACAAAACTTTTTAATTGAGTTGCTTAACTGAGAACATTTAAGGGACTACTCTGTTACTGAGAGGAATTCCCAGTTTGGGTGGTTACCAAAGCAAAAATGACCTAATATAGCTAGCTCTAATTTCATGCTATAGATTTCACAGACTCATCTTTATTTGAATATACTTAATGAGATAGCAGAGCCCAGAATGTCATAAGATTGTTTTACATTTGTTTTGCAGATGTGTGTGTGTGTGTGTGTGTGTGTGTGTGTGGTGTCCCACTTTAGATATGTTGCTTTGTTCTGACCTCAGTAAAGTTAGGTAAGAAATGTATGCTACTTCATATTTATTTTAAAATAGATTGCTTTTTGACTTTAAAAGTATTATGCCAAAGGAACTCTGGTACTATCCATTGTTTTCCAAATCCCTCCCATTCTTTTTTTATCCATCAAGATCATGTTAGTAACCTCATTTCCTCTATACCAGAGTGGTTTTTTTTAACTTCAGTGTGCATTTTAATATTTCCTGCTTCTGAATTCATTGATGTGATGGTTCTGATAAATCAAATCTCTCTAGGTAAGACAGGTGTTGCTAACAGACAGATCACAAAAACTTATGTGCCTTCTAATGAATCCAATATTTCTAATTTACTTTTCCCTCAGAAAAGATTTTGCAATTTGCTTTCTACATTGCTTCGGAGTAGAACCCTCAATCATCTGTCAGCATGTGTTCTTAGGATGACATTTCTGAAGTGATAAAAGTAGAATTTTAAACAGGAAAAAGAATTTTAACAACTACATTTAGTCTAAAAATCTGTCAAGTACATCTTGAATATCTGTATGAATGTAACATGATTAGCTCCAGGAGACTGTAAGAAAAATAAGAACATAGTTCAGTTAGGCTGTGTATCATGTTCCTTTACACTGGATAGAGAATCAATCATAATGTGTTTAATTTCATTAATAAAGAGGGTATATGTTTTCAATTCCATCCTTATATTGTTCTTTATACTTAAGAAAATACTTTATGAATTATTGCATTTAATTTTCACATAGCCCCCAAGATACATAGCATTATGCCCACTTTACAGATGATTAAACTGAAGGTTAAAGAGATGTTAAGAGGTATGTCCAGGTTTACACAGTTATTACCAGCAGAGCTGGAAGCCACACCAAAGGTGTTTTGACTTGGAACTCAGCTGCCAGTTACACTGGTCTAATGCTAAAGAGTCCTGGATCAGAGGGAAAGTTAAATCAGAAAATGATGGTTACTGAAAAGAAAAAACAGAAAAGAAAGAAAGAAAAAGAAAATGATTTTCCCTCCCTAAAATATCCATTTAAGTTCTGTCTTCTGTGATACCATTAATTCATCAATATTTATAAGGAGCAGTATCACTATTTTAGGGGCATCCCACTCACAAACCTCTCATAGGTCATAGAAAATCAAAATACCCCATTGTCAACTTGACTATGAACATACTGAAACAGCATGAGAAATCTGAAAGAAGCATATGCCTACATTTGGGAAATACCATTTTGTCCCAGCAGGAATTAGCCAAAGAATCCATAAATGGGTTTATGATTTTCATTCAATTTCTGTAACAGAAAAGATTTTGCAAAATCACTTAGTATCAAACAACTCTGATTGCTCTTATAATCAGTAAAAGGACTTTAAATGATCAATAAAGTGAAATTCAAACACATTTCAGAAATTTACGGCACTTTCATTTGCACATGGTTAATAATGGTGTCAATTAAAACATAATTTCTTGCTTCAAAGAATGAGTCTAAAAACAGATGCCATCACTGATAATATTAAATCCCTCCTTTAGGGAAATGAGTATTTTCAGTTTCCTGATTCCATTAACAAGATATTAAAAGTTGAAAACTATATCTATACCTTCTTTAAAACCAAAATTTTAAATGCAAATGCTATTCCATAAATGTTAGCAATTTGATTAAATTCCTGTAAAGCATATCAACATGAGAAAATTTAGTGTGATATAGAGAAAATACTATAAACACAAAATATAACACTATTTTAAAAACTAAAAATAAAGATAAATGAAAAATAAAATTCCAGTGGGTGTTGAGAAAGGAAAATCTTACATAATTTCAAATTTTTATTTTATTATTTGAAGTCATAGATTAGGCTAGGCATTGCATATAGATATAGATACAGACATTTAGATATAAACATATATATATAAATTAACTTAAAAAGGAACTCTGACATCTAAAACAGTAATTATAATACAGTATGCTAAATTCTGTAACATACAGAGAAGGATTGTATAACCTGTACCAGATCTTGAAGGACTAGAAGAATTCACTATGTGGAGAACAGAAGGCAAGGCATTTCAGGCAAGGTATAATCACATCAAGACATGAAAGAACATTTTGATATTATTGAATGGTTAAATACTTTTCATTCAGTGCTCCCACATAAGCCAATTACACTGCTACCCTCATGTGATTTCATGAGATCTGTATTTCCCAACAAAACCATGGCTTCCCCATATGTCTGAAGGAATCCTTCTGTGTGTCAGTTCAGATGGTGAACGCTGAAGTCAACTGTAAAAATTATAAGCTTATCTTGGTGTCCTATAGCATTAAGCTACTTCACATTTTAACACCTCAAATTGAAAAAATTTGTAATTTTCCAAAACAGTATAGAAAGGAGCAGTGAGAAAAGAGAAAACAAAGTGGTAGTGCATAGTTCCCTAAGCAGCCATGGACACGATACGAACTCAAAGAGGGCAACAGTGGCAGGGGACGGGAGACACCTTGAAAACAAGCTTGCTATGCTACAAAACTATTCTTCATTCTGGGTGCAGTTCTGAGCTGCCCCTTCTTTTCCTAGCTCTCTTTTGTACCTACCCACAAGAGATACTTCATCTTCACGCTTTCTTGTCAGGGAGCAAAGAGGACAAGTCTATGTTTGAGTGCAAGTTTTGAGGGGACTGCAGAAGCTCAAAGGAATAAGGGAGAAACAAGATGAGAAATAGAGAATGAGCATGATACTACAAAGGTC
This sequence comes from Mirounga leonina, assembly GCF_011800145.1. NCBI lineage: Eukaryota > Metazoa > Chordata > Mammalia > Carnivora > Phocidae > Mirounga > Mirounga leonina. The sequence goes on from NW_023270305.1 coordinate 21,330,507, forward strand.
CCAGATTCTGGCACGAGGCCATCAAAGAATCTGATCTTAATGGTCATTTTACAAGCTCTGACTAATAATACTGGGTAAGGTACTTAACTGTTTGGTGCCTCAACTATAAAAAATAAAGGTACTTTCTGCCATGTTGGACAGTTTTGAGGAGTCTCTAATCCCTTGCTTTATTTTTTTCATAATAGTTGTCATCATTTGGCATAGTAAATATTTACTTAACTGTTTTCTATCTCTTCAAATTCATATAAGCTCCTGAGCTAAGGGACTTTTTTCTTTGTTCACTGCTAAATCTTCAGTGCCTAAAACTGTGCCTGGTCATAGCGGGAGTTCAGCAAAGAGTTGTTCCATGAATTAATTAGCTTTAATGAAGGATTTAAAAAATATAAACATAAGAGAACAATTCAGACACAGCATAAACACCTAATAAATAAATGTTAGAGAGATGCCAACAGACTTATGTTCAAATTCTGGCAGTTTCATTTACTAAAGTGTGACCTTGGGCTTCCTTAACTATAAAATGGATGTGAGGAAATATATAATACTTACCTTTGAAGACTGTCATCAAAGTAAGACCAGTAAATGGGGAGAATAATACCTATTAAGTAATAAATGCCAAGTTCATGGTAGCCATTATGTGCAATTCAGAGTAAGGCACTTGTCCAATAATATGAATGCTAAATTTCCACAGAGCCAAGTTTCTCCATCAAAAAATAGCCTAGTTTGAAAATGCCCAGGTAAGGAGACAAGAGATCACATTGGTATAGTGTTCCCCTGAAGCTAATATATCTACAGGACAATTAGAAATAAGTTCAATTTATAGTTAGAATGCAGCCATAGAAGCTAAACTTTGGGATTCAGAGGTTACATGTTGGTTTTTATTCATAACTACACATCTTCCCCAAACTTACAATGGGGTTCTGTCCTGATAAACCCATCATCAGTCGAACATCCTGTTAAGTCAAAAATGCCTTCAATACACCTAAAATACCAAACATCATAGGTTAGCTTAGCCTACTTTATTTTTTTTAAAGGTTTTTTTATTTATTCATTCAAGATACAGAGATACAGAGAGAGAGAGAGAGAGAGAATATGAGCAGGGGGAGAAGCAGAGGGAGGGGGGAGAAGCAGAGGGAGGGGGGAGAAGCAGAGGGAGGGGGGAGAAGCAGGCCCCCCGCTGAGCAGGAAGCCCGATGTGGGGCTCGATCCCAGGACCCTGGGATCATGACCTGAGCCGAAGGCAGACACTTAACCAACTGAGCCACCCAAGCGCCCCAGCTTAGCCTACTTTAAATGTGGCTCAAAATACTTACATTAGACTACAGCTGGGCAAAATTACCTAACACAAAGCCTGCGTTACAATAAAGTGTTGAATACCTCCTGTAATTTATTGAATATTGTATTGAAAGTGAAAAACAGCATGGTTGTACGTGTACAGAGTGGTTGTGAATCTGTCAGTTGCTGACTTTCTTGATTGCATGGCTGACTGGGAGCCATGGCTCACTGTCCCTGCCCAGCATCAGGAGAGAGTATCAAAGCACATATCACTGCCAGGCAAAAGAGCCAAACTCAAAATTCTAAGTACACTTTTTACTGAGAGTGTATCACTTTTGCATCATTGTAAAGTCAAAAAGCCATAAATCGAGCCATCATAAGTCAAGGACTGTCTATACATCTGAGGATTCTTGTTTTCCCAAAGTATACCTTCCAAAGGGGTTCCCATGTATCAAAAGGATCATGTCTAAGGCAAAGACATTTTCATAAAACAAGGTGATACAGAGTTAGGTTACTCTTCATTTTTTATTTATAAAAAGACAGTCTCATAACATGTTGGATTTAAGAACATCTAAAGACAAAAAAAAAAAATGAGCTACTCTTGGCATGAAGGAAGTGATTTAGTCATTAACCCACTTTGGCTTAAAAATCATCCTTTAAAGCATCTGTTTTTCCTAGTTTTCCATACTCAGCTAGGTATTCAAAATGGTATTTGAAAAAAGATTTAAAAAACATGAATTTGCTTAACCAGTATATATATTGAAAAAAACAGTTTAGGAGTAAACATGTTGTATTTTAGTAAAATGTTCAAACTTTACATTATTAAAGATTCAATTTTATTAATGTAGTAAAATAACATCACAAAAAGTTGCCTTATTTTGTCTTGCTTTCATGTTCTCCCCAGTATTTACAAGAATGGTAATGAAAAAGAGTGTTACCACTTCCACAGAAATGTACAAATTAACTAACGTAGACAAGAGCTATGAAGTATCCTGTAAATACTTGGAATTTTATAGTAAGAGCCCCAAATTACTACTCTACTCAGACACAAAAGAGATATAAGCAGTGACTTCAATGTTTTAAATATATATACAACGTAAGGCAAAGTCTAACAGTTAGAGGGTCATTTTGATTGTAAGGACACTCATATCTTCAGTAGCAAACGGGGAAATTCACCTGAACCATCTGAGTCTGTAGAGTGGCCCATTTCTCCCTTTTAAAGGCTAATTCTCATCTCATGGTGATATAGGGCATTTTGCCTTGTAAGCCAACCTGCCGCCTCCTCAGAATCTACCCTCATTTCCCCTTCTGGCCACCAGAACCAGTAAGTAAAATCTTAGCATAAGCAAAATGTGGGGGTCCTGGGCTAATGGAGAAAAGGGACTGTATCCCACAGAGCTGCAGGATCCGGTCACTGTGTACCAGGAGGAGCTGTGGGACTAGGGGGTTAATCCTTATGGTGACAGAGAAAAGAGGATGGAATATAAATTGGATGAAGAGAAGTTTGCCGATTGGACAAAACATTTTACAACATGGCAAGGACTCCAGGAGACACTTTGCTGCTAGGTGGCTCTAGTGATTGGACAACATGATGGGCCACAAAAAAAGAAGTGTAAGAGCTAGAACTCCTGTGGCAGTTGGTAGAAGAAGGAATCAAAAGCCTCAGAGATGTGGGGAGACTAGAGTAGATACACTATGTAAGGCTAGAAAACCCAAAGCTGATTGTGTCCCACAGTATTGTAGGAGAACACTTGTGTACCAAAATGATAAGCAAATGTGCTGGTGAAAGGGGCACCAGCATTTGTGAGAATCTGATCTGTGTCTGTCTTTATAGGCTAGGTCTAACAATAGGAGATTCTTTTAAGATTACTGAGCTTTCTAATTGAAATGGTGATGATAGTATCTCAAATGCAATACAGGCGGAAATTACGGCACTTTACAATCAAAAGCAAGAGAGTTAAAATTATTTTAATAAGTGGGCAAAGAGAAAGTGTCAGATAGATTATCTGATTTGAAAGGAATTATGGAAATGACTAACAGAAATTGAACTCCCTAGGAGCAAGATAGATGCACAGCTAGCTTAAGGTATTTCTGATTCATCTGTACCAATATTTCTCAATTAAGAGCAATTTTGACACCCCCACCTCTGCCCAGAGGACATTTGGAAATGTCTGGAAATATTTTTGACTGTCACAACTTAGGAGGTGCTCTCATATCTAGTAGACAGAAGGCAGGGAAGCTGCTATGTACAGGACAACTCCCTATAACAAATAATTATTTGGCTTGGATAGCAATAGTGCTGAGATTGAGAAAAAATGGTCAATATGAAAAATAAACCAAGCACAGAACATCAAAAGACTGAGGGAATGAATATACTCTAAAAAAATCTTGCCCCAGATCTGAGCCAGTTTTTAGATGCGGAACTTATCTAAAGGCTAAAGAAAGGATCCTGCAACACCAAGGCATGTATATATGGTAATGATTCTTCCACTCCTTCCCCCATGAGACTTATGGCCATTTAATTGCACTACAGTACACTGGATATAGGGGAATACTCAGGTATTCCAAGAACTCTGAGACACGTTTGAGTTGGCATTAATATTTGAGAACCAGAATATTTTTCATGCCCCCTCCTTTAAAGTGAGGCATATAGGTTTTAGGTTATAAATGGAGTTTTGATTCTTATTTAGCTCACAGTGGATCCACTGGGTCCATGGAACCATCTGGTGGTCCTTTATTCTCAAATATATAATGTAGTTGATATACTTAACGGTTGTCAGAAATATCATACTGTTCTTTGGTCTATTGGGTAAGAGCTATCAGATTCGTGAAGGTCAAGGGAAAGCTCCTGAAACAGCCTACAGTCCAAGAAAAGAGAGTAAATAAAACAGGTTTCTGTTCTGGGTATAGCAGAAGACCTACCTAGACCCAATCAGACAAATCCTTTTTAGAAGATAACTAAAAGGGACGCTGTGGCTCAGTCAGTTAAGTGTCTGCTTTTGGCTCGGGTCATGATCCCAGGGTCCTGGGATCAAGTCCCACATCAGGCTCCTTTCTTCTCCCTCTGCCTCCTCCTCCCCCACTTGCATGTGCCCATGCCTGTTGCACTTTCTCCCTCTCTGACAAATAAATAAATAAAACATTAAAAAAAAAAAAGACAACTAAAAATGCAACTTAAGACATGAGTTGTGTATATATACTTGAAGGAGGAGAGAACAGAAGTCTCTATAAGTAAAATCCTTACTATCTGGTTTTAGTATAGGGATAAATGTGGTTCCACACTGTGTACACATCAACAGCAGGGCTCAGGTGGAAACCGCCACAGTTTTTACATCCCAGAGAATCAGACAATAGAAACTAGGAAATCAGAAATGCAAGAGAAAGTGGATGAATCCTGAAAAGGCAAAACCCAGAGAGGATATCCCTAAACTCTGTCTATCTACAACTCTAGCTGACCCCTGAACTACGTATGCATGTTGAAAAGACTCAAAGCAACTTAGCTAAAAGAAAAAAAAAATTGGAACTGATTGGATCAGTTGCACAAAGAATAAAATTTATACTTCAAGCTCAGCCAACAAGATCACCCACTAAAACAAAGGAACAAAACACTTATTAGAGAAGACAAACAGAATTAAGAATCTATATAATACTGAGTGTCCACAATAGATTCTAAATTTACCTGAAATACAAGGAATCAAGAAAATATAACTATCGAGAGAAAATAAAATCAATGGAGTCTGACCCCCAAATGACCAGATGTTGCAATTAAAGTAAAAAGGATTTTAAAGCAGCCACTAACTATCCTCAATGAACAAAAAGAAAACAGGTTTTAAGTGAACACAATTTTCAGCAGAGGAATGGGAAGTTACATGAGAGAAGGAGAAATGAACAAAGAAAATAACGGAAATTCTAGAATCACAAAATATAATTTCTGAACTAAAATTCACTGTGTGGACTTATAGCTAAGGGACACAACAGGCAAAGGTGTAAATTAATTTGAATATAGAATTTTGGAAATTATCCAGTTGAAGAACAGTGAGAAAGAAATTTTAAAAGAACAGAGAACACCTGGTACCTGTTACCAAACTATAAAATACACATGTAACTGAAATACTAGGAGAAAAGAGTGAGAATCAGGCAGAAAAATAAATATTGAAGAAATCATTGTGAGGAATTTCCCAAATTTGACTAAAGACAGATTTACAAATTTAATGGCTAAATGAGCATCAAAATAGAATCGCACACACACACACACACACATCTATGATGAGGCATATTACAATCAAACTGCTGAAAGCCCATGATAAAGAACAAATCCTGAAAGCAGCAAGAGAACAATATATTACCTAAAGAGGAACAACAAATTGATTATGGTTGGCTTCTCATCAGAAATCATATAGGACAGGAGAGAGTAGAATAGCTTCTTTAGAGTGCTGGGGGGAAAAAAAACTGTATCCAATAAAAATATCATTTTGAAAAAGAAGAAGAAGAAGATAGCAGGAGGGGAAGAATGAAGGTGGGGAAATCGGAGGGGTAGACGAACCATGAGAGATGATGGACTCTGAAAAACAAACTGAGGGTTCTAGAGGGGAGGGGGGTGGGAGGATGGGTTAGCCTGGTGATGGGTATTGAGGAGGGCATGTTCTGCATGGAACACTGGGTGTTATGCACAAACAATGAATCATGGAACACTACATCTAAAACTAATGATATCATGTATGGGGATTAACATAACAATACAAATAATAATAATAAATATATATATATATATATCATTTTGAAATGAAGGCAAATAAAAGACACACCCAGATAAAAGAAAACTAGAAGAACCTACTACTAACAGACCTCCTAGACAAGAAGTACAAAAGAAATCTCTTTAATCTAAGAGGAAATTCCAGATAATACCAGATTCTCAGAAAAGAATGAAGAACATTGGAAATAGTAAATACCTGTGTTAATGCAAGACTATGTATTTCTCTATTTACCATTCTCCCATTAACTTCATTGTAAATTACATGTGTTCAAAACAAAAATCATAATATTGTTTTATTGGATTGATAATTAATGTAGTTTTATTACATGTAAGAACTACAATATAAAGAAAGGGAGTATGTGAACCCTTGGGACTGCAATATTCCTAATTCACAGGAAGTAGTACATTATCAAATTCACATGGGCTGTGAAAAGATAAATATGAATATGAAATCTTTAAGGCAACCGTAAGAAAAGGCAAAGAAGCATAGCAAAGGGAAAACTAACATGGGATTCTAAAGAATATTTTAATAATCCTCAAAAGGATTGGAAAGGAAGAACAGAAACAAAAGAGATAGAGAGGAATAACAAGGTAGACCCCAAAAATCACATCAATAATTTTGTTAAAAGTTAATAAACTAAACAATATAATTTAAAGGCATGGATGAACAGAAGATACTTATTTAAAAGCAAAAGAACAACAGAAAGAGTATTTTGCTGACAACAAGAGACACACTTAAGCTGTAAAGATACTAGTAGGATAACAGTAAATGGACATAAAAACAAATGTCATGCAAACAGTAAGTATAAAAAGACAGAGGTAAATATTTGAATACTGGCTAACACAGCTTTCAAAAAAATTTAGGGCCGGGGCGCCTGGGTGGCTCAGTCGTTAAGCATCTGCCTTCAGCTCGGGTCATGATCCCAGGGTCCTGGGATCGAGCCCCGCATCGGGGTCCCTGCTCCGCGAGAAGCCTGCTTCTCCCTCTCCCACTCCCCCTGCTTGTGTTCCTGCTCTCACTGTGTCTCTCTCTGTCAAATAAATAAATAAAATCTTTAAAAAAAAATTTAGGGCCATAGATGGACAATTGATAATAATAAAAGTTCCTATTCACCAGAGAGGCATCAAAAATGTGTATATCTGAATAATAGAATTTTGACATACATAAAGTAAAAAATGACAGAACTAAAGGGAGCAATAAACAATTATACAATCATAACCACACTGAACTAATTCCTATTTACAGAACCCTATACCCAAGAAAGGCAGCATACATATTCTTTTCAAATGGACAGGATATGTTCAGCAGAATAGACAATTCTGGGTAGTAAAACAAGCTTCAATAAATCTTAAAATATTGAATGCACACAGACTGGACTTCCAAACCAAAATGGAATTCATTTAACAATAAGAGTAAATGACCAGAAAACCCTACATATTTTTAAATGAAAGAGTATACTTTTAAATAAACACTGGGTCAAAGAGGAATTCACAAAAGAAATGAGAGAATGTTTTGAACTGAATAATAATGAAAAGACAAGTTTTGGGATCTGGTACATAGAGGGAATTTATATATTTAAATGTTTATATTAGAAAAGAAAAAAGATCTTAAATCAGGTATCTAAGTTTCTATCTTAAGAAGCAGAAGAGAAAATTAAGCCCAAAGCAAGCAGCAGTAAAAAATTAATCAAGATGACAGCAGAAATCAATGAAACAGAAAACAAACACACTAGAGAAACTCAGTGAAACCAAAACCCTATCCTTTGAAAAATAATTAATAGGAATGATAAACCTAGCCAGAATGATTAATAAAAAAAGAGGAAATACACAAACTACAAATTTCATAATTTGAAAGGAGGAATGTCACTACAAATCCTTCAAGCATTCAAAAAAATAATAGAATATTATGAACATTTGATATGAATAAATTTTACAACCTAAACGAAATGGACAAATTCTTTGAAACACACAAATTACAAAAACTGACCCAACAAGAATTACGAATTATAAATAGTCTTAAACAAATTAAATATACTGAATTTTTCATTGCAATCCTTCCCACAATAAAACTCCAGCCCACATGGCATCTCTGAAAAGTTCAATGAAACATCTGAAGAAGAAATAATACTAATCATATACAGAATCGTTCAGAAAACAGAGGGGAAATTAACACTTTCTAATTCTTTCTAAAAATCAGTTTTAGCTGATACCAAAATAATATAAAATTTAAAATTTTACAAGCAGAAAGTACTACAAACCAGTGCTCCTAATGAACATGATGCAAAAAAACCTTAACCAAATATAAGCAAAATGAACCTAAATACACATATCAGGAGCAAGTAAGGTTTATATCAGGAAAACAAGGCATGTTCAACATTCAAAAATGAATCAATGTAATTTACCATATTTATAAGATGTAGAAGAAAAACTCTCTGGTCATTTCAAAACATGCAAAGAGAAAAGCATTTAACAAAACCTCACACCCTTTAATGATAAAAACTCCCAGAAATTTTAAAATAAATAAGATCTTCCTTAACTTGATTAAGGACACCTTAAAAAACAACAAACAAACAAAAAACAGTGACTTGAGAATAGACTTACTCAAGGCAAGGTTGTCCACTCTCACCACTTCTACTGGATTATACTGGAGGTCTTAAATGTACCATAAAGCAAGAATAATAAATAAATGATATATAGATTGGAAAGGAAAAAATAAACTCATTTGTACACAACATGGTTATTTAGAAAACACAGAATCTATTAAAATCAACACACATATTGAGCAGGACTGTAGGATACAGGGTTAATGTAAAAAAATCACTTTTCTATATATCATCAACAAGCAAAAAAGAAAAATAATTCTAATTATGATAGCCTAAAAATTAAAAACTTAGGAATAAATTTAACAAAATACATGAAAAAAACTATAGATTGAAAACAACAAACTATTTCACATGGAAATTAAAGCATACCTAAAGAAATGGTGATATGCATGTTTATGGATTGGTAACTTCAATTTTGTTAAGATGGGCAATCCCCAAAACATGCAATTTGTGTTTATCCCTATAAATTTAAAAAGGCATGTATAAGACTAGTACACTGAAAACTATATCTGTAGAAATTCAATCTGCCATTTCAGGGTAAAGTTGATTATATTGATTATATTGAACCTCTTTAATTCATCATGACTGAGATCAATATGAATTCCAAGAATGTGTTTGCCTGACTTGCCCATAGAGCCTTGGCTAGCACCACTATCTAAAGATTACCGAATGTTTCATCCATTGACATGAGAACCTATATAATAATGCCATGGAATAAGGAAACAACTTTACAGCGAAGGAGATGTAGCAGTTGGCATATGATCACAGTATCCATTGCCAGCCTAATAGAGGGATGAAATGGTCTTTTGAAACTGATGCTTAGAAAGGATATCCTGCAAGGGATGGGCAATCATCTGGGATGCAATATATATATACCCTTAATCAATGCCCACTGTTTTCATTGCTGTTTCCCCATAGGTATAATACATAATCCAGGAGCCAAGGGGTTGAAATAGGATTGGCACTGCTTACCAGTAATCCACTTGGGTAATTTATCTTTTTTGTCTCTGCAAATTTAGGCTCTTTAGGTCTAGAAGCCCTGACTTCCAAACAAGTGAGGCTTGCATCAGAGCACACAGAGTCCCATTAAAATGCAAGCTATGGTTTCAAGTCCATCATTTTGAACTCTTCATGCCAAAAGACAAGCAGACAAGGAAAAGAGTTACCATACTGGCAGGAGAAATTGACCCCTGTCATCAGAGGAAGAAAGGGTTGTTGTTAAATAATGAATGAAGGAAAGAATATGTGTGACCCTCAGGCAATCCACTGGGGCTTTGGTTAATAATACCCTGCTCAATTTTGGTAGTGAATGGACAGGTATAGCAGTCACAGTCTGAGAAGGACATTGTGACCAGGAATTCATACTCCTCAGGAATGGTCTATGTCACTTAACTAGAGGAGCCATCTAAAACAGTAAGCTAGCCAAGGGTAAGAGAAATCTAGGATCTAAATTGTCAGTTACAGCCTTGAGACAAAGGGCAGCAGCTAGAGGCTGTAATGTATCCCTCCAATTTTCCCCATATGTTTCCTCAGAATATGGGGTCGATCAAAATCCTAGAAGAGTTATTCCCATATTAGGTGGGCATTATTAAATAAGTAATTAGGTGTAAGGAGTGCAAGAAATGTACTGTAGTAGATGCTGTCAAGCCCTAGATCTCCCCTTCAGGAACAAGATGCTTATCCCCCTAGCTCCTGGGAATGCAGGCTACTGACAGCTTGCATTTTGTCCTTGGCCACCGATTTCACTTGATCAAAGGGACTTGTCACCCAATTTCACTTCTCCTCTCAGGTTCCCATCTAATGACTGGCTGATGCAGAGATGTAAATGCTCAGCCCCTTCTTGTCTTAACCTAGACAACTGAAAAGATATCTCCCCAAAAGAAGTTATTAAACTTTAAAATTAATTAGATTCAGTGAATGTATTAAATTTAAAATATATATATAAGATTAGTCTGGCTAAAGAGAGAGTTACTGAACTGAAAGTGAGCAGCAAAGAAATTAATAAGAATGTAGCCTATGGGTGAGAGACAAAATGTGAAAGTGAGGCTAAGGGATACGACCTATAGAATGAGAAGGTCTAAAGACACCCACTCACCATCCAAGAAAGGACAGAGAGGTGGGAAGAGAGGCAGTATTAGGAGATACAATGGCTGAGAATTTTCAAAACTGTAGAAACACTCAAATCTATAAATATGTAAATCCTATTATATAATGTGCAGAATAATTAGAAACACACCTAAACACATTCTAGGAAAATTGCAGAAAGCCATTAACCAAGAGGGTTAAAAAAACCTAAGTGAAAAGAGAAAAGATGAAAAAATGACAGGTTAACCCAGCAGAAGTGTGGAGGGAAAAGAACCATTATCCTAGAATTGTGTCCCCTTTAAAACTATCTTTCAAGAGTAAATAAATGCACTGTTTAGGTCCAATTGGGGAACTTACTACTTTTCAAAATTTAGTTAGTTAAGGGACATATCTTAAGAGTATGCAGTTCTTTCTTACCCAAAAATTGAGAACATGTGATTTCATTTAGTCCTTTGACATCCATGCCTTCTGCTACTCTGCCATTTAAATTCACACAATTATTTTTAACGAAGAGGTCCCACACCAGCTTACTGCTGTACTGAGAATTATGCCTTTGGGACAAGATACAGGTACAGTTCTTTCCCTATGCCTAGCTCTCCTAAAATCCATTAAGTGTGCCCTTCTATACCTATGGGCAGAAATAGCCCCTCATCACCTTTGCTCTCAATAGATCCATACTAAACAACCGCTAACATGTCCTCACCTCTCACTCCTTTATAGGCAAGTGGTGAACACTTTTTATAAAAGTCAAGGGACTTATCTTAGTTATCTTAGTCATCTTCCTCACTGTTTCTCTTCTCAGTGCCCAGAACTTAGCAAACAAATATTCCAATAGGTCCTCAGGAATTTTTAAAATTTAAGAAAATATAGGAAATTTTTGTAATAGACTTTATGTTTTTGTTTTATGCAAAAACAAATGAGCCTATGCCTAAAATAGGCTCATTAGACTGAATGGCAATCTTGTGATAAATTGAGATTTAAGGCTTGCAATTATTTAATATAGTATTTTCGTATGGCAAATATTTTCATAATTAGACCTCAAACATTAAATTTAAATTAAAATAGAAAGTGAAATCATTTGGGTCTAAGTTAAATAAGCGTACTCACTCCTCAAACTAAAATCTATGTCAATACATGCTGTGCAATAGTTTATTATATAAGAAAGCCCATGTGTAAATTTATGGCAGTTTTCCCAGAAGAAATCAGATAAGCTAATTTAACTTTTTGGTCATATTCTTCTATTTTCTCATTTAGGTACATCACTATATTAGTCATGGGGAAACAATGGGCTATACCAAACTGGAAAAAAAAAAGAAATGCAAGTTTCCCTGTGAGCATTAAATGTAGTGAACATTTGTTTATAAACCGTAAATAAATGATCAACTTTTTGGATGCCTTTTGAAATAGTCTTTTCAGATGACTTTCAGAATAGTCTGCCAGAGAGAGATGATAGATTAGCTAGCTAGCTAGCTAGCTACTCAAATGCCCAGTGAATACTGAGCTACACATGAGTTCATATGTAAGTTGGAATGACAAAGTTCTTGCTACAGAGAATTCAGAGAACTCCTTCCATGGAATTGAATATTAACACTTTAAGATGGTAATTATAGTTGTGACATAAAAATATGCTAATGGTATATTCCATAGGCCACCCATAAAGTATACTTTAAGGAATCTATGTAATCTGCACTTTTTATCACTGCCACCCATGAGTGCCTATCAAACCCGGGACTTAAATCTAAGCCTAAAACCACATTAGCCTATGAGCACACATGTGCTGTGGGACAAAATAACAAGTCTTATTTCCAATAAAATCTTCAAACCTTTAAGATGTCTTCATTAAAATAAAACTCCATTGACTTATTTATTTACTTATTCTTCAAACATTTACTCTCTACTCACTATATTCTGGCACTGCATGAAGTTCTAAAGACATAGAGATGAAGAGGATCTGGTCTCATCTGTTCAAAATCTACTAGGAAAGTCAGAGAAAGTAACAGTATCAGACTGAAGTTTCACTAGAATCAATTTTAAATTATGGTTAGTCTTTTGTTGGTTGTTTTTGTTTTCTGTTTTTTGTTTTCAGTTTTCTAACCCCAGGCACACATTTTTTGTCCTTAGTTTTTATATTCACAGATGGAAACAAAGAGCAAATCTAATATAATATTTATTATATTCAAATAAAGATTTTTCTCAAGATTCTTGTGCTAATTTGGCAACAAAATTTTAACATTTAAAAGTCTGAATATCATCTATGAATAAATCATCAACTTAAAATATTTTCTGATGACTAAAGACCTTTCATATTCTTGGTACCTCTTGCAATGGAAAAATGGAATCAGATCATTACAAGCCCATTCTAACTCTAGCCCCTGCAGTGCCTCCGTAAGGCTGTACTACCCTAACTGACCAAGAATGAGCACATTATATAATGCTGCTTTATTCCATTTCATACAGGGCACAATTGACCCATTTCTGTTATCACATCAACAAGATATCATTAATGTTCTCTAAGGAGCCAGCACCACTGGGCAACAGTGGCTTCACAAACAGAAGAAAAATAGGTGGAGGTCCTAAATTTAAAGAAAATCATCAAATGGATCTGGAAATATAACTGCTCTGAAGAAGAGGGCATGACATACCCACAGTATGAAATAAAATAGATTAAAAAAAGAAAGAAAATAGATTAAACAAGACAGATAAGGTTTATAAGGAGAGAAATTTGAAACTGATTTAAGAAATGAAGATGTTGGGCGCCTGGGTGGCTCAGTCATTAAGCGTCTGCCTTCGGCTCAGGTCATGATCCCAGGGTCCTGGGATCGCGTCCCGCATCGGGCTCCCTGCTCCCCGGGGAGCCTGCTTCTCCCTCTCCCCTCTGCCTGCTGCTCCCCCTGCTCGTGCTCTCTCTCTCTTTCAAATAAATAAAATCTTAAAAAAAAAGAAATAAAGAATATTATCCACACAGACTTAATCAACTACAAATCCTTCATGAGAACCTGTTAACTATGCAATATTTCAAGAACTAATTTTTTGTGAGTTTTCATTAGGAAGGATATGTGGGACAACTGCTTTTTTAAAGATTACCAGCTTTGCCAGTTACTACTTCTGAGTCACTGAAGAGATTACTCTTAGCTCTAATTATTCTTCAATTATAACAAGAAGCACTAAGGTAAATGTGTACACTTAAAGGGTTTCAAGATCATAAATATTGACACAATATTCATCAATGCATAACTGACCCCATCCCCCAAATGACAGATGGATTTTTAGGTGAATAGATGTCTGCTGCTATTGAAAGTATTTTCATCTAGCCGGTGATTAGAAACATATTCTCATCAATAGGAAAGACATTCCTGTTTATTTTAACCTATTTATCTAGGTTCTTTTTTAATTCAGTGATTCATAGCCAGAAATTGACTAGAATACAGTATCATCTAATATATTCTTTATTCTGCCATATTACACCACACTGACAAATATTTACCCAATTTACTTGATTTCTATAAAACAATGCAAACACTTTGTTTTCTTCCCCTATTCCATCATCCTGATTTAATCTCTCAGGTTGTATAACATCATGAAGGTCAGGAATATCACTTCTATTTCTGCAGTTACTGCTGAGAAACCAGAGAAAATCTATTATACCTCTTTGTTTTAAAGGGCAGGGAATGGTAATTGAGAAAAATAATCTCATTTTTCTGCTTATTAGTGTGTTACTGATCCATATTTGGAGTGGTAGGAATTAGGAAATAACATCCTGCCCACATTCACAAGGGATATGATACCTTATCTCATTCCTCATGAGGCTCCAGTTTGAGGGCAGATCAATGAATGATAGAAGGGGGTTATACCAATCACAATACTTGATATTTAGATGTCACTTTACAGTTTGACATTCATTTCCATTCATACCATTTAATTTCAACTTCAACAACCCTGTCACATAGTACGGATAATATTATTCTGGTGTGCCCATTACTACCAAAAATCTACCTTAGGAATGGCAATTTTGCATAGATTTCAAAATCTACTTAGAGTTACCGAGTCTCCTCAAACAGAATAAACCTAATTAGAATGAATAGCAGAGGAGAAATACTGAGAAGAGATTTAAACATGCAACTGAAATGGTTACATTTTTATGTCTGCTGAGTATAAAGGAAGTATTTACTTTCAGTTAAATTTAAATTTACCAAGTACTTGCTTAATACTTGCAAGACACATTGCACTCAGCGATATGCAGAAGCAAATGATGGAGTTCTTACCAACATGGAGTTTACAGTCTCCCCAATGATACAAGATGCACTGCACATAAATTAGAGAAAATATAAGAATAAATGACATCTTAAGGTGAATACACAAACATCAAGAATGAAGCAAAAATATCTTGATGTGTATCACATTTGAACTTGACCTGAAAGTTTTGCTAAGATTGAGGAAAGGCAGAAAAGTACAGTATTCATATTAGGTGAATTAAATACAAGTCTTGCCCTTGAGGGCACAATTGAATGAGTAAGTCATAGTCACTTTTAAAATGCCCACAGGAGGTCATAGGAACATGGTAAAACGTATATTTGGCTAAATTAAGATATTAGAAGTAACTAAAGTTCTTTGAATAGAGAGCTATGTAATAAGAGTGAAAATTCAGAATAACTGGTAGCTGTCTTCACATGGAGCTTTTTCATCTATCACTATGCAACAAAAAGAATCTGTTAAATATCTTCTCATTTTCCACATATATTTAATGGATATAAAGTAAATCCACACAAACTAATGCTGAGGATAATAAACTGCCTATCTGTATGGTAAAGTCTTATTTTTTTTAATCTTTCAAGATTATATTGATTTCTAGTAATCTTTATTCAATGAGTACTTCATTCTTCCTTCTCCTTCAGTGCTGAAGAAGAATAGGAATATATTACTGAAAATATGCATACATAACCTGAATCATACCATCTCATGACTTTTTAATAGTACATTTTATTCCTTGGACAGACCTCAATATTTAAGTGACTTCTTAAATGTGCTTGTGTGTGTAGCATTGTTAAGTTAGAAATCAACAAATGCTTCAATGGAGGAATCCACTGGGCAAAGACTGGGAAAGAAAATTAGTGTGGTCAGTAGCAGTAAACCCATCAGCATTGCAATAGTTCAGGATATTTATGGCAGGACAGACAAAATTACAGTAAGCTATTTGATTTAACCATCCATATTGCTTTCTTTAAAGCAAAGTATAAAAGTCAACATTTTACTTACATCTATGTGATATGCCATTTGGGGAGCTGTTTGTAAAATAGTCATAAATAGCTTTTTTTTTTATTACTTTACTGGCAGAGCTCAACAATTACATGAAATTATCCAACTTTAAAGGGACTTCTTCCTGGTTATTTCTTCAATTTCCCATGTTCTGCATAGAAAACTTAAATGAAATATTTAAATGGGTGAAGGAAATTTGGGATAATATAAGTTTCCTTCAAGGTCTGCTTTAATTACTTAAGTTAAGATATTCCTCCACATTTTCTATACATAATGAAATGGACATGATACGTTTGCTTTCTCTTTTGAAAGTAAGTAAGAGAGTTGCAAGTCTGGTGACCAATGACTATATCTCTAATTCATTTTTCTAACTTGGGCTTCAGAAATATGCATCTCATTCCTTACTCTGTATCCTACTTAATTTCCTATCTAAAAGAGAATTTCAATGATTTTGGGCTGCTATAAACCTACTATAGCCAATCTAATCCACTCAGTATAATTAAAACTTTAATCAGAATACAAAAAACAACTCCACAGGGACTCTGCAAAGCAAACATGAACACACTGGATTGGGGAAGAGAGTCAATTTGGAGAATGGCCTGTTGTGCAGTAAGATTATATTTTCCCTCTTTTACATCTTGGCTTTGACCCCAGGACAGCAAGTTGCAGAATGCAGAGAAGAGTAACTCTGAGAGAAACCCCCTATTTTTGTCTAAATGATCAGGAAAAAGGGACTCTGTGAGCTATCCCAACCCGCCCTAACTTCAGTCTCAGTGACAGACCTACACTGTTGCAACAGCACAACCTAAAAGCCCAAGAGAAAACCCATCTTGCTAGGCAGAAGAACTTGGAAAAGTCCAAAGAATCGGAGTAAATCCTCATTATTTTTTTATATCTCTTTTTATTCCTTGCTTACCCTAGGTATCCCTAATCACATAGAACAACATTACATACAGAGGGCTAAAATTCTTAGAACAAAACATGTTTCTAGCCAGAACAAGGAAAAGGGGTTGCTAGGTTTCCAGAGAGTGTGGCAGAAATATCAAGGAGGAAAGAACTGGAGAAGGAGAATCCCCTAGGTATGTGAAAGAAGTGACAAACGCTCTGGCTGACTCATCAGTTGCAAATGTGTGGAATAAACACAAAAAAGCATAGCAAAGGCTTTGAGAACTGACCACTGGAAAAGTCTCAGACAACTCCTGAACGTCACATGCATGGGACAGGCTTAGACATTTTCCAATGTAAAAATGGAACTGAGACTGGGATAGCAGGCGACAGAGAACTTGCAATTTGGTTGGTTGTCTACTTAAAAAATATATTCCTTTTTTTTTTTTTTTTTTTAAGTAGGCTCCACACCCAGTGTGGAGTCCAATGCGGGGCTTGAACTCGTGACTCTGAGATCAAGACCTGAGCTGAGATTAAAAGTTGGATGCTTAAACAACTGAGTCACCCAGGCACCCCTAAAAATATATATTCCTGTGGTTAAGGATCTTGATAGGACCCTGACCCATATAACATAATATTCAAAATTCCCAAGAAACAACCCATGATCTCAATATAGAAAGAACCAAGAAAATCTAACCAATTCTCAAGGAAAAATATGCTGGAATTATCATACTTTAAAGCAGCTAACATAACTGTGCTCCATGAGGGAAAGGTAAACACTCTTGAATTTTTTTTTTTAATTTTATTATGTTATGTTAGTCACCATACAATACATCATTAGTTTTTGACGTGGTGATCCACGATCCATTGTTTTCGTATAACATCCAGTGCTCCATGCAGTACATGCCCTCCTTAATACCCATCACTGGGCTAACCTATCCACCCTCCCCCATCCCCTCTAAAACCCTCTTTCTCAGAGTCCATAGTCTCTCATGGTTCATCTCTCCCGCTGATTTCCGCCCCCTTCATTTTTCCCTTCCTTCTCCTAATGTCCTCCATGCTATTCCTTATGTTCCACAAATAAGTGAAACCATATGATAATTGACTTTCTCTGCTTGACTTATTTCACTTAGCATAATCTCCTCCAGTCCCATCCATGTTGATGTCAAAGTTGGGTATTCATCCTTTCTGATGGCTGAGTAATATTCCATTGTATATATGGACCACATCTTCTTTATCCATTCATCTGTTGAAGGGCATCTCAGCTCTTTCCACAGTTTGGCTATTGAGGACATTGCTGCTATGAACATTGGGGTGCATATGGCCCTTCTTTTCACTACATCTGTGTCTTTGGGGTAAATACCCAGAAGTGCAATTGCTGGGTCATAGGGTAGCTCTATTTTTAAATTTTTGAGGAACCTCCACCCTGTTTTCCAAAGTAGCTGTACCAACTTGCATTCCCACCAACAGTGTAAGAGGGTTCCCCTTTCTCCACAACCTCTCCAACAATTGTTGTTTCTTGCCCTGTCCATTTTTGCCATTCTAACTGGTGTAAGGTGGTATTTCAATGTGGTTTTGATTTGAATTTCCCTGATGGCTAATGATGATGAATAGTTTTTCATGTATCTGTTAGCCATTTGTATGTCTTCTTCAGAGAAGTGTCTTTTCATATCTTCTGCCCATTTTTTTACTTCATTTTTTGTTTTTTGGGTGTTGAGTTTGAGAAGTTCTTTACAGATCTTGGATACCAGCCCTTTATCTGTAGTGTCATTTGCAAATATCTTCTCCCATTTTGTGGGTTGCCTCTGTTTTGTTGATTGTTTCCTTTGCTGTGCAGAAGCTTTTTATCTTGATGAAGTCCCAAAAGTTCATTTTTGCTTTTGTTTCACTAGCTTTTGGAGATGTATCTTGAAAGAAGTTGCTGTGGCCGATGTCAAAGAGGTTACTGCCTATGTTCTCCTCTAGGATTTTGATGGATTCCTGTCTCACATTGAGGTCTCTCATCCATTTTGAGTTTATCTTTGTGTATGGTGTTAGAGAATTTCTAACTCTATTTGAAACTCTAATGACATGGATGTTAGTTATTGTATTGTCCCACCGGTTTCTGAGATCCTGTTTATTTGTATTTTAATGTTTTTTTTTCTGCTCTTCAGATTGGATAATTTCTGTTGCTCCATTTTCAAGTTTACAACTTCTCTTCTCCATCATTACATTCTTCTGCATGTGGCTGTCCAATTTTCCCAGCACCATTTATTGAAGAGACTGTCTTTTTTCCATTGCATGTTTTTTCCTGCTTTGTCGAAGAATATTTGACCATAGAGTTGAGGGTCCATATCTAGGTTCTCTATTCTGTTCCATTGATCTATATGTCTATTTTTGTGCCAGTACCATGCTGTCTTGGTGATCACAGCTTGGTAATATAGCTTGAAATCGGGCAACGTGATGCCCCCAGATTTGTTTTTCTATTTCAACATTTCCTTGGTGATTTAGGGTCTTTTCTGATTCCATACAAATTTTAGGATTGCTTGTTCCAGCATTTTGAAAAATGTCATTGGAATTTTGATCAGGATGGCATCAAAGGTATAGATTGCTCTGGGTAGCATAGACATTTTAACAATGTTTATTCTTCCGATCCATGAGCATGGAATGTTTTTCCATCTTTTTGTGTCTTCTTCAATTTCTTTCATGAGTGTTCTGTAGTTCCTAGAGTACAGATCCTTTACCTCTTTGGTTAGGTTTATTCCGAGGTATCTTATGGTTTGGGGTCCTATTGTAAATGGAATCGTTTCTCTAATTTCTCTTTCTACAGATGCATTGTTAGTGTATAAGAAAGCAACTGATTTCTGTGCACTGATTTTGTATCCTGCCACATTACTGAATTCCTGTATGAGTTCTAGTAATTTGGGGTGGAGTCTTTTGGGTTTTCCACATAAAGTATCATGTCATCTGCAAAAAGAGAGAGTTTGACTTCTTCTTTGCCAATTTGAATATCTTTTATTTCTTTTTGCTGTCTGATTGCTGTTGCTAGGACTTCTAGTACCATGTAGTGGCAAGAGTGGGCATCCTTGACATGTTCCTGATCTTAAGGGAAAGGCTCTCAGCTTTTCCCCATTGAGGATGATGTTCGCTGTGGGTTTTTCATAGATAGATTTTATGAACTTGAGGAATGTTCCTTCTATCCCTATACTCTGAAGAGTTTTAATCAGGAAAGGATGTTGTATTTTGTCAAATGCTTTTTCTGCATCAATTGAGAGGACCATATGGTTCTTCTCCCTCCTCTTATTAATGTGTTCTATCACATTGATTGATTTGCGATTGTTGAACCACGCTTGCATCATGGGGATAAATCCCACTTGGTCGTGGTGGATGATCCTTTTAATGTATTGTTGGATCCTATTAGATAGGATTTTGTTGAGGATTTTGGAATCCATATTCATCAGGGATATCGGTCTGAAATTCTCCTTTTTGATGGGGTCTTTGCCTGGTTTGGGGATTAAGGTAATGCTGGCCTCATAGAATGAGTTTGGAAGTTTTCCTTCTGTTTCTATTTTTTGAAACAGCTTCAGTAGAATAGATATTATTTCTTCTTTGAATGTTTGGTAGAATTCCCCAGGGAATCCATCAGGCCCTGGACTCTTGTTTTTTGGGAGGTTTTTGATCACTGCTTCAATCTTGTTACTGGTTATTGGCCTATTCAGGTTTTCAATTTCTTCCTGTTTCAGTCTTGGCAGCTTATATAGGTTTCCAGAAAGACATCCATTTCATCCAGATTGCTCAGTTTATTGGCATATAGTTGTTGATAATAATTTCTAATAATTGTTTCTATTTCCTTGGTGTTAGTCGTGATCTCTCCCCTTTCATTCATAATTTTATTAATTTGGGTCCTTTCTCTTTTCTTTTGGATAAGTCTGGCCAGTGGTTTATTGATCTTACTAATTCTTTCCAAGAACCAACTTCTAGTTTCGTTGATCTGATCTACTGTGTTTCTGGTTTCGAATTCATTGATCTCTGCTCTAATCTTAACTATTCTCTTCTAATGTGTGGCTTAGGCATCATTTGTTGCTTTTTCTCTAGTTCTTTAAGGTGCAGAGTTAGTTAGTGAATTCGGGATTTTTCTATTTTTTTGAGTGAGTCTTGGATGGCTATGTATTTCCCCCTTAGGACTGCCTTTGCAGTATCCCATAGGTTTTGGACCAATGTGTTTTTGTTCTCATTGATTTCCAAACACTCTTGAAATCAATAGAAGTTCTCAGCAGAAAAATAGAATATATAAAAAAAAAGGAAATAGAAATATAAGAACTAAAAATACAATAACTAAAATTAAATTTTTAATGAATAGACTAAATGGGAGAACGGAGATGATGGAGAAGAGAATTTGTAAACTTGAATATAGAGCAACAGAAATTATCCAATCTGAAGATCAGAAAAAAAAAACATTAAAATACAAATAAACAGGATCTCAGAAACCGGTGGGACAATATAATAACTAACATCCATGTCATTAGAGTTTCAAAGGAGAAAAGAAAGAGATTGGTGCAAAAATGAACAAAAATAATAGCCAAACTTTCTAAATTTGGTGAATGGTTATAAATTTACACATTCAAGAACTTCAGCAAACCCCGAGACAACAGGATATACTCATAAAACCATGCCTAGACACATCATAATTAAACTGCTAAAAACCATATATATATGTCATCCTGAGAAAAACAACACAGTACATAATTACATACTGGGAACAAAATTTCTAATGTCTGCCAATTCCTCATCAGAGTCCACAGAGGCCAGAGAGAAGTAGAAGAACAATGTTAAAGTGCTGAAGGAAAAGAATTGCCAACCCACAATTCCATACTCGACAAATACAACCTTCAGGAATAATAAGATAATATATACAATCTCATATGGAAAAAGCTAAAAGAATTTGTTGTGAGATGACCTGCTCTAAAAGAACTGCTAAAGGAAAGTCTTCAGGTTTATGAGAAAAAATTTAAAAAGGTATCTTGGAACTTAAGGAATAAAAGAAGATGGTAAATATCTGGTTAAATAGACTAAACTTTTCTTCTCTAAGTTAAAGATATATATTATAATAATATAAATAATATACATCCTATACAACAACAACAAGACAGAAGAAAGAAATTAAGGCGTCAATCCCATTTACAATTGCACCCAAAACCATAAGAAACCTAGGAATAAATCTAACCAAAAAGGCAAAGGATCTGTACTCAGAAAACTATAGAATACTCATGAAAGAAATTGAGGAAGACACAAAGAAATGGAAAAATGTTCCATGCTCATGGATTGGAAGAACAAATATTGTGAAGATGTCTATGCTACCTAGAGCAATCTACACATTCAATGCAATCCCCATCAAAATACCATCCACTTTTTTCAAAGAAATGGAACAAATAATCCTAAAATTTGTATGGAACCAGAAAAGACCCCGAATAGCCAGAGGAATGTTGAAAAAGAAAAGCAAAGCTGCTGGCATCACAATTCCAGACTTCCAGCTCTATTACAAAGCTGTCATCATCAAGACAGTATGGTACTGGCACAAAAACAGACACATAGATCAATGGAACAGAATAGAGAGCCCAGAAATGGACCCTCAACTCTATGGTCAACTCATCTTTGACAAAGCAGGAAAGAATGTCCAATGGAAAAAAGACAGTCTCTTCAACAAATGGTGTTGGGAAAATTGGACAGCCACATGCAGAAGAATGAAACTGGACCATTTCCTTACACCACACACAAAAATAGACTCCAAATGGTTGAAAGACCTCAATGTGAGACAGGAGTCCATCAAAATCCTAAAGGAGAACACAGGCAGCAACCTCTTCGACCTCAGCTGCAGCAACTTCTTCCTAGAAACATTGCCAAAGGCAAGGGAAGCAAGGGCAAAAATGAACTATTGGGACTTCATCAAGATAAAAAGTTTTGCACAGCAAAAGAAACAGTCAACAAAACCAAAAGACAACCGACAGAATGGGAGAAGATATTTGCAAATGACATATCAGATAAAGGGCTAGTATCCAAAATCTATAAAGAACTTACCAAACTCAACACCCAATGAACAACTGACCCAATCAAGAAATGGGCAGAAGACATGAACAGACATTTTTCCACAGAAGACATCCAAATGGCCAACAGACACATGAAAAAGTGCTCAACATCGCTCAGCATCAGGGAAATCCAAATCAAAACCTCAATGAGATACCACCTCACACCAGTCAGAATGGCTAAAATTAACAAGTCAAGAAATGACAGATGTTGGCGGGGATGCAGAGAAAGGGGAACCCTCCTACACTGTTGGTGGGAATGTAAGTTGGTGCAGTCACTCTGGAAAACAGTATGGAGGTTCCTCAAAAAGTTGAAAATAGAGCTACCATACGATCCAGCAATTGCACTACTGGGTATTTACCCCAAAGATACAAATGTAGGGATCCGAAGGGGTTCGTGCAACCCCGATGTTTATAGCAGCAATGTCCACAATAGCCAAACTGTGGAAAGAGCCAAGATGTCCATCGACAGAGGAATGGATAAAGAAGATGTGGTATATATATACAATGGAATATTATGCAGCCATCAAAAGGAATGAGATCTTGCCATTTGCAACGACGTGGATGGAACTGGAGGGTATTATGCTGAGTGAAATAAGTCAAACAGAGAAAGACATGTATCATATGATCTCACTGATATGAGGAATTCTTAATCGCAGGAAACAAACTGAGGGTTGCTGGAGTGGGGGGTGGGGTGGGAGGGATGGGGTGACTGGGTGATAGACACTGGGGAGGGTATGTGCTCTGGTAAGCGCTGTGAATTGTGCAAGACTGTTGAATCTCAGATCTGTACCTCTGAAGCAAATAATGCAATATATGTTAAGAAAAAAAAGAAGATAGCAGGAGGGGAAGAAGGAAGTTGGGGAAATCGGAGCGGGAGACGAACCATGAGAGACGATGGACTCTGAAAAACAACTGAGGGTTCTAGAGGGGAGGGGGGTGGGAGGATGGGTTAGCCTGGTGATGGGTATTAAAGAGGGCACGTTTTGCATGGAGCGCTGGGTGTTATGCACAAACAATGAATCATGGAACACTACATCTAAAACTAATGATGTAATGTATGGTGATTAACATAACAATAAATTTTTTTAAAAGATAAGTAATATACATATTTAATAATAATAAAACATAATACATTATTTATAATACAATAATATAATATATAATAAAAGATATTACAGTTATATGTATAACTGATGGGATTTTCAGTGTGTGTAAATGTAATACATACAGCAACAATTACATAAGCAGAGAGGGTAAAGGAACCTATATGGTTGGAAGGCTTCCTCATTTTAATTGAAGCGATAAAATAATAACTAAGTAGTCTGTGAAAATTAGGTAAGTATATTATAATCCCTAGAGCAACCACTAAAAATATGATGCAAAAGATCATGAAAAGCTAATAAATAAAAACAATAATAAAGAACACTTAATAATCTAAAAGAATTCAGGAAAGATGACATGGAATAATAAAATCATTCTATGGCTGTCTTCTTTCTTTTTTATTTTCTTTCTTTCTTTCTTTCTTTCTTTCTTTCTTTCTTTCTTTCTTTCTTTCTTTCTTTCTTTC